>NC_044989.1:53222355-53838605 GCF_008728515.1 Papio anubis | reverse complement strand
TGACTAGAAGCAGCTAGTGAGCACCACTCTCACAGAGAGGAGGTAGAGCAGCTGGTGGACACTAGCTCTTCAACTAGATGGTTCAGGAGGAAACACTGGGATTCATCAAGGAAGCAACAAGGTCCATGGGGAACAGAGAAGAGCAAGACAGGAAGCCACCCACCTGGGACTGCTGCTGAGTCACGGGAGGCTCCCCACTATGAGGAAATGGTGAGTGAGAGTCCCCAGGGGCCCACATTTCTACGACAGACCTTTGCTACCCGGGGCAGAGGAGATCCCCCTGACCTCATCCCCCTGGGGCCTCTTGACTGACACGGAGAGCTATGTGGGTTTTGGGCAGAGCCGTAGCTCAGGCACATGAGAGTCCAAAGGGCCTTGGACCCCTGAGCACTCCAGACCAGCATCAGTAGCTCCACCAACAAGAGAGGCTAGGCTCTCTCACATCCCTGAGGATAGGGGCTGCATCCAGACTGCTGAGGAGTGAACTGACTTGCCTCTGCTATACGTCACCAGGCAAAGCCTGCACTCCTGGGACCTCAGCACAGCCACCTCGCCCCTGCCTGAGCACTCAGGCAGGTAGCAGCTCTGCATTTCTCTGGGATGGAGCTCCCAGAGGTAACAGACAGGCCCATCATTTTTGCTGCTGCAGTCCCTGCTCCTACTGTCCTCAGGCTTGGGAGGGAGTGATGAATTTAAGGACCATTGTGGGTCTCCAGCATAGTGCAGCTGCCTTACATAAAAGTGGCCAGACTTTCCCATGCAGGTCCCTGTCCCTGCTACTCCTCACTGGGCAGGGCCTCCCTACCTGGACTTCCAACACAGCCACCCTATCCCGCCTGAGCACATCAGTCAGTGGTGGCTCTGTGCTTCTCTGGGGAGGAAATTGACAGAGCAGGGGTACCATCATCTTGGACAAATACCTCCACTTTAAGTTCCAGCTCTCTTTCTACCCTCATGCATTTCAAGGAAATCACTTCTCTTCTGTCTACGAGCAGCCAGAAAGAGCAGACAGTAAAACATAGATAAGACAGCTCAGACATGGAGAGGGTGGGGGGAAAATCCCTTGGGTAACTGCCAAAATTTACCCTCATACAATGGGCCCCAGTAAAACAGTGGGCCTTAATAAGCACATTCCTTTCCCTTCAGGTGCACTAAGATAGAGAAGCTAAAAGCAGACTCAGGGGGTATGCCTGCAGTTGCAGAAAGATGTTTGGAAACAGATACACAACTCTCCCTCCCAGATAAGTACAACAAAGAGACACAGAAGCAGTCCAAGCCTCTGATAAACTCTCCCACCCTGAATCTTTAAAAACTCTTAGTCTGTAAGAGAGTATGCTTCTGACCTAACTTGTACAGAAGCTCCTCTCAGGTTTGTTTTCTCTAAAATAAACCTGTCTTGACTGGTGAGCTGCCTTTCATGTTTCTTTCCTCGTTCTTTAATTCTTACAGAAATCCCAGAGACAACCCACAGCCCTATTGCCACTGGAGCTGCAGAAGTACCACTTGCTGTCCTTGGGATGGAGAAGGAACAAAGAGCCTGGATATTTTGCTGGCACCTTGAGCATGACATAGTCATGATAGAGAAAGGAGCCCAGCCTCTCAGTCTCTCTTCCCTGTGAGCCTCTACCTCCTACTCTTCACCAAGCAGCCCTGCCCCCCCACAGAGCTGCCCCACCCCTGGATGAACATTTCCATTGTCAATGGCTCTTTCTCCAGCATGAGGCTCCCAGAGGTAACTGAAAGTCCCTCTGCCATTGCAACTGCAGAGGTACTGCCCTTGCTGCCTTTGGACTGGAGAAGGACAAAGACCCTAAGTGCTCTACTCATACCTCCAGCATGCCACAGCTGCCCTAGGGAGAAGAGGCCATTCTGTCTTCCCTGTAAGCCCCTCATCCCCCTGTTCATCACCAGGCAGGGCCTCCTGGCTTGGGCCCTCAATGCAGCTACCCATCCTGGGGCTGATTGTTCCAATTGGCAGCAACTCTTAATTTCTCTGAAGTGAAGCCCCAAGAGACAAGTGAAAGGCCCTCTGCCATTTACACTGCCAAGGTCCCTTACCCTGCAGCTCAGGGTTCTAAGAAACTCAGAAATCAATATGCACAAAACCCATTAAAAATGGGCAAAGGATGTGAACACTTCTCAAAAGAAGACATGGATGTGGTCAACAAACATATGAAAGAATTCTCAATATGATTTATCATTAGGGAAATGCAAATCAAGACCATAATGAGATACCATCTCATAACAGTCAGAATGGGTATTAATAAAAAGTCAGAAAAGATGCTGGCAAAGTTGCAGAGAAAAGGGAACACTTGTACGCTGTTGGTGTGACTGTAAATTAGTTCAGCCATTGTGGAAAGCAGTATGGTGATTCCTCAAATAGCCAAAAGCAGAACTAGCATTCGTTTGACCCAGCAATCTCATTACTGGGTATATACTCAAAGGAATATAAATCTATAAATTCTACCATAAGATACATGTACACGTACACTGTTCACAATAGCAAAGACATGGAATCCTGTCTAGATGCCTACCAGTGAAGGACTGGATAAGGAGAGTGTGGTGCATATACACCATGAAATACTATGCAGCTTTTAAAAAAATGTTATGGCCTTTGCAGCAACATGGATGGAGCTGGAGGCCATTATCCAAATCAAATTAATGCAGGAACAGAAAAATACTGCATGTTCTGACTTGTAAGTGTGAGCTGAATGTTGAGTATAAATGGACACAAAGAAGGGAACAACAGACACTGGAGTCTGTTTGAGGGTAGAGGGTGGGAGATGGATAAGGATTGAGAAACTATAATATTTATTAGGTATTATGCAGATTACCTGGGTGACAAAATTATCTGTACCCCAGATCCCCATGAAACACAATTTGCCTTTGTAACAAACTTGCACATGTACCCCTTGAGCTCAAAATAAAAGTTGAAAAGAGAACAAAAACGAAACAAAAAGTGAAAGAGGTTATCCTCCATAATGTGGGTGGGCCTTAGCTAATCAGTTGAAAGCTTTAAGTGCAAAAGCTAAGATTTCCTTAAAAAAATAAAAAGGAATTCTGCCTCAAGACTATAATATACAAAATCCTGTCTGCATTCCAGTCTGCTGGCCTGTCCTACAAATTGGAGATTTGCCAATATATCCTATTTGTTCTGTGTGTCTGGAGAACCCTGACTGATACAGTTGCTTTAGAATGCATTTAAGCATCTTCAGACTTGAAGTTTAGCAATGTTTCTAAAATTATGGTAGGATTGAAAATATCGCAATAGCTACTCTAACCCTGTGTCCACTGTAAGACAGTGTATCGAGTGCTGAGTCCCAGGAAGGAGCAAGTTTGTTTGAGTATCCTTTTTTAAGTAGCACCAGAATCATGAAGACCACTATCAGTCCTATCCTCTTGGCTCAGCTGACTTCTCTTCTACGACATTTAAAAAGCTTGTTAATGTCAACAAAAGGATAAGTACAGAAAAACAATACTCTGACGTATGATTACATACAAAGTACACACATAAAATGCATACATCCATGTATATTAGTGCTACATAAAAATAAATGTGATCTCATGTATAATAAATGACAAAAACAATATTTTGTGGTTCTAATGTCTACATTCCAATCTTGTAATGTAATAAACTGACAAAGCACCACAAGGTGGGAGTTTTCTCAGTTCTGGTCTTGTTTAGCCAATCACCTTTCGTTGTCCTGGTTTTGTGTGTGGACAAATCAGTGTTTGAATCTTATGACATTTCATAGCACTTATTTTCTGCATTGGCCAAGTTGCTTCCTTATACATTGTTTCTTACACTAAATGTAGATAATTCTTAACATCTCTGTAGTTTCTTAAGTAACATCTTTAATAGAGAGTTTATGCCAGCTGTTTTCTTTCTCTCTCTCTGTAGCTACACCTGATTGGGATTCGTTCCTTTATACTGAAATTTTTTCTGAATGCCTGTGCTGGATACTATGAGAGAGAATAGATGAATAAAATCGATGTCATATTAGTTTGTTAGGGCTCCATAACAAAATACCACAAATGGGGTAGTTTAAACAACAGAAATTTATTTTCTCACAGTTTTGGAGGTTGGAAATCTGAGATCAGGGTGTCAATAAGTTTGGTTTCCCCTGAGGTCTGTCTCTCCTTGCCTTGTAGATAGCTGCCTTCTCACTGTGTCTTCACATGGCCTTCCTTCTACGTGTGCATCCCTGGTGTCTTCCTCTTTGTATAAGGACACAAGTCCTTTGGAATTAGAGCCTCACCCTTATGACCTGATTTAACCTTCATTACCCCTTTAAAGGCCCTTTCTATAAATATAATCTCATTAGGAATAAGGGTTTCAACATACGAATTTTTGGGAAACACAATTCAGTCCATATCCGATGTAGTCATTGTACTGGTCGTGTTCGTAACTCCTGCCTGTATAGAGGCTCTGCTGGAACTGAAGCATGCTGGTCTTCTTCAATATGGCTTCTTCTAAATGTCTGCAAATTAGGAAATAATCCCTCGTGGGTGTGTTGTGTCCCTTGTCTCCTTTGCTAAGGGGTTGGAACGGGGAAGTTTTCCTCTTTCTAAAGTAGTTTGTGTGTTACATTAACAAGATTCCTTTTGAATTCACACAACTCAATAGGAAATAAAACAAATAACCTGGGGCAAAGGATCCAAAAGACATTTCTTGGAAGAAGACATACAATTGCAACAGGTGCTTGATGTCACTAATCACCAAGGAAATGCAAATCAATACCACAATAAGCTATCACCTTCCATCTGTTAAAAGGGCTATTATAAAAAAGACTAGAGATAGCAAATGTTGGCAAGCATGTGGAGAAAGGGAACCCTTTATACACTGTTGATGGGAATGTAAAATGGTACAGCATTATGGCAAACTATTATGGTTCCTCAAAAATTTAAAAACAGAGCTACCGTATGATCTAATAATCTTAATTTGGGGTATATACCTAAAGGAAATAAAAGCAGGATCTTGAAGAGATATCTATATTCCCATTTTATTGCAGCATTCTTTGTAATAGTCAAGATACATAAAAAACCTAAGTGTCCGCTGACCAATAAATGGATAAACAAAATATGTCATATAACAATGGAATATTATTCAGACACGCAAAGGTAAGTCCTGCCATTTGTGATTACATTAAATGAAATAAGCCAGGCACAGAAAGACAAATACCACATGATTTTACTTACAAGTGAAATCTAAAAAAGTTGAACTCACGGAAGCCAAGAGTAGACTGTTGGTTGCCAAGGGCTAGGGGATCAGGGAAATAGAGTTCACATAGTTAGTCAAAGGGTACAAACTTTCAGTTATAAGATGAATAAATTCTAGGGGTATAATATACAACATAGTGACTAAAGTTAATAATGTGTAATTGAAATTTGCTAAGAGAGTAGATCTTTAGTATCCTCAACCCCTCCTCCCCACTACAAAATGATAGCTATGTGTGGTGATGGCTGTGTCAATTAATATGATTGTGGTAATCATCTCACAATGTATACATAAGTCAAATCATTATGTGGTACACCTTGAATATACACAATTTTTATTTGTCAATCATGCCTCAATGAAGCTGAAAAAATAAACAAGATTCCTTTTGTTGTTTTGCGGGGAGTGGTTATTCACAGTTTATTTCATGCCTGCCCGTGTATAATAGAATCCTACTTTCTCTGAACTAAAATACTGTTAATAAGTGGACTCTCTAGAAACCTTATAAACGCTTATATTGGAATGAAAATAGTTTTTTAAAATACTGTGTCTTAGGATGTCAATTATATCTTGTCATTTTCCTCTGTGCTGAAATCAAAATTACCAGGTGGAATAAGAGTAGAATAGTTAATGAAATTCTCTCCTTTAAGAGAAAATAAAATTTCCTATGCAACCTCCAGAGTATTAAAATTTATTCTTATTAAGAAAGGAGTATTTCAATGAGAATTCAACTTTTTTTTTTTTTTTTTTTGAGACAGAGTCTTGCTCTGTCGCCCAGGCTGGAGTCCAGTGGCGCGATCTCGACTCACTGCAAGCTCTGCCTCCCGGGTTCACACCATTCTCCTGCCTCAGCCTCCTGAGTAGCTGGGACTACAGGCGCCTGCCACCACACCCGGCTAATGTTTTGTATTTTCAGTAGAGACGGGGTTTCACTGTGTTACAGGATGGTCTCGATCTCCTGACATCATGATCTGCCCACCTTAGCCTCCCAAAGTGCTGGGATTACAGGTGTGAGCCACCGTGCCCGGCCTCAACTTAATTTTTTAAAAGCAAGATTATAAAAATTGAAGGTAAAATGAAAAAGTCCCTTCAAAAATATCTTGGAAGTTTCTAGTTATATTTTGCCAAATTGCTGATGTTAACATTTTAAAACAAAATAATGCCATCATAGTTTATTATTTTCAAGGGGTACTTTGACCATGGAGTTGTGCTGTTTATTGATTAGATAGTTCTGTAAGTGAAAGATGGGCACTGAGAGCAAAATTCCAGATCTGCTGATTTTTTTTTTTTTGAGACGAAGTCTCCCTCTGTCGCCCAGGCTGGAGTGCAGTGGCGCGATCTCGACTCACTGCAAGATCCGCCTCCCAGGTTCATACCATTCTCCTGCCTCAGCCTCCCGAGTAGCTGGGACTACAGGCACCTGCCACCATGCCTGGCTAATTTTTTGTTATTTTAGTAGAGATGAGGTTCCACTGTGTTAGCCAGGATGGTCTCTATCTCCTGATCTTGTGATCCTCCCGCCTTGGCCTCCCAAAGTGCTGGGATTACAGGGCTGAACCACTGTGCCTGGCCCCTGAACTGCTGAATTTTTACTGAGGCTTCCAGGTTTGCACATAGCACAATGGTTTTAATCATATATTCTCTTGTTTCCCCACTTAATGGCAATGTTTATGTTTGAACAAAATTTAGTTTCTTTAAATAAACCCTGTTTCCAAACAATATCCACAATATCCTATTTTTGTTACCTAAACTTCTTTTAAAGAGTTTTCCTCTTCATTTCCATTATGCATATTTTTATTTTTTCACTGTCATATGTCTTGGTTGAAGTTTTTAAGCTTACTCCTGTTTTCTGCTTCTTACCAATTTATTGTCTTCAAAAACTTTGATTCCATCCCTGGTGCTCTACAGAAACTTCATGTGATCTTCTGTCACCTGAAACCAAACAGCCTTTTCTTTCAAAGAGTCTTCTACTAATTGTCTATTGCTGCATAACAAATTATTATCAACTTAGCAGTTTAAAGCAACACAAATTTATTATCTCATTTTTGTGGGTCAGAAATTTGGGCAAAATTTAGCTGGGTTCTTATCTTTGGGGTCTCTTGAAAAGGCTGCGATCAAGTTATTGGCCAGGGCTGGGGTCTCATCTGAAATTTTGACTGGGAAGGATTTGCTTCTGAGCTCACATGGTATCGTCACGAGTTAGGTACTTGAGGGTGTTGAGCTGAGTGTCTTGCAGTTCTTTGACTGTCAACCAAAGGTTTCTTTCAATTACTTGCCACGAAAACCTCTCCATAGTGCATCTCACAATATGGCAGCTTGATTTCATCACAGCAAGCAAGAGAGAACTTCTGCCAGCAAGTTAGAAGTCATAGTCTCTTGTAATCTAATTATGAAAATGCTGCTTTATTCTTTTGGTTAGAACTAAGTTGATGGGCCAGCCTACACTCTAGGGAAGGGGATTATATAAGGGTATGAATAATAAGAAGTGAAAATCACTGGGGGCCATCTTAGTGTCTCTGCCACAAAGATTAGTTCTTAAATACTTTTTAGCTGACAATAATATCATGTTTTATCTGACAGTCATGTCTTTATTATATTTTAGGTCAGTTATCCTGGCCTAAAATCTTGGAGTTAGTGTTGATTCTGGTTTCTCTCTATTTGTCTTCAATTTCTTCATCTGTTTCTATGTCATAGTGAAAAGAGTAGTTAGAAAACCAAGTTACAGTCCTAGCAGTTCTACCACCTTTGGAGAAGTTACTAAATTGGGCTGCAGTTTCATCTGCAAATGAGATTTGGCATTAAGTAATCTATAATTATATTCAGTCCTAATAGTTTTTGATCTCAAGTATGCTGAGTTTTCCTATGTAAATCTGTTTCTTTTCCTACTCCAATCCAAATAGACTATCATTTTCATTTTGCTACTTGCCATTTGCCATCCCAGGGGCCTATAGTAACTTCCGGTTGCCTATAGGATAAAAGCCAAATTTACCTTAGTCTGCTGTTAGTTGACTCTCCTGTTTAACCCAAATTCTGTTCCTAACTTCATCTTTGATTCTACTAATATAGGAACCCTCTAGCTATGACTACAGTAAGCTATTCATTATACCTTGACTTTTCTCTATGGCTTGTGTCAACTCTACTTTCTCCCTGATTATCATTCATACATTCCCTCTCCCTGTGTAACCTCTGTGCAACCTCTGTACATTCTTTAGCGATCAACTGAACTTTCATCTTTACTACGTAGATGATTAGTATACCGATTTCAAATTTGGAAACACTAAGGTTCAAATTTTGGCATTGCATGGGTAAGCTTTATTACTTACGCATGTTTAAACTCTTTCAGTCTCATCTTTAAGGGTATTAATACCTTGCTCATGGGTTATTTTAAGAGTTACATAAAACAATTGTCAAGTGCTTAACACAGTCCCTGGTACACAGCAAGTTCTCAAAAATTATTATTGTTCCTCATTTTTTTCCAGTCTGTTTTAACTTTTCTTGACATTGAAATACTATAACATATTGTTTGGTGGTCTCACATATTTTTCTACCTTTCATTGTTAATTGACTTTTTTTTCTTTTACGCAAGCCTTATTATGCCTCCAAAGGGTAGGGACTATGCTTTGTACTCTTTTGTATTTCTCTCATCGCCTAGAACAAGTGCTTTGTAGCACATTTATTACCCGCCCTTCTCTGAACTTACCATCCATGTTCATGCCACCATTATTTCATGCTTTCCCCCCAGCTCTTTCTTTTACTTTTGATGTATCAATTTTGTAATTCTTTTGGTATCAACCCTATGTTTCTCAATGATTCATTCAACAGGTATTTATTAAGAGTCTACAATATGTTAGGTACATTGTTGCACTCCAGGGATTCATTGATGAACTAAGACCAACATATTTTCTGACTCATGGAACTCACAGTCTAGTGAGGGAAAAATGATATTTGTAAATATTCACAGGAACAAATACACATGGTTCCATCAGGAAACTGATATATCATCAAGAAATAGTAGAAATTGATGTGGCATGATGAGCAACTATCATGGGGAAATTTGGTAGGGATAGTTGATATATGAAAAATAATAAAAATTATCTGGGTGAAGAGATAATGGAAGAGTATGATGTGAGAGGGAACATGGTGAATAAGATTCAGGGCAGAGCTAGCTTTTAAAATTTTTGGAGTAAGTCTAGGGATGAACCAGGCCAGTAGTGTGGGAGGTAACCTGAAGAGCCACTTTTTTGGTTTCCGTTTACATATATCATGATCTTGCTTTAATTCTCCATAATATTAACAGTTGTCATGCTAAAATTTACTTTAAAATAGATATCTATTTTAGAGAATGTATTCAGGAGACCAATTGTATAATTTGTGGCCTCCAGCTACGGTTCTGAGTAATAGGAACTGAAAAGCCACTGTGGGCGCACCTCAAAGTGGGATAGGATTCTGGGAGTAAGTCAGATTGGAGTGGTAGAAGGGGCCAGGTCACACAAGGAATATTATATTAGGTTAAGGAGATTTATCCCAGGGGAAATTATAGGATAGAGATTTTTAATTTTGAGGATTATAGGATAGAGATTTTAATTTTAAGCTAGAGAGTTAATGAGATCTAATTCAAATTTTGAAAGCTATCTTTGGCTGCCATGTGGTGGCAGAGGACATCTCTGAATCATTTTTTGTCACTCGATTTTTTTGTGAAGCAGGATGTCGTTATATGACTAACGTTTATTTTAATCTACTTGATATTATAGCATCTTCCCCCATTCAACTATATGCTGTATCAATTAGGATTTGGTGTGCAAACAGAAGAATCCCAAATAACAGCTTAAACAAATAGAAGTTTGTTTTTATCTCATATAAAGGAACCTTGAAGTAAACATTCCAGGATTAGTATGGAAGCTTAGCAGTCATCAAGGAGCTGCAGTCCTTTTTTCTGTTACTCTATCAGCATAGCGTGTCTGCTTCAGGGCCCAAGATGGTCACTTGAATTCACTTTGGTCTTCCAGTTAGCAACGAGGAGAAGGGATTGATGAAGGGCATGTCTTCTTTATTTAAGGACACTTCTTGGAAGTTACAAATGATGTTTCCATGTTCTAGAACTTAATTACATACCAACTCCCAGCTCCAATGAATGCTAGGGTATGGTTAGTGTTCTGTGGGGTCAAATGACTAGCTAAAAATGCAAGGCTCTATTCTCATGGAAAAAGGAGAACATGAACATTTGGGGCAAATTTGGATTTTTGGCCACCCTCTTCCTTTTTAGGGAGGCAACCCTGAATTCCATTAAGTTACTAATTGTAGTTCAAAGTCCAGGATCTCTGAGAGTTAGGCAAACCTGTCCATGAAACCTGGGTGTGACTTTTAAAGTTCTGGTAGTGCATAAATTAAAAGACAAATTGCCATAAACACAACTAACATACCATATTGGGGAGAAGGAATAGGATAATTGCAATAAAAACTCCCATTTAGAAATGGACAGAATGAAAACAACCATCATTCACTGGTCCTTAGCAATTACAAATTCCCTGCAGGCAGGAATGTGAGGGATAAGTTCCTTGATTAGCCACCGGAAACCCCCGATTCTGTTCTTTGGAAGGAACTCCCCCATCCATTGACCGGTGTAGTTTTGGCTTTGCTCCTGGAAAGTTTTTTCTTTTCTATTTCCATGCAAGGACATCCCTGAGGACAACAATGGTTAGTAAGCCCCATGGAGTCTTTCACATTACTTATTATTTTTGCTGTTTTTTTGCGGGGAGTGGGGCAGGAATTGTATTCTGAAGTATAGACAGTTATAGACCTTTCCCCTCGCCAAAGATGGCTCTAACAATATCTCCCATCCTACGAGTTCTTCTTACAAAATGAGCATGTTATTTCTCCATGAAAGTACAGTCTATGTTTCTTGTCCTTGAAACTTGCAACTTTTGACTGCCTCAATGAGAGTATGGCAGAATAGCACCAAGTGACTTCCAATGCAAGGTCATAAAAGGTGAGGCAGCTTCTACCCGCCTTTCTGGGATGCTTTCTCTTAGAAACCAGCCACCATGTTATGAGGGAGCTCTGCCATCATGAAAAGAGGGTTCCTAGATTTCCACCCTGTAATAATTTGCTGTCACCTACTACCCACCACACCTAAGAAGCCAATACCTAATATTTTTTAGGTACCCACTTCCAGGTATCCACATTCTGAATCACTTTGGATTAGATTCAGCTACGCGTAACCGATAAATAAAAGTAACAGTGGCTTACATAAGATAGAAGTATATTTCTGATCAACACAGAGGACTCCAGAGGTAAGAAACCCAGGATTTTTATGGTAGTTACATGATTATCAGGATTCAGTTTCTTCTATCTTAGTGCTCTGTTATTCTTAATTTGATGCCTCATGTTCCAAGACAGCTGCTTCAACTCTAATCATCATGCCCACTCTCTAGCCAGGAGTAAGGAAAAAGGTAGGAGAGAAAGATCATTCTTCTTTCTTTAAGGGCACTTATTACATACAGCTTCCATTTATACTCCATTTTTCAGCAACTAGTCACCTGGCTGCACTTAGCTGGAAGGGAAGATGGGAAATGTTTTTATTCTGGATAGTCATGTACCATAGTTATGTACCATGAGTAGCCCTTATTTACAGTCTCTTTAAAATTACTTAGCTGTGTTTTATATTTTCTTTATATCATTTTCTCACGAATTTAAAGTTTTAAATGAACTGTGTTATGCAAGGGAACATTAGTGGGACTTAATCAGAAAGGGGGCATTTTGGGATGATAAAGCTGAGAAAATTAAGCCTCACATGTGTCCTTGGGATCTGGACTCCCAGGACCTCATTCACTACCGGTAACTGAATCCCCCACACCAACCCTTATTAACCATTCTCACAGCAAATTCTGGTCTTCCCAAAGGATTTATTATTTATATTTTGGGAAGGCAATTACAAGTTTATAGTAAGATTTAAGTTTGATAAGAACCCCAGTGATCTTTTCTGTATTTCATCTCAATAACCTGACCAAGGATTTCTTTTTCCCTAGCTTAATAAACTTTGTCAAATCTGATACTAGGAGAAAAAGCTGTATGATCAAATGAAAACTTCTTTTTGTTTATCAAAAATAAGTTGATAAGAGATACAGTAGCCCCCTCTTATTTGTGAGTGATATGTTCTAAGACGCCAGTGGATTCCTGGAACCATGGATACTGCCAAACCCTGTACTATGTTTTTTCCTATATATATATATCTATGATAAAGTTTAATTTGAAATTAGGCACAGTATGAGACTAAACAATAATAATAAACATAGAACAATTATAACAATGCAATGTGATAAAAGTTATGTGAATGTGGTCTCTTTCAAAATATCTCATGTACCATACTCACCCTCCTTTTTCTTGTAATCTAGTGATCACAAGGAAACTCAGATGGCTGCTGAGTGACTAACAGGCAGGTAGCATATACAGCATGGGTATGCTGGGCAGAGATGATTCATATCCTGGGTGGGATGGAGTAGAAAGTGCAAGATTTTTATCACGCTATTCAGAAAAATGCGCAATTTAAAACTTATGAGTTGTCTATTTCTGAAATTTTCCATTTAATATTTTCAAACTGAAGTTGACCATGGGTAACTGAAACACAGAAAGTGAAACCATGGAGAAGAGTGACTACTGTAATGACTTATCTCTTGTCGTGTCTAAGAGGAAGATTAATGAGACATTCAGGTGATAAAAACTCACTAAATTCATTTACATATTCTTCAGTACTATTAACTGGGTTCTTATGTGGCAGATGCAGCACTAGCTGCTGGGAATATTGTGACGAATAGAACAGCCAGTCTTGACTGTAGTAGGCTAAATAATGACTAGTACATATAGTGATCCAAGTCCTAATCCACAGAACTTGTGAATATGTTACCCTGTCTGATAAAAGAGACTTTGCAGATGTGATGAAGTTAAGGATCTTGATTTGGGGAGAATATACTGGATTATCTGGGTGGGCCCTGAATGTAATCACAGTGTCCTTCTAAGAGGGATGCAGAGGGAATGTGAGGGAAGAGGAAGAAGGCAATGTGATAAAGGAAGGGGAGATGCAAAGCCATGGGCCTCGGAGGCAGGACAGCTTCCAGAAGGAAATGGCCACAAAAAGGATTCTGCCCTAGAGCCTCCACTGGGAGTGGGGCCCTTCCCACAACTCAGTTTCAGCCCACCGAAACACTCAACTTTTGGTCTCCAAAACTGAGTAAGAATAAATTTCTACTGTTGTAAGCCACCAATTTTGTAGTAATTTGTTACAGCAGCTACAAAGAACTAATTGCCTTTCACAGAGCTTATAACCTAGTGGGTTAAAAGGCAATGAGAATAAGGAATGAAACGATATCTTATCAGAAACTTGAAAGAGCAATAGGGTTTAGTCTGAGTAAGAAAGTGAGGAAGGGAAACATCGGAGATAGCTGTAAGTATTGAGTTTTAAAAAGTCAGCCAGCCTCTTTGAAGTGGAGAATGCTTTTGTGGGGGCAGGGGATTGGGGGGAATGTTGTGGCAAAAGATGAGGCTGAATGAATCATTAAGCAGGTGATAGATGATGAGGGTTCAAGTCATGCTAAGGAGTTTGCATTTCATTCTTAGAGCCTGGGAGCTGTACCAGAGTCCTGAGTAGAGGGATAGCATAATCAGGCCTCCATTTTAGAAAACTTCTCCTACTGTAGGGTGGGTTATTGGAAAGCCCCTCATACCACATCACTCTCTTCAGGACCCATTCTTGGGCCTTTCGGGTTTAGACATTTTGTCTTATTATTTTGGTCATTTTCCTAAACATGAACTTTTATTTGCAGATTCTCTTGGTTTCAAGAGATCTCTTTTTGCCTCCTCTCCCCTGAACTCCAGATACATACATCTGTGTGCCTCCTCAACAACTCCATTTGGATAATAAGAAGTATCTAAAATTTAGCATTCCCAAACTGATCTCCAGATTTTCTCTTATTCTGAAGCTATTCCACATCTCAATACATGATGACTCCTTTTCAATTGTTCAAGTCAAATACCTTGGAATTGCCCATGACTTTTATTTTCTCTCATGTCCTACATGCAATCCAACAGGAAATTCTTGATAAGAAACACATCCAAACTCTGATCGCTTCTTGCCATCCACACTGCTTTCCTGGTCCAAGCTACTGTTACCACTCAGCTATATTATTGCAGCCACCTTTGAATTCACTCCCTGATGCTACCCCGCCTCCTTATGGCTATGCTGAACACAACAAGATCACTCTTTTAACAGGAGTAATCTTGTTAAAACTTAACTCATGTTCCTCCTTTGCTTAACACCTTCCAGTGGCTCCCCATTTCATGTAGAGTAGAAACCAGTGGCCTCCGGGCTCTACAGGATCTACCCCTCACATCCCAAGTGAAGATGTAACCTCCTGCTCACAGCCTTCCCCCTTTTCCACTCTGCTCAGTCTCGCTAGCCTCCTTTCTGTTCCCTGAAATTGGGCATGCTCTCCCCAGGGCCTTGCACTTCCATTTTCTGCAGTGATTCCCTTTCAGACATCCATGTTACCAGTTTCCTCATCTGTTTCAAATCTTTGCTCAAACATCCCCTTCTCAGCAAGGTCTTTTCTGACCATTGTATCTGAAATCACAAACTTCCCCAACTTTCTTCCCCTTCAGCACTCTCTATTCCTCTGTTTTATTTTTTTTCGATAGCACATACTTTAATACTATATAATTTCTTTCTTTCTTACTATTTTTAAAAGGTATTCCTCTCCCCTGTGGAAACTAAGTTCGATGAAGGAAGACATTTTGCCTGTTTTGTTTTTCAGTTTATTCTCAGTGTCTAAAACATTTCCTGTCACATAAGGGGTGCTTAATAAGTGGTACTTGAATGAATGAGTCAGTGACAGCTGTGTTATGACAGTTTTATTTGGTGATCTTTCTGTATTTCTTATTCAGGTCAGAAGTTTATTTGATATTCACAACATGCAACTAAGGGCCCTTTAAGTCTGGACCCATGTCACATTTCAGATAGGAAAGGTGAGACACTGACAAGCTCTTCTGTAAGCAGTGAATGTTAGCACATCTGAATATCTACTGGAAGAATGAACTTACATGCCATACTTATTTAAAATGATTGTGTTTTCTCCCTATCCTAGAGCTTCTTATAGGGTTTGCCATGGCATGCTAAGATAATGGTCTCCTAAGCCCTTAGGAAGGCTGGGGTGACTGGAACTCCCAGGCAGCTGTCTCTGCAGGGAGCAGTTTTATCTAAGGCTTCTTAGAGGGTGGCCCGGAGCAGTGTCTGCTAGCACACTCCCCATGTGTGTTGGGGGTGGCGAAGGTACTTATCCGGCTTAGCTTCTGTACCGGGGCATGGCTACCTCCTCATCTCCTCCAGCAGCCCGCTGCAGGGCATTTGCTGCTCAGTATGCATAAGAAGTCTGGGCACTACTGAAGGATCTCATGTTCTAGGTGTCTGAAGAGCACTGGCCAAGCATGTAGGTTAAGGTGATGCCAGTGGGGTGGTGGTGGGGCTGGCAGGCTAGATGGAGGTTCCTTGTGACTGCACCTCCAGACAGGAATCAAGAAGCTCTTTCTTGTCAAATATCAGATACTTCTGTCCATCCATGGATGGGCCCTTTTACTTATGTCCAAGCTAGCTACAGGGTTTTGTTCTATAATATATGTATTCTAAAAATCAAGGCTTCCTCATTATTTTGAAATCCTTGATATGGAAAGTTCATTTGGATTTAAAATGTCTTCATGTTATTACAAGAAATTGAATAGTTATATTTGTCAATGGAAGAGCTCTTAAATTCCTTAAATATAATTTCAGCTGTCGTAAATTTTTCAATGGTTGCATAAAAAGGTTTTATTTCTTTTTTTTTTTTTAATTGCTTACTAGTAAGAACAGTTTCTCATTGATGGTGTCCATCAAGAATTTATGGAGATCATCATTAAAATGTCTTGAACAGGAATTTAATAAAACCATCTTAATTTTAACCATGCATACCACTTTTTTATATCACGTTTTTAATGGCTAAATGGCTTCATTTAAAAATGTTGAAATATTTTAAGAGAAGTTTTATAAAAATTCTACATTTAACACCTTCCCTAACTGTTCGCATTTTATTTTTCTTATAATTGTGTAAGGAAATGGTAATGACTTTTTAATGAAATACCAGATAGAGGTCCCTCGGTCCCTTTAGGTTTACTTCTGGCTCTTGCACAAATATTATATTTTCTGTATGTTCTCCCCTCCCCGGTCAATCAGCTTAGAGATTTATTTTGCCAAGGTTGAGGATGTGCTCAGGAAAAAGAAACAAACCACAGGAACATCTGTGATTTATGCTTTTTCCAAAGAGGGTCTGGGGACTTCCGTATTTAGAGAGGAAAGAGTGGACATTAGGGGAAAGAGGAAAGAAAAAAAGTGGGAGAGTAGATAAAAAAGGCAAGCAGTTGCATTCTTTTGATATTTTGATCTGTGTTCACTGAATCTACATTTTACGTGTAAGTGGAAAGGGTAGAGTAACAGTCAATCACTCATTTGTCTCACATTCAGTGAATCTGCATTTTTACTTAAGATAAAGTAAACATAGAGAAGAGGAAGCAGTCAAATATGCATTTATTTTAGGTGGGTGGAGGGATGACTTTTGACCCTATCTGTCCCATACTGTTTCCTGGCTTCTGGGGTGTCCCAGTGTCTTCCCTGCAGATCTCCCAGTATTTTCAGCTCACAGGGCAACAGAGGTTGTGGTGGAACCACTGGGGAACTCCCAAGCTGAGGAAACAGCAGTAGAGGTCTATGTTCTTTTATTTAAAACAATTATGGTAAGATACACATAACATAAAATTTACCATCTTATCCATTTTTAAGTATACATTTCAGTAGTGTTCAGTACATTCACATAGTTGTACAACCCGTTTCTGGAACTCTTTTCGTCTTGCAAAACTGAAACTATATCCGTTAAACAACTCCTGATTCTCCCCTTACCCCAGCCCCTGGAAACCACTATTTTACTTTTTGTCTTTATGAATTTGACTCTTCTAAGTATTTCATATGAGTGGAATAATACAGCATTTGTCTTTTGTCACTGGCTGATTTTGCTTAGCACAATGTCCTCAAGGTTCATTCATGTTGTAGCATGTGTCAGAATTTCTTTCCTTTAAAGACTGAATAATGTTCCATGGTATGTATATACCACATATTTATCCATTGTCTGTCAATGGACACTTGGTTGTCTTTCACCTTTTGGCTATTATGAATAATGTTGTGAATACAGGTGTGAAATATTTCTTTTAGACACTGTTTTCATTTGTTTTGGTTATATACCCAGAAGTAGAATTGATAGATCATATAATTCCATTTTAATGTTTTTGAGAAACCACCATTATGTTTTTTTCCACCATTCCACATTTCTTCTGATAGTTCACAAGAGTTCCAATTTCTCCACCCCACATCCTTGCCAACACTTGTTATTTTCTTTTCTTTTTTTTTGATAGTAGCTGTCCTAATGAGTGTGAGGTAGTCTCTGTGTTCTTTAATATGAATGCTCAGGAGTGCAGTTGCTACGTAATATGGTAGTCGCAAATTTAGTTTTAAAAATAAACTACCAAACTTTTCCAGAGTGCTCATACTGCTTTACATTCTCACCAGCAATGTGTAAGTGATCCAGTTCTTCACATCCTTACTAGCATAAGGTGCTATCACTAACTTTTAATTTTAGCCATTCTGAGTTATGTAGTGACATTTCATTGTGGTTTCAGTTTGCATTTCTCTTAGGGTAGGTGTTGAGTTTCTTGTCATGTGTTTGTCAACTGTATATCCCCTTTGGTGAAATACCTTTTCTTGTCTTGTCTTTTGCCCATTTTCTAATTGGATGTTGAGAATGTTCTTTATATATTGTATATAGTAGCCTTTTCTTAGATATGTAGCTTGCACATATTTTCTCCCACACTGTACCTCATCTGTTCATTCTCTTTCCAGTGTCTTTTACGAGCAAATGTTTTCCATTTTGATGAAATTCAACTTATCAACTTTTTAAAAATAGTTTTTGCATTTGGTGTTAGATTTAAGAACTTTTGCTTAGCACTAGATCCTGAACATTTCCTCATACGTTTTTACTAAAAGTGCCATAGTTGTACTTTATTCATTAAACCTGTGATCCATTTGAATTAATTTTTATATATAGGGTGAAACTTAGATTAAATTTTTTTTTTTTTTTTTTTTTGTTTGAGATGGAGTCTCACTCTGTCACCCAGGCTGCAGTGCAGTGGCGCGATCTGGACTCACTGCAGGCTCCGCCTCTCAGGTTCATACCATTCTCCTGCCTCAGCCTCCCAAGTAGCTGGGACTACAGGCGCCCGCCACCACACCCGGCTAGTTTTTTGTATTTTTAGTGGAGACGAGGTTTCACCGTGTTAGCCAGGATGCTGTCTATCTTCTGACCTCGTAATCCGCCCACCTCGGCCTCCCAAAGTTCTGGAATTACAGGTGTGAGCCACCGCGCCCGGCCTAGATTAAATTTTTTCTTCTTCTAGATGTCCAATTGCTCCAGCACCATTTATTGAAAAGGACATATTTCCTCAATTGAATTGCTTTGGCACCTTTGTCAACAATCAGTTGTATATATTTGTGTGGGTCTATTTCTGTGTT
The DNA here is from genome assembly GCF_008728515.1 of Papio anubis. NCBI lineage: Eukaryota > Metazoa > Chordata > Mammalia > Primates > Cercopithecidae > Papio > Papio anubis. Next base: position 53,819,757 of record NC_044989.1, on the reverse strand, counting down.
TTCTATTTTGCTCCATTGATCTATATGTCTATCTCTCTGACAATACCTCACAGTCATGGTTACTGTAGCTATAAAAGTTTTGAAATCTGGTAAATGAATTCCTCCCACTTTAATGTTCTTTTTCAAAATTGTTTTAGCCATTCCAGTTCCTTTGCCTTTCCATATACGTTTTAGAATCATATTATCTATATTTACAAAAAAAACCTTGCTGAGATTTTGAGAGCAATTGCTTTACACGGGCATGTCAATTTTGGGAAAATGGACATCTTTATGATGCTCAGTCTCTTCGTTCATGAACACACTGTGTCTTTCTATTTATTTAGGTATTTTTTTTACTTGCTTCATCAGGGTTTAGTAGTTTTCAGCATACAAGTCCTGTAGTTAGATTTACACCTAAGTATTTGTTTATTATTTTTAGTGACTGTGAGTGGTATTATATTTTAAATTTCATTTTCCATGTGTTCATTGTTAGTATGTATAAAAGCAATTGAGTTTTGTATGGTTATTCTGTATCCTGTGATCTTCCTGAATTCATTAGTTTTAGGAAATGTTTTAATGTTTAGTAGATTCCTTGGAATTATCTGTATAGACAATCATGTCATTTGCAAATATGAAAAGTTTTCTTTCTTTCTTTCCAATCTGTACACCTTTTATTTCCTTTTTTTTTTTTTTTGACTTAATATAATGGTTAGAATTTCCAGTACTACAGTGAAGAAGAATGGTGAGAGCAGACATTCTTACATTGTTCTTTATCTTAGGAGGAAAGCAGTCAGTCTTGCGCCATTAAGGATAATGTTTGTTGTAAATGCTCTTCTTCTCTCCTGGGGAAATGAGGTTCCTCTCTACTCCTATTTTTTAGTTTTTATTATAAATGGGTAGTGAATTTTGTGTAATATTTTTTCTTCATTAGTTGATGTGATCATTGTGATTTTTTTATCTTTAGCTTGTTTACATGGTAGATTACATTGATTAGTTTTCACATATTGAGTCAGCCTTGCATTCCTGGTGTAAACTCCACTTGGTTATAATATGTAATTCTTTTTATATTTTGCTACATTCTGTTTGCCAATGTTATGTTAAGGGTTTTGGCATCTAAATCCATGAGGGATATTGGCCTGAAGTTTTCTTTTTTTGGTATTGTCTTACTCTGATCTCGATAAAAGGGTAATGCTAACTTCCTAAGATAAATTGGGAAGTGTTATTATCTCTTCTAGGTTCTGAAAGAGATTGTGTAAAATCTTACTTAAACATTTGGTAGAATTTTCTGGTGAAAACATCTGGGCCTGGAGATTCCTTTTTTTAAAATATTTGGATTATGAATTCAATTTTCTCAAAAGTTACAGGGTTATTCAAATAGTCTCTTTCATATTGGGTATGTTGTGGTAGGTTGTGTTTTTAAAGGAATTGGTTCATTTCATCTAAGTTGCAAAACTTATGCACATAGAATTGTTTGTAGTGTTCCCTAAGTTCCCTTAGTTCCCTTAGACATTCTTTTTGATGTCTGGATGTCTGCAGGTTCTACAGTGATATCTCATTTCACTTCTGATACTGGAAATTTGTGTTTTCTCTTTTTTTCTCTGTCAGTGTTGCTAGAGGTTTACTAATTTTACTGTTCTTTTCAAGAAATAAACGATTTTTCTTTTTCTATTGATTTTCTGTTTCCAATTTAGTCGATTTCTGCCCTTATCTTACCTTTATTATATTTTTCTTCCTGTTTACTTTGGGTTTATTTTACTCTTCTCTTCTGTTTTCAGGCTCTTAGGTTGTTGATTTGAGACTTTTTGTTTTCTAATATGTGCACTTAGTTTATTAATTTGGCTCTCAATACTGCTTTAACAAACTTTCATATGTTATATTTTCATTCAGTTCAAAGTATTTTTTCAGTTTCTTTGAGACTTCCTTTTCACTTATGGATTATTTATAAATATGCTGTTTAGTTTTCAAGTATTTCAAGATTTTTTCTGTTATATTTCTTTTGTTTATTTTTCATTTGATTTTATTGCACCAATCAATACAATTTGCATAAATTCAATTTAAAAAAATACATTGAAGTTTGTTTTATGGCCCAGTATATGGTTTATCTTGGGCCATGGTCATTAGAAAATAATGTCTATTCTGCTTTTGCTGGGTGCAGTGTTCTATAAATGTTGATTAGATACAGTTGGTTGATGGTGTTGTTGAGATCTTCTATATCCTTGCTAATTTTCTGTCTAGCTGTTCTTTTAGATGCTGAGACAGGGATGTTATCTCCAACTAAAACTGTGGATATGTCTGCTTTTCCTTTTGGTACTGTCAGTTTTTACTTTACATATTTTACAGCTGTCATGTTTGATACATACTTAAATTTAAGATTCCTTTGTCTTCTTGATGGTTTGACATTTTTATTATTTAATAGCTCACTCTGTCAGGTAATTTTCTGTGCTTTAAAGTCTACTTTATCTGATGTTAATATAGCCATTTGTGCTTACCTTTGGTTAATGGTACATCTTTTTCCATTCTTTCACTTTTGACCTGTCTATATAATTAAATTTGAAGTGAATTTCCACAGAACTCCATAGCATTTAGTGAGTTTGTTTTTGTTTCATCTACTTTGTCAATCCCTGTCTATTAATTGGTATATTTAGACCATTTACATTTAACGTAATTATTGATATGTTAGGATTTAAGTATGCTGTTTTAATTTTTGTTTTCAGACTGTTTTTTATTTTTGGCTTCTCTCTTTCCTTTTACATGTCTTCATGTGATTACTTGAACTTTTTTTAGAATTTCACTTTGGTTTATCTATAGAGTTTTTGAGTTATATATCTCTTTATATAGCTATTTTTGTGGTTGCTCTGGGCTTAACTATATATAGATAGATAGTAGTTGTGGTAGTTTGTATTTTTATAATTTTATATTTATATAATATTTATATTTATATAATTATAATTATATAATTTTATGATAAACTTTTATATTTATATATTTATTTTATATTTTATATTTATAGAAATATAACATTTTATATTTATATTTTATATTTATATAAAATTAATATGAATTTTATATTTATATAAAATTAATATGAATTTTATATTTATATAAATTAATATGAATTTATATTTATACTCGAGGTGTATATTTTATATTTATATAAAATTAATATGAATTTTATATTTATATAAAATTAATATAAATTTTATATTTATATAAAATTAATATACATTTATCAGAGTCTACTGGTGCCACTATTTTACCAGCTCATACAGAAACTGTACTGCCTTTACTGCCCTTTATATCATTTCTTCTTGTTTGTAATTTAATTGAATTCTAAATATTTCCTTTCAGATATTTAGGAGCACATCAGATAGTGTTATAAGTTTTGTTTCAACTGTCAAATATAATTTAGAACTCAAGAAGAGAAGGAAATTTAATTGTGTTTACACAGAGTTTTGCTTACCATTGTTTTAATTTTCTATCGTTGTAATAAATCTTCACAAACTTGAATACAATAGCATAATTTTATTATCTTGTAGCTCTACAGGCCAAAGGTCTGAAATAAATTTATTGGGTTGAAAACTGAGGTATTGGCAGAGCTGTGTTTTTTCCTGAAGGCTCCTGGGGAGAATATATTATGTTTTTCAGCTTTTAGAGGCCACTTGCATTTCTGGTTTTATGGCCCATTTCTTAATCTTTGGAGCCAGAATCATAACATCTTTAAATCTCTTTCTCTAACTCTTTACTTCCATTGTCACATCTTCTTGTATGACTCTGACCTTGCTGCTTTCCTCTTATTAATATGCTGTCATTATAACTGGCACACTTCAATAATCCAGGATAATCTCCCTGTTTCAAAAAGCTTAACTTAATCATGTGTGCAAAGTCCTTGCTGTCATATAAGGTAACATATTTACTGGTTTCAGGGATTAGCATGAGGATATCTGTTTTTGGGGAAAGGGGTCATTATTCCATCTGCCACAGTTCCTTCTCTGACCCCCATGATGATTTATGTCCATCCATATCCAAAATACATTCATCCCACGCTAGCATCCCCCACAGTCTCAACTTATCACATAACCTATCGAAAGTTCAAATTGTCATCTAAATCTCATCAGTTCAGAAGCCCCAAACCTCACCATCTAAATCATTTCAATCAGGTATGGATGAGACTCTAAGTGTGATTCATTTTGTAGAAATTTCTTTCTATATGTGGACCTCTGAAACTAGGAAACAAATTTTCTGCTCCAAAAATACAATGGTGGGACATGCATATAATACCAATTGTAGAGATTCCTGCTAAAAAAAAAAAAAAAAGGAGGAAATGGAAGGGGAAAAGGAACAAGAGACACAAGCGATCTTGAAATCCAAAAGGACAAACACTGTTTGGTTTCAAGGCCTGGCAATAATCATCTGTGTCTCTGAACTCTGTGGGCCATTATTCTCTCCACACACTGATACTCAAAGATTCCCTTCTGGTTTTCTACCTGTTTAGAGAACTTCCTTTAGTCATTCTTTTAGGGCAGGTCTGCTGCCAACAAATCCTTAGTCTTCCTTCATCTTAGAATGTTTTGATTTCCCCTTAATTTCCAAAGGAAATTTTTGCTATGTACAGAATTCTCAGTTGACAGTTCTTTTCTTTCAGTACTTGAAAAGTCTGCCATTTTCTCTGGCCCTCATGATTTCTGGGAGAAATATACTATTAATTTCATTGTTTTCCTCTTTTAGGTAAAGTTTTGTTTCTCTCTCTTCTTTTAAGGGTTTTTGTTTGTTTGTTTGTTTCGTTTTTTGTCTTTTGTTTTCAAAACCTTCACCAACATGTTTCCTGGTGTGAATTTCTTTAACTGTGTTCTGTTTGAAGTTCAATTTCTTGAATTAATCTTCTTGAATCTCTAGGCTTATGTTGTTTGCCAAATTTGAGAAGTCTTATTTCTTCAAGTACTTTTTCAATCCTGCCTTATTTCTCCTCTTCTTCTGGAACTCTGATAAAAATGAATGCTACATATTTTAGTGTAGTCTCACAGGTCTCTGAGGCTTTATTCACTTTTTAAGTGTATTTTCTCCCTGTTGTTCAAAATAAGTAATTTTTATTAATCTATCTTCTAGCTTATTGATACTTTTGTCCTCACCATTTGCTATTGAGGCTATCCATTGATGTTTTTTATTTTTGATTGTATTTTTCAGTTCTAAATTTTCATTTGTTTTTTTTTATGTTTTTAATTTTATTATTTATTTATTTATTTTTAAAATTTATTATTATTATTATACTTTAAGTTCTAGGGTACATGTGCATAACATGCAGGTTTGTTACATATGTATACTTGTGCCATGTTGCTGTGCTGCACCCATCAACTTGTCATTTACATCAGGTATAACTCCCAGTGCAATCCCTCCCCCCTCCCCCCTCCCCATGATAGGCCCCAGTGTGTGATGTTCCCCTTCCCAAGTCCAAGTGATCTCATTGTTCAGTTCCCACCTATGAGTGAGAACATGCGGTGTTTGGTTTTCTGTTCTTGTGATAGTTTGCTAAGAATGATGGATTTCAGCTGCATCCATGTCCCTACAAAGGACACAAACTCATCCTTTTTTATGGCTGCATAGTATTCCATGGTGTATATGTGCCACATTTTCTTAATCCAGTCTATCACTGATGGACATTTGGGTTGATTCCAAGTCTTTGCTATTGTGAATAGTGCCGCAATAAACATACGTGTGCATGTGTCTTTATAGCAGCATGATTTATAATCCTTTGGGTATATCCCCAGTAATGGGATGGCTGGGTCATATGGTACATCTAGTTCTAGATCCTTGAGGAATCGCCATACTGTTTTCCATAATGGTTGAACTAGTTTACAATCCCACCAACATTGTAAAAGTGTTCCTATTTCTCCATATCCTCTCCAGCACCTGTTGTTTCCTGACTTTTTAGTGATTGCCATTCTAACTGGTGTGAGATGGTATCTCATTGTGGTTTTGATTTGCATTTCTCTGATGACCAGTGATGATGAGCATTTTTTCATGTGTCTGTTGGCTGTATGAATGTCTTCTTTTGAGAAATGTCTATTCATATCCTTTGCCCACTTTTTGATGGGGTTGTTTGTTTTTTTCTTGTGAATTTGTTTGAGTTCTTTGTAGGTTCTGGATATTAGCCCTTTGTCAGATGAGTAGATTGCAAAAATTTTCTCCTATTCTGTAGGTTGCCTATTCACTCTGATGGTAGTTTCTTTTGCTGTGCAGAAGCTCTTTAGTTTAATGAGATCCCATTTGTCAATTTTGGCTTTTGCTGCCGTTGCTTTTGGTGTTTTAGACCTGAAGTCTTTGCCCATGCCTCTGTCCTGAATGGTACTACCTAGGTTTTCTTCTAGGGTTTTTATGGTATTAGGTCTAACATTTAAGTCTTTAATCCATCTTGAATTAATTTTCGTATAAGGAGTAAGGAAAGGATCCAGTTTCAGCTTTCTACTTATGGCTAGCCAATTTTCCCAGCACCATTTATTAAATAGGGAATCCTTTCCCCATTTCTTGTTTCTCTCAGGTTTGTCAAAGATCAGATGGCTGTAGATGTGTGGTATTATTTCTGAGGACTCTGTTCTGTTCCATTGGTCTATATCTCTGTTTTGGTACCAGTACCATGCCGTTTTGGTTACGGTAGCCTTGTAGTATAGTTCGAAGTCAGGTTGCATGATGCCTCCAGCTTTGTTCTTTTGACTTAGGATTGTCTTGGCAATGTGGGCTCTTTTTGGTTCCATATGAACTTTAAAGCAGTTTTTTCCAATTCTGTGAAGAAACTCATTGGTAGCTTGATGGGGATGGCATTGAATCTATAAATAACCTTGGGCAGTATGGCCATTTTCACGATATTGATTCTTCCTATCCATGAGCATGGTATGTTCTTCCATTTGTTTGTGTCCTCTTTTATTTCACTGAGCAGTGGTTTGTAGTTCTCCTTGAAGAGGTCCTTTACATCCCTTGTAAGTTGGATTCCTAGGTATTTGATTCTCTTTGAAGCAATTGTGAATGGAAGTTCATTCATGATTTGGCTCTCTGTTTGTCTGTTACTGGTATATAAGAATGCTTGTGATTTTTGCACATTAATTTTGTATCCTGAGACTTTGCTGAAGTTGCTTATCAGCTTAAGGAGATTTTGGGCTGAGACAATGGGGTTTTCTAAACATACAATCATGTCATCTGCACACAGGGACAATTTGACTTCTTCTTTTCCTAACTGAATACCCTTGATTTCTTTCTCTTGCCTAATTGCCCTAGCCAGAACTTCCAACACTATGTTGAATAGGAGTGGTGAGACAGGGCATCCCTGTCTTGTGCCAGTTTTCAAAGGGAATTTTTCCAGTTTTTGCCCATTCAGTATGATATCGGCTGTGCGTTTGTCATAAATAGCTCTTATTATTTTGAGGTACGTTCCATCAATACCGAATTTATTGAGCGTTTTTAGCATGAAGGGCTGTTGAATTTTGTCAAAGGCCTTTTCTGCATCTATTGAGATAATCATGTGCTTTTTGTCTTTGGTTCTGTTTATATGCTGGATTACATTTATTGATTTGCGAATGTTGAACCAGCCTTGCATCCCAGGGATGAAGCCCACTTGATCATGGTGGATAAGCTTTTTGATGTGCTGCTGAATCCGGTTTGCCAGTATTTTGTTGAGGATTTTTGCATCGATGTTCATCAGGGATATTGGTCTAAAATTCTCTTTTTTTGTTGTGTCTCTGCCAGGCTTTGGTATCAGGATGATGTTGGCCTCATAAAATGAGTTAGGGAGGATTCCCTCTTTTTCTATTGATTGGAATAGTTTCAGAAGGAATGGTACCAGCTCCTCCTTGTACTTCTGGTAGAATTCAGCTGTGAATCCATCTGGTCCTGGACTTTTTTTGGTTGGTAGGCTATTAATTATTGCCTCAATTTCAGAGCCTACTATTGGTCTATTCAGGGATTCAACTTCTTCCTGGTTTAGTCTTGGAAGAGTGTAAGTGTCCAGGAAATTATCCATTTCTTCTAGATTTTCTAGTTTATTTGCGTAGAGGTGTTTATAGTATTATCTGATGGTAGTTTGTATTTCTGTGGAGTCGGTGGTGATATCCCCTTTATCATTTTTTATTGCGTCGATTTGATTCTTCTCTCTTTTCTTCTTTATTAGTCTTGCTAGCGGTCTGTCAATTTTGTTGATCTTTTCAAAAAACCAACTCCTGGATTCATTGATTTTTTGGAGGGTTTTTTGTGTCTCTATCTCCTTCAGTTCTGCTCTGATGTTAGTTATTTCTTGCCTTCTGCTAGCTTTTGAATGTGTTTGCTCTTCCTTCTCTAGTTCTTTTAATTGTGATGTTAGGGTGTCAATTTTAGATCTCTCCTGCTTTCTCCTGTGGGCATTGAGTGCTATAAATTTCCCTCTACACACTGCTATAAATGTGTCCCAGAGATTCTGGTATGTTGTATCTTTGTTCTCATTGGTTTCAAAGAACATCTTTATTTCTGCCTTCATTTCATTATGTACCCAGTAATGTCACTCAGGAGCAGGTTTTTCAGTTTCCATGTAGTTGAACGGTTTTGATTGAGTTTCTTAGTCCTGAGTTCTAGTTTGATTGCACTGTGATCTGAGAGAGAGTTTGTTATAATTTCTGTTCTTGTACATTTGCTGAGGAGTGCTTTACTTCCAATTATGTGGTCAATTTTGGAATAAGTGCAATGTGGTGCTGAGAAGAATGTATATTCTGTTGATTTGGGGTGGAGAGTTCTATAGATGTCTATTAGGTCTGCTTGCTGCAGAGATGAGTTCAATTCCTGGATATCCTTGTTAACTTTCTGTCTTGTTGATCTGTGCAATGTTGACAGTGAAGTGTTGAAGTCTCCCATTATTATTGTACAGGAGTCTAAGTCTCTTTGTAAGTGTCTAAGGACTTGCTTTATGAATCTGGGTGCTCCTGTATTGGGTGCATATATATTTAGGATAGTTAGCTCTTCCTGTTGAATTGATCCCTTTACCATTATGTAATGGCCTTCTTTGTCTCTTTTGATCTTTGATGGTTTAAAGTCTGTTTTATCAGAGACTAGTATTGCAACCCCTGCTTGTTTTTGTTCTCCATTTGCTTGGTAGATCTTCCTCCATCCCTTTATTTTGAGCCTATGTATGTCTCTGCATGTGAGATGGGTCTCCTAAATACAGCAGACTGATGGGTCTTGACTCTTTATCCAGTTTGCCAGTCTGTGTCTATTAATTGGAGCATTTAGTCCATTTACATTTAAGGTTAATATTGTTATGTGTGAACTTGATCCTGCCATTATGATATTAACTGGTTATTTTGCTCATTAGTTGATGCAGTTTCTTCCTAGCCTCGATGCTCTTTACATTTTGGCATATTTTTGCAATGGCTGGTACCGGTTGTTCCTTTGCATGTTTAGTGCTTCCTTCAGGGTCTCTTGTAAGGCAGGCCTGGTGGTGACAAAATCTCTAAGCATTTGCTTACCTGTAAAGGATTTTATTTCTCCTTCACTTATGAAACTTAGTTTGGCTGGATATGAAATTCTGGGTTTAAAATTCTTTTCTTTAAGAATGTTGAATATTGGCCCCCACTCTCTTCTGGCTTGTAGAGTTTCTTCTGCGAGATCTGCTGTTAGTCTGATGGGCTTCCCTTTGTGGGTAACCCGACCTTTCTCTCTGGCTGCCCTTATGATTTTTTCCTTCATTTCAACTTTGGTGAATCTGGCAATTATGTGTCTTGGAGTTGCTGTTCTTGAGGAGTATCTTTGTGGCGTTCTCTGTATTTCCTGGATTTGAATGCTGGCCTGCCCTACTAGGTTGGGGAAGTTCTCCTGGATGACATCCTGAAGAGTGTTTTCCAACTTGGTTCCATTTTTTCCCCTCACTTTCAGGCACCCCGATCAGACGTAGATTTGGTCTTTTTACATAATCCCATACTTCTTGCAGGCTTTGTTCATTTCTTTTTCTTCTTTTTTCTTTTGGTTTCTCTTCTCGCTTCATTTCATTCATTTGATCCTCAATTGCTGATACTCTTTCTTCCAGTTGATCGAGTCGGTTACTGAAGCTTGTGCATTTGTCACGTATTTCTCGTGTCATGGTTTTCATCTCTGTCACTTCATTTATGACCTTCTCTGCATTAATTACTCTAGCTATCAATTCTTCCACTCTTTTTTCAAGATTTTTAGTTTCTTTTCGCTGGGTACGTAATTTCTCCTTTAGCTCTGAGAAGTTTGATGGACTGAAGCCTTCTTCTCTCATCTCGTCAAGGTCATTCTCCGTCCAGCTTTGGTCCGTTGCTGGCGATGAGCTGCGTGCCTTTGCAGGGGGTGATGCGCTCTTATTTTTTGAATTTCCAGCTTTTCTGCCCTGCTTTTTCCCCATCTTTGTGGTTTTATCTGCCTCTGGTCTTTGATAATGGTGACGTACTGATGGGGTTTTGGTGTAGGTGTCCTTCCTGTTTGATAGTTTTCCTTCTAACAGTCAGGACCCTCAGCTGTAGGTCTGTTGGAGATTGCTTGAGGTCCACTCCAGACCCTGTTTGCCTGGGTATCAGCAGCAGAGGCTGCAGAAGATAAAATATTGCTGAACAGCGAATGTACCTGTCTGATTCTTACTTTGGAAGCTTCCTCTCAGGGGTGTACTCCACCCTGTGAGGTGTGGGGTGTTGGTCTGCCCCTAGTGGGGGATGTCTCCCAGTTAGGCTACTCAGGGGTCAGGGACCCACTTGAGCAGGCAGTCTGTCCCTTCTCAGATCTCAACCTCTGTGTTGGGAGATCCTCTGCTCTCTTCAGAGCTGTCAGAGTCGTTTGCATCTGCAGAGGTTTCTGCTGCTTTTGTTGTTGTTGTTTAGCTGTGCCCTGTCCCCAGAGCTGGAGTCTACAGAGACAGGCAGGTTTCCTTGAGCTGCTGTGAGCTCCACCCAGTTTGAGCTTCCCAGCGGCTTTGTTTACCTACTTAAGCCTCAGCAATGGCGGGCACCCCTCCCCCAGCCTCGCTGCTGCCTTGCAGTTAGATCGCAGACTGCTGTGCTAGCAATGAGGGAGGCTCCATGGGCGTGGGACCCTCCCGGCCAGGTGTGGGATATAATCTCCTGGTGTGCGCCGTTTGCTTAAAGCGCAGTATTGGGGTGGGAATTACCCGATTTTCCAGGTGTTGTGTGTCTCAGTTCCCCTGGCTAGGAAAAGGGATTCCCTTCCCCCTTGGGCTTCCCAGGTGAGGCGATGCCTTGCCCTGCTTCAGCTCTCGCTGGTCGGGCTGCAGCAGCTGACCAGCACCGATTGTCGGGCACTCCCTAGTGAGATGAACCCAGTACCTCTGTTGAAAATGCAGAAATCACTGGTCTTCTGTGTGGCTCGTGCTGGGAGTTGGAGACTGGAGCTGTTCCTATTCGGCCATCTTCTCATTTGTTTTTTATAGCTTGTTTCTTTGTTGTGTTTCCTTGCTGAGACTTTCATTTGTTTCAAGTATGTTTGTAATTGCTCATTGAAGCATTTTTATGATGGTTGCTTTAAAATGTTTTTTAGATAATTCTAACTTTTCTTTCACGTTGGTGTTAGGATTCTTTTTTTCAAAAAATTTGGTTTAAGATCTTCTTGGTCGTTGGTATAATGAGTGATATTCAATTTAATCTTGTACATTTTGGGTATTTGTTATGAGATTCTGGATTTTATTTAAATAATCTGTTTCAGCTGGTATCAAACATTGTTCCAACAGGGGCAGGGGGGCATTGTCTCATTATTGTTGAGTGAAGAAGTCATCCAGCCATTCCGTTTGGCCTTCACTGGCACTCACTTGAGGGAACTCTTTGTTCTTTTTGGGTGTGAGTGGGATTCTGGATCTCTGTGTGACTGCCACTGACATTCCTGGAGGAGAGTGCTTCTTATTACCTGAAAGGAACAAAAGTCTTGACCTTCTCCTTGGTTTTCTTTGATTGTACCCTGGGAAACCAGGAGAGTTTGGTAGTGGTTGGGGTACCTTGTTACAGCCTGGTGAGGGTGAAGGTCTAGGGTTCCTGCTTAGCCTTCACTTTCATTATCCCGGTTGTAATGTTGGAGGGTCCCTCATCATAGCCTCATGAGGATTGAAGTCTAGGCTCACCACTTGGTCTTTGCTGATGTGGTTGGAATTAGGGCCATAGTTTATTTCTGTTGTATTTGGCTGTAGTAGATTGATTATTTTCTAGAATTAAAAAAAAAAAAAATCTTCCTAGATTGTCTTTTTCTCTCCATTCTTTGGTTAAATAGAGTAGGCTTTTGTTGTGGGTTTTTGTTTGTTTGTATGTTTGTATGTATTTTTTGGTGTGTGCCTATTGATATTTCTGGGTTGTCAGCTTCAGGTCTGTGAAATATGAGAAAAAGTGAAAACCCGGGAAACTTTCTGGTATGTTGTTTGGATCCTGACCTTCTTCCCTTTTTCGCTTTACTTTTTAGAGTTTACCTGTGTTTGATGTATAATATGTGGAATTTTAGCTGCACATGGCAGAAGAAATAGGGAACAATATGTCTATTCTATCTTCCCAGAAGAAAAAGACCTCTGGCTGATTCTGGAGAAGCACTGTTTAGAATCTCAGGTTGTGCTATCCAGCTGAATATCCTATTACTATGTTTAGACTTCTCTAGGTCTAGTTGTTTATGTGGATATTATATGAAAATATTGTTATATTGTTTAATGCCTTAAAACTCTGAATAACCCAATATAAATAGCTCCAATTAAATTTGTGTGGCCTCCTAATAAGTGAGGTAGATAATCTGCCTGAGTCTCAATAATGTAACTTATAAATTGGGCCCTTGAGGCCACTTAAGCTTCTGGTTTCTCAAATCTTATAGGAGCAATTAGATGACATACTCCATCATTGCTGGTTGCATATTCATTAGGCCTTTAACAGAATCATCTTACATCTGTTGATGTCAGAAAATCTTGAGTTGGTCAGTAGTTTTATGTAACTCTACGAGAAGATTTTATCACGCTTTAAATCATGTGTAGACTATTCATATATGCTCTTAACTATGATGAAGATCATTGGATTGAAATTCTTATACTCTTTAAAGATCAAATTTCCTTTTTTTTTAAAATTAGGAACTAGTATATAAATTGAAGTATTAAAAAAACCTGGGTGATTTATTTCCGTTTGCTACAATGGACACAGCTGGATCTGGCTAGAAATGCGGATTTGTGAGTCTCAATCATTTTGACATGACAGGGTTTTGAATGAGCTCATTCAAATCATTGAATTATAGAAATCATTGAGATGCTTTTTTAAAAAGTGCATTTCCATATCTTTATCTCTAGAAATAATAAAAACGGAGCCCACTTTCATTCTAATTCCAAAGCCAAGATAGTGAGTTTACTTCTAAGAATTCAAAATCCTTGAAAACCTGTTTTTTTGTATTTTTTGTAATTGCCTTCTTTGATATATTTCTCTCTCAATTCAGTGGGGTTTGGAGAAGATTTCATCTCAAATTTGGGAGATTTGGAAGTTGAATTCAATTTAGTTTCTCATAACCTTCAAATATACTTATTGCCCCAGCAATCCTTTTTTACTCCAATTCCACAGAAGGCTCTGGATCATTTGTGATTCTTTTTATCATTTTACTTGGAAGCTTAGCGTGTCAGCACCTGCATCATCTCTGCATCATCTGCCAACTTCTGAATTTCCACAGATAAGCCTGAAAGTTCAGTCCTACAGTTCTCTTGCAAGTTGATAGTATGAAAGCCATTTAATTGATTTTGTTTTGTCTTTCTCTTCTGGTAAATTTCAACTCTAACTTGTTTCCCCTAAGCCCAGTTAGAAACTTTAGTGCTAGCCAGTAAGTTGGCAGGTAGATATCTATGAATCTTAATTTATTTTCATTTTACTTGCAATTCAGTCCCTCTCGTTATGATTTGTATTTCTACTCCTTGTTCCTGAGTTGAGGTTTATCCCATCTCTATGCATTTTGTTTCCTAAGACAAGAGTTCTAGTTTTAGACCTGCTACCCTGTTTTTCTCTAGCCACAACCCAGATGATGGGTGTGGATACATCTCCCTGATGATATCCATCTGGTGCCTCAACTCCTGGTTTTGTCTATCCCTGGATGCCATGTCTGTGTGCTACAACCACCTGCTGGGACCCTGCCTTTTCCTTTGAAACACTGCAGGCTCTATGATATCTTGAAAATGAGTGAGCTTTCTATGCCCTTGGAACATTTGCTTACTCTTACTTCTGGGCACATTTTACTCTCACAGCTGAGTTTCATCCAACATTGAATTTTAAATTTCAGGAAGATGGAGAAAACTTTGCAAAGAAACCTAACCTAAAGATAGCCAAATCAACTCTATTGATTTTCTATATACCAAGCTCTCTTTTAAAAAACTTTTAGTGGCCTAACTATAACACATTCTTATGGTACAGAAGCTCTGATGTCCTGTGTGGTCCTATACCAATCGTCATCTCATAAATTGTTTATCCACATTTTGGATCTGGAGTTTGAGATTGTAATTTTCATTTCTGACAGTCACAGTGTTTTTTACTCAGGAGGTCATAGAGTATAAATCAATACAGCTCCAGTTCTGGAGTCAGACTGCCTGAATTGAAGCTTGCCTCCATCATTTATTAAAAGTGTGAATTTGGGCAAGTGGATTAATCGTCCTAAGCATGTTTTATTATTATAAACCGGGAAATACAATAATAGTGGCATTTATATCATAGATTTTTCATGAAGATTAAATGAAATACTGTATATAAAAAATACGTAGCACAGTTCTTGCCATATAGCAATTTCTCAATAAATGTTATAATTTTAAAAATTATATGTAGCAAAAATTCAAATATATAATTCTGACTAAGCATAGCCCTACCAATTAATCTTATCATCAGTTAATGTTTGATTAGACCTATATTTAGCAAATAACTAAATAGGCCTGTTTTGAACTGTTAACCCCACACAGGAAGGATAGTCCTTTATAAACAAGGAGGCTATTTATTGGTTACAAGTTGCACATAGAGTTTCACTTCCAAAACTAAGCACAGATGTGCTTCTCAGAGTGCATTGCCAGGGAAAGTAATATAAATGTAAATTCTTGGACCCCGCTCCTGACGTACTGAACTAGAAGCTCTGGGGGTGAGGTCCAGCAACCTGCCCTTTAACAAGCTCTGCAGGAGATTATGATGCACACTCAAGTTTGAGAACCACTGTTAGATTAAGATTTGAACCACTATAATGCATTTCTTGTTTTGGGGCTGTTGCTTCTGTGTTGACTGTTCTTCCTGCTGTCATGTTCATCAGATGCCTTTAGCTGGTCAGAAACCTAAAAAGCTCAACATAGAATTAAATGATTGTGTCAGATTTAGGGGAAAACTACTTTTTTAAGGGTTTTCTTATAAGGAAGAAAAATCTAAAGGGAGAAATAACCAACAGCTGAATCAAGTAGTCACATCTCCTGTGAAGAATCACTGGAATTGTCTTGATTATTTCATTTGATTATTTGCTTTTCTGTTCAATAGCAGCAACCAAGGCCTTGGGATCTTTATTTTCTTTTCTTGGAAATAATCCCAAAGAAACCAGGACTTGTTAGTGTCTGTGACGGCCTTGTCGATCGTTATTTTAAGGAGCCTCTGAATTTAATCTTGGTATAATCTTTTTTTTTTTCCTGTTGATGTTTCAGTGCTTATTTCAACACATGAATAAATTTGGAGTGACTGATTAAAAGCATTTTGGGCTTCTTAAAAGCATTTTGAGCTTCTTAAAAGCATTTTGGGTATAATCTCGGCAGTTGTAAATACAATTTCACTTATTCTGAGCAGCTAATTTCTGGATAAACAGTAATTCAGTTACTAAAAGCTATCTTTGTTGTATTTCCCATTTTTCTAAGCATTTAAAGTGAATCAAAAACATTATGTAGAATTGAGAAAGAAAAAAAATACTGAACATTATATAAATTTAGTACATGAGTGCTCAAAAAATAGCATGTCCTTTACGTTTACTTATATGGGGATACGAACGTATTTGAAAACCCAAGGAGAGAAATAGGTTTAGGGCAGATAAAATGTGTGACACTAGCATGGAATTTGGGTAAGTTGTTTAATATACCAAACCTTGGATTCTTTATGTTCAAAATGAAGACAATAAGGGCATTTTTGAAGTTATTGAGGTGTAAGTAACAGAATATAGGTAAAGTATCTGGCATAAAGTAAGAGAGCCCAAAAAATATTGTCACTACATCTGATGCATTTTCAACATATGTAGTTTTGATTTGCATTTACTACTCTTTCTAATTAATAAGGCTATTTATATACATACCACTTATGATTCCTTGTTGAGTCTTTCAATTTTCCTATGAGATATATAAAATAGATCTCTATTCATTTTTTTAAAACAGAGAAAAATGTTTTAATGACCAGCTTATTACCAGGTCTAACACTGGTTCATAAAACTTTAGAATCAGATCTAGACATTATTGATTTTGAGGCCATCAAATTCAAGCTCTCCTTTAACAAATAAATAAGCAGTCTGGGCCCTGACAGTGGAAATGAGATATCCAAGGCCTCATAGCTAGTTGTTGGCCTGATGTTACCTGTTCCCTGCAAGCTGGTAACCTGCTAGATGGCAGGGAGAAATATATCGTTTTAAATGCACAAAACTCTTTAGCTTGGCATATGAGGCCTCTGCTTACTTCTAGCTTCATCTTCATCACTTCCTGCCTCATACTTCATGATTCTGCAGTATGCATTATACCAATGTTTTTCCTTATGCATAGCTCTGCTGATATTGTCTTTCCCTAAAAGACCCTTATCACTCTTTCCTATTTTTGTTTTCTTTTTTTGAGATGGAGTCTCGCTCTGTTGCCCAGGCTGGAGTGCAGTGGGGGGATCTGCAAGCTCCATCTCCCGGGTTCACGCCATTCTCCTGCCTCAGCCTTCCGAGTAGCTGGGACTACAGGCGCCTGCCACCACGCCCGGCTAATTTTTTGTATTTTATTATTATTATTATTATTTTTAGTAGAGACGGGGGTTTCACCGTGTTAACCAGGATGGTCTCGATCTCCTGACCTCGTGATTCACCTGCCTTGGCCTCCCAAAGTGCTGGGATTACAGGCGTGAGCCACCGCGCCCAGCCTCTTTCCTATTTTCAACTCATTAATTCTAACTTTGAATCACAGTTGTCTTTGAAACTCTCACAATCCTATCTCTTTCTCACTCAAATATACCCTCCAAACCTGCTTTGCTTCCACATACTTTTGTCATAACTCTGACTATATTCTATCACAATGATGGATTGATATATCTGTCTCACTTATCATACTATAAAACTCCTCAGTGCTGGCAATATGTCTTATTTATTTTTCTATTTTCAGTATCTAATATAGGGTCTGGAGCATTTTATAGGTTCAGCAAATGCTTGTTGAACTGAACCGTTGTTTGGCTTCTGTGAATTGCCTTTTGGATTGTCTTTGCTTACGTGTCATTGTGATCTTCTCTAGTCTAATGCTTTCAGACTTGAATGAACATGGGTCAAGGTTTATTTATACACATAGCTACAAAAATAGACCTAAGTTTTCCAGCTTTGCCACCTAAAATTTATGCAAATACAGAAAACTTAGAATGTTTCAGGGCCTTGGTTTCTTTCTTTTTAATTTTTTGTTTTGTAGAAAATAACACGTAAAAATGCACAAAACATAGATTTATCCTTCACATATTGATATAATGCAAATGTACCTGTCTCCTTCTCTTCCCTGTCTCCACCACTGAGTCTGATGAAATAGAGCATTGCTAGCACACAGAAGGTACCTTTCTGTCCTTTCCTGATCACAACCCCTCTCTCCACACTAAAGGTAACCTGGATTCTGACTTTTATGATAATGAAGTTTTTGCTTTTCTTTATACTTTTACTATCTAAGTATATATTCTTAAGAATTTCAGATCGGTTTTGCCTATTTCTATACTGTATATAAATGGAGACGTACATTGGGCATCATCCTCTGTTTGGCTGATATATAGAAATATAATTGATTTTTTATTATGCTAAAAGTATGACATAAAATTCAGTGTTTTAATAATTTTTAAGTATACAGTTCAGTAGTGATAAGCATATATACATTGCTATAAAAGAGATCTCTGGAACTTTTTTATCTTACAAATCTGAAACTTTCTACCCATTTAACAATAGTGCCCCTTTTCCTCTCTCCTCCCAGGCTCTGGTAACCACTCATATTTTCTGTTTTTATGAATATGACCACTTTAGATATATCAGACAAGTGTAATTACACTGTATTTGTCTTTTTGTGACTGGTTTATTTCATTTAGCATAATTTCCTCAAGGTTCATCCATATTGTAGCATGTGTCAGAATTTCTTTCCTTTTTAAGGCTGAGTAATATTCCACTGTATACATAGGCCACATTTTGTTTATTTACTTATCCATCAATGGACATTGGGTTACTTCCACCTCTTTGCTATTGTGAATGGCGCTGCTATGAACATGGGTGTGCAGATCTCTCCTTGAGATCTTGCTTTCAATTATTTTGGATATATATCCAAAAGTGGGTTTGCTGGCTCATATGGCAGTTTTATTTTTAATTTTTTGAGAAACACCTCTACATTTTTTATAAAGGTTGCATCATTTTGTGACACCCTCAACGGTGCACAGTGGTTCCAATTTTTCTGCATCCTTGTCAATACTTGTTATTTTCTGTTTCTTTGATAGTAGTTATCCTAATGAGCAATATCTCACTGTGGTTTCAATTTGCATGTCTCTGGTGATAGTGATATTTAACATCTTTTGATATGCTTGCTCATTTGTATATCTATAATTGGTTTTTATATATTTATTTTGTATCCAGTCACCTTTTAAAATTCACATATAAAATTCAATATTCTTTCTTGATTTATTGGAACACACATAGTTTTATAATTTGTAAGTAGTTCTAGTTTTATTTCTAATTCTCACAATTTTTTTCTTGCCCCACTTCTTTGACTAGAAATTCACCATTGACTTAGGACTTTTTTATGTTCATAAATATTTTTACCATCTTCCAGGAAAATGCAGATTCATTAATTTCTTTAAGCCTTTTTATCTCCTGTCTAAAACATGCTATTATTTTTTACATGGCTGAATTCTCTAAGAGTGTGTTGTTTGGAGACCTTGAATGATGCTGTCTTCTCCTAGAAAACACCTGTCAGGTGACTCTGGGTACCAGTAATGTAGGATCATGTTAACCTATTTCAAGTTTTAAGATTATTCTGTGCCAGTTAGATGAATTGAAAATGGGCATGACCTCAAAGTCTTAATCTGATTACATCTACAAATACCTTATTTGCAGACAAAGGTCACATTTTAAGGCACTGGGGGTTAGGACTTCCGTATATCTTTTTGAGGGGCACAATTCAACCCTTAACACTTAGTAAACATTCTTTGTCAGCATTTATTTAATATTTTAATAAATATTTGTTGAACTCATTACTGCTCAAAAATCCCTCTTTTATGCGGCATGCATTCTAGTGGGCAGGGGCAGCTATAGGAAGAAGCGAGTACAAAATATTACATATTTGCTGGAGGTAAAAGAAACACTTGTAGCCACTGTTCAGTTAAAAAGAGATTTAGCACTTCCAACCAAATGGAGGCCTGGAGCAACAGGGATGTCATAAGCCTCAACTGAAGATAGCATCCCAGCTGCTGTGTGGCAGGTCATCTGGGGCTCCTCAAGCACTTCTTTCATCACGCCTCCCTGGATAACAGACTGCAGTAGTTCAGACAAGAAAAGGATATCTTCCAAGGATTACTGCTAATTTACTAGTGAGATGACATAGAGCTCTGTGGTCCCCAAACACATAAACTTTAATTATTTTGTTTGTATGGCATAGTTTTGTGCTTTCTGCAAGTGTGGGTGTTATGGATCAAAATAGCCCTGGTTACTTATTTATTGATTAGTTTGATGATCTACTTGCTAGCAATTAGAGTGGGGTGAAGTAAACTATTAGTTAGATTTCCGGCTGCAGAGAAAGCTAGTATTGGCTGCATTTTTTTTTTTTCGAATTTGGGCTTGATGGGCTTTGTAAATAGACAGAAGAGTTGCTGAAGAAAACTAGGGGAGATTTGAGGTCACGTGAATCATTTGAAGAACAGAGGGCCAGGGCAGCTGTTTCTAATTTGGAGTCTGCAGACCCTTTGTGGTCTCTCAATCTCTTTCAAAAGGTTTGTGAGGTCAAGACTATTTTCATTATAATATTAACATGTTATTTGCCATTTTTGCTATACTGATATTTGCCCTGATGGTTCAAAAGCAATGGTAAAACTGCTGGTACCTTAGCATAAATCAAGGCTGTGGCATCATTCATTACCGCCATACACACACACAATTGAAAGGAAAGGTGACTGTCCTTGATGAAGCAGCAAAATATTTTTTTCATTAAGTTTTGATCCTTGAGTCCGTGTCTTTTTAACACCTTGCATTAAAAATGAAATGTGCGCATAAAGCCCTCCTGTTGCATGTCAATGTACGATAGTTCTCCTGAGAAAAAGCATTTGTGTGATTGCTTCAGTTGCAAGCGGAACTCGTCACTTATTTATAAAACACCATTTTTACTTGAAACAATTACAGATAAACTGTGGTTATGCAGATTTGTACATTTGGTCAACAGTCATTTTTGTGAAAATGAATGAAGTGAGTCTGTTTTTTCAACAATAAACAATTCACAGCAATTATTGCCAGTGATAAACTTTAAGACTTCAACTAAATATTAGAATTTTGGAAAACTTGTATTTGCCACTGTGACAGTTCCCCAATAGTTAAAGATTCTTTTGGTGAGATTAGTGGTAATATAAATGAATGTGATTTTTAAATAGTATTTGGTAAAAGGCATCAACATTTGGAAGATCTATGTAACTCAGTAAACTAATGTTTTCCCAATGACCAAAGCATGATATTACAAAACCATGCATCAAAATATACATGATTTAAATGTTGGAGTATGAAAAGTTCATTGATAATGGTTCCAAATTTCGCATTGCAGCTAAATGGAGAAACTACCACTTGTCAAGTCTGGATATTGTTTTGTCCCATATTGTTTAGTCCCACTGAACCCATGCCTGGAATTTCCCCAAAAGCAGAGGCAGGGAAGTTCCCACAAGGGAGTATCCCAAACTAACCCCAGATGCGGCCTGTTGGGATTCCAAAGAAAGCAGCACTAAAGCCAGGGTGATCAGTTCAAAGCATTTATTAGGGGAACTTCCTTGTAGAGTGCTGTAGCAATCCTTGAGATGGACGGTGAGAGAAAAGGGTGTTCTGCCTAGGTATGTCCACAGTGAGGGGATCGGGGATGGAATTTATATGAGGGCTTAAAGAATTTGACTCAGGGGTGGAACCAGTTTCTTTCAGTGTTTTGGAAAAGCTAGATACTGTTATCAGGGCTTGGGAATGTTCAAGGCGCTGGTTTGGGTTCAAGCCTTCTGGGAAAATATCTGCAGCTGGCTGGGTCACAGAGCTGTCATGATACTCTGTGATTTTCAGTTAGGGCACAGAAAGAAAGTGGGGAACTGGGAGGCCCTATAGATATAGGATTAAAAAGTAAAGTCCACAGTTATTTGAAAAGACTATTAAAATACACCTCCCTTCTCCAACTTCTGTTTGGGTAAGGAGAAACTTTCTTCATATCCTTCAACCAAAAGAACATAATGAGAATCCAGTAGTTTTCTATCAAGTCTACTATTAAAAATATTTGGAAATTAAAGAAAATTTGTAAAAAAATCTAATGAAAGAGGTATCATGGAGGCCATTTGAAAATAAGATCCTGTTCACTGGCAGAGAACATGGTGAAGGGGAGCAAATTTCATCTAGATTTTCCAAATGACTGCAAATATCCATAAAGATTTCCTACAAAGTTGTAACACCTATTTTCAGATAGAGGTTTCTTTTAGGACTCCTTCGCAGCCAGCTAAAAGATTCTCAGTTGTTATCAACTAGGTAGCACCATCTCAATATTCAAGAAAATTTACCTGCATTATCTTTCTTGTTGGCTTTCAGATTTTAGAACATCTCATGAGAGATTTGACTTTCATTCTCTTCCCTTAGGAGTTTTGATTTTGTGTTTAACCACCTTCCAAGTAGGATTAATTATTATTTATGGCTGGAAGATTTTTTAGATGAAGAATTCTTAGAATATTTCATGAGTTTTAGACAGATCTACCATGCTTTTCTTTCTTGACTATGTAAAAATGAGATAAAATGGAATGTGAGCTAGTCCTACCTTAAAGTTGAAGTATTAATAAGATGACAACCAGCACATAGAGAATGAATATCACAATTCTATTCACAAAGCCACAGTTCTTAAGAGTCTATATCCGGATCATTATTTAAATTCTTCCCATGGTCATTTTGACAACTTCCTGATATATTAAGCTATATATTTCTGTGGCCAACTTCTATGCTTCCATAGAAAGAGACTTGGAGAGGCTGGGCTTGGTGGCTCATGCCTGTAATCCCAGTACTTTGGGAGACCGAGGAGGGCAGAACACTGAGGTCAGGAGTTTGAGGCCAGCCTGGCCAAATGGTGAAACTTTGTTTCTACTAAAATACAAAAATTAGAGGGCATGGTGGTGCACACCTATAAACCCCAGCAATTCGGGAGGCTGAGGCAGAAGAATTGCTTGAATCGGGAGGCAGAGGTTGCAGTGAGCTGAGATCGTGCCAATGCACTCCAGCCTGGGCAACAGAGTGAGTGAGACTACTCTCAATAAATAAATAAATAAATAAATAAATAAATAAATAAATAAAATAAAATAAAATAAAAAAATAAAAGCAGAAGAAGAAAGAAACTTGGAGAAAATTTGAAAATTAGAATTGAAAAATACAATTAGTGTATGAGTAAAATTTTGGTGCAAATAAGCAGAGAGTATTTCTATTGTCCACAGTTTTCTTTCTTGAAATTTGAAATAGAAGCCTGGGGAAGTATAAAGATACTAAAATGCAAAGTTAACCATTCAGGTTTTATTATTTGAGAAAATTAAGACTACCAACCTAATCATGTACTTATCAGTACATGTTACTGAAATTTTTACCTACCTCCAGTTTAAACTGTAGACTAAAAAAATTCCTACTTTTAACACCTGAGTTTTTGGGGATCTGTATCTGCAAGACCTCTCAAGAGACCTCACATAATAGTTTCTAGTCCTTAAATCGTCAATTGTTTCAAATGTGTAAATGTTGTATAAAGCCTTCATGGAATGACCCTTACCTCCAACCAGTGCCTTCTTTCCCCATTTCTCCATTATTGTGGCCACAATGAACTCATTAATATTTTTATAAACATGCCATTTTTTTTCTTTATATAAACACCCAGTTTATATATACTGCTCTATATGCCCCAATAGCCCTTTATTTTTTTAGCTCCTAGCCAACATCTAATCATTTTTCAAAACAATAGTAATAACATATAGTGCTTACTGTGAACAAGGTACTGTTCTAAGCACTCTTGCATATTTTAGTTCATTTAATACTTACAATTGCTCTATGAGGGGTACTATATTGACACCATTTTAAAGAAGAAAAAACAGCCACAGAGAGCTTAAATGACTAGTCCAAGATCACCCAGCTTGTAAATGGTGGAGTCATGATATGAACCCAGGCTGTCTGGCTATAGAGTCCACACTTTTTAAAAAAACTTTTAAGTTCAGGGGTACATGTCAGGTTTGCTACGTAGGTAAACTTGTATCATAGCGATTTGTTATATAGATTATGTCGTCACCCAGGTATTAAGTCTAGTACCCATTAGTTATTTTTCCTGATCCTCTTCCTCATCCAACTCTCCACCCTCCAGTAGGCCCCACTGTGTGGTGTTCCCTTCTATGTGTCCATGTGTTTTCCTTATTTAGCTCCCACTTGTAAGTGAGACCATGTGGTATTTGGTTTTCTGTTCCTCTGTTAGTTTGCTAAGGAGAATGGCCTCCAGCCTCATTCATGTTCCTGCAAAGGGCATGATGTCATTCTTTTTATGGCTGCATAGTATTCTATGGTGTGTATGTACAATATTTTCTTTATCCAGTCTGTTATTGATGGGCTTTTAGGTTGATTCTATGTCTTTGCTATTGGGAATAGTGCTGGAGTGAACATACATGTGCGTGTCTCTTTATGATAGAATGATTTATATTCCTTTGGGTATATACCCAGTAATGGGATTGCTGGATTGAATGGCAGTTCTGCTTTTAACTCTTTGAGGAATCATAATACTGCTTTCCACAATGGTTGAACTAATTTACTCCCACCAACAGTGTGTAAGCATTCCTTTTTCTCTGCAATCTTGCCAGCACCTATTATTTTTTGACTTTTTAATACTAGCTATTCTGACTGGTATGAGATGATATCTCATTGTGGTTTTGATTTGCATTTCTCTAATGATCAGTGATGTTGGTCTTTTTTTCATATGCTTTTTGGTTGCATGTATATCTTATTTTGAAAGGTGTGTGTTCCTGTCCTTTACCGTTTTTTAAATGGGCCTATTTATTTTTTCCTGTAAATTTAAGTTCCATATAGATGCTGGATATTAGACCTTTGTTGGATCCATGGTTTGCCAAATTTTCCTTCCATCCTGTAGGTTGTCTGTTTACTCTGCTGATAGTTTCCTTTGCTTTGCAGGAGCTCTTAAATTTAATTAGATCCCATTTGTCAATTTTTGCTTTTGCTGTAATCAGTTTTTGTGTTTTCATCATGAGATCTTTGTCTATTTTTATGTACAGAATGGTACTGCCTAGGTTGTCTTCCAGGGTTTTAATTGTTTTAGGTTTTACATTTTAGTCTTTAATCCATCATGATTTGATTTTTATATATGGTATAAGGAAGGGGTCTGGTTTTAATTTTCTGCATATGACAAACCATTTATCCCAGCACCATTTATTGAATAGCGAGTCTTTTTCTCATTGCTTGTTTTTGTTAGCTTTGTCAAAGATCAGATGGTTGTAGGTGCACGGCCCTATTTCTGAACCCTCTATTCTGTTCAATTGGTCTATGCATCTGTTTTTGCACCAGTACCATGCTGTTTTGGTTACTGTAGCCCTGTAGTATAGTTTGAAGTCAGTCAGTGTGATGCCTCCAGCTTTGTTCTTTTTGCTTAGAATTGTCTTGGCTGTTTGGACTCTTTTTTGGTTTCACATTTGTTTTAAAACAGTTTTTTTTTCTAGTTCTCTGAAGAATGTCATAGGTAGTTTGATAGGCATAGCATTGTGTGAGATGGTATCTCATTGTGGTTTTGATTTGCATTTCTCTAATGATTAGTGATGTTGAACTTTTTTTCATATGCTTATTGTTGCGTATATGTCTTATTTTGAAACATGTCTGTTCATGTCCTTTGCCCTTTTTTACCCAATCTATAAATTGCTTTGGGGATTATGGCCATTTTAATGACATTGATTCTTCCTATCCATGAGCATGGAATGTGTTTCCATTTGTTTGTGTCATCTATGATTTCCTTGAGCAATGTTTCGTAGTCCTCCTTGTGGGGATCTTTCGCCTCTCTGGTTAGCTGTATTCCTAAGTATTTGATTCTTCTTGTGGCAATTGTGAATGGGATTGTGTTCTTGATTTGGCTCTCAGTTTGACTGTTGTTGGTGTATAGGAATGCTAGTGATTTTTGTACATTGATTTTGTATCCTGATTATTTGCTGAAGGTGTTTATCAGCTTAAGGAGATTTTGGGCTGAGACTATGGGGTTTTCTAGATAAAATTCACCCTTTCATATTAAAAACTCTCGATGAACTAGGTATTGATGGAATATACCTCAAACTAATAAGAGCCATCTATGGCAAACCCACAGTTAACATCATACTGAGTGGGCAAAAGCTGGATGCATTCCTCCTGAAAACTGGCATAAGATGAGGATGCCCTCTCTTACCACTCCTATTCAATGTAGTATTGGAAGTCCCGGCCAGAGCAATCAGGCAAGAGAAAGAAATAAAAGGCATGCAAATAGGAAGAGAGGAACTTGAATTATCCCTGTTTGCAGATGACATGATTTTATATCTAGAAAGCACACTTTTCATCGTATGTAATCCTGTCATCTTTAGGCACAAAAATAATTTTATCTTTGTTCCTGGTTCATACCTTGGTTATAGCACTTATCACATTGCTGCTATGGTGTGTTTTCACTCTTATTTCCCTTACAAGTAGATCATGAAACTGTCAAGAGCAGGAACTGGGTTTTATTCAACTTTGCACCCTCAGCAGATTATCTGGAGGAATGTATATTGGATAAATAAATTGACCAATTTGGTAAAAAACTCAAATGAAACATAAAGTACTAAATATGTTTCTTCTACTTTAAAGCTCTAGATACTTGTCATGGATTGACTGTCTTTCAGCAAAACATTACTTATCTGACCTGGGTAGATTTATTAGGAGAACCAAAGACAATTGGACATCCATTATAATTTATGACTATTAGAATGATAGGGCTGGAAGCAGCCTAATATAGCAGAATGTCTACCACCCTTCAAGCCCAGTGAAGTGACTTGCCCAAAGTCAGAGATTTGTAGCAGGGTAGGAATAAAAACCCAGGGGTAGGAATAAAAACCCAGTCCTCTTGATCCCCAGACTGAATTTTCTAGCAGAAAATGTAAAACTACTTCTTTAAACTCTATAGTTTCAAGTTAGGTTAGTATTCTCAGTTCTGTGCTTGGGGCATGTTTGAGTTCTACACTGAATGCAGTATGTGATTTTTTAGAAAATAGTTCTAAAAGATTCAATGTTTCTTTACAGGTCAAAGCTGCTTTGTTAGGTTTTTTCTTTCTGTCAAAAAAGTTTCAAATTTACAAATGAACTCCTTTTCGATTACACAGAAGTGCTTTCATGCTATCTCATTAAAGATGAATATTTATTCCTTTAAATTTTAAACGTAACTGGAGGATGAGCTGCCAGAAACCTGAAATGCTGTTACAGAAGCAGATTTCTTTAAATTCAGGGTAAAATAGAAAATGTTACCTTTTTTTTTTTTTCCCTCAAAAAAAGGCTTTTATTCAAGTTACCAGTTACAATTAATTTCATTAAGGTCTTCACTAATGGGGATACTCTTGGTAACTAAAACATTTCAATAAGAATGTGTAAAGAGTAAAAGGAAAACTGAGGGTGATAAGAGGGAAAAGCCTGTGGGAGCTTTCTGCCAACGCGAAAAGAAAAAGTATTGGAATGAACTGTAAACTTAATAGGAGCATAGATTAGAAGATATTATTTAAAAGGCTATAATTACTTCCTGTCTTTGATGCCATGGTCAATGTAGTGGCTACAGTGGTTCAGTGTAACTTGATTGGAATTAGCAAAGGTATGGTTTAAAGTAACTGAAATATTAAAGTGCTGTTAAAGTATAGATGAGGATTTGCAGCCACTCACCCCTACCACTTTAAATGATCCAAAAGGTTTAATCTTCAAAATCTGGTAGGTTTTGATGCAATGTGAGGACTGTTTCTCTAAGCATCTGATGTCAGAAGCGTATTCAGATTTCTTTTAAAAAGTCAGTAAATATTAAATCAAAGAAGATAATAAAGTCAATTGCAATGTAAATTCCCAATCTCTATGTATGTATGCTTATATTTTGGTTTCAGTGACGTGTTACCTCTTCTGTTCTCCTCAACAAAATGTTTTCAGTTCCAAGTGTAAGAGGAGGTAAAATGCTTCCTTTCATGTTCATTAAAATAACACCTTTGTTTAAAGAGACAACCATTCCAAGTGGAAATCCAACTGTTTAAATGAGACTTGGAGTAGACAAGACCATCTTTCTTTCACTTAAATTCCTGAATCCAGAGAATTTTTTAAAAAGCTTCCTTCGCGCTTGCTCTTTAGTTTCTATTTCCCAAGGCAGATAAAATTGGAGTCCCCTTTGGGGAAAATTTTGTCTACATTCAGCAAATTTTGTCTACATTCAGCGGAGAGTCTGTTATAGAAATTCTTACCCCAGGCTATTTGGACAAATCAAGAGTGTATTTTAGTGCACTCCCATTGCCTAAGGACAAGAGATGACATTCTCAAAAATGTTTTGAAAGTTGGTATTTGAAGGAAGGTTTGGGATTTTCTCTGTGTAGAGTATTCTTTAAAAATGCATATATCTTCTTGCTGATTCAGATTAAAGATCTACAGCAGGCAGACATAAGGAATAGTTAGAGATATTCTTGTAGAAACACAACAGATAATAGGCAAAAGTGAGTGAATCTTACTGACTGGATAAATAATTCAAGTAAATCTCATTTGTATTTATTGAGTGCTTTCAATTCAAGCATTGAATTAGGTACTTTAACCCTAAATGGTATGAACTGGGCCCCAGGAATATGAGAACCAAAATAGGAAATAGCAATGTAGGATCCAAGAGAAGAGAAAAAAGAATTTGGGAACCAAAATAGGAATAAATACATGGGAACAACAACAACAACAAATAAGTGAGGAGAATAAAAAATTAGGAGTTAAAGATTGATTTTTGTACCACTCCTTTCACCATCCATGTGCCCTTAAACTTCTCTGTGAGTTATGTATAGTCATACTTAATCTACTGATATCTTGGGATTGTGGTAAGGATAATAGATATAGAAATATCCTGAAAAATAAATGATGGAATATAAATATAAGATAATACTCTTTTTTTCCCTTTCCCATCTCAACTCACACACCCTAAAGCGGGATCACTTACTCCTGTTGCTGCCTTCCCACCACATAATATGCTTTTCATTTTTTGTAGAAACAGGGTCTTCCTATGTTGTTCCAGGCTGGTCTTATAATCCTGGCCTCAAATAACCCTCCTACCTTGGCCTCGCAAAGTGCTGGGATTACAGATGTGAGCCACTGTGCCCAGCCAATAATATTCTTAATTATTATTTGTTAGCTATCCTTTTTTCTTTACCTTTCAGTGATTCGAAGAACATGAAGTTTAGATCCCATTTCCAGAAACCCTTTGTGCAACCAAAGATTTCCAATGGCTAGATAATGGTCACTACAACTTTATTCAGAGAAACAGTATTCTGACAGGATTTGAGCTGTCAAAGCAAAAGTAAATAGCACTCAAGAGCAAGCAAGTTTCATTAAATTCATTTCTGCAGTGGAGATGGACGTGTCTCCTAAGCTTTATTTGCACTATGCCGATCTATTTCAGCACACGATAAATGTGCTCAATATTTCAGCGGTTTCAGTCTCTTAAACCTTATATCATTGCTTCAGGCTGCCCTTGTTGTTTAATCAAAGCCACAGATTAAAGTCACTGCTGTAATACAGTCAGATGAAGCAGTAAAAGTAAAGAAGGCTGTTATAAGAAAAGCATAGAAGAGGTAACCCAAGGTGCTTTTTTATAGTCCAAAGCTAGATGGTTTCTTACTGATCTGATATGAAGTAGGATCTGTTTTTCACCTTTGAATTTCTTCATTTCTTCAGAGTT
The DNA here is from genome assembly GCF_008728515.1 of Papio anubis. Taxonomy (NCBI): domain Eukaryota; kingdom Metazoa; phylum Chordata; class Mammalia; order Primates; family Cercopithecidae; genus Papio; species Papio anubis. The sequence continues at coordinate 53,790,416 of NC_044989.1, read as the reverse complement.
TTATGCATTTAAGCAATGTGGAATTATCCAGAATTTTTTTTTTTTTTTTTAAATACAGAGTCTCATGCTGTCACCCAGGCTGGAGTATAGTGGCGCAATCTCGGCTCACTGCAACCTCCGCCTCCCGGGTTCAAGCAATTCTCCAGCCTCAGCCTCCCAAGTAGCTGGGACTACAGGCATATGCCACCATGCCTGGCTAATTTTTGTATTTTTAGTACAGACAGGGTTTCACCATACTGGCCAGGCTGGTCTCGAGCTCCTGACCTCGTGATCTGCCCGGCTCGGCTTCTCAAAGTACTAGGATCATAGGTGTGAGGCACCATGCCCATCCTTTTTTTTTTTTTTTAATAAGAAATTTGAAAAGAAGAATGGAAGAAAAAAACATGCTCAAAAGATTTCTGTATATATCCCCTTATCAACAGAAACAAGCCCTTTCTCATAAGGCAGCGTAAAGTCAAAGTATCCCGGCAAGTAGATTCTTTATAAGAACAAAAGTAGAAAGTAAAAGGGAGAGGAAGAAATACATCACCACTACCAGATGAAAAGAAAGTAAATGTTAGTCTTTATAATTAAAGTAGTCTCCTTCTAATTGTTTATAGATTTCTCTTAAATGAAATTCCAAGATAAAAGAGAAATATATACAAAAGCTAAATGCTTAGAATGAATTATGTGAATTCTAGGTACAGGGGTTTGAGAAGACTAGAAAGGAAGGCTGGAAAGTGAAAATTCTGATTGTCTTAACTAATTTAAATAGATTGCACTGCAGCCCTGTCCTTATGCACTTCCTCGTTATTAACACCTTCCATTAATTCTGTTCAGAACTAAAATAGCACAGCCAATGCACAATGGTACCATAGAACGAATTTGGTAAAAGAATACATAACATAGTAGACTGGAAGTATCGGTGGTCTTATAGGAAGATCAGGTTGTCAGTTTACTTTTTTCATGTAATCTCTTCTTTAAATTCAAATTTCTTTATCTGTAAAGTGGGAATGAAAGCTCTTTGCTTTTCTTAATGCAGGAAACTTGTTCAGATGATGTCTTCAAGACAATAACTTCAATCTCTATGATATATTCTGGGTCTAAATCTGGATAAAAGGCCATTTTTATTAGGCTAAACTTAAATCAAATACAGAAAAAACTTTTTCCCTGTCCATAACTTGAGTAGAACTCAAGCTAGCCATCCTAACTGAAATAAAAATTGTAAATTTTCTGAGTTTTCAGTCATCTGGCCTCTGTGGCTGCTGCAGGACGCATCATTAATTATACGCTTATGAAAGACAATTCTTTAAGTCATCAATTCCCAGACGTTTTGCAGGTAAGAAATAGTTGGACATTGTTTTAAAAAGTGTCAATTAAACATTTTCTCATTTGTTTATAATTCCTTGATATATCCTGAGCTATATGAAACTTTGGAAAATCACAATGGTGAATTATTATTCTGATTAGATGTGTGCCCCACTCTAACAGGATATCATTAGCCTGTTGTTTATCAAGTGAATATGGACAAGGTATTCAAAAAAGTCTAGTCCAAGCTCAACAATTAATAAATAAAATTGTATACCCTTTTACTTTAACCATTTGATGAATGTACTATTTTGGCTGCTGTAATTTTTACTGTAGTATTTTCTTCTGGTAATTTAGTGTTTTAGTATCATCTCCTTAATGGTTAATAGTTGATATTTTTGAATTGAGGCAGGATTCTCACCTTTACTTTCTCATTAAATGATACATTCTGCTTCATTTTAGTCTTCCCTTGGTTCCGGATTTTATTGCCAAGTGATCAAATTTTATAAAGAAGAGTGACACATTCAAAGGGATAACCATTTCTTTTGATGAATTTAAGTAGGAGAAATTAACTTTTGCAAGATTTGATCCTTTACATTTTAAACTTTCAACCTAGAATGCTGGAAACAGCAGAATGGCAACTCTTAACCCAGCTAAGTAGTGCTGGCATGGAAACGGAGAGGTGGGGCTGTGTGGTTCAGGATGGTCATTTCCTCCTTCACCCATGTCCTTGATTCTTTTTACTTATTTTTTAGGATGGTTTTATTGCCAGTCTGTAGTGATATAGAATAGATTCCTTTTGTCTTTTACTTATTACACAAAAAATAATTCCCAGAAAATAATTGATACATTATTTTTAAAAACTATGATTCTTCCTTCTGTCTTCCTTACTGACCTAGAACTCTTTATATATCTTTAAAAGGAAAACAATTCATCATGGCTTACACTTTTTACTGATTAATAGTGCTTGCAACCATTTCCATGTTAGAAAATACATGTAGATGTTTATTCACTTTTTTTTTTTTTTTTTCTATTAGGGTTTTGCTCTGTTGCCTAGGTTAGAGTGCAATGGCAGTATCATAGTTCACTGTAACCCTGAACTTCTGGGCTCAAGTGATCTTCCTGTGTTAGCCTTGAGTAGCTGGGACTACAGGCATGCACCACCATCTCAGGCTAATTAAAAAAATTTCTTCGTAGTGATAGGGTCTTGCCATGGTACCTGGGCTGGTCTTGAACTCCTGGTCTCAAGTGATCCTCCCTCCTCAGCCTCCCACAGTGCTGGGATTGGGATTACAGGTATGGGTCACTGTGCCTAGCCAGTTCACTGTTTTTTTTAAAATAAAAACATACAGTCATATACATTGCACTGATACTTGTTTTTGTTCAGGCAATAAATCAGAAATATTTCTTCCAGTTAATGTATATAAATAAATGCACCATAACACAGCCACTCAGCTGTTAAAAGATAGTTGTTTCTAATTTTTCCTGTTAACAAAATGTTCAGTGACAATATTTTATATGTATCTTTGTTACTGGGTTGAGTAATATTAAGAAACAGATTACTACATGTAGAAATAAATGGTCAAGGATATGAACATTTTAAATTGTGTTAGGTAATGCCATATTGTTTAGATAAGAAATTATTAATTTGCATGCCTACTGATAGTGAATAAGATTTTATCAGTCACATTAATTTTTTTTGATCTGATAGGACAGAGATGATATATTATTGTTGTCTTAATTTGCCTTTCCATGATTACCAATGAGTTTGAGAATCTTTCTCTTTTTTGTTTCTTTGGCATACTATCCTTTCATAAACTTTGCCCATCTTTTCTAGTCATTTATCAGTTTTCTTGATTTAGGGAAGTTCTAACCATGGTTGGTATCAGCCTACCACTTGTTTTTAATTTTGCAAATAATATCCTTTAAATGTCAAATACTCTGTCCTTCCCTGGAGTTAATTTTCATGTATGACGTTAGCGGTATAGGTGTGTGTAGTTTTTTCAAATGTGATTATTATTAAGTTTGCTATGCTTTATCCCACAGATTGATTCTAAAAACTAAAATTCAGTAAGCAGGTTTTACAATATTATAATTACATAAGTGTTGTTTACTTCAAAATCAAGTAGTATGTTTGGGCTTTTAAGAAAATGTAATCCATAAACACTAACCCATGCCACTCAAGAGGACATGTTGCTAGTATCAAGAACAAATGGATTCTCTATGTCTCTTTTAAAATAATACTGCAACCCCTGCTAAAAAATAATATATTTTAGTTTGCTTCATATGTAGACCATTAGTTTATCTTACAGCTTTTTGTATTTTTTTGGCATTTTAAACTATTTCTCATTTGAAAATATTACTCTGGTTATCAGTATAGAAAGGAAGGTCAGTGGTCAAAGTTAAAACAAACTTAACTTTGAGATATCTGACTTTAATTTCTATATGTCTATTCATAGGACTCAATTGATAGATGTGTATGAAATATTCATGTATTAAGACACTGAAGATTTCAGATCTGAGTACACAGGGAACCAGCATGGTTAAAAGCAGGATCTGTGGTCATTCTTGATCAAATTTCAAGAACTTCTCTTTACTACTAGGTCTTCTACATGTGAGTACATCATCAGTAAGTTCTGAAATTCTGTATTCAGGTAGAAACCAAATAAATCTTGCATTGCTATTGAAAGGTGAGTTCCACAGATATAGAGACCCACAGAAGAATGCTGTAGGGACAATGGAGGCAGATTGGAGTTATGCTGCCACAAGCCAATATATACCAAGGATTGCTGGCAACCACCATACCTCGGCCAGAGGCATTGAGCAGACTCTCCCTCTGTGCCTCAAAGTAGGAGTCAACCCTATGGATACCTTGATTTCAGACTTCTGACCTCCTGAACTTGACAATAAATTTCTGTTGTTTTAAGCCAAGAAATGAAAACAAAAAAAATTATAAAAATAAAAAGAGGGAAAGTTGAGTTCTAAATTGAGTGGGATCCACAGAAGCCATTTGTTTCTTAATGGGGCATGAGGGAAAGGCATTGAGAAATGTACATCCTCTCCAGGTGGCTCAGAGAAATGAGGAGGTTTTTGAAAAAGCCATTATATCTCTGAAAAGCCTTGTTACCAACACAGCAATGTAACTCTTAAGTGACACAGAATAATGTACAGTAAGGCCTTTCAAAATCAGACAATTGCCACAGTTAGAGTTATTTTAAGATACTGATATTCCTTAAGGTTTTTCAACGCAGCATTATGTTTAAAAATGATAGATTACTTGGTTAGAACAGGGGCAGTTGGGAAGAGAAATGGGAATGCCAGCTTTAGAGCATAAATTAGCAGAAATGTACTTCTAAAAGTTCTTCCCTGAAAGATGAAATAAACTAACATGCTTCTTGGGCTCATTTGCTCCAATTTTCTCCTCTGATTTCCTGTTACTGAAAAGTCTACTAACCCTTTGTACTGCCTGTGGATTGTGGATCCTCACCAATACCCTAACACAATGGTCAGCAGCTCATCTCATTTACATTTCTCTCTTGCTTAGAACAAGCAACACAAACAAAACAAAAAACAAACTCATCTAAAAAAATTCATGCTCTTTTAGATGAGTTGAGGATCCTATGCCATGTTGTCCATGCCAGAAATCTATACATAGAGCCATGGTTTTAATGTCTCCTAAGAATAAAGCATGGATTCTTGGCTTAATATTTGGTAGGCTATAACTCAGCGTGATTGTTATCATCCTCTGTTAAGTAAATCTGCAAACCATGCTGAGGGCTGGGCAAACTTGAATGGCAGTCATAAAAATTATATTTTACAAAGTGGGAATGGTTGTCATGGCTGTCTAAGTTTATGTGCTCGTTAAGTCCTGGAAAAGCTACCAATTACCGCTTTGCTCTGTCCTTGGAGGTAGGACCAAATTAGTAATCTAGGGGAGGAGTAGATAGGGTTGGTAATGTACTTTAATTAATACAGTTCATTTCAGCATGTCCTTTGAGTTTAAATACTTGGGAGTGGCTGTGGTTGAAATTACACAGCAGCAGGAATGAAAATATTTTCTGTAAAAAATTAATGTCTGAGATTATTAAACTAGTTTTTTTTTTTAATGAGAGAGATGTGTGTTCTTTCACAGAGACCACTGTTGAGCGCTTTAAGAACAGTCTGAACAATGGAGTAAATTGTCAAATTTTTATAAATTGACATTTAGGAGTACTTTTGATTTAAAATTGACAATCGAAAGGTGGTTTAATGACATGTTAGGAAAAACAGAGACTCTAATATATATATATATATATTAGACAGAGTCTTGCTTTGTCGCCCAGGCTGGAGTGCAGTGGTGCAGTCTCAGCTCACGGCAACTTCTGCCTCCCAGGTTCAAGTGATTCTTCTGCCTCAGCCTCCCGAGTAGCTAGGACTACAGGCGCCCGCCACCACACCCAGCTAATTTTTGTATTTTTAGTAGAGATGGGGTTTCACCATATTGGCCAGGCTGGTCTCGAACTCCTGACCTCATGATCCACCCGCCTCAGCCTCCCAAAGTGCTGGGATTACAGGCGTGAGCCACCATGCCCTATACTACACAGAATTATGGCTATAAAAAAGAAAACGACTTCAAATTATAAAACAAATTATGTTATTTTCAGATATCCTCTAAAGAAAAAATAAGCAAGCATTGAAATTATTACATTAGAAAAACTGAAAACCAGTTTGTGAAAATTAAAGTGACCAATTGCTATGTATTTCTGTCTCCAGTTTCCACCCAGATACAGATATCCTCAGCTTTAACAGTGTAACAAAATTTATTTAGCCCCAAATAATTAAATATTATTGTAGATGTTTACAAAATATATGGTAATTGTCTTTCTTCTTTTCTTTAATCCAACACATGCTGCACTTCAACCCAGGATGTAGTATTTCACTACGTAAAAGAAAAATAACAGATGCTTCCAAGGAACTGGTTGGTTAGATCTGCCTGGAGCAAAAGCTGTTACTCAGAAACCCCAAACATATTTTTCTCTTGTAAAATATGACCTCTAGATCAAGGAAAGATAGCCCTCAGGATGACTTATTAATATGGAAAAATTTTGTATTATGAAAAAATGGTCCTGGATTGGAATGCAGTGGGTTCTATTTTTCTGACTGCTAGATGACATGAGGTGGGACAAGTTGGTACATACATCAGAGTTCTGTTCTTTGAAAGGAAAATAATAATCCTAAACTCCTGTCACTGACAGCATTAAGAATAAATAAGATTAGGAAGAAACAGATCTTGCCTTGAACACCCAGGTGTTCCAATCTTCTGGCACCTATTGTGGCCTTTTATTGTTAATTATGTTTTTGTGTGTTTAGTTGTCAAAAGTTATAGAGTTAAGTAAAGGATCTTTTCTTCTCCCTAAAAGACTCATAATTATATCAAGGAAATAAAGTATGTGGCTACCAAAAAAAGAAAATAAAGATTGTTTGCATTGGAGCTTATGTATGTTACTTTATTTCCTGGTTTCTGGTCTTGAACTCCTTCCTTTAGATACATGTTTGAGTCTAATTTTTATCTATTTACTGATTGTATACAAACTAGGTAAGTTACTTAACTCCTCTGAACAGTGGTTTCTTATAAAACGGAGTTTACAAGGTCTCCTTTACTAGGGAGATGCATTTGGTAAACTGTACAGCATTTTAGAAAAGCAAGTTGTTGTTGCTGAACTTTGATATTAATTCCTATCTCCAAGGCCTTTGACTGAGTTTCTTTTTCATTCTCAATATTCGGCTTTAATCTCTGTCTCTCTAAAATGAGTCCTTCAGTTTTTTAGGCCAGACTTTGATAATTTGTTCTAAATTGAGATCACACCATGAAAATTGTGCCTGCCTAGTAAGTTGCCAGTCTCGTCAGGGTAGGGTCTATATTTGTTCACTCCTATTTTCTACCTGGTTGTCATTCAACAAATATATATTATCTGATAATTCTAAAGAGTGCATTGAGTTATTTGATAATATCAAAATAACAAAATTACTTCTATATATGATCCAAATGTCCTCAAAGGTGCTTATTTAGTGTTCAATACTTAAATTCGTTATTAACATTTTCTTGCACATTGATATGGTTTGGCTGTGTCCCTACCCAAATCTTATCTTGAATAGTCATTACCATAATCCCCACATGTTGTGGGATTATGAATTGAATCCCACATGTTGTGGGATTACGTAATTGAATCCAGGGGTTGGTTACCCCCATACAGTTCTCATGAGTGAATTCTCATGAGATCTGATGGTTTTATAAGGCACTTTTCCACCTTTGCTCAGCACTTCTCTCTCCCGCTGCCATGTGAAGAAGGACATGTTTACTTCCCCTCCCAACACGATTGTAAGTTTCCTGTGGTCTCCCCAGCCATGCAGAACTGTGAGTCGGTTAACCCTCTTTGGTTTATAAATTACCCAGTCTTGGGTATTTTTTCATAGCAGGATGAGAACGGACTAATACACACACAGACGTGTGTGTGTGTGTGTGTGTGTGTGTGTATATATATATAAAATTTGATCACATATATTAAAGTACTTCTTGGATTGATTTTTTTTGAGGTAGTATTACAGGACAAAAGCCATGTATATTTTTGTGACTTTTGCTATATCTTACTAACTTGTTTATATATATTTTCATTCTGATTAAGTGATCAACACTTTTAATTTGAATCTACTAATAATGAAACTAAAGGAAAAGAATGAAAGATTATATTTCAATAGGGATAATTGGAAACATGGGTATATGCCATGCCTGACGAGTGGTCATATTAGGACTAAATCACAGGCAAGTGAAAGGCAGATGCATAGACTACATGGCCAGCAGCATTTTCTTTCTCCTTTATTTCCTGGCAGAGTGTGCTTGGCTGAGCCTGCCTTCCACAAGAGAGACTGAACATGCAAGAAACTTGGTTTCCCAGGCTCATCAGCAAGCAAGGCATAAACACAGGACCCAGTCTCCAATCCTGAGGAGATTTATTCTGGTGGATTCTAGAAAAGGAAATCTTACGACTGCTGTGTTTGGTCATCTCTATAGGTTGCCATACTCATTGTGGGTTGTGTGACTGCTCCTCTGGATTTGTGAAGTATGCAGCCCATGTGATCACATACAGTGGCTACAGGCTTCTCCCCCTGTTAGAGACTTGTGAAGTAGCTGACCTACTAGACTTTGGACCTGGTGGTTCATTGGGTTGATTCTTAGAGCAATGGCAGTCATTTTGTGATCATGACGAAACAAATTTTCAAATGAAAGCAACACTCTGAGAATGACAAAGTACAAAGACAGAGAGAGACAGAGAGTTCTTCAGACCCTTGATTATGTTATTCAGCCTCAAATTAACCAACTCTGGACCAACCTCTTTCCAAATTTTTGTTCAGTGACGCAGTAAATTCCCTTATCCCTTAAGACCCATATTGTTATAGCTTTTGTTACTTATCACAGAAACACTTCAACTGGCACAGTAGGTAATTCATCTTTGGACTTTCTCCCCCAGCTAAGTTACTATTTGTCTTATATATAATTATAATATAGCATTGTTTAGTACCAGCCATTGGCATGGCTCAAAACCCTTTTTATTTGGAATTGGTTTTATGTATTTGAAGTGAGAGGGTGGTAGCACTGGTAGCACTTGAAAATATTGCAAAATGAATTTCAAGTCTTGTGAAAGATGTATTCTAATTTGTTTTTACAGAAGGCAGCTTTGGTCCAAATTCCACTTTACAGGATTCATTTTTCTTTCTAGAGGTGCATACCATGCCATGAAAGCTGATGACAAAGATACATTTGATATTTTAAAATCTTATTTTCAACTCCCACATGAACTTGTTCCAGCTCTGTGAGGTCAAGAGCTTCTTTCACTTGCTCTTCCAATCGGGTAATGTCTTCATTAATCAGAGCAGCTCTGACTGTGTGTGATGGCAGGTCAAAACCAAGCTGATTTTCTTATTTTTCTTCCTCCCACATTATTTTTCAAACAAAATTGGATCTAACAATTTTGTAAAGAGTTTAAACTACTTTAATTTAGTTTTTAACTTTGCAGAAATACACAGGAACTTACACTTGCAGACCCTGAAGTTGACTGTGACAATACAGCACAATTAATAGAACCAATCATCTCCTAATTGTTATAAAACACTTAGGTTTATGTAATAATGATAAAGTTATCTTTGTTTAGTTATCTGTTTTTTTGTATCAGTGTTACAATCTTAGTTAAGTATAGATTTGTTACTTAGTTTTTTTTTTTTTAAAGTTTACTCCAAATTGTGTTGGGTTGAGTTACACTAAATAGGCAGGAATTATCCGACCTTTAATACTAATCCTTACTGAAATATGATCTTTCATTATCTGAAGTCAGTGTTCTCTCTACCTAGAAATATTCTCTGCGCTAGGTCTAGTTATAATTTCCTACTCATTCTTCATGACTCAACCTAAATTGTTGACTTTCAGATGAAGATTCTACTTATCTTCTCTTTTCCTGCTCTCTAAGATAGTACTATATCTAGCATAGTAGTAGCAAATTGTATATGCTCAACAAAAGCTAGTTTCTCTCCTCTTTCCAGACTGTACCCTTATTAAGGGTGTATATATGGTCTTATTCATTGGTATTTAGTAGATACTTTATAAATATTTGTTGACTGAATTAATAAAAAATGGCCCTGTGTACATCTACTTTGAATTTCTATAAAAAATTATGCAAAGTCACTACAAGGAAACAAAACAACTATCATGTCCTGTTGTACATACACTATCCTCTGAATTCAGGCAACAGCATATGGGTGGAGATCATCTTCCGAATTGGTGGAGTGTGGACCTTGTTGAACTTGCCTTCCCTTAAAAACAAACAAAATACCAGCAAAACTAAAGGCAACCATTTCAGAACTCTAGAAATTAACCAAAGGCACAGAACAAACTGAAAAGGAAAACAATGCACTGAATATCGAATAAAAAAAACCCAGTAGGGTCTTTGATTTTTTTTTTTTTTTTGAGACAGAATCTTGCTCTCTCACCCAGGCTGGAGTGCAGTGGCACGATCTTGGCTCACTGCAAGCTCCGCCTCCCAAGTTCACACTCTTCTCCTGCCTCTGCCTCCCCAGTAGCTGGGACTATAGATGCCCGCCACCATGCCTGGCTAATTTTTTTGTATTTTTAGTAGAGATGGGGTTTCATGGTGTTAGCCAGGATGGTCTCGATCTCCTGACCTCATGATCTGCCTGCCTCATCCTTCCAAAGTGCTAGGATTACAGGCATGAGCCACCATGCCCTGCTGGTCTTTGATGTTTTAACTTGACACTGTTCTTATCACCTCTTTCTTAGCTCAGTGGCATGGTGGTTGCTGGTAGTCTTGTAACCAAGGAGGACTGACAATTTTTGGAGCTACATTAAATGTTCTTGCTCCAAAGCACAGTAGATATTTTGTCCAAAATATGCAACTTTATAGAAAATCTCTGTTCCTGGATATTATAGCTATTTGATCTGACTGAAACATCAGCTTAGTAAAAATGCCCTACCTCCCAGGCATTACTGAAAAAAGTAGCAGTTCTTTGCCTTGTGGCTGAATTTCAGTTGGGGTGCACAAGAGCCTAAGTGGAAATTTAAAAGGATTGTATACTAAGACCAAGTAGGATTTAGCCCAGGAATGCAAGGTTGGTTTAACATAAGAAAATCACCACATAAACATAATAAAGGATGAAATGTACATGATCATCTCAATATATAAAAAAGAACAGTTGATGAAACAGTATCCTTTCTTTATTAAAAACAATAAACTAGATATAGAAGGCATCTGATACAAGACATCTGGGAAAACCTACAGTTAACATCATACATAATGTTGAAAGCCTGAAGGTCTTCCCCACTAGGATAATGAAGGAGACAAAAACACCTGTGCTCATCACCTCTATTCAATATTGTACTGTAGGTTCTAGCCAGGATGTTTGGCAACAAAGGAAATAAAAGGCATCTATATTGGAAAAGAAGAAGTAAAACTATTTCTGTTTACAAATGACATGATTTTGTATATAGAAAATCCTGGGAACCCAGTAACAAACTGGACTAATTAACAAGTTCAGTAAAGTTGCAGAATATAAGATCAATAAAATTAATAAAATTGATTTTATTTTCACATACTATTGACAAAGAATCTGAAAAAATTAAGTAACCAATTCCATTTGTAATAGCATCAAGAATAATAAAATACTTGGGAAAAAATTTAACAATAGAATGGCAGGACTTATATACTAAAAACTACAAAACATTGTTAGAATAATTTTTAAAAGATCTGAATGAATGGAAAGATATCCCCTGTTCATGAGTTGGTACACTTAGTGTTGTCAACATGGCAATACTCCCAAAATTGACCTACACATTCAATATAAAATCTCTATCAAAATATTGCCTGTTGTTTTTTGCAGATATTGCCAAGTCAATCCTAAAATTCATATGGTATGCAAGACGCCCAGAGTAACCAAAAAATCTTGAAAAGGAAAAGCTACTACAGGACTCACACTCCCTGATTTCAAAACAATTCAATGGAGAAAGAATTACCTTTCTAAGAAATAGTGTCAGACAACTGTATATCTGTATGCAAAAGAATAAAGCTGGATCTCTATCTCATACCATAGAAAAAATTAACTTCAGTGGATCAAAGTCTTAAATATAAGAGCTAAACCTATAAAACTTTTCAATAAAAACATAGGAGTAAATTTTTATGATCTTGGGATAAACAATGGTTTCTTAAGATATGACACCAAAAGCACAAGTAACAGAGGAAAAATATTTAAATTTCCTACCTCCAGGTAAACATTTTGGGTTACAAGTATATAATCAAGAAATTAAAAAGAAGACCCACAGAGTGGGAGAATATATTTGCAAACATATATCTGATAAGAGACTTGTATGCAGAATATATCAATAATTATAACTCAGTGATAAAAAGACATTCCGGTTAAAAACTTGGTAAACAATACAAATAGCTATTTTTCACCAAAAATACAAATGGCTTATAAGCACATGATAAGATGATCAGCATCATTAATCATTAGAAAAATGCAAATCAAAACCTTGAGACGTCACGTTATAATCAAAAAGGCAGAAAAATAACAAGTGTTAGTAGACATATGGAGAAAATGGAACACTCTTCATTGCTGTTGGAAATGGAAAATGGAAAACAGCCTGTCAGTTCTTGAAACTGTTAAACGTGTAGTTAACCTATGATCCAGCAATTCTACTCCTAGGTACATTCTCAAGAGAAAAGAAAAAATATCTCTACAAAAAAAACAACATAAAAACATTTTTAGTATTATTCATAGTAGCCGTAAGGTGAAATCAACCAAATTGTACATCATTTTATGAGCAGATAAACAAAATAGGGCATATCTATATGATGAAAAAATTATTTAGCCATAATAAGGAAAAGAATTACTCATAGAAGATACAAAATGGATTAATCTTAAAATAAAAATAGTGTTCTAAATTTAGATTGTGGTTATGGTGGCCCAACTCTGTATATATACAAAAACCACTGATTCATACACTTTAAGTGGGTGAATTTTTTAGTGTGTGAATTCTCTCAATAAAACTGATAACATCTTTGTGTTATACTGGAGGGTTGTTTCATTTCAGCAGTGGCGATAGAGACAGCAACTTCTACCTTCACTTTGAGACTTTGTGAATCCCAAAGCAATGTAGCTGAAAAATCATTGCCATGTAGTTCTACAGGGTTTACCCCTTATGGTTCAGATATTAGTTCGTAGCAGAAGGAATGTCAGTCTCTCAGTTTATAAGGTTGTCTTCACTCTGAACATTGATTGATAATGCTTTTTTGTTCATAGCCTTGGACTTTAGAAAATGGTAAATTATGCAGAAAACTAATTTATATCAAAAAACTTGTAAAAATAGATGGAGCCCTCCCTTTTTTTCTGTAAGCATTTTAAGAATAAATTTTTTTGACAAAGTATTTCCAGGTTCTGATTTCTTTACAATGTCTGGATGGATATAATAAAAGGAAGAAAGGAAATCTTCCATTTACTCGTTATTTACTTATTTATCCAAGAAATGTTTATGAAATGCATCCCAGGCATTGTGCTAGGGTTTGAGAAAGCAGAGAACACCGTGTGAACTGAGACTTCAAGGATTCCTTAATCTCGTGTTGTCTCAGCAAGATAGACTTCTTAAACGCTCACTGCTAAATTAAACAACAAGAAACTAGTGAACCTTTTTGGTCACTCTCCTTAAATCATGTTTCCCACGATTCTTAGCAGTTCACACTATATTTTGTAATTGTCTAGTGACGAGGCACATTTTAATCACCTTGGTTAACGACTCTCTTAGAAACTCCCAAACTCCTCAGGATGTAATCCAGAAAAACCATCAGAGATAACAGTACCATTTAAACTATGAAGTGAAAATAACCAGTCCAGATCTTTGGAACTAGAAATACTGAATCCTTTGTCAGAAGTAAGTTACTATAGGTAGCAGATATTCTGCCTTCACCTCTGTATAATAAATTCAAGGGTTTTTGACTTATGCTTCTTGGTTGTTTTCCATGTAAAGGTGGTATGCTGGCAAATTTGTGATAAATATCATACATGTAGTACATTCTGTCACAATTTTTCAACCTCAAAAAGTCATCAAAGTTTCTTTTCTTTTCCTTTTTTTTTTTTTTTGGGATGTAGTTTCACTCTTGTTGCCTGAGCTGGAGTGCAATGGCGTGATCTCTGCTCACTGCAACCTCCATCTCCCAGGTTCAAGGGATCCTCCTGCCTCAGCCTCCTGAGTAGCTAGGATTACAGGCATGTGCCACCACACCTGGCTAATTTTTGTATTTTTAGTAGAAACGGTGTTTCTCCATGTTGGTCAGGTTGGTCTCGAACTCCCGATCTCAGGTGATCCACTTGCCTTGGCCTCCCAAAGTGCTGGGATTACAGGCGTGAGCCACCACACCTGGCAAAGTTTCTTTATTAAATAATTTATTGAGTAGAAACAAAGTAACATTTACACAACATGAGTTAGGCATAAAGAATAACGAACACCTATGTGTGTCCCACCCATTTTAAGAAGAACATTAGCATTAACTTTAAAGTCCTTTGTGCACTCTCCTTGAAGCCTATCTTCTTCCCAGAGGCCGCCTCAATCCTAAATTTGTATTTATTTTGTTTGCTTTTCTTATAGTTTTATTTTCATTTCTCTCCAAAGAAGAGAATGTAGTTTTGCCTGGTTTTGATCTTTATAGAAATGGAGTCATTCTGTTTGTATTCTTTTGTATTTCCATTCTTTTTTTTTTTTTTTGAGACGGAGTCTCGCTCTGTCGCCCAGGCTGGAGTGCAGTGGCCGGATCTCAGCTCACTGCAAGCTCCGCCTCCCGGGTTTACGCCATTCTCCTGCCTCAGCCTCCCGAGTAGCTGGGACTACAGGCGCCCGCCACCTCGCCCGGCTAGTTTTTTGTATTTTTTAGTAGAGACGGGGTTTCACCCTGTTAGCCAGGATGGTCTCGATCTTCTGACCTCGTGATCCGCCCGTCTCGGCCTCCCAAAGTGCTGGGATTACAGGCTTGAGCCACCGCGCCCGGCCTGTATTTCCATTCTTTAAAGAGCTCAAGTTTATGTTTGTAAAAATCATCTGTATGATTGTAGGTAGCTCTAGTTTGTTAAATTTTATTGCTCTATAACATTCTTATGCATGAATATGATAAAGAAAATTTATCTTTTTTACTTATGACTGACATTTGGGTTGTTTATACAATGGGATTGTTTTGAAAAATGTGCTAAATTTCTTATTTATGACTTCTGGGCTTGGAAATACACAGTTTCCTATGCCATGAGTGAAACCACTGGTAGACATCTATTTAGTAGATAGCAACACATTTTTCCTACATAGTTCTATCAAGTTACATTTCCACAAGCAGTGTTTCTAGGCCTCCATATTCTCTCCAATAAATGCTTACTTTTCCAGGTGTGAATTTATTTTTTTCAGTCCAATGAGCACGTAGTGGCAACTCATTTGGGTTTTAATAGTGTTTCACTGATTCTTACTGAGGTCTAGTGCCTTTTCATATGCCTATTGCCTGTTTGCGTTCATTCTTTCATGAAGGGCATGCTCAAGACTTTTGTCTACATTTTTAAGTTGTCTTTCTTTTTCTCAACGATTTGTAGGACTTCTCTGTGTATTCTGTATATGAGATCTTTGTTGATGGTGAGTGCGAATATCTTCTACTCAGTAACTATTGTTTGTCATTGCTAGAAGTTATTTTAATTTTTTTTTAATTTACTGGTCATTGTCTTCATCTTTTTATATTTATTCATATTTTTCATCATTTAAAAACATACTAATATTTATTTCATATTCTATGTTTGATAGTTATGATATAAACGAATTTTGAATCTGTTTGTGCTGTTGTTTCTGTTGTCTTTCCCTCAAGATTCCTTGTTTCCTTGCATTTTTTATGATTTTCGAGTTTAAGCTCATATTTTTTATAGCTTTACCTTTGTCTTTTGAGATTTCTTTTTGGAAGTGGATTTCTACAAGGAAGATTTGCACCATTTCTATCACTTTTCTACTCCTGCAATCACTGTAAGTTAAGGTAGCATAAATTCAGGTTGTAAACCCATGGGAAGACTACTTTGAGGTAAAAAATATTCAATACCAAGTCTCTTTTACGTTTTCGTTACATTCCATGGTGGAGTAGGTTTATTTCTAATCAATATTAAATGAAGCCATATGCTGCCTTGGCTTTTTGAGAATGTTCGAATCTATTAAAATTCCTATTTGGACAGATCCTGCACTTTATTTCCTGTCTTCTGTTTTCTGTGATGCTATGAAAACCCAAGTTCACCCAGTTTGGCCTATGCCCTCAAGAGAAAAACCAACTTTAGTTATTTGTCTTATTTTTCTAGGTTCTTCAAAGTGTTCCTTATTTTCTTGTCAGGTTAATAATTCATAAAGGAAGATTGTAAAACTATTTTTATGTAGTATACGTAGTTTTTTTCATCAGGATAGTCAAGGTTTCTGCTCTGCCTTGTTACATGAAACAGACAGAATACCCTACACATACCTTCACAACACCATTGTAAAATCAATTGCTACTTGGCTACTCCCATTTATTGACACATTAACAATGGTCCTTATGAGTAGGATGATCATTAACTTTGTTACCCTAACTGAGACACTTCTGAGAGTGAAAGAAGGCACACTTAACAATTATGTAGGAATCACAGGCATAATGTGGAATTATTGTAGGCAAGCAAAAATTAATATTATTCTACTTATTGGTAGAGGTCATATAATGGGATCACGGGTGAATTGATTTTCTCATCTGTTTGTCTATGCAGAATATATTTAGTTGATCATCTTGACAAGATAGGAGGTCTTCCTAGTAGAGGTGATAGAATGTAATTAATTTAGAGTTGGGGAGGTTCCAAGATGGCCAAACAGGAACAGCTCCAGTCTGCAGCTCCCAGCGTGAGCAACGCAGAAGACGGGTGATTTCTGCATTTCCAACTGAGGTACCAGGTTCATCTCACTGGGGCTTGTCAGACAGTGGGTGTAGCCCACAGAGCAGGGTGGGGTGTCGCCTCACCCAGGAAGTGCAAGGGGTTGGGGAATTCCCTTTCCTAGCACAGGGAAGCTGTGACAGACTGTACCTGGATAATCAGGACACTCCCACCCTAATACTGCACTTTTCCAAAGGCCTTAGCAAACGGCATACCAGGAGATTATATCCCGTGCCTGACTCCAAGGGTCCCATGAGCACAGAGGCTCACTCACTGCTAGCACAGCAGTCTGAGATCAAACTGCAAGGCCACAGTGAGGCTGGGGGAGGGGCGTCCACCATTGCTGACACTTGAGTAGGTAAACAAAGCAGCCGGGAAGCTCGAACTGGGTGGAGCCCACCACAGCTCAAGGAGCCCTGCCTCCCTGCTTCTGTAGACTCTACCTCTGGGGGCAGGCAATAGCTGATCAAAAGACAGCAGAAACTTCTGCAGACTTAAATGTTCCTGTCTGACAGTTTTGAAGAGAGTAGTGGTTCTCCCAGCATGGAGTTTGAAATCTGAGAACACACAGACTGCCTCCTCAAGTGGGTCCCTGACCCCCGAGTATCCTAACTGGGAGGCACCTCCCAGTAGGGACTGACAGACAATTCATACAGCCGGGTGCCCATCTGAGAGAAAGTTTGCAGAGGAAGGATCAGGCAGCAATGTTCTGCAATATTTGCTGTTCTGCAGCCTCCGCTGGTGATACCCAGGAAAACAGGGTCTGGAGTGGACCCCCAGAAAACTCCAATACTGTAGCTGCAGGTCTTGACTGTTAGAAGGAAAACTCGTAAACAGAAAGGACATCCACACCAAAACCCCATCGGTACCTCACCGTCATCAAAGACCAGAGGTAGATAAAACCACAAAGATGGGAAGAAACCAGAGCCGAAAAGCTGAAAATTCTAAAAATCAGAGCGCCTCTACTCCTCCGAAGGAATGCAGCTCCTCACCAGCAACAGAACAAAGCTGGATGGAGAATGGCTTTGACAAGTTGAGAGAAGAAGGCTTCAGACGATCGGTAATAACAAACTTCTCTGAGCTAAAGGAGGATGTTCAAACCCATTGCAAAGAAGTTGAAAACCTTGAAAAAAGATTAGATGAATGGCTAACTAGAATAAACAGTGTAGAGAAGACCTTAAATGACCTGATGGAGTTGAAAACCATGGCACGAGAACTACGTGACACATGCACAAGCTTCAGTAGCCGATTTGATCAAGTGGAAGAAAGGGTATCCGTGATTGAAGATCAAATGAATGAAATGAAGTGAGAAGAGAAGCTTAGAGAAAAAAGAGTAAAAAGAAATGAACAAGGCCTCCAAGAAATATGGGACTATTTGAAAAGACGAAATCTACATCCGATTGGTTCACTGAAAGTGACGGGGAGAATGGAACCAAGTTGGAAAACACTCTTCAGGATATTATCCAGGAGAATTTCCTCAACTCAGCAAGGCAGGTCAACATTCAAATTCAGGAAATACAGAGAATGCCACAAAGATACTCCTTAAGAAGAGCAACTCCAAGACACATAATTGTCAGATTCGCCAAAGTTGAAATGAAGGAAAAAATGTTAAGGGCAGCCAGAGAGAAAGGTTGGGTTACCCACAAAGGGAAGCTCATTAGACTAACAGCGAATCTCTCGGCAGAAACTCTACAAGCCAGAAGAGAGTGGGGGCCATATTCACATTCTTAAGGAAAAGAATTTTCAACCCAGAATTTCATATCCAGCCAAACTAAGCATCATCAGTGAAGGAGAAATAAAATCCTTTACAGACAAACAAAGCTGAGAGATTTTGTCACCACCAGGCCTGCTTTACAAGAGCTCCTGAAGGAAGCTCTGAACATGGAAAGGAACAATCGGTAGCAGCCACTGCAAAAACATGCCAAATTGTAAAGACCATTAATGCTAGTAGAAATTATATCAACTAACGAGCAAAATAAACCAGCTAACGTAACAATGACAGGATAAAATTCACACATAATATCAACTTTAAATGTAAATGGGCTAAATGTCCCAACTAAAAGACACAGATGGGCAAATTGGATAGAGTGAAGACCCATCAGTGTGCTGTATTCAGGAGACTCATCTCACGTGCAGAGACACACATAGGCTCCAAACAAAGGGATAGAGGAAGACCTGCCAAGCAAATGGAAAACAAAAAAAAGCAGGGGTTGCAATCCTAGTCTCCGATAAAACTGACTTTAAACTAACAAAGATCAAAAGAGACAAAAAAGGCCATTACATAATGGTAAAGGGATCAATTCAACAAGAAGAGATAACTATCCTAAATATATATGCACCCAATACAGGAGCACTCAGATTCATAAAGCAAGTCCTTAGAGACCTACAAAGAGACTTAGACTCCCACACAATAATAATGGGAGACTTTAACACCCCACTGTCAATATTAGACAGATCAACAAGGTAGAAAGTTAACAAGGATATCCAGGAATTGAACTCAGCTCTGCACGAAGCAGACCTAGTAGACATCTACAGAACTCTCCACCCCAAATCAACAGAATATACATTCTTCTCAGCACCACATCGCACTTATTCCAAAATTGATAACATACTTGGAAGTAAAGCACTTCTCAGCAAATGTAAAAGAACAGAAATTATAACAAACTGCCTCTCAGACCACACTGCAATCAAACTAAAACTCAGGATTAAGAAACTCACTCAACACCGCTCAATTACATGGAAACTGAACAACTTGCTCTTGAATGACTACTGGGTGAATAACGAAATGAAAGCAGAAATAAAGATGTTCTTGGAAACCAATGGGAACAAAGACACAACATACCAGAATCTCTGGGACACATTTAAAGCAGTGTGTAGAGGGAAATTTATAGCACTAAATGCCCACAAGAGAAAGCAGGAAAGATCTAAAATTGACACCTTAACATCACAATTAAAAGAACTAGAGAAGCAAGAGCAAACAATTCAGAAGCTAGCAGAAGGCAAGAAATAACTAAGATCAGAGCAGAACTGAAGGAGGGAGAGACACAAAAAACCCTTCAAAAAATCAGTGAAGTGAGGAGCTGGTTTTTTGAAAAAATTAACAAAATTGACAGACTGCTAGCAAGACAAATAAAGAAGAAAAGAGAGAAGAATCATCAAATAGATGCAATAAAAAATGATGAACGGGATATCACCACTGATCTCACAGAAATACAAACTACCATCGGAGAAGACCATAAACACTTCTACACAAATAAACTAGAAAATCAAGAAGAAATGGATAAATTCTAGTACATATACACCCTCCCAAGACTAAACCAGGAAGAAGTGGAATCCCTGAACAGACCAATAACAGGTTCTGAAATTGAGACAATAATTAATAGCCTAGTAACCAAAAAACGTCCAGGACCAGATGGATTCACAGCTGAATTCTGCCAGAGGTAAAAGGAAGAGCTGGTACCATTCCTTCTGAAACTATTCCAATCAATAGAAAAAGAGGGAATCCTCCCTAATTCATTTTATGAGGCCAGCATCATCCTGATACCAAAGCCTGGCAGAGACACAACAAAAAAATAGAGAATTTTAGACCAATATCCCTGATGAACTTTGATGCAAAAATCCTCAATAAAATACTGGCAAACCGACTCCGGCAGCACATCAAAAAGCTTATCCACCATGATCAAGTGGGCTTCATCCCTTGGATGCATGGCTGGTTCAACATATGCAAATCAATAAATGTAATCCATCATATAAACATAGCCAAAGACAAAAAGCACATGATTATCTCAATAGATGCAGAAAAGGCCTTTGACAAAATTCAACAGCCCTTCATGCTAAAAACTCTCAATAAACTAGGTATTGAAAGTATGTATCTCAAAATAATAAGAGCTATTTATGACAAACCCACAGCCAATATCATACTGAATGGGCAAAAACTGGAAAAATTCCCTTTGAAAACTGGCACAAGACAGGGATGCCCTGTCTCACCACTCCTATTCAACATAGTGTTGGAAGTTCTGGCTAGGGCAATCAGGCAGGACAAAGAAATAAAGGATATTCAATTAGCAAAAGAGGAAGTCAAATTGTCCCTGTTTGCAGATGACATGATTGTATATTTAGAAAACCCCATTGTCTCAGCCCAAAATCTCCTTCAGCTGATAAGCAACTTCAGCAAAGTCTCAGGATACAAAATTAATGTGCAAAAATCACAAGCATTCTTATATACCAGTAACAGACAAACACAGAGCCAAACCATGAATGAACTCCCATTCACAATTGCTGCAAAGAGAATAAAATACCTAGGAATGCAACTTACAAGGGATGTGAAGGACCTCTTCAAGGAGTACTACAAACCACTGCTCAGTGAAATCAAAGAGGACACAAGCAAATGGAAGAAAATACTATGCTCATGGATAGGAAGAATCAATATTTTGAAAATGGCCCTACTGCCCAAGGTAATTTATAGATTCAATGCCATCCCCATTAAGCTACCAATGACTTTCTTCACAGAATTGGAAAAAACTGCCTTAAAGTTCATATGGAACCAAAAAAGATCCTGCATTGCCAAGACAATGCTAAGCCAAAAGAACAAAGCTGGAGGCATCATGCTACCTGACTTCAAACTATACTACAAGGCTACAGTAACCAAAACAGCATGGTACTGGTACCAAAACAGAGATATAGACCAATGGAACAGAATAGAGCCCTTGGAAATAATACCACACATCTACAACCATCTGATCTTTGACAAACCTGACAAAATCAAGAAATGGGGAAAGGATTCCCTATTTAATAAATGGTACTGGGAAAACTAACTAGCCATATGTAGAAAGCTGAAACTGGATCCCTTCCTTACACCTTATACAAAAATTAATTCAAGATGGATTAAAGACTTAAATGTCAGATCTAAAACCATAAAAACCATAGAAAAAAACCTAGGTAATACCATTCAGGTCATAGTTATGAACAAGGACTTCATGACTAAAACACCAAAAGCAATGGCAACAAAAGCCAAAATTGACACATGGGATCTAATTAAACTAAGGAGCTTCTGCACAGCAAAAGAAACTGCCATCAGAGTGAACAGGCAAGCTACAGAATGGGAGAACATTTTTACAATCTACCCATCTGACAAAGGACTAATATCCAGAATCTACAAAGAACTTAAACAAATTTACAAGAAAAAAATAACCCCATCAAAATTGGGCAAAAGATATGATCAGACACTTCTCAAAAGAAGACATTTATGCAGCCAACAGACACGTGAAAAAATGCTCGTCATCACTGGCCATCAGAGAAATGCAAATTAAAAACCACAATGAGATACCATCTCAGACCAGTTAGAATGGCAATCATTAAAAAGTCAGGAAACAACAGGTGCTGGAGAGGATGTGGAGAAATAGGAACACTTCTACAATGTTGGTGGGATTGTAAACTAGTTCAACCATTGTGGAAGACAGTATGGCGATTCCTCTAGGATCTAGAACTAGAAATACCATTTGACCCAGCCATCCCATTACTGGGTATATACCCAAAGGACTATAAATCATGCTGCTATAAAGACACATGCACACGTATGTTTATTGCGGCACTATTCACAATAGCAAAGACTTGGAACCAACCCAAATCCATCAGTGATAGACTGGATTAAGAAAATATGTCACATATACACCATGGAATACTATGCAGCCATACAAAAGGATGAGTTCATGTCCTTTGTAGGGACATGGATGAAGCCAGAAACCATCATTCTGAGCAAACTATTGCAAGGACAGTAAACCAAACACCGCATGTTCTCACTCATAGGTGGGAACTGAACAATGAGAACAGTTGGACACAGGGTGGGGAACATCACACACCAGGGCCTGTCATGGGCTGAAGGGAGTGGAGAGGGATAGTATTAGGAGATATACCTAATGTAAATAACAAGTTAATGGGTGCAGGACACCAACATGGCACATGTATACCTATGTAACAATCCTGCAGGTTGTGCACATGTACCCTAGAACTTAAAGTATAATAATATAATAATTTAGAGTTATACTTGGTTTACATCCTGATTTTGCTATTTACTTCCTATTTGTCCTTGGTTGTATTATTGAATTTTTCTGAGGTTTACTTTTCATGTATGTCATGTTTATATAATATGGGGGGAGTAAGCTATCTCACGGTGTTGTCATGAAGTTTATGTAACATGCTTGATAGAGTAATTCACACACTGTCAATAATAGTGGTTGTTAATAATGCAGTCATGAATTGTTTACAACAAGATGACTTATTCACTATTATACTTTTGGACCTTGAAGGTAATGCACACTAAAAGACTCAGAAATTGTGAATGAGACATAAGAAAGAAGATGTAAATGTAAACAAAGAGTTTAAGGTGAGGCTTGTGATCAATATTGTTAGTTAAGGCACATGTGTAGAGTGATTATAAAGCTTTTTGATTCCTGTAATAAAAACTGCCCAATTGTGGGAAGTCATTTCTCTTCTGTAGATCATTGCTTTATAAGCTATTGTTGAGCTTGAATGTTATAGTCTTAAGGCGCTAGATATTTTCAGTTTAAAAAATGGTACCCTCTTGAAGGTGAAGCTGTTGATCTAATTTATACATATGTTCACAGAATTCTGACTATTTATTGCATTTCTTAAACTTAGATAAAGCAAGTGCTTTGAGAAACTTGTAGCACATATTCAGGGCCCTTGATTTTGAGGAATCTTTTGTTTGCTTCAGGATAGAATAAAAGCATATGAATTCCCAGAAGAGGCTAACATCAAGCCTTTCGATATGGCTCAAAGCAGTAATTTGATACCTTATATCAGAGTTGTGTGATTCTTTTTTTTTTTTTTTTTTTTTTTGAGACGGAGTCTCGCTCTGTCGCCCAGGCTGGAGTGCAGTGGCGCGATCTCGGCTCACTGCAAGCTCCGCCTCCCGGGTTCACGCCATTCTCCCGCCTCAGCCTCCGAGTAGCTGGGACTACAGGCGCCCGCCACCACGCCCGGCTAGTTTTTTGTATTTTTTAGTAGAGACGGGGTTTCACCATGTTAGCCAGGATGGTCTCGATCTCCTGACCTCGTGATCCACCCGCCTCGGCCTCCCAAAGTGCTGGGATTACAGGCTTGAGCCACCGCGCCCGGCCGATTCTTAAATTTTTAATTTAATTTAACATTTTTATTTCCAAAGGTTGTTGGGGAACAGGTAGTGTTTGGTTAGGTAAGTTCTTTAGCGGTGATTTGTGAGATTTTGGTGTACCCATCACCAAGCAGTATACACTGCACCCTATTTGTAGTCTTTTATCCCTCACCCACTTCCCACTGTTTCACTCTGTGTCCCCAAAATCCATTGTGTCATTCTTATGCCTTTGCATCCTCATAGCTTTGCGCTCACTTATGAGTGAGAACATACGATGTTGGTTTTCCATTCCTGAGTTACTTCACTTAGAATAATAGTCCCCAGTCTCAACCAGGTTGCTGTGAATGCCATTAATTCATTCCTTTTTATGGCTGAGTAATATTCCACAGTACATATATACCACAGTTTCTTTATCCATTCGTGGATTGATGGACATTTGGATTTGTTCCACATTTTCACAATTGTGAATTGTGTTGCCATAAACATGCATGTGCAAGTATCTTTTTCGTATAATGACTTCTTTTCCTTCAGGTACATATGCAGTAGTTGGGTTACTAGATCAAATGGTAGTTCTACTTTTATTTATTTAAGGAATCTCCACACTGTTTTCTATAGTGGTTGTACTAGTTTCTATTCACACCAGCAGTGTAGAAGTGTTTCTTGTTCACTGCATCCACTCTAGCATCTATTATTTTTTGATTATGGCCATTCTAGCAGGAATAAGGTGGTACTGCATTGTGATTTTAGTTTGCATTTCCCTGATCATTAGTGATGTTGAGCATTTTTTCATATGTTTGTTGGCCATTTGTATATCTTCTTTTGAAAATTGCCTGTTCATGTCCTTAGCCCACTTTTTGATGGAATTGTTTATTTTTTTTCTTGTTGATTTGTTTGAGTTCATTGTAGATTCTGGACATTAGTCCTTTGTCAGATGTATAGATTGTGAAGATTTTTTTCCCACTCTGTGGGTTGTCTGTTTACTCTGCTAACTTTCTTTTTACCATGCAAAAGCTCTTTAGTTTAATTAAGTCCCAGGAATTTATCTTTGTTTTTGTTGCATTTGCTTTTGGGTTCTTGGTCATGAAATCCTTGACTAAGCCAATGTCTAGAAGGGTTTCCAATGTTATCTTCTAGAATTTTATAGTTTCAGATCTTAGATTTAAGTCTTTAATCCATCTTGAGTTGATTTTTGTATAAGGTGAAAGATGAGGATTCAGTTTCATTCTCCTAACTATGTCTAGCCTATTATCCCAGCACCATTTGTTGAATAGGGTGTCCTTTCCCCACTTTATGTTTCTGTTTGCTTTGCCAAAGATCAGGGAGCTGTAAGTATTTGGGTTTATTTCTGGGTTCTCTATTCTGTTCCATTGGTCGATGTGCCCATTTTTATACCAGTACCATGCTGTTTTGGTGACTATGGCCTTATAGTATAGTTTGAAAGCAAGTAATATGATGCCTCCAGATTTATTCCTTTTGCTTAGTCTTGCTTTGTCTATGTGGGCTCCTTTTCAGTTCCATATGAATTTTAGAATTTTTTTTTAATTCTGTAAAGAATGATGGTGATATTTTGATGGGAATGGTGTTGAATTTGTAGATTGCTTTTGGCAGCATGGTCATTTTTACAATATTGATTCTACCCATTCATGAGCATGGGATGTATTTCCATTTGTTTGTGTCATCTATGATGTCTTTAAGCAGTGTTTTGTAGTTTTCCTTGTAGAGGTCTTTCACCTCCTTGGTTAGGTATATTCCTAAGTATTTTTTTTGCAGCTATTGTAAAAGGGGTTGATTTCTTGATTTGATTCTCACATTGGTCATTGTTGGTGTATAGAAGAACTACTGATTTGTGTATATTAATTTTGTATCCAGAAACATTGCTGAATTATTTTATCAAGAGTTGTGCAATTTAATATTCAGGAGTGTTTATACTACTGTTATTGTTTGTCTACTTTTTTGGAAAGAAATATGTATTTTCTGAACACTATTATAAAAATGGTAATAAAATTTAAAATAAATTTTATTGGCTAATAGATTAACATATTTCTATTTTTAAAATATTTGCAGCCTTTTACACTCCCATTTGTAATCTTTTGATGATGTAATTACAGGGTAGACATAGTTTTGCATTTCATTCTGTTGACATAGTATAATTTTTAATGACCATGTGGCCATTTCTCTACTGTGAGAGGAGCTTTATTGTTAAAGGTATCTCATCTTCACCACCCAAAAACAGTATGTGCTATTTCATGGGACAACTAGACTTAGACTTTCAACAACTGCCTTGCATTGAAACAGAAATGATTGAAACTAATCCTGTCATAAATCTCTGTAAAAAAAACACATTATATCGCTCTCACATACACAGATGACAAGACAAAGCAATGCTAAATGACTCTCCCAAGGAACAAAAATCCCTACTTTGCAACCCAGTGTACTTTGGATACGTAATGTGTTTCTGGGTATCTCTGCCTCAGAAATCAAGAAAAACAAAACTCACTTTATTTTAAAAATTATTATTATTTAAAATGGCAAGCTAGTTCCTTCTAGCTTAAGACATGATGTAATTCAGAATGACAATAGGGGAGGAGAAATGGTTTGCCTTTCCTATGCTGTTTCCTATCCTAACTGGCAGTGTTTAATGCCAGAAGCATCTAGGAAAGGCTTAAAGCTCCATCATTACACACTCAGTTGTCCAATCTTACATAACAGTAATGGCTGGGTATGTGGTTATAATAATTTTTTTAAAGCCAGTAATCAATGCATGAAATCCGAGGCTATGAGACAGCTTTTTCTCTCAGTAACTACCCTTTTGAGTTAGGAGTTGAGAGCAAACCTAGTATATGTGGTTTTCACCTGCTCTTCTCCATCTGCCTCCTGTATCAATATGATTTTGTCTTTCACTCACCTCGCAAACACACTGTTCAAATTTGTACTGAAAGCCTGGTTAGTATTTTTAGGATTTTGCTAAGCTGTTTGACTCAGTAGTATCTAGTGGGTACAATAAGGCCCTTGCTATAATTACTATGCCTTGCATTATAAAGAAAGGTTCCCATTTCCTGACTTTAAATTTAACCTAATTCCTTATTTATTTCATATAAAACAAACAAGTAGAAAAGCTTCATTAATTTCCGATTTGTCATTCTGAAATTTTGAACTTTTCATCATGGTGGTTTTCATGCCACCAATAATTTAATGCTGATGATTAAACAACCTTTACAGTTGGCCCTCCATAACCACAGATTCTGCCTCTGTGTCTTCAACCAGCTGTGGATCATAAATATTATAAGGAAAAAATAAAAATTAAAAATTCAACAAAAAATAATGCAAATAAAAAACCAATACAGTGTAACAAACATTTACACAGCATTTACATTGTATTAGGTATTATAAGTAACCTAGAGATGATTTAAAGTATATGGGAGAATGTGCATACGTTGTGTGTAAATACTGTGCCATTTTATATAAGGGATGTGAGCATCCAGGGATTTTTATATCCTTAGGAGTCCTGAAAGCAATCTCCTATGGATACCAAGTGATGACTGTAGTTTATTAAATCATCTATCACTTTAGTTTTTGAAAAAACTATACATTTATCTATCAGGTATCTATATCTGCATAGCAAATCACCCCAAAAACTCAGTACTTTAAAACAATGGCTATTCTATTGGCGGGCAATTTAGGTTGGGTCAGCTGGTCGTTCTTCCTGTCTGGGCCTTATTTGGCTGTCCTCAGCTGATCTGGCTCATGAGTTTGAGTTCAACTTTTGGGCAGCTGGGGCTCACTGGTTTTTATCATGCCTCAGTTTGGATGGCTGGGATAACTGAAGCATTCTCCGTGGAGTGTCCCATTCTCCAGCAAGCTAGTTGGACCTGTTCTCATGGTGACCAGTATGCATGAGTGAGAAACAAATGGGAGAGTAGAAACTATACAGTTGCCATGGGCCTGGGGCAGATACCTTTTGCTTGATGAAAGTGGAGGGAAGTGTAGAAAGGGCTTTGTCTTGGAACTTGGGTACTAGCTCAGCCACAGTAAAATAAAGCACCAAGTAAATTCCTAAAGTTCCTGATTCCAAGTCCTGGCTCCCAGACAGCATTTCTAGATGCACCCTGAGCCACAAGAGAATCTTATTCCCTGAAGGGAGAGACCCAGGCCTGGTAGGGTTCACCGCCTGCTGAGTAATAAGCCCTTGAGCCTTGAATAAACATCAGTAGTAGCCAGGCAAGTTATCACAGGCCTTGTTGAGACTGAGTACTGTTCTGGCTTCAGGTGTGACTCAGCACAGTTCCAGTGGTGGTGGCCATGATAGTGTTTGCATCATTCTTCCCCTAATGTCAGGCAATTCAGTATGGAGAGAGAGATTCTATTTGTTGGGGGCGAAGTCAGGGATGAGAACAAGAGACTCAGCCAGGCAATCCAAAGAGTTCTCCCAGACATTACCCAAGATCACCAAGTCATTACCTCTACGAGTCTGCAAGAGTCACAGTTATTGGGGTTTGGGGTGACCTCTAATGCAGGTATTGCTATAGTGACCAAAGACTTAGGTCTCAACACTCAATTCCTTTTGAATACTTGGAAAGTCTTCTCAAGGAGGATGGGTATCAACAATTTCAGACGGCAAAGATTAGAATAAATACCCAACTTTTCAATGCTTAGACATCAGTGAACATTCACAAGCATCAAGACCATCCTGGAAAACATACCTCACCAAATGAGCTAAATAAGGCACCACTGACAAATCCCGGAGTTACAGAGATATGTGACCTGTTAGAAACAGTGTTCAGCAGTTTGAGGAAGCTGAGTGAAATTGAAATCACCTGTAGAAGGAATTCTGAATCCTATCAGATAAATTTAACAAGAAATTGAAATAAATTTTAAAAATCAAGCAGAAATTCTGGAGCTAAAAAATTCAATTGAAAATTTGCATCAGAGTCTCTCAAAAGAGGAATTAATCAAGCGGAAGGAAGAATCAGTGAGCTTGCAGACAGCTATTTGAAAATACACAAACAAACAAAAAAAAAACAATAAAAAACAAAGCATGCATGCAATATCTAGAAAGCCTCAAAATGGTAAATCTAAAAATTATTGGCCTTAAAGAAAAGGTAGAGAGATCAGGGTAGAAAGCTTATTCAAAGAGATAATAACAGAGAACTTTCCAAATCTAGAGAAAGACATCAATATTAAAATACAAGAACGTTATAGAACACCAAGCAGATTTAACCAAATAAGACTACCTCAAGACATTAAATAATCAAACTTCCAAAGGTTAGGGATAGAGAAAAGATCCTAAAAGGAGCAAGAGAAAAGACCCAAATAACATACAATGGAGATTCAATATATCTGGCAGCAGACTTCTCAGTGGAAACCTTACAGGCCAGGAGAGAGTGGCATGACATATTTAAAGTTCTGAAGGAAAAAATAATCCTTATCACAGAATATTGTGTCCAGCAAAAGTATCATTTCAACATGAAGGAGAGATAAAGTCTTTCCCAGGCAAACAAAGGCTGAAGAATTTCATGTATAGTAGACTTGTTCTACAAAAAATGCCAAACAAAGTTCTTCAATCTCAAAGGAACATACGTTAATGAGCAATAAAAAATAATCTGAAGGTATAAAACTCACTGGTAATAGTAAATACATAGACAAATACAGAATATTGTAATACTATAATTGTGGTGCATAAACTACTCATATCTTGAGCATGTAGACTAAATAAAAAACCTATCAAAAATAATAACTATGACTTTTTAATACATAGACAATATAATAACATATAAGTAGAAACAACAAAAAGTTAAAAAGTAGAAGAGATAAAGTTAAAATGTAGGGTTTTTATTAGTTTTCTCTTTGCTTGTTTGTTGGTTTGGTTTGCAAAAAATAATATGTTATAAAATGTTATTTGCAAGCCTCATGGTAACTTCATGTCAGAAAACTTACAACAGATACACCAAAAATAAAATCAAGAAATGAAAACATACCACCAGAGAAAATCACTTTCACAAAAAGGAAGACAGGAAGGAAGAGAAGATCACAAAACAACCAGAAAACACATGCAAAAAATGGCAAGAGTAAGTCCTTACTTATCGATAGTAACATCAAATGTAAATGAACTAAACTATCCAATCAAAAGGCATAGAGTGGCTCAATAGTTAAAAAAAATAAAATAGACCCAAATACCTGCTGCCTACAAGAAATACACTTCACCTATAAAGATACACATAGACTAAAAATAAAGTGATGGAAAAACACATTACATGCCAATGGAAACAAAAAAGAGCAAGAATAGCCATACTTAGGTAAAATATATTTCAAGACAAAAACCATAAAAAGAGACGAAGAACGCCAGTATGTAATGATAAAATGTATTTCAAGACAAAAACCATAAAAAGAGACAAGGCCATTATATAATGATAGAGGGGTCAGTTCAGCAAGACAATGTAACAGTTGTAACACTCAGATATACAAGGCAAATATTAGAGCTAAAGAGAGTGATAGACCTCAATATAATAATAGCTGGTACCTTAACACACCACTTTCAGCATTGGACAGATCTTCCAGACAGAAAACCAGTGAAGAACCATCAGACTTAATCTGCCCTATAGACCAAATAGACCGAATAGATATTTATTGAACATTTCATCCA
Organism: Papio anubis; assembly: GCF_008728515.1. Lineage (NCBI taxonomy): Eukaryota > Metazoa > Chordata > Mammalia > Primates > Cercopithecidae > Papio > Papio anubis. The sequence continues at coordinate 53,759,859 of NC_044989.1, read as the reverse complement.
ATGGCTGCAGAATACACATTCTTCTTTCTCAAAAGAAAACCTACAAATGGCTAATAAATATATAAAAAATGTTCAATGTCACTAATTATCCAAAAAATGCAAATCAAAACCACAATGAGATTGTTTCTCATCCCAGTTAAAATGGTTACTTTTAGATGACTTGATGACTATATGTCAAGGTGATGAACTTTTTGAGATGAATTTCCCAGGTGTTCTTTGAGCTTCTTGTATTTGGATGTCTACATCCCTAGAAAGGCTGGAGAAGTTTTCTTCGATTATTCCCTCAAATGTGTTTTCCAAACTTTTAGATTTCTCTACTTCTTTGGAAGCACCAATTATTCTTAGGTTTGAATGCTTAACAGAGTTTCAAACTTCTTGAAGGCTTTGTTCATTTTTTAAAATTATTTTTTCTTTGTTTTTGATGGATTGGGTTAATTTGAAAGCCTTGTCTTCAAGCTCTGAAGTTCCATCTTCTGCTTGTTTGATTCTATTGCTGAGATTTTCCAGTGCATTTTATATTTCTGTGTGTCTTTGGTTTCCAAAAGTTGTGATTTTAAAAAAATTTACGCTATCTATTTCACTGAAGATTTTTCCTTTCAATATCCTGTATCATGTTTTTTATTTCTTTAAGTTGGACTTTACCTTTCTCTGGTGCTGCCTTGATTAGCTTAATAATCTACCTTCTGAATTCTTTTTCTGACAATTCAGAGATTGCATTTTAGTTTGGATTCTTCCTGGTGAGCTGGTGTGATCTTTTGGGGGTGTTAAAGAACCTTGTTTTGTCATATTAACAGAATCGTTTTTCTGGTTCCTTCTCATTTAGGTAGAGTATGTCAGAGGGAAGTTCTGGGACTCAAGAGCTCCTGTTCAGATTCTTTTGTCCCCAGGGGTGCTCCCTTGATGTGGTGTTCTTCTCTTTCCCCTAGGAATGGGTCTTCCTGAGACCCAAACTGCTATGATTGTTTTTGCTCTCGGGTCTAGTCACCTAGTGGAGCTACCAGGCTTCTGGCTGGTATTAGGGAGTGTCTGGTCTGCAAAGAGTCCTGTGATGTGATCCACCTTCAGATATTTCAGCTGTGGATACCAGCACCTGCTCCAGTGGAGGTAGCAGGGGAGTGAAGTGGACTTTGTGAGGGTCCTTGGTTGTATTTTTGTTTAGTGTGCTGGTTTTGTGTTGGTTGGCCTCCAGCCAGGTGGTGGTGCTTTCAAGGGTGCATCAGCTGTGGTATGATAGGGAGGATGCAAACTTGCCCTAGGAATAGCTGGCCAAGTATTCAGGTTTCTCAGGTGGTGGGTGGGGCCATAGAGCTCCAAAGAGATTATGACCTTTGTCTTCGGCAACCAGGGTGGATAGAGAAAGACCACCAGGTGGGGGCAGAGATTGACATGTCTGAGCTCAGACTCTCCTTGGGGAGGGCTTGCTGCAGCTGCTGTGGGGGATGGGGGCATGGTTTCCAGGCCAATGGAGTTATGTTCCCAGGGGTATTATGGCTGCCTCCATTGAGTCATACAGGTTGCCAGGGAAGTGGGGGAAAGCCAGCAGTCACAGGACTCACCCTGCTCCCACACAGCCTGCAGTCCCAAAGGCCGATCTCACTCCCACTATGCCCCGCTCAACAGCACCAAGTCTATTTCCAGGCAGCCAGTGACCAAGCCTGAGAACTCCCCTCACACCACCAGCCTCCATGCTGAGAAAGCCAGCCGACTCAGAGTTTTTCAGCATGTCAGGGAGCCTGCAGCGGCAATCCAGTTCCTTCAAAGGGTCGGTGGATTCTCTCAGCTTTTCTGGTATGTTCCTGCAGTAGTTCTTGGAGCAAAATTCATGATGTGATTCTCTACACACTGCTCTGTCTGTCCAAGCCTTAGAGCTGCAAGCTAGTCCTGCTTCCCATCCACCATCTTAATCCTTATGTCTCAGAATGGTTATTTTTAAAAAGACAAAAAATAACATGCTGACAAGGATGCAGAGAAAGTGGAATGCTCATATGGTGTTAGTGGGAATATGCAGTAGGACAGCCATTATGGAAAACAGTATGGAGGTTCCTTAAAAATTAAAAATAGAAATGTCATATGATCTAGCAGTCCCACTACTGGCATTTATTTAAATAAAAGGAAATCAGTATATTGAAAAGATATCTGCACTCACATATTCACTGCAACACAATTCGCAGTAGTCAAAATATGAATCAACTTAAGTGTTCATCAACAGATGAATGGATAAAGGAAATGTGGTACATATACCTAATGAAATACTATTCAGCCATAAAACAGAACAAAATTCTGTCGTTCTCAGCAACATGAATATCTTGGAGTACATTCTGTTAAGTGTCAGGCACAGAAAGATAAAGGCTGCATGATCTCTCTTATATGTGGGAACTAAAAAAGTGAAGCTCATAAAAGCAGAAAATAGAAGTGTGGTTATTAGGGCCAAGGGAGAGGATGTGGAAATACTGCCGGTTAACTGATACAAAGTTACAGTTACATGTATATATATTCCTCCATATATGAGGACTATAAATGGGAGGAATATATATGTGTGTGTGTGATATAAATATTTCTCTCTCTATATATATGGAATGAGTTCTTGTTTTCTGTAGCACGCTATATGGTGACTGTAGTTAACAATAATTTATTGTGTATTTCCAAATAGGAGAAGAGAGAATTTCGAATGTTCCCAACACAAGGATATGGTAAATATTTGAGGTGATGACTATATTAATCATCCTGATTTAATTATTACACATTATATATATATATATATATGTATCAAAAGATCACTCTGAACCCCATGAATATATACAATCGTTACAAGCCAATTAAAAATGAAGAAAATTAAGTCAGTCTGCATATACTAACATGCAATGAGACAAAGGTCTAATATGTAAATAAATGTAAATATTTATGTGTACATCAAAATACCTTTAGTATGATTAGATACATCAGAAAATCTGTTAGTTATAACTTTTTCTTGAATACATTCTTCTTAGAGATATCTCTAGGCTTTCTATAAATTATTGCCATTCATCATTATCCCAGATATCTTCTTTGCCTGGACCTTGAGTCAGATTTCTTATTTCCTGGATCTTATGTTTTTACATTTATTGCTTTATTTTACATTTTTGGGTGCAATATGTTCTTCAACAGCTTTTCAAGAAATAATTAGAGAAAATGTATTCTTGACAAGCTTTCGTAATTGTAAATGTTTTTATTTCTGTTCACATTCAATAGTTAGTTTGATTTGGGATAGAAATACATTGGGAATATTTTTTTCCTCATAATTTGAAAGTTATTTTTCTATTGTCTTCTAGCTTCCAGTGTTGTTGCTGAATCTTTTTCTGCCATTACAATTTCGAATCTTCTGTGTTTACCCTTTAACTTATCTCTAGAAACTACTATTCTTTATTCCTGGTGTCTTGATATTTCATGACTACATACCCTAATCAAGTTCTTTTAAAATCATGTTTTTTTTTTTGGTTATGCTGTGGGTCCTTCCAATCTGTAAATTAATGACACTAGGTTCTGTGAAACTTTCTTGAATTATTTGACAAATTTGTCCCGTTTTTTTCCCGTTCTTTCTGTAAAACTTTTATGCAAAGGTTGAACCACTTTGCAAGATCATCCTATGCTCATATTTTTCTCTATTATTTCTAAACACTCTGTCCTCATTTATTGGAGATTTTCTCAGTGTTATATTAAACTTTTCTTAATATTTTTTGTAATTATCTTTCATCATGTTTTTTGATATTTTTCAGGGCTTTCTTTCTGTCTTTGTGTCTCTGAATCTTCTTTTTCTGCCTTTTTCTCATTTAATAACATTTTGTTCTTTCCTTTTGGGCTATAACAATTATAGATTTTAAAAAGTTTTATTCTTCTGCCTTCATTATTTCTGTGTCATCCACATTCTTATTTTTTTTTCTTTTGGTTTGTTTTTCTTTGGCCTCTGCTTTATGTGAGAGGTGTGCGTCAAATCTTTTCATGATCTTTTTCTCCATTTATAGGTAGGATTGAAGGCTGAATGTTTGGGAAGTGTGCATTTGGGAAGTCTCAGTGCTTGGGAAGGATCAGACATTTCTTATGAATGGGGTAGGTCGGGGTAACCAGGCTATTTTGTTAAGAGATCTTCACATTTTAATCTCAATCTCTTTTCTTTTGCTTAAGTCAGTTTCCTTAGAGAAGACCCCTCAACCTCCTTTCCGAGGTGGTATGAATCTAGGATTCATAGGGGTCAGGGAAGTGTAGTGTTCACTGTACCAAATTCAGACTTGTGATTATTTACCCTATTTTCAGGAAGGGACCTCAGCTACACTAATTTTCCCGCAGTTCAGAGACTCTTTCAGTCTCTCCAGAACACAGCATTGAAACCTTCATATTATTATTTTTAAAACCAGAGATGGCTGGGTGCCGTGGCTCATGCCTGTAATTCCAGAACTTTGGGAGGCCGAGGGGGGTGGATCATGAGGTCAGGAGATTGAGACCATCCTGGCTAACACGGTGAAACCCCATCTCTACTAAAAATACAAAAAATTAGCCAGGTGTGGTGGCAGGTGCCTGTAGTTCCAGCTAATTGGGAGGCTGAGGCATGAGAATGGTGTGAACCTGGGAGGTGGAGCTTGCAGAGAGCAGAGATTGTGCCACTGCACTCCAGCCTGGGGGACAGAGCGAGACTCTGTCTCAAAAACAAAAACAAAACAAAACAAGAAACACCAAGAAAACCAAAAACCAAAAACCAAAAAAAAAACCAAAAACCAAAACCCCAGAGATACCTTTCTGGTGTGAGGATTTCAAAGAGACGTTGCATGCATAAAGTTTTCATGCAAAACATTGAGGTCAACTGCATGAAGCAAGTATATTTTTAGGGGTATTTTTCCCAATTAGCCCAATTATGAGCTCTAGTTTTATGGTTTTGACATTTGAACAATAACAGAGGCTCTAAATTTAGATTATGCAGAGCCTATCACTTTTGAATCTGGCAAAATGTAAATACAATACTACCTATTATATGACATTTATTTTATATAAGGGCTCATTTACATGTGAAGTAGAAATCAAAGCAATCCACCAACATATGTATGTGTACTGCTGTTATCAGATTCTCAGTTGGGGGAGCTTATTATAAGAGTGAGTCTCGGTTTGAATATATGAATGGGAGACTTGTATATAGGTAATCCAGATGAATTTGGACCAAGATGAGATGAGCAGTCTGACTGAAATGCAGAGGAGATGCATGCTTTGATCTCCACTGGCTGAGCCCCAGGCACAAATCCATCCATTTTCTAAGTGGGTAGTGGTCTGGTCAGGTTGAGGAAGACATTGCTACATTTTTATTACCTTTTAATTATGAGCAGACTTGAGAAGAACACACTAGAGATGTTACTAGTTTACTTCAAATTATTTATTTGACTGAATTTTGTTAGGATCTAATATATTTTGATAAAGATTAACAATAATTTGGTACTAATTTTAATTTAGATCTGCGTGTTGTTATTGGTTAATTGATTGAATTTTGAAGTAACAGATGTGTGCTAGGTTATTGAGCAGCTTGCTTTACTGAAGGTCCACTTTGGAACATCCTGAGAAGCATACTCAAGTTAATAATGGGATATTAATGAAGTCTTATAGTGAGTTTAATGATAAGGTGAGCAGGATAACACTTTGGGCAGTAATATGATCTGAAAATACAATATTTGTTCTGAGCCGGCTCAGTCAGGTCCAACTAGCCATCCACTGTATTTAGGAATCTAAGTTATTAGGAGTCAGGGTGAGGCTGGGACCTATTAGGAGAGATATTATAAAACAGACTAATGGGGAAGATCGTGATTGAAGCTACAAATGCATAACAAATATACATATAATCAAGCACGTTAAATATTTAACCGACGAGATTAATTCAGCATTGCTTGGCCCATCTCATACACAGTATGTTTGGCCTGCATTACTAGGTGGTTTTTCGCATTTCTTTCATCTGTTTTTTATTCAATTGTAAACACCATCTTAATCCTAAAGAACTAGAGTGTTATGAAAAGATATCAATCATTTACCAAAGGTGAAGTTCACAGTGTACCTCTTTCAAGTGCTGGCTTTCCAAGAAGAGATAAGATTCCCATTAAAGTAAGTTGCAGAGGAGCTTTGTCAAGTGTTAGTGTTACTATATTCACTATCTGATGAAAAGAAAGCATTTGTACACTAGGTCGTAAACTGGTACAGAAACTTCCTTTGCAGTGGGATGTGAGTTTCCAGGTTCCTCTCCATGGCAATTTATGGCAGTGTGAGTTGTTAAGAACACTTGGTGTGGTTTAATTCTGAAAGGATTAAATGAGACTTTTTAATATATCCCCCTTGATTTGGGGTCTCAGTATCCAGGTTAAAGTTTGGGACTTGGATGGGTTTGACTCTTTGCAAAGGCAGATTTGGCCTATTAATAATAAGACCAAGAAATATTTATAAGAGCTTGACAGTATGAAGTGCTATTATTATCACGCAACTGTAATGGAAGGATTTTTAGGGTAGATGCAAAAGATTTCTTAGGCCTACTCTATTGTTTGAGTAAAATTCAGGTTGCCTATTTGGTCTGGCTCTTTAGGTCATTAAATTTGTGTAAATCAAATCTTCAGACCAAGATAAAGTGACATTGTCAGAAATTTTAGAAAATTTACTCATTAAAATACTTTATTTCCTCTTAACTGCTCCTGCAATATGAAGATGATATGGATAGTACAAGAATTTTTATACATTAACAAATTGACTTTATTACGAAAACCAAAGACACAACCAAAAAGGAAAACAAAAGGCAAAATCCCTGATGAACATAGGTGCAGAAATCCTCCACAAAATACTAGCAAACAAAATTCAACAACGCATAAAAAAAAAGTCATTCACTGTGATCAAGTAGGATGCATCCCAGGGATGCAATCTACAGACTCCATGCAACCCCTATCAAAATACCAATGACATTCTTCATATAAATGGAAAAAATAATCCTAAAACTTACATAGAGCCACAGAAGACTCAGAATAGCCAAAGCCATCCTGATCAGAAAGAACAAAACTAAAGGAATCACATTACAGCTGACTCCAAATTGTACTACAGAGCTAGAGTAACCAAAACAGCATGGTACTGACATAAAAACAGATATATAGACCAATGAAACAGATTAAAGAACTCAGAAATAAAGCCATGCATCTACAGTCAACTCATTTTCAACAATGGCACTAAGAACATACATCTGGGAAAGGACATGCACTTTAATAAATGGTGCTGGGAAAACTGGATGTCCATATGCAGAATGGTAAAACCAGACCCTTGTCTCTCACCATATAACAAAATCAAATCAAAATGGACTAAAGACTTAAATTTAGGACTTGAAACTATGAAATTACTAGAAGAAAACATGGGGGAAATGCTACAGGACATTGGTCTGGATGAAGATTTTTAGGTAGGATCTCAAAAGCACAGGCAAGAATAGAAAAAAAAAATAGACGAATGGGATTACATCAAGCTAAAAAGCTTCTGTACAACAAAGGAAATAATTAACAAAGTGAAAATACAACCTACAGAATGAGGCAAAATATTTGCAAACTGTTCATTTAACAAAGGATTAATAACCAGAATAAATAAACAACTCAAACAAGTCAACAACAACAACAAAAATCTAATTTAAATACAGGCAAAAACCTAAATAAACATTTCTGAAAAGAAGACATACAAATGGCCAAACGGTATATGAAAAAATGCTTAACATCACTAATCACCAGGAACATGCAAATCAAGACCACATTGAGATATTATCTCACTCTAGTTAAATGGGTATTATTAAAAAGACAAAAAATAAATGCTGGCAAGGATGACAAGGAAGAAGAACATTTATACACTGTTGGTGGGAATGTAAAGTAGTACAGTCATTATAGAAAATGTGGCAGCTCTTTAGAAAACAAAAAATAGAACTACCATGTGATCCAGCAATCTCACTGCTGGTTGTATATCCAAAAGAAGGGAAAACAGTGTATCAAAGAGCTATCTGCATTCCCATGTTTATTGCAGCACTACTCACGATGGCCAAGATGTTGAAATGTCTATCAACAAATGAATGGATTTTAAAAATGTGGTATATACACACAATGGAATATTATTCAGCCATTAAAAGAATAAAATCCTGTCATTTGCAGCAACATGGATGGAACTGAAAGTCATTATGTTAAGTAAAATAACCACGCACAGTAAAACAAGTATTGCATGTTCTCATTAAATGTGGGAGCTGAAGAAGTGGATCTCATGCAGGTAGAGAGTAGACTGGTAGCTACCAGAGGCTGAGAAGGGCAGAGGGGAGTGGGCGATGAAGAGAATTTGGTTAATGGGTACAAAAATACGTTAGATAGAATAAATAAGTTATAGTATTTTATAGTACAGTAGGGAGACTGTAGTTAACACTCATTTATTATATTTTTTCAGAGCAGCTAGAAGAGAAGAATTGCAATGTTCTTAACACAAAGATAAATGTTTGAGGTGATAGATATTCCAATTACCCTGATTTGATCATTATACCCTGCATACCTGTATCAAATATAACATGTACCCCCAAAATATGTACAATTATGATATATGAATTAAAAAAGGATGGACTCACTTTTTTCCCCCAATCTGATCTGTGCGATGGTTCAGTATAATAGAAACAGAAACAGGCGATCCTTTTGTCATTGCAATAAAACCACCTTTCCTTCAAGGATGGTGTTCTGTGAATGCAGAGATTAAACACACTATCACTTGATAATAGTCATATCAATTTACCTTAGAATATTAAACACATTTGTAAGTTTAGGGGAGGTCTCAAGGACCTAGACTTGTCATAATTCTTACAGTATTTTCTACATCATCAACTTGACAAACCAGGCATAGGAAATGATAGTCCTTAGCAATTTTTGTAAAATTAGAGGTAAATCAACATTTCTTACCTGATTTATTATCTTCTTTGCTTATTTCAGACATACACCACATGAACAAGATGTGGAAGAACCACCTGAGGAGAAATCAGGCTATTATCTGGGGCTTGCTGCAGATAATCAACATTTAAAAAATACAGATAAACTCCAGACTAGTCTTCCAGGTGAAACTCCCGGGAGAGAACCTAAGGGAAATATTATGTCTTTGATTATTGGGAAACTGGGAATTAGATAACTTTAGACTCTACTCTGGTTCCAGAATCATACCAATTTGGTTTAATACAGAGATCAGAAACTGAGAGTGCCACTGTTTGCTACAGGAATACCTTACCTTCATTTTACAACCAAGAACTCAGCTACTACCATTCCCATCAAGAAAACTCCCATGGTCTCTCTCTCTCTCCACATGTCCTAGTTCCAAATGCAATTTTCGTAACAGTATATGGGATAGGCAGAATCTAATTCATATCTGGAACCCAAGCTTCATGAATGTGTTTAAATGTTCCTAAGTTTTCTATTCTATGCAGTATAGAAGATCGGCATAGATGCTGAACAAACCTGACTACTGGATTGGGTGTCCTTTATCATTTTACAATTTTAAACTATGAGATTATATTAGTTATTTAAAAAATTAAATAAAAATTCAAACATCCTGACGAGTATCTACTACTGGCTATGATAAAGTGCTCTACTGCTAAACCTACCCCTATCACCATCAACAATTATAAGACTGGACAAAATCTCTGAAACAAGTGTTTCAAAGGCAGTGCAGGACTTTGAGCCTTGTGAGAATATAATCCCATAAGATGAGTCCAACTTCTGCCTGGGTCACTTTTTTGGATTATGGCACAGGGAAGTGAAGTACAAACAGCAGTAACTTATCAAGGAACTAAAAGTCTGCACTGAATCTTCCAGACCTTTAGGAAAGAAATCATATTAAAATTATACAGAGTCCCTCAGAAAATAGAAAAATAGAAATTAGAAAAGAAGAACACATTTTGAAAGATCAACTTAACCCTAGTATCTACCAATAATACAAGAGAACATTGCAAGACAAGAAAATTATAAACCCATTTTCTCATTTATATATGCAAAAACTCATCGTATATTAGCATATTGAATGGGTAATACATCCTGACCAAGAGGGTTTAATCTAATGAATGCAAGATTGGTTTAATATTCAAAAACTAGCGAATAAAATTTACCACATTGAAAGACTGTAGGAGTAAAATCATGTGATCATCTCAATAGATTCACAAAAGATAATCACTTGACAAAATTCAACACCAATTCATAATAAAAACACATACACACACACTGAAAAGTAGGAATAGAAGGAAACTTAATGAAAGACGTTTATGAAAATCCTATGGCTAATATTATACTTACTGAAGACCAAATGATTTCCCCTAAGTTCAGGAAAAAAGCAAGGATGTGTGATCTCATCATTTTGATTCCATATTTTTTGAAGGTTCTAGCCAATACAAAAAGCAATATATAGAAGAGGCATCAAGATTGGAAAGAAGAAAGTAAAATTGTCTCTATTCACAAAAAAGTGAGCTAAAAAAATAAAATAGACAACATTAAATTGTATTAGTATACTATGATTATCTTATTCCTTATTCTACTAGAATGTAAGTTTCACAAGTGAAAAAGAAGTAAACATTAATTCCATTTACAATAGTAAGAAAAATGTAATACTTAGGGATAAATTAAAGATGTACAGAACCTTTACAATAAGATCTATGAAATTTTGAGATAAATATCGAAATAAGTAGAAAGTTACACCATATTTATGGTGTGGAAAAAATCTGTAGTGTTAAGATGTTAATTATCTACAAACTAATTTCTAGATTTAATGCAATCTCAATCAAAATCTCAGCAGATGTTTTGTTGCTGAGATGGACAAATCAATTCTAAAATTTATTTCTAAATGCACGAAACTAGAATATCTAAAACTATTTTAAGAAAACAAAGTTTAAGAATCATAATTCTGTTTCTGTCAGATAAGCTTTTTCAGATTCCACATATGAGTGAGATCATGCTGTATTTGTCCATCTGTGCTGGGCTTATTTTACTTAATATAATGTCTTCTAGGTTCATCCATGTTGTTGCAAATAAAAGCCTTTTTTTTATTTTATAACATTCTAGTAGAGGGTGGAATATATATTTTTTTGTGAATCTTTTTATAGCTGAATAGCATTTCATTATGTATATGTACCACATTTTAAAATTCCATTCATCTGTTGATAGACACTTAGGTTGATTCCATATCTTGGCTATTGTGAATAGTGCTGCAATAAATATGGGAGTGCAGATATCTCTTTTACATACTGATTTTATTTCCTTTGAATATATCCTCAGTGATGGGGTTGTTGGATCATGTGGTAGTTCTATTTTTTACTGATATATAATAGTTATACATATTTTTGGGAAACTTGTGATTTGATATATGTATACAATGTGTAATGATCAAATCAGGGTAATAGGATATTAATCACCTCAAACATTTATTTTTTCTTTGTGTGGGGAACATTACAATTCTTCTCTTCTAGCTATTTTGAAATATACAATAAATTATTGTTTACTATAGTCTGGCTATTGTACTATCAAATATTAGAACTTATTTCTTCTATCTAGCTATATTTTTGTATCCATTAACCAACTTCTCTTCATCTTCCATTTCCCCCTTCCATTCTTAGCCTCCAGTAGCCACCATTCCACTCTCTACCTGCACGACATCCACATTTTTAGCTCTCACATGTGAGTGAGAACATGCAATCTTTGTCTTTCTGTGTCTAGCTTATTTCACTTAACATAATGACTTCCAGTTCCATTCATGTTGCTGAAAATGACAGGATTTCATTCTTTTTATGGCTGAATAATATTCCAGTGTATATATACCACATTTAAAAAATCCATTTGTTCATTGATAGACAATCTCATATATTGGCTTGTGAATGGCGCTGCAATAAACATGGGAGTGCAGATATCTCTTCAATAAACTGATTTCCTTTCTTTAGGATATATATGCATTAATTCTATTTTTAATTTTTTGAGAAATCACCATAATGTTGTTTATAATGGCTATACTAATTTACTTTCTCACTGACATCCTTGCCAGCATTTGTTGTTATGTCTTTTTGTAACAGTAATTCTAACTGGGGTAAGGTGATATTCTATTTGGTTTTGATTTGCCTTTCCCTGATGATTAGTGATGCTGTGTATTTTTTCATATCCCTGTACTGTAGATTATTTGTATGCCTTGTTTTAAGGAATGTTCACACACCCTCCCAAGAATGAGCCAGGAAGAAAATGAACCCCTGAAAAGACCAGTAATAAGCTCTGCAACTCAATCTATAATAAATCTCCTGCCACCCCCAAAAAGCCCAGGACCAGACAGATTTGTAGCCAAATTCTGCTAGATTTACAAAGGAGACCTGGTACTATTCCTACTGAGACTATTCAAAAAAATTGAGGAGGGACTTCTCCTAACTCATTCTATGTGGCCAGCATTATCTTGATACCAAAACCTGGTACAACAACAACAAAAATAAAACTCCAGACCAATATCCTCAATGAACATAGATGCAAAAATCCTCAGCAAAATACTGGCAAATGGAATCCAACAGCACATTAAAAAATTTATCCACCACAATCAAGTAGATTTTTTCCCTGGGATGCAAGGTTGGTTAAACATACACAAAAATAAATGTGATTCATCACATAAACAGCACTAAAGACAAAAACCACATGATTATTTCAATAGGTGCAGAAAAGGCTTTTGATAAAATTGAACACCCTTTCATATTAAAATAAACAATCTCAATAAACCAGGTATTGAGAGAACATACCTCAAAATAATAAGAGCCATCTATGACAAACCCACAGCCGGCAACATACTGAATGGCCAGAAGCTGGAAGCATTCTCCTTGAAAACCTACACAAGACAAGGATGTCCTCTCTTACCACTTCTATTCAACATAGTACTGAAAGTCCTGGCCAGAGCAATGAGGCAAGAGAAAGAAATAAAGGGCATCTAAATAGGAAGAGAGGAAGTTAAACTATCCCTGTTTGCAGATGACATAATTTTATATCTAGAAAGCCTCATAATCTTGGCCCCAAAGCTCCTTGAGCTGAAAAAAACTTCAGCAAACTCTCAGTATACAAAGTCAATGTACAAAAATCACTAGCATTCCTGTACACCAACAACAGGAAAGCTGAAAGTCAAATCAGAAATGCAGTCCTATTCACAATTGCCACAAGAAGAATAAAATACCTAGGAATACAAGTAACCAGTAAGTTGAAAGAGCTCTACAGGGAGAACTACAAAATCCTGCTTAAAGAAATCAGAGATGATACAAACAAATGGAAAAAGATTTCATGCTCATGGATAGGAAGAATCAATATTGTTAAAATGGTCATTCTGCCCAAAGCAATTTATAGATTCCTATCAAACTGCCAATGATATTCTTCACAGAAGTAGAAAAAAGTATTCTAAAATTTATATGAAACAAAAAAGAGCCCAAATAGCCAAGGCAATTCTTTTTTTCTTTCTTTTTCTTTTTCCGTTTTTGAGATGGAGTCTCACTCTGTTTGCACGGAGGAGGCTGGAGTGGCTGGTGATCTGAAGCTCACTGCAAGCTCCGCCTCCCTGGATTCATGCCATTCTCCTGCCTCAGCCTCCGAGTTGCTGGGACTACCGGTGCTGCCACTGGCTAATTTCTTGTGTTACCCAAAGTAGAGACAGGGTTTTCGTGCTGTGGTGCAGCCAGGGATGGTGTGGTCTCCCTGGCCAGCCGAGTCTATACTTTTGCCCAGCTCCCAGAAAGATGCAGGGGTTGCAGGTGGCAGAGCTGCTGCTTGGCCCATCCAGGGTAATTCCAAAACTAAAAGAACAGAGCTGGAGGCATAACACTACCTGACTTAAAGCTATACTACATGACTACAGTAATCAAAACAGCATGGTACTGGTACAAAAACAGACACATAAATCAATGGAAAAGAATAGAGGGCCCAGAAATAGGATCATGCACCTACAATCACCTGATCTTCAACAAAGCTGACAAATCAAGCAACGGGGAATGGACTTCCTATTCAATAAGTGGTGCTGAGACAACTGGCTAGCCATATGCAGAAAATTGGAACTGGACCTCTTCTTTATACTATATAAAAAGTCAACTAGAGATGAATTAAAGACTTAAATGTAAAACCCAAAACTATAAAAACCTTGGAAGACAACCTATACAATACTATCCCGGACATAGGAACAAACAGATTTCTGAGGAAGACACCAAAAATAATTGCAACAAAAGCAAAAATTGACGAATGGCATATAAGTAAACTAAGAGCTCTGCACCGCTAAAAAACTATCAACAGAGTAAACATACAACCTACAGAATGGAAGAAAACTTTTGCAAACTATGCATCTGACAAAAATCTAATATCCAGCATTTATAATGAACTTACACCAATTTATAAGCAAAAACCCAACCCCATTAGAAAGTGGGCAAAGGACATGCAGAGACATTTTCAAAAGGAAACACACATGGCCAACAATGATACACCATCTCACACCAGCCAGAACGGCTATTATTAAAAGTAAAAAAAGTAGGTTCTGGTGAGGTTGTGGAGAAAAAGGAATACTTATACACTGTTGGTAGGAGTGTAAACTAGTTCAACCATTGTAGAAAGCCGGATGGCAATTCCTCAAAGGCCTAAAAACAGAATTACAATTTGACTCAATAATCCTTTGGGTATATAAGCTGTTGCCAAACTAATTTCCAAAATGTGTAATCCGTGAGCAGATCAATAACAAGCTCCAAAGCTGAATCAGTTTCCAAAATGTGGAACCTAGTCTGGCGATATCTTATATACCTAAAGGAATATAAATTGTTCTGTCATAAAGACACATGCACACAAATGTCCATTGCAGCACTATTCATAATAGCAAAGACATGGAATCAATGTAAGTGCCCATCAATAGTAGACTGGATAAAGAAAATGTGGTACATATATACCATGGAATGCCATGCAACCATAAGAAAGAATGAGATCATGTCCCTCCTAAGGGATGGAGCTGAAGGCCTTTATCCTTGGCAAACTAATGCAGGAACAGAAAAACAAATACTGCCTGTTTTCATTTATAATTGAGAGCTAAATGATGAGAACATATGGACACATAGAGGGAAACAACAGACACTGGGATCTAGTGGAGGGTGGAAAATGACAGGAGGGAGGGGATCAGGAAAAGTAACTATTGTGTACTGGACTTAATACCTGGGTGATGAAATAATTTATACAACAAACCCCCCATGACACGAGTTTACCTTAACTTAAAATAAAGTTTTTTTAAAAAAAATGTCTAGTTAGATCTTTTGCCCGTTGAAAAAAATCAGATTATTTGTTTTTTGAGAGAAGGGGAAGTAGGATGGGGAGAGGTTGGTCAATGGGTATAAAGTCAGAGTTACACAGGAGAAATAAATTCTGATGTTCTATTGCATAGTAGGGTGACAATACAATGATAATGTACTGTACATTTCAAAATAGTTAAAGGAAGATTTTGAATGTTTTTACCACAAAGAGATGACAAGTTTTTGGGGTGGTGGTTATGCTAATTACCTTGATTTAATCATTATACAATATATAAATGTATCAAAACATCACACTGTACCCCATAAATATGTACAATTATGTGTCAATTAAAAAAATAAATTTTTAAGAGACTAAGAGAAACAAAACAAAACACCAAAGTTTGAATATTTTCACTACCTTATTTTAGATTGTTACAAAGTTATAATAAGCAAGATGGTATTGATATAAAAACAAATATATCACTGAAATCTGTTCCAATAACAAACAGAGAATGTTGAGTTTGTGCTATAATGACTTTTGACAAAGCCACCATATTAATTCCGTGGAGGAAAGGACAATTTTTCAACAAATAGTGAGGGGACAACTGGATATCCATACGGAAAAAACGCCACAATTCCTATATCATAGCGTTTATAAGAATTAATTTGATATGAATCATAAACCTAAGCATGAAGTGCAAAACTATAAGGGTTATAAAATAAAACATGGAAGAATATTTGATGACCTAGAAATTTTCTAGACAGAACTCAGAAAGCACTCACCTTATAAGATAAAAGTAATAAATTGGACTTTATCAACATTGAAAAGTTTTGCTCATCAAAAGACATCACTAAGGAAATGTACACGAAAGCCACAGATTAACATAAAGTATCTACAATATAGAAATGTAAACAATAATTTTTTTTTTTTTTTTTTTTTTTTTTTTTGGAGTCTCGTTCTATCCCCCACGCTGTTGTGCAATGGCTCAGTCTCAGCTCACTGCAAGCTCCGCCTCCCGGGTTCACGCCATTCTCCTGCCTCAGCCTCCCGAGTAGCTGGGACTCAGGTGCCCGCCACCTCGCCCGGCTAGTTTTTTTATATTTTTAGTAGAGACGGGGTTTCACCGTGTTAGCCAGGATGGTCTCCATCTCCTGACCTCGTGATCCGCCCGCCTTGGCCTCCCAAAATGTTGGGATTACAGGCATGAGCCACCGCACCTGACCAAAAAATAATTTTTATTTTGATTACATAAACAATTTATAACAACAAAAATATTTCCAATCCTCCTAAAAAATGGATAAAAGATTTGAATAGACTCTTCACCAAGAAAGCTAAGCAAATGGCCAATTAGTCCATGAAAAACAGTTTAGCATTATTGATCATGAGAGAAATCCAAACTAAAATCACTATGATATATCACTACACACTGATGCACACTAATGTTGAGATGGCTAACAGCAGCATAAAAGACCATGCCAAATGTTGGGGAGTATACGGAGCAACAAGAACTCTTATACATTGTAGGTCTAATATGAAAATAAAACAAAATAGAACACATTTTGGAAACTAGTTTAGCAGCTTCTTATAAAGTTAACAATACTCACCGTATGCCCTAGCAATCCACTTTTAAGTACTTAAGCAAGAAAAGCAAAAGTATATCCCCACAAATAGAGTTATGCAGACAAAATGCACCTAATATCCATATTGGAAAGGAAGAAGTAAAACTATTTGTTTTCAGATGATATGATATTGTAGACAGAGTATACTAAAACCTCACTAAAAATCTATTAGAACTAATAAACAAGTTTAGCAAGGTTGTGAGCTAAAACATCAAGATGCAAAAATCAGCTGTATTTTTATATACTAGCAGTGAACAATCTGAAAATGAAATGAAAATATTCCATTTACAATACTATAAAATGGAATGAAATGCTTAGGAATAAATTTAACTAAAGAAGTTTAAGTCTTATACTTTAAATACTGCCACACATTGTTGAAAGGAATTTTAAGAGATCCAAATAGATAGAAAGAAATCCATGTTCAAAAAGTGGAAGACTTAAATTTTATAAGACGGCAATATTCTTCTACAGATTCAATGGAACCTAATCAAATCCCAGCTGCTGTTTTGGGGGACAGAAATTGACAAGGTAATCCAAAATTTGTGTGGAAGCTTAAGGGACCCAGAATAGCCAAAGCAATCTTGAAAAAGAAGAACGAAGTTGGAGTACTCATGTTTTACGATTTCAACACTTGTTGTAAAGTTACAATAATCAACATAGTGTGACACTAGAATAATTATAGGCACATAGATTAACAGAATAGAATTGAGAGTCCAGAAATAAACCTTTACGTTTTTAGTCAACTGATTTCAACAAAGGTACCGGTATCATTCAATGGGGGAAAGAATCGTATTAAGTGATTCTGGGAAACCGGATATCCACAGGCAGAAGAATTTAGTCGGCTGTCTCAACCCATATACAAAAATGAACTCAAAATGGGTCACCAGCTTAAATGTAAGGATCAAAAGAATAAAATCTTTAGAAGAAAAGAGGAGTAAATATTTATAAGCTTCAGTTAGGAAATGGTTTCTTGGTTATGACACCAACAATACAAGCAACAACAATAATATAGATAAAGTGGATTCACCAAAATTAATAACTTTTTTGCTTAAATGCTATTAAGAAGGTAAAAAGATAACCCATAGACTATGCAATTTCCAAATCATATATTTGATATGGGATTTTTGTACAGAATGTATAAAGAACTCTTACGACACAATAATGAAAAGGTAAGTGACACAATAATGAAAAGGTAAGTAACCCAATTAAAAGTGGGCAAAGGATCTGAATAGATATCTTTTCAAAGACCATGTGCACATGGCTAACAGACATGAAAAAATGCTCAATATCATTAGTCATTAGGGAAAGTGCAAAAGAAAACCATGATAAGATACAATTTCATGCCCAATAGGGTGGCTATAACAAAAAGCACAGACAATAGCAAGATTATGGATAAATTGGTACCATTTTACATTGCTGGTGGGAATGTGAAATGGTGCAGCCACTTTGGAGAAGAGTATGATGGTTCCCAAAAATGTTAAACTTAGGGTTACCTTATGACCTAGTAGTTCTGCTCTTAGGTATCTTTTCAAGAGAAATAAGAAAATAGTTCCACAGAAAAACTTGTATACTGCTTGGGTGATGGGTGCACCAAAATCTCACAAATCACCACAAAAGAACTTTCTCAAGTGACTAAACACCACTGTTCCTCAATAACCTATGGAAATAAAAAAATTTAAAAAAAATTTTTAAAGAGAAAACCTTGCAGGCAATTGTTCATAGCAGCATTTTTCAGAATAGTCAAAACTTGGAACACACAATATTCTATATTCGAGGATGAATAGACAAATAAAATGTGTCATATCCAGATAATGGAATATTACTTGATCATAAAAAGGAATGAAGTACCGATACATGCTGTAACATGGAGGAACCTTGAAAACATTTTGCTAAGTGAAATAAACCAGTCACAAAAGATTACATATTACATGATTGCATTTATATTAGGTATTCAAAATAGGTAAAGCTATAGAGACAGAAAGTAGATTAGTGGTTACAAGGACCCAGAGCAGTGGGGATGTGGTGGGGGTATTGGAGAAGGGAATGGGAATTGACTGCTAATAGGTATGAGGCTTCTTTTGGAAGAGTGAAATGTTCTTCTAAACTTGATTATGGTGATGATTGCACAACTCTGAATATGCTGAAAACCACTGGATTGCACACGGGGTGCAAATTCCCCATTAAATGGATGAATTGTATGCTGTGTTACTTTTAATAAACCTATTAAAAAAGAAAGAATGACCATGTAACTTTATTCAAAATAGCCCCAAACTAGAAAGAAAATCTACCAATAGGACAATAGGTAAAATAATTGTGGAATATTCAGTGAATTCTACTGACTAATAACAGTGAATGTACTACTGATACAAGCAATGGCGTGGATGAATTTCAAAAACATGGTAAGTGAAGAAATGTAGACGCATAAGAATACATGCTAAAACAGGCAAAGCTAGCCATTGGTGTAAGAAATCAGAACCGCAGCAGGGGTTGAGTGGAACGGTATACTAAAGAACTTTCTGGGTTGAAGAGTTCTGTACTTTGAAAGGGATTTGGGTTACACATATGTTTACATTTTAAAAAACTGCCTGAACTATCCGGTTAAACTCTGTGCGTTTCACTGTTTAGAAATAACTCAATAAAATATCCCATAACATTAAACAATGAAATATTACTTTTAATGAGAAAAGAGGATTTAATCTCTGTTAAGGGGAATTCTATAGGACACTAGATTTTAGAGCACTTCATGTCTTAGAAAGTTTTTTTCCCCAAGCAATAAATAATAGAAGGAAAAAGGACTATATAGAGCAATAATAACTTTAAGGTTTGCCTAGAATATTTTTTACTTTTTTATTTTTATTTTTTGAGACAAGGTCTCACTCTGTTGCCCAGGCTGGAGTGCAGTGGTGCAATCTCAGCTCACTGCAGTCTCTACCCCCTGGAGTTCAAGCAGTTCTCCCACCTCAGCCTCCTGAGTAGTTGGGACTATAGTCTCATGCCACACCCGGCTAATTTTTATTTTTATTTTTTGGCAGAGATGGGGTTCACCATGTTGTCCAGGCTGGTCTCCAACTCCTGACCTCCAGTGATTTGCCCGCCTTAGCCTCCCAAAGGGCTGCGATTATAGCCGTGAGCCACTGTGTCCAGCCACTTTTTAAATTTTTATTTTTTAACATAATTTTCATTTATCTTATGACACATGGATTTAGTGTTGAACTCAATTTTTAAAAGCCTTGAAATCAATACAGAAATTTATTACCTTCAGTATTCTATTAGCCTGATTTTTGGGATGCACTGCGAATGTCAGAAATGTAATGAAATGACTAGCAAGGATTATCAGAAATTTAAAAACCTCGACTCAGAATTTTAGGTGAAATAATTTTTGTATGTGATCCAAAGCACCTTTGCTTTGCACACTCATTCATGTATCGATTTTGTAAATATTTACTGTGTGCCTATTTTGTGCTGGATAAAGTTCTAGGAACTGCAAGTATGCCTCTAAACAAGAGAACAAAAAATACTTCTCTGTATAAAACTAACATTCTAGAACAAAATAGCCATTGCGTATAAGTACATTTTTATAGTAGCTTGGACAAAAATAATACAGAGTATTGGGACATTGTTGAAATCTTAGCGAGGTCAGGATAGGCCTCACTTGAATGATATTTAAGCAAACATTCGAGAAGTGACACATTTGAATATTTAGGGAAAGGCATCCAGGCAGAGGAAGCCAGACCTGAAAAGCCCCGAGATGGAAGCATGCCAGGTATTTTTAAGAAACAGTAAGGAGGCTAGTGTGGTTGTAGCAGAGTGAGCAAGTGGATAAAATGGTAGGAGATTAAGTTGAAGGTGAATTCTGGGAGAAAGGGGTAAATATCATGCAGGGCCTAGTGGAATAAATTTCCTTTGGTTTTTACTCTGAATGTAATGGGGAGCCATAGGACATGCTCTGACTGACATTGTCCTAGCATCACTTTGTCCTCTTGATTACTGTTGAGAGGCAATGCCAGAAGCAAGGAGACCAATTAAGAGGCTATTGCAATACAGAGAGAGGCTGTTGGTGTGGGCCCAGGTGGTAGTAATTGAGGTGAGGCGAAACGGTCTGATTGTGTAGACGGCAGGTGGAGCAGGTCTGTTCTTGTTAGTGGGTGGTGATGGCAGTGATGAGGAGACTGAAGTCATATTTCGGACACACTAAAACGGACATCCAAGTGTATTTGCAGTAAGTAGTTTGATATATCAGTATGGAAGCCTGGGGAGGAGTCTGGATTACAGATATACATTGGTATTATTGTTTACTCACAGTAATATGGCATGTGATTGGGTGAAATCAGTAATGGAGAAAGTACAGAGAAAGACGAGCAGTTTCTCTCCTTGGGAAGAGAATGGAGCACCTTGTTGATGTTAAAGGAACAGCTTTAGCATTTCACCATTCAATGTTTTCTGTAGTTTTGTCATTGCAGGTACCCATGATCAGGTTAAGGAAGTTCTTGCTAGGAAATTAGACTAATTTTTAAAAAATTATCGATTTGATATGGTTTGACTCTGTGTCCCCATTTAAATCTCATCTTGCGTTGAAGTCCCCAGGTGTGGAGGGAAGGAGATGATTGGATTATGGGGGTGATTTCCCCATGCTGCTCTCCTAATAGTGAGTGAGTTCTCACGAGATCTGTTGGTTGTATAAGTGTTTGGAAGTTCCTCCTCCACTGTTATCTCTCTCCTGCCGCCTCGAGAAGAAGGCGTTTCTCCTTTGCCTTCCGTCATGATTGTGGGTTTCCTGAGGTCTCTCCAGCCTTTCAGAAGTGAGTCAATTAAACCTCTTTTAATTACCCAGTCGGACTAATACACAATTGACGCTTAATTTTTATGAAATAGTTGTTCTGTACCTATTAAGATAATTCTATGATTTTTTCTTTAATCTGTTATTTGATCTTTTTTTTTTTTTTTTTTTTTTTTTTTAATTAAGCCAACCTTACATTTCCTGGGATAAACCTAACTTGGTTAGGATATATTATCTTCTTTATGTAATGCTGAATTAGTTTTGCTAATATTTGGTTCAGGATTTGGCACCGGTGTTGATAATGATTTAAAATAGGCCTATAATATTCCCTTTTGTATTGTTCTTGTTGGATTTGGCATAAAAATTATTTTAATCTGGTAAAGTGAGTAGGGGAGTGTTTCCCCTGGAACAGTTTGTGAAAGCTTGAAACTTTTTGTGTCTTCAGTGCTGGTTGAACTTGCCGGTAAACCTCCCTGAGCCTGAAGTTGTCTTCATGAAAACATTTTATACTGCTGATTCAATTTTTTTTAATACTCACATTTTAAGACTGTTTAGATTTTCCATTCCTTATTGAGTTAATTTTGGCAAGTGATATTTTTATGGGAATTAGCCCATTTTGTTTAAATTTTCAGTGTAGTTGTTTATAAAATTATTTTACCACATTTTATGTGCCTGCAGCGTCTGTAGTATGCCCCGCTTTTCAATCCGTCTATTATTTTTCTTTTACTTGATTGACCTTGCCAGGTGCTTGTCAGTCCTAGTAGTCTCTTCACAGAACTTTCAGCTTTTTTCCTCTATACTAATTTTATTTTCTACTTAATTGACTTCCACTTATTTCTCTTTATTTTCTAGTATCCTTGGGTGTATTTTATTATTTTTTCTAACTTTTTAAGAGGGATGCTTAGTTCGTTGACTTTTATCTTTTTTTTAAACCAATATATATATTTATGACAACATTTTCTTTCTGATTATTGCTTTTGAAATATCCAAAAATTCTATTAGGCAGCTTCTTGTTCTATTCCTTTCATAATATTTTCTATTTTCTGTTATTTCTTCTTTAACCTATTTTTTAAGTTTCAAAACACAGGGATGTCTGATTATCTTCTTGTTATTGTATTTTCAAATTAGTGCACTGTGGTTTAAAATGTTGTTGTAGATCTTAATCCTTTAACGTTTTTGAGACTCCTTTATTGGTCCTTGTGTAGTCAATACCCATACACATTCCAGGTGCGCACAAAAAGAATGCGTGTTTGAAATATTTGGAGTGGAATTTTCATTTGTTCATTAGCTCAATTTTAATAATATTGCTCAAGTAAACTGTATTCTCACTGATACTTTGTCAGCCCGTCAAATACATGTGTTATAATCTTCTATCATGATTTACCTATTTATTGTTTCAGTTCTATAAATATTCTGTTTTGATATATCTTGAGAGTGTTGTTTCTTTAAACTTTTTATTTCCACTAAGTTCAAAGAAGTAGGTTATAATTTTTAAAGGAATTATCCATTTCATTTGGGTTGTCAAATTAATTTGACTTAGAGTTATTAAAGGTAGATTTTGTGATTAAAAGGAATTCATGTTTAAAGATAATTTTCCCTTTTGCCATCATTTAAACATTTCTCCTATCTATGCTTTACTTTGTAAATTATGTTTTCTGGTCACTTATTTTACTGATTTTTTGAGATAGTTTTTTTTAACCTCACTAGTATGTAATTTTATTTACCTTGTTTGACTAGCCTTTTTGAGTTGATAATTTGTGTATTTTTATTTTTCCATTTTTATTGATATAAGAATCTAAGGCTGTGAATTTTCATCTGATCACTGCTTTTGTTTTCTATATAGAAATTCTGCAACTGTAATTTGAATTTTCCTGCTGACCTAAGCATTGTTTAATAAAAAGCTTCTGAATTTCCAGATGAAAGGACTGCTTTAAAGACAATTTTTATTATTAATTTTTAATTTTATTTCATGATCACCAGATAAAATATATTTTTTGTTTCTATGGCATGTAATTTAATGTTTATACATGTTTGAAAAGAGGATGCATTCTTTGTTACGGGGTGCAAAGAAAGCTCCACAAATCATACATTATTAATCATTTTGTTCCCTTAACCTTCTTATAACATGACAATGGTGTTAGAGTCTCTTATTTATCAGTCTGTTACTATCTTCTTGCATTTATGTTGCTGATTTGGTATGTATATTCATACATAATCTTTTTATGTTTTCATTGTGGACTGTGGCCTTTAGCATTCTAAAGTGTCTTTCTGTGTCCCATTAATTGTTTTGGGGCCAGAATTGGACTTCCTTTGTTTAATATTAAAATCACAACCTCTGTTTTCTTGTTTTTTTCCTTTTGCCGAGTATATCTTTATCCATTCTTTAGTTTTAGCTTTGCAAAATCATATCGATTGAGATTTTTTTATGCACAGAATAGTGTTGGATTTTTCTTTGTTAGCCATTCTAAAATATTTAAATAGGAGAGTAAAGAATTTACATTTATTGATATGATTGCTGTCTTGAGCCTTACCCCGTCATACTATTCTATGTAATATTTAATTTGTTTTTCAATTTTTAAATTTTTTTGATATGTGTTTGGTATTTAGGAAGGTATGTAGTTTTTATATACTGCTTTTCTTTATATTAATATTTTTGTATTGCTTTTAGACCATTTTCCTCTTTAGGATTCTACTAATTGGTTTGCCCAACCCTATTAAATCATTTCAACCCTGCATATATTATCAAGTGGAAGTAGTTGAAGCGAACAGCTGCACCGCGTGACTAGACTTGTTGTTTTATAGCACTTCCTGTGCGAGTATCATTTAAACGTGGCTGGCCTATATTATTGCCTTTATTTTCCGGTAGGCTGCAGTTACCAATTCCAAGTAGTGCAATGATCTTCAAATTAATTGTTTTGAAGTTGTCTTTACATCTGTTGGCGGATTTGGGTAAAAAGATTGTTCCAGGGAAGGTTTGTTAATACAATAATCTTTTAGTTATTGTATGCTTAGTTTTACAGTTGGACAGCTTGCTTTGATATAAAATTCTTGATTCACACTGTCTTCCCTTGCATTTAAAAAATATTGCTACATTAGTAGCTTTAAAAATATACATATATGCTGCTGGCAGCATGATCTTTAAAGAAATTTGTAGGTGATACAATCATTTTACTAAGAAGTTTAGAAGATTAAAAAATTCATGTTTAAAGTCTAATGCTTTATAATATGTCGTAAAGTTAACCATCGTTGTTCATTTTCTCAAGTATATGGTGAACTCTTACTAAATTGAGTCATGCTTTTCATTTCTGGGAAGGTTTATTTGGATATAATTTAAAATACTCTGTTCTATCCCTTTGTTTTTCTTCATAGGAAGACCTAACTTGTATGTATGTTGTATCGTTTTGCCTTTCTTCTATATTTGTCTCTTTCTCGCCTCTGTGTTTATATCATTTTGTATTCTAAGGTTCCTTTTATTTTTATTCCCTGTATCTCTTACCATACTTTCAATTTTTAATCTATTATCCCTTGGGCATTTTGTAGTTTTTGAGACAGAGTCTTGCTATGTCACCGAGGCTGGAGTGCAGTGACATGATCTTGGCTCACTACAACCTCTGCCTCCTGGGCTCAAGCAATTCTTCCACCTCAGCCTCCTGAGTAGCTGAGACTACAGGCACGTGCCATCGCACCTGGCTAATTTTTGTATTTTTTTGTAGAGACTGGATTTCACCATCTTGGCCAGGCTAGCCTGGAACTTCTGGGCTCAAGTGACCTTCCCACCTTGGCCTCCCAAAGTGCTGAGGTTACAGGTGTAAGCCACTGCTCCTGGCCTTTTTAATGCTTTTAGTTTTGAGCTGATTTTATCTTTTTCTTCAACTTCTTTCTGGCGTTTGATCATCTCTTTTGTCACACCTTCCTATTTTTTGTCTGTTTCTATTTGAGTTTTTTAATTTGAGATTTGTGATTTTTTAATCACATAGTGCAATTATTGATTTATTTGCTTTATGTTGGAGAAGGTTTTACTCGTGCGTGTGTGTGTGTGTGTGTGTGTTAACAATAGTCTGGGTCATTTTTTTTCCACATCCAAGAATGTCTTGGAAGGTGACCTTAACTCCTTGCAACACTGTTTCTGAAATTATACCAAGTTGATACAGGTTTGAAATGTTAACAGTATCAGGACTTTGTTATTGCTTGATATACAACACCTGATTTGTGGACTGTATCTCAGCTGGCGGAATGTTACATTGACACACAGACCCTGCTAGGCTACATGACTTAGGACTGTACAAACAACCAGTGAAGAACATAGTTAGCAGATGTTCTTTGTGGAGCTGGTCCACCCATGTAAACATTGCCTTCTTAAATCATTTCCTTCTACTACCCCATATTACTCAAGTGGAAATAGTTAGCTTGTTCTACTTCTTTCTTTTACTGTTAGACTTCATTATTTCTCCTTTTCCTGTACAGATATCATTTACGTGGCATTCTTCTTCCTATATTGTGCCTTTATTTTGGTATTGCAACCAACTGTGTCCGTCTAGGGCTGGAGTCTAGAAGCTGTACCTAGGGTTTTAGAATACTTATTGATGAAAATGCCAATTATTTTCTGCTACATTTCCTGAACTATATTCCTTCAAAAGGTACATAAACTTGGTGCTTGCTTGGTTAAACCTATTTTTTCTGTGAATTTTATTTTCAAATATTGTTGACAATGATGCCTGGAATATTTCTAGAACCTCAAACATTTTCATTCTTTTTTTCTCATATTTGTCTTGCATGGATGTTATGTGTCTTTTTGTTATTATGCATGATGTTTTATTTTCCAGGACCAGCAAAAACAGCTGTTTCTCAGGTAGGTTATGAAGAGTTTGGGTAGCTCTGACTGGAAAAAACACAGAGTATTCTTTTTCTGCTTTCATACCACAACGATCAACACAGAAGACTTCTGTGACCAAATATGTATGGCTTTTTTCCCCCATATGCAAGCAAGCAATCAGTTCTACAGTGGACACTAGCTGGGTCTCCTCCAGTTCAATTCTGACACTGTCTACCTGGAGATAGTGTTTGATCCCACAGATTGAGGGCTCAGTCCCACAAGTCTGCCCCTGCCCCCGCTTTTAGACATCAGTTGTGAGTCTAGGACTCCAGAATTTCTGATGGACCGGCTTCTACTTGGAGTTCCCGTGACCCCTCTTTGGGTTCAATGAATTTGCTAGAGTGGTGGTTAGAACTCAGGATAACATTCACTTACATCTTATTGGATTATCATAAAGGATACTACAAAAAATATAGATGGAAATATGCCTTTCCGGGGAACTGCCATCCTCCAGGAACCTCCACATGCTCAGCTCTCCAGAAGCTCTCCAGAAGCTCTCCATACTCTTGCTCATTTGGGCCTTTTATGGAGACTTCATAAGATAGGTATGATTGAAGCGTGAACAAACATATAGAAGTATGATTAGATAAAAAGAGTATGAGCTAATAGTAATAGACCGAATGAGGAAACCCAGCAAGGCTTCTTGGCCTCTCTGTGCAGCATTCCTTCTTCCAGGCTATGGGGCAGGGCCCCTTCTGAAATGGGGGTCTTTTAACTACAATCAGACAAGGTAGGTTAGAGAATTTCTTTATGGCCAACTCCAAGACTGAAAGGTGGGGTAAGATTTCTCCGTTGGGGAAAAAAAGGAGCAGGTGAAAAGAGGGCAGGAGAAGGTCAGAGAGAAAGAAAGACAGAGGCAGAGATTCTGTTTTCTGAGGCCTTCTCTTGAGGCCTAAAGCACTCCAACATTATAACAAGGGCTATGAGCCAGGAACCATGAGTGAAAACCTACATATATATGTCTATTTATATATATATATTTTATATAATTATAGAAAATAATTGTATAAAATATAACTATAAATATATAATTATTTTATATAATGATACATTTTATATATTTTATTTAGACATACGTGTCTTTCTTACATATATGTGTATATAAAATGATATATATATACATATGTCATAATACCACAGTAGTACTTAGTTTGTTATTTCCAAGGTTTAGTTCAAGTTACCTCTTTGCTGTGTTCCAGATACTATGGCTGTATAACCCAGGGGTCCCCGGCTCCCGGGCCGTGGACCAGTATGGTTCATTGCCTGTTAGGAACCAGCTGCAAAGCAGAAGGTGAGCAGCTGGTGAGTGAGCATTACCGCCTGAGCTCTGCCTTCTGTCAGATCAGTGGCAGCATTAAATTCTCACAGGAGCCCGAACCCTATTGTGAACTGTGCATGCGAGGGATCTCAGTTGGGTGCTCCTTATGAGAATCCAATGCCTGATGATCTGAGGTGGAACAGTTTCATCCCCAAACCGTCTGCACTCCTCCTCCTGCTACATGGAAAAATTGTCTTCCGTGAAACCGATCCCTAATGCCAAAAAGGTTGAGAACTGCTGGTATAACCAACACCCTCTGAATTCAGTGACTTAAGACACTGACAACATTTATTTTGCTCATGAAACTGCAGTTTAGGCAAGGCTCAGTGGAGACAGCTCATTTCTGCTGCACTTTATGTCATCTGGGGCACCTCAGACGTAAGGGGCTGGAATAATCGAAAGCAAACTTGTCCAACCTGTGAGCTGCATGCAGCCCAGGATGGCTTCGAATGCAGCCCAACACAAACTCGTAAACTTTCTTAATTTAAGTATGAGGGTTTTTTTGGTGATTTTTTTTTTCTTTAGCTTATCAGCTATTGTTAGTGTTGGTGTATTTTATGTGTGGCCCAAGACGATTGTTCTTCCAATGTGGCCCAGAAAAGCCAAAAGATTGGATACCCTGATCTAAGGTCTTGCTCACTTACCATGTCTAGTGTTTGATGATAACTATTGAAAGAGGTCTCAGATCCTCCCTATGTGGGTCTCTTTATATAGTTTTTCTGTATGGGCTAGTTGAGATTTCCTCAGAGATTGGTGAGTTCTAACAGCAAGCATCCCAAAAGCAAGAGACAGGTGGAAACTTAATAATCTTTTATAACTTAGTCTTGGAAGTTATACAGCATCACTTACAATACATTTTATTCAATGAAGCAGTCATAAAATTACACCTAGATTCAAGGAGAGGAGAAAGAGACTATACCTCTTGACAGGAAGTGGCAAAGGTCTAGAAAAGCATGTGGGACTGGAAATATTGCTTTGGTTATTTTTGGGAAAATACGAAAGGAAGACAATTTAGAATTAAAAGAACAAAGGACCAAGCTGGGCAGGTAGCAAACTGGCACTTCAAATGAATGAGAAGTTAGGGAACTCACATCTCAGAATAGATGGCAAGATACCATAAGAAACAGGAAAATAGGAGAGAAATGAAAGATTCTGAAATCTACAAGTATTCAATGTTCTGCAGGTGTTCATTTTTTTTTTGAAAAATAACCTCCCTGTGTGAACATACTTTTTGTATATTTTAAACATATTTTTGTATATTTTTAATATATGATATAATACATTTTTGTATATTTTAAAATATACGATATAATTTTGTATAATATAATATGTAGATTTTAAAATATACAAACAGATTACCAATTTTAGATAAACAAGTTTATAGAGTAAAACTGCAAGCATAAAATTTATAAAGTTAAAGCATTTTTACTTTATTTAATTAGTGGGATGATATTGTTACCAGCAGCAAATCTACACGAGACTGCGGCAACTTCAGTTCTTGCCTCCTCCGAAGAAAGAGTTTGACTTCGGGGCACAAGGCAGAAGGAGAGACAGGGAAGTTTTAGAGCAGGAGTGAAAGTTTATTAAAAAGCTTTAGAGCAGGAATGAAATGAAGCAAAGTGCACTTGGAAGAGGACCAAGCGGGCGACTTGAGAGATCAAGTGCACAGTTTGACTGACTTGGGGTTTTATAGATTGGGGTGTTTCTGGGGTCTTGCATCTTTTCTCCCCTGATTCATCCCTTGGGGTGGGCATCTGCCGGTGCAGTGGGCTGATATCACTTGGGAGGGAGTATGTGCAGCAGGTTTACTAGAATTGTATACATGCTCACTTGAGGTGTTCTTCTCTTCCTTGTGGAATGTCATACCCAGTTAAACTTCACCATTTTGCCTGTTGATGTGCATGTTTGAGCCCAGTTGCCCAGCTCCTTAGTTCTTATTGGGAGGCTGCTGATCACGTTTCAGGTGTTTTTTAATCTATTGAGAGCGGCCATTCCCTGGTGCCAGCTGTGACTAATTATTATTTTAGCGAGACAGTTAACATCTACCTGATCATCTCTTGATGATTGCCTGGCATTCCTGGTGTGTGTTGGTGGAGGGGGACAGCACTGTCCTGCCCTGCTCATGCTGAACTAGCTACTCATTGTACCTATATCGTTTTAGTCTTTGAATAATATGTATGTAATTAAATTATAGCTGCCTGAAGCCATAGGTCACATCTCATATGTATTTTTTTTTTCTCTTCTTCCTTCTATACTTCTACTTTAGAAAACATCAACTATTATAGGTCATTGAAAAAGGCAACTGTCATGTGGTAGCATTGTCAGACAATTGAACTTTTTGGTTGGAATATACATTTCAAATTATGTAGAGATCTTTCAGCAAAGACGTTAGCTTTTGGTCAAATGCTTGAGTATTTCAATGAGCCTATCACCCTTGAAAACAGAAAGACTGAATACTCCTTAGAATAAATGGTGGATGATTTTCAGTCTTTGATTTTATTCAGCTTTGTAAAATTTCACATTCTATTGAAACATTTGGTTACACTTAAAAATATATGCAGTGGTGCATCGTTATCTATTTTCCTCAGCAGTGAAAAAAGCAACTATTAAGAAAAATATGAAATGATCTTATATTGAGTTATTTATATTGTTTTGATCCTTTTAAGGAAAGCCTAGTTTTATCCTCTATATTAAAAAAAAATCATACTATTTTAGAATACTTCGGTTCTGACTATGAAATATTTTGAATGTATTACTGAGATATACTACTTAATGAAGTCACATAAAATAGAATTATTTTTATCTAGTTTTGTCATAAAGAAATATTTTTTCTTTAGTTTTAAAAGTGCATATGAGTACCTTTCCACCTAAGAGTCAGCATAAACCAGTGTTGATCAGCAGTCACGTATTCATGCTCATTTCTTTGTAGAGTCCACTGAAATGTCATATGCTCAGTGGCTTCAATTTGTTTTTGCATCTGTCCTATTTCCTTTAACACTGAATTGAGAGCAGTTGACTGAAACTTGTCTTTGAAAGGGCTATATCATAATTCAGGAGAAACTTTTAAATTCTCTTAGTAATGTTCTTCTTTGCTGTATATTCCATAGATGAATTTTTTCTCCATCTATGTTGCAACTCATAGATTTTCAGCATTAAAGAAAAAAGGTACCGGGCATATCTCCCTTGTATAAGAATAACATCTTTGTCAATAACAGATTCATATTCTGAGCATCAGCAATTTTATTGAACTCCAAATTCAAATGTCTTCTGGAACACCCATGTGACAGTAATCGTGTCCCCTCATTGTTTGTATGGCATAATTTCCTGCTGTAACAAATTACTGCAAACTTTGTGGCTTAAGACAGCACACACTGATTCTTTTACAGAGGCCAGAATTCCAGAATCAGTTCTACTGGGCCAAAATTAAGGTGTCACCAAGGAGTTGGCTCTTTCCAGAGTTCTCTAGGAGAATCAATTTTCTTGCTTTTTCCAGCTTCTAGAGCTCATGGCTTGCATTCCTTGGCTGGTAGCCCCTTCCTCCATTTTCAAAGGCAGCAGTCTAGCATTTTGCTTTAAAGTCACATTTCCTTCTTCTGTGTCAAATCTCCCTTTGCCACCCTCTCTGAAGAACACATGTGATTACATTCAGGGCCCACCCAGATAATTTAGCATAATCTCCACATCTCAAGAGCATTAATTAATCACATGTGCAAAGTCCCTTTTGCAATATAAGGTTACATTTAGAAATTCCAGGGATTAGGACTTGAATACATTTGAGGGCCGTTATTTAGTCTGCCATATATGATTATATTGTGGGATATTTTAATAGATTACTTAATAATGTCGATATTCTACCCTTTTTCCACGTACAGTATTTTTCACTAACTTTTGGGATACTTTTAAAAGCTGCTTGGCAATGGTGTAACTGATACATGCATTTGCTCCATGGAGCACATCTTTGAATAGTATCTCTAGAGTCTAATATCTTTGGTCTGTTTTTTTGACTTTATTTACCACTTCTTATTGGAGCACATTTTTTGTAGTAGCCATTTGTTGCTTTTAGCTGTTCACATCCATAAACACTCCTCCTCTTGTAATTAAGAGCTGGTGCCCCTTTTGGAGGTTCTCCTATTTTATATAGACTTGGAGGTACACAGTGTCCTACCTTCCCCCAAGAAAGTTGGAGGGATCAGATACTCTTATGCACCCCACTGGCATACTTAGGAGCAGGTATATGACTCAGGTCATTTAATCAGTTGCTATCTATTAGGACTTTGAATATTTTGTGAACCATATTCTTGCATGTATCCAAAAACATTTATTATATTAAATACTGTTCTAGGCACTGAGAACATAGCAGCAAACAAAACAATGTCCTTGTCATCCTAAATTTTACATTCTAGTAGGATGATACAAATAATGGAAAAGTAAACGAACATATTACATGTCAGAAGGGGATAAATGTTATGAAGAAAAATAAGGGCATTAGACTAACCGGTGGAAGATAGCTTTCTAGACAAGGTAGACAGGGAAAGTCTCTATTACAAGTGGTATTTGTGCAGAGAACTAAAACAGATGAAAGACTGGGACATTCATATATTGGAAGGGTGTAAGAAGCAAAGGAAATAATCAGAACAAAGGGTCTCATTGGGTATGTGATTGACTTGTTTATGGGAAAGCTGTGGGGCAGGATTAATGGAGAGGCCAGGATAGGAGATAAGGTCAGAGAAGCAATGGGGGGTAAGATTATGTAAAGTTTTGTGAACCATGGTAAGGAGTTTGTATTTTGCTTCAAGGGTTAGTGGGAAGTTTTGAAAGATGAGGAGAGGAGTCACATAAACTGATTTACATTTTAAAAAGCATTCTAGGCTGGGCGCGGTGGCTCACGCCTGTAATCCCAGCACTTTGGGAGGTCGAGGTGGGCGGATCACCTGAGGTCGGGAGTTCAAGACCAGCCTGACCAACATGGAGAAACCCCATCTCTACTAAAAGTACATAATTAGTCGGGCATGGTGGCGCATGCCTGTAATCCCAGCTACTCAGGAGGCTGAGGCAGGAGAATCGCTTGAACCTGGGAGGCGGAGGTTGCAGTGAGCCAAGATCACGCCATTGCACTCCAGGCTGGGTGACAGAGCAAGACTCCGTCTAAAAAACAAAAAACAAAAACAAAACAAACAAAAAAAAAGCATTCTAAGCTGTTGTTTGAAGAATAGTATACAGGAGGCGAAGGTAGAAACAAGGTGGTGCCTTAGAAGTCTGTTGGGCAGTCTGGCTTAAAGTTGATGGTGGTTTAGCCTATGGCAGTGGTTCTCAAACTTTAGTTTCAGAATCATCTGGAAGGCGTGTTAAAACATAGATTGCTGATCTCCATCCTGAG
Organism: Papio anubis; assembly: GCF_008728515.1. NCBI lineage: Eukaryota > Metazoa > Chordata > Mammalia > Primates > Cercopithecidae > Papio > Papio anubis. The sequence continues at coordinate 53,726,608 of NC_044989.1, read as the reverse complement.
TTTTGAATCAGTAAGTCTGGTGGGGCCAAAGAATGTACATTTCTAACAAATTTCCATGTGATGCTGATGCTACTGGTCTGAGGTCAATACTTGGGAACTATTAAATGGTAGTTAGTAGTGGAAGTGTTGAGAATTGATTAGATTCTGGATTTGTTTCAAAAGCTCAGGCAGAAGTATTGGATGATTGATTGGATGTGGGGTATTAGGTAAGAGAATCAAAGATGACTCCAAGATTTTTGTCTGAGAAACTGAAGAAAGTAGGTGGGTGAGAAGAAGATTTTATTCTGTAAGGTTGAATCAAAACATCCAGTTTTGTGTATGTTAAGGTTTGAGACCCCAGTTGGACTTCCAAACCCAAATGTCAAATAGGGACTTGGAAAATGTGCTTGATATTCAGTTGAGAGGTCAGGGCTAGGATATGAGAAGTCTGTAGCACATGAACAGCATTTAAACCTATGGGACTGCATGATTTACCTAGGGACTGAGTGAGGACAGAGTAAAGAGAAGACATGTGGAGACCGAGACCTGGGAAATGCCCGTATGTGGAGATCAAGAAGATGAGGAAGAACTAGGAAAAAAAAAAAAAAAAAAAAAAAAACAACAACAATAAAGAATGTCCAGTGAGCTGGAATAAAAACTGAGAGAGTGATATCCTGGAATAGAGAGAAAAAAATAGGATGGAAGAGTGGAGAAAGAAGTAGGATGTTATCAACGGTGTTAAATCATGTTAATAGGTCAAATAAGATGAGAGTGTAGAATGGACCAATGTATCGGGCAAGGTGGAGGTCATTGGTGGCTTTCATAGGTGTAACTATTTTGGAGTGAATAAATAATGGCCTATTTGTGGTGGGTACAAGAAAAGAGTGAAAACAGCAAATATAGATGGTATTTTCAAGGGATTTTTCTGTAAAGGAGAAGAGAGAAATAGAAAAATGGTTGGAGAGGATTGGATGAAGGGATATCTTTTGTTTTTTTTTAATATGAAGGATACTACATGTTTTACTGATGAATGCATCATCCTTTATCACCGAAAAGAAGGTCAAAAATGGGGTCTGATGCAGATAGGATGGCATATTTGGTCATGAGAACCTAAGTAACTTTTAATTCTGCTTCTCTTATTGAGGCATCAAGGCCATCAATAGAAAGAAGAAAGCATTAGAGTTTTAAGTGAAAGAAGTGGGAAAGAGAAATGACTAGGGAAACACAGCAGGACTGTTAGGCAATAGGGAGGCCCACTGACCATTTGTAGTAAGGAATTCAGGGTGAATCTGGTCAACCTAATTGTATGTTTCTTCTTAAGGCACATGCAACTCTTCAGGCAGGGATGAGGAGGACAGGGAGCTAGGGTTGGGATTTGCGAGTCTTATCGGATGAAAGAGAAGGGTATGAACATAGATGGTATATACAAAGAGTGATACAGGTTGAACATTCCTAATTCAAAAAACCAAAATCCAAATGCTCCCAAATCTGAAACTATTTTAAGCACTGACATGATGCCACAAGTGGAAAATTCCATTCCTGACCTCATATGATGGGTCACAGTCAAAATGCAGTCAAGCCTTTGTTTCATGCACAAAGTTGTTAAAAATACTGTATAAAATTGCCTTCAGTTGATGTGTACAAGGTACGTATGAAACATTAATGAATTTGTGTTTAGACTTGTGTCGCATTCCTAAGATACCTCATTATATATATGCAAATTCTCCAAAATGTGAAAAAATCTGAAATCCAAAGCACTTCTAGTCCCATGCACTTTGGATAAGGGATACTCAAGCTGTATAATGACAGGCCATGGAATCTAAGCCAATTTAGGAGTAAAATGGAGACTTATAGAGGTGATGGACAGTGAGAAGGTAGTAGGATCAATGCATTGTTGTCCCAAACAAATAGTTTTGGTCCTTGGGGAAGTAAAGTGGATTGATAGGGGAAGCTGGTTACACTGTGGGATTTTGCAATTGAGATCATAAAGGATGCTCAGTTATAAGTATGACAAGGATCAAGGTATAATCAGAGAGTAGGTGACTAAGGTGGGTAGAGGACAAGATTACTGGAAATAGGTCAATGAACTTAGAGGGCAGAATAGTATTAGAAGCACAACTTAGGTGAATACTGAAATAATTAAGAATTATGAAGAGTAGTGGTAGAGAGTGAAAATCAGGAGCTGCAATATTCTGGGAATGAGGGCGAGTGAGTCTGAGGTCTGTAGTTAACTGCAACCATGAAGGATCAACTGTGTTCATATTTGATGGCATGAGTTTCTAAAAGGATTTATAAAGGTTTTCAGAAATGGCAAGCCCCGTATGAGTTTGGAAAAAATAGTAACCACTAAGTTAGGTTGTTAGGAGATAGCAAAGTTTCACTTGGAGCAAAAAGGTGAAGAGCATATTTAGAGAGAAGGGCTATAATAGGTATTTGCTGATGGCAGATAATTACTGTGATGGTCAGGAGTTTTAGTGTGGGTGAGGTGGCTGTTCTATATCGGGCAGTGTACAGAGCTGTATGGGTGTAAGAGTCCAGTTGAGAAGAGATGGACTCTGAGTCTAGGGCTTCTTATGGTGCCCCTCACATGATGTCAGATGTGAAGGCAAGTTTCGTGGCAGGAAGACAGTGTAGCAATTCCTCAAACACCTAAAGATAGAAATGCCATTTGACCCAGCAGTACTATTATTGGATATACACCCAAAGGAATATAAATCGTTCTATTATAAATACATATGCACATGTATGTTAATTGCAACACTATTCACAATAGTAAAGACATGGAATCAACGTAAATGCCCACTGATGATAGACTGGATGAAGAAAATGTGGAACATATACACCATGGAATACTATTCAGCCATAAAAAAGAATGAGATCATGTCATTTGCAGGCACATGGATAGAGCTGGAGGCCATAATCCTTAGCAAACTAATGAAGGAACAGAAAACCAAATATTGCATGTTCTCACTTATAAGTGGGAACTAAATGATGAGAATACATGGACACATAGAGGGGAACAACAGACACTGGGGCCTTTGAAAGTTCGGGGGTGGGAGGAGAAGAGGATCGGGAATAATAATAGGTACTAGGCTTAATACCTAGATGACAAAATAATCTGTACAACAAACCCCCATGACACACGTTTACCTATGTAACAAACCTGGACATGTACCTCTGAAGTTAAAGGTTAAAAAGGATTCATGGGAGGGTTGAGGCAGCATTGGCAAGCTCCCGGACTCTTCTGTAGTGTGACCTTTGTAACAGAAGACATTCAGTCCCACGTTTCTTTGATGTGAGAAACCTTCCTGGTCTTTTTTGTTATACTGAGCTTGTTCTCATGCCTGTTGGGAAGAAGACTGTTTTGACTGTTTATGCTAAATTCTTACATCATTTGTGAATTTTGAAAGAAGGAAATGGGTGTGTTCAGCTCAGCCTCACCTTCTCTTCTTCACATCTGTCTGTCTGCAGAAGGGCTCCTGCCCTAGAATAATGGCCTTGCCTCTGTCTCTCTAGCTGAGGCATAAGAGGGGTATAAATCTGACTGAGGGAGCCTCTTCTGTCTGTAACAATTCCAACTTAGTTTTTCCCTAATAATTTGATAATTTACCCTCAGGTCTTTAGCTGAGGCAGAAGGAGGGTGGTGTTCCAGCGTTGGCTTCTAATGCAGACCCTCAGATACGCTTTTGATTTTACTCATTTTTAAGCTTGGTTCTTCAGCCTTGGGCTGATTCTTTATAAACTCTGAACTGTCCTTTAAACACATTCCCATTTTGCTTATTTTACATAGAGTCAGTTACAGTTGCTTTAAACCAAGCACCGTAACAAATACGATCATTTAGTTCTTGTTCTGGACAAACTTCATTGGTTTGCCAGAAAGGTCATCTTGCTTTGTTTGAAAATGGCTAAAATGGTTGTATGTTACTTTTTGACATTTTATTACAGACAACGAACAGGGGAATAAATCATCAGTCTAGGAAAACCCAATTTTCAGATAATTATCATTGTACTTTGTATTCCCACTCTACTGTTTTGACTGTTTATGCTAAATTCTTACATTTGCAGATTCACTTGGATGAGCATGTACGGATTCACTTTCTGTAGTCTTTCTGGAGTTCAGGTTTAACTATGTTTATGACATCCTTCTGGGCTGTACTTTTTACATTATAGTTTTGGACTTATTTTTTTCTGTTCATGCACAATATTAGAGCCATTATTTCATTTGGAGGGATTGGTGGCATAACGATATACTGTAGTACACACAGAAGTATAAATTTAACAACTGTAAACAATTACATAGAAATATGAATCCATTGGCTCAGACTGCATACTGTCAACAAATATGAGCCAAAATAAACTGACCAATATTGTCTTCAGAGCACTTATATGACCTTTGCAGATTTAATGATTAGTAAGATCTCAAGGGGGTTGTGTGAAAATCATAAATAATCTTATTCTTCTGGTTACATTTTGTTATGTGACAAACTATCCCAATGCTCAGTGGCTTAAAACAATACCATCAAGCTATATTTCACAGTTCTGTGGGTTGAACTTTGGGGGCAAGGCTTGGCTGTTTGATTGCTCAGTGGCTTAAAACAATACCATCAAGCTATATTTCACAGTTCTGTGGGTTGAACTTTGGGGGCAAGGCTTGGCTGTTTGATTTTTCTGCTCCACATGGCATTGGCTGGTGTTAGTGGTATTCAGTGATGAAGGCTGGGCTGAGCAAGAGATTCCAAGGTGCTTTGCTCACATGCCCACTGATTTTGTGGGAATGACTGGAAAGCTAGGATCAGCTGGTGGCCCCCACTCTCTCCAGGGTAGTTTTAAGGTCTTTCCTAGTGGTATGTAAAACAGGGTAGGTGGATTTCTGACACAGCAGTTTAGGGATCCAAGAGCAATGGTCCCAAGAGACCCAGGTTAGAGATTCAGGACTTGTTATAACATAGCCTAGGAGGTCCCAAAAAGTGACTTGTATATTCTATTGATTCAATAGGTTACTAAGACCAGGCTGACTTCAAGGGCAAGAGAATTAGACTACTGTTTAGTGAGAGAAATGTAAAACACTTTATAGTTATCTTTAGTCTACATTATGAAATTTATTAACTGAATATGAACAACATTGTTCCATTGTTTTTGTCTCTGAAATGAATTGTGTGTGGACTGCTTGGGCTCACCAGTACTCCAAAGACCACATTAAAAAAAAAAAATTTGTCTAGAAAATGAGGTTTGTCCTTAAAATATTCCTAAAACTCACAAGGACAGTTGCTGATTAAAAGCTGATCATATGATGTTTAGACCTGATTGGGAGTTAGTATAACATAATGGATGGTGTGGTCTGTAGAGTGAAACTGCCTGGAATTCAGAACCAGGTGCTAAAACTTACTAGCTATATCATATGGACAAGTGCCTTAATTGGTTTACTTTTTAGTTCTCATTTTCTCCTTCTCTATCTGGAAATAGTAATATATTCTATTTCACCAGGTTGTTTTGAGAACTAAACAACAAAAAAAATGGGAGCAAACATTTACCTCAGTTAAACTCAGTTATCACTCAGTAAATGTTAACTATAATTATTATTATTGATAAATGTACTTGACCTCTGAAATCTCATTGGTAATAGGCATTGCCTTAAGAACAACAGATATTTAAGATATCAGCTATTGAAAATGTGTGAACCAGTGCTTTGCAATGATCCTTTTATACTGCTGGTTAGATTCTGTTCTCTTGATTTCTTTAACAGTAAATTGAAGGCCAAGAGAGGATTGGCCTGTAGAGACTCTTCAGGCCAATGAACTAGAATGGAGGCATGCAAACAATGGGTCAATATTTTAAGAAACAAAAACCAAACCAAACCAAATCAAAGCATACTCTTGTTTCAGGTAGATTAAATGTATTCCTCTGTTTTTTTTTTTCTTCCAATGTGAATTCTGTCATAGACATTTTTCCTATGCCAAATATTTTGATCATAGCATGGTTAGTAAAAAAGTTCCATATTAGGATCTTAAAGCTTTCATTTTAGTGTTTGTCGTATGATTAGGGTTTAGAATTGGCAATGTGTGTGACAAACCTATAAGTGTGCCAGCTTAAGCAAGTTAAAAGATTCTTTACATCTCACGTAGTGTCTGGGGATAGGCAGTCCAGAACTTATATGGCAGCTTGTATTAATAGTTTATGATCCCAGGTTCCCTCCATCCTGTGACTCTGTCATGTGTCATTTCCATTCCTAAGGACAGTATCCATGATGACTTCTGGAGCTCCAGACATCAATTTGCTTTCCTACTCTCAGAAAGAAGGAAGGAAGGAGAGAGGATATGCCTCCGGACTATAAGGATACTTCTTATAGAATTCAAATAACGCTTTTGTTTATGAAGTTCTTTCTGACACCAAATACGTGGTATCTTTCCACATCAATTATCTGGCATCAACTGGATGACCAACAATTCAACTCAATTCTGTCACTTTTTACCTGGAGTTAGTGTGTGACTCCACAAGTTAAAGGGCTCTGTCCCACAAGACTGCTCCTACTTCCGATGCCAGCCACATATGACGTGCCCAGGCTGCCAACAGTTCTGCTCCACTGACTTGAAATTTGGGGATTCTCACAACCCCTCTCAGTTTTGATAATTTGTTTTAGCAACTCAGAGAACTTGGGAAAACACTTGACTTATGTGTATTTGTTTACTATAAAGGATACAAGTGAACAGCCAGATAAAGAGGTACGTGGGGTGAGGTCTGGTTCCAAGTGCAGGAGCCCCTGTCCTAATGGAGCAACCTCTCCTCATGCGGATGTGTTTACCGACCGAGAAGCTTCCCAATCTCATTCTTCAAGTGTTTTTATAGAGCTCGATCTTCAGGTCCCCCCTTCTCTTCCTCAGAGGTACTGAAAGTTCCAACCCTCTAATAACCAGCTCTATCTGAGACTACCTGCAGACCACCCCCATTCCACCCCCTGCCCACCCTGTCTAAGTCACCTCATTAGCATAAACTCGGATGTGGTTGAAAAGGTCTCCTTATGAATAACAAAAGATACCCCCATCTCTCAAGAAATTCCAAGAGTTTTAAGGAGCTCTGTACAGGAACTGGGCATAAAGACCAAATACGTATTTTTTATTCTATTATAGCCCATTGACCATAATTTAGTTACATGGTCTCATCTAGCTATAAGGGAGTCTTAGAAATGTGCTCAATGGGGATTTTATGATCAAAGAAGGAGAAGAATGGATTATGGGACAACCTCCCTGCTCCTTCATGAATGAATTTTCTATTCATTAATGGAAGTTTCTGGCAGTCAGCCTTAATGATTTGTAGTAAAGACCTGGGCCCCATGGGAATGGTTTTCCAAATGTTGGCATTAGCCTCACTATTGTTGGAGTCTCTGAACATTTGGAGAAGACTCATCATTACTAATCAGTCTGGACTTCTATCTGGGGTGTTAGTCTGTGACCCTGCTTGTCCCTAAGTCAGTTGTGACCTCATTTGGTTTGGTTTGTTAGGCTTTAAGTCCTGCAGATAGGGACTGTATGCAATTCTAAAGGTTATGCCTACTTCCTTGACATTTTGTGTAAACGTTTGTCTAAATATTCAATGTTACTCATAATACAATAGCTTGTCTTCTAATTAACCAAAATGAATTAGTGTCTTTTGGAGAACTATCCTTCAACTTCTAACATCTTGCCTTGTCTTTGATTTTGCTTGTTATCTCTGTGACTTGTTCATTTACTACTGATATGCTTTTTAATCTCTTAAACCAACGCTTAATTTGCAAATTTCTGTAACACACCGACTGATTTGACTCATCTAAAGGACTTTATCAAAAGCCCACTGGGAGTCTAACTTCATATGAAACCACACATTCTTGTTTGTTTCTCTGCAATCTCCTTATCTCTTAGCTTTTCCTGAAATGCTATGACCGGGGAGCTACCTTAAGATCCTTTCAGGAGGTTCAGATTTTAGGCTTATTTTAAAATATTGTTGGATTTTGTATTTGGGCAAATGATTTATCACCTTATTGGCTCTCAGTTTTATCAGTGAGAGTGCCTTTTATATGAGATTGGCATGCTCTGGACTCCTTGTATTGTTATTGAACTTAGTAAATGTTTTTTAATTGTTGACCAAAGTCAGTGTTTTGTATTATAAAAACATAGAAATATAGGATTATTGTTTGTGATGTATTTGAGAAAGATTTAACTGTTCTACAATGTTGGGATGTATTTTGGTGATGGGAATGTTTGGATTTTGCCATGCTGTGACAAACGGTAGCAGGAAGACTCAAAAAACCTGTTACAAAGACAGCTGTGGTCTGGTGGGTCAGCACAAATTTTGTGTCTTAACACCTGGATTACTGGGAGAATTTAATTGAGTGGTGTTTGCCACGGTGTTTGGGGGAGCTTCAAAATGTTGTAAAATGAAGTTTAATAAATGCTTTCTGAGAGTCCTTGCTGACTTGGTGTTTTGCTGGTCTTGCAGGAAGCACTCAGCCTCTTATGGGGATCAGTTCACAGGCATCAGCAGCTATTGGATACTAACAGTCAAATTCTGTGGAACACTGTGACAGGAGATATAAACAAAGGTATTCAATAACATGTTTCACAGCTCTCAGGAATATTAGTCCCGATCCTTTGCCGTTATTCATCCCCCTTTCCTTTTCCTCTTTCTCTATTTCTCTCTTCTCTTCTATCTCTTCTCTTTTCTCTCCTTTTTCTTTCTTTCTTTCTCTCTCCCTCTCTCTCCCCCTCCTTCCCTCCCTCCCTGTCCTTCCTTCCTTCCTTCTCTTCCTTTCCTTCTTTTCTTTTCCTTCCTTTTTTTCTTTTCTTCTTTCTTCCTTCCTTTCTTTTCTTTTCTTTTTTCTTTTCTTTTCCTTCCTTCCTTCCTTCCTTCCTTCCTTCCTTCCTTCCTTCCTTCCTTCCTTCCTTCCTTCCTTCCTTCCTTCCTTCCTTCCTTTCTTTCTTTCTTTCTTTCTTTCTTTCTTTCTTTCTTTCTTTCTTTCTTTCTTTCTTTCTTTCTCTCTCTCTCTCTCTCTCCTTCTTTCCTTCTTTCTTTCTTTCTTTTTCTTTCCCTCCCTCCCTCCCTCCCTTCCTTCCTTCCTTCCTTCCTTCCTTCCTTCCTTCCTTCCTTCCTTCCTTCCTTCCTTCCTTTCTCTCTCTCTCTCTCTCTTTCTTTCTTTCTTTCTTTCTTTCTTTCTTTTCTTTCTTTCTCTCTCTCTTTCTTTCTTTCTCTCTCTCTTTCTCTTTTTCACTTTCTCTCTTCTCTTTTCTCGCTTTCTTTCTGTCTCTTTGTCTCTCTGTCTCTCTCTTGTCTCTCTTTCTTGACACAGTCTCACTCTGTCACCCAGGCTGGAGTGCAGTGATGTGATCTTGGCTCACTGCAACCTCAGCCTCCTGGGTTCAGGTGATTCTCCTGACTCAGCCTCCTGAGTAGCTGAGATTACAGGCATGCACCACCACACTGGCTAACTTTTGTATTTTAGTAGAGACATGGTTTCACTATGTAGGCCAGGCTGGTCTCGAACTCCTGACCTCAGGTAATCTGCCCACCTCGGCCTCCCAAAGTGTTGGGATTACAGGCATGACTACTTGCCTGGCCTATTAATCTATTTCAATTTTACTTTTTCATGATTTTAGTGCTTTACTTCCTTTGTATCAATTATATTAATTGCTTTGATTTCTTGGATTGAAAAGGACCCATGGAACTTACTCTCTTCTTAGCACAGTTAGTGGTCTTTTCTGCCATGATAACTTATCAAGACAGCAGGATCAACTTAACTCACAGCTCTTTATTAGTCACTTTAGACATGTAACCGAATTAACTCTCCAGACAGTAGAATGTTGAATGATGTATTCAAGTCCTTTAAAAATTAAGTCACAAATAGTCATTTCCCTTATAACATGAAAATATATCAACCAACCCACATTTTTGAAAACTGTAAATTTTTTGCCTGATTATTTATTAATAGCAGTGTAATTTTATGTTTATTATGACTTTCTTTGAATTCAGATACTGTGATGGTTAATTTTAGATATTAACTTAATTGAATTCAGTAATATCTAGAAACCTGGTGACTGGTGAAGAATTATTTTTGGGTGTATCTGTGAGGGTATTTCCAGAAGAGGTTAGCATGTGAGTCTGAGTGGACTAGGCGGGGAAGATCTGCCTTCATTGTGGGCGGGTACCATCTAATCTGTTGGGATCACAGACACAACAAAAACAGAGAAAAGACAAATATGTTGATCTATCTGCAGGAGCTGAGATAGAGTCTTCCTCTCCGGTCCTTGGACAAAAACTCCAGTCTCCCAGGCCCTTGGACTCCAGGACGTATACCAGCAGCCTTCTGGGTTCTCAGGCCTTTGGCCTTGGACTGAGAATTACATCCTCTGCTTCTCTCGTTTTAAGGCCTTTGGACTTACACTGATCCATGCTTACAGCATCCCGGGTCTCCAGCTTGCAGATAGCCTATTACGGGACTTCTCAGCCTCCATAAGTACACAAGCCAATTCCCCTAACAAATCCCCTCTCCTATCCATCCATCTATCTATCTGTCTACCTACCTACCTACCTAGCCTCCCACCCACCCACCCGTCCATCTGTCCTGGTGGTTCTGTCTGTCTAGAGAACTCTGACTAATACAGATTTCTTAATTTGCTGCATCTTCTTTATTTTTATGTGTTCCTTGAATCTTAGTGTAACAGGGGTACCAGTTTGATCTCATTCCAGGTTTAATCATATCTTGGCATGACTGGGAAACTGTTAGATTGGTCCCATCATTCATTCATTCCATCAACATTATCTGAGTGCATAGTATATGCCAGACGCTGTTCTAGTCATTTGGGATAAAGCAGTGGCCAAAACAGAAAAAAAAAAATTATACCTCATAGAGCTTATGCTTTCTTTTTGGGAGAGTGTGTGGGTATGGAAGAAGCAGTAGTATTTCTGGAACTATTTCTTTTTTTTTGAGATGGAGTCTCACTCTGTTGCCTAGGCTTGAGTGCAGTGGCATGATTTTGGCTTACTGCAACCTCTGTCTCTGGGGCTCAAGTGATTCTCCTGCCTCAGCCTCCTGAGTAGCTGGGACTACAGGTATGCACCACCATGTCTGGCTGATTTTTTGTATTTTTAGTAGACACAGGGTTTAACCGTGTTGGCCAGGTTGGTCTCAAACTCCTGACCTCAAACAATCTGCCCACCTTGGCCTCCCAAAGCACTGGGATTACAGGTGTGAGCCACCATGCCTGGCCAGAACTATGTTTTATTAGGCTCTACACAGCCTGCAAATAGACAACACTGACGAGAGGACAGAGGAGCCTTTTGCCAGCAGCTAGACACCTGAACCTGACTCAGTCAGAAAGCCTTAGTCATTAGAAGGGAGGCGCTGTCTTTGGCTGAGTTCTGATTGTTCTCAGGACTGACTGTGTGAATGTGAGTGAGTGAGTGAGTGTGTGTGTGTGTGTGTGTGTGTATGTATGAGGGAGAAGGAGGGAGGGAGGGAGAGAGAGAGGGAGAGAGAAGGAAGGGAGAAGAAAGAAGGGAGAAAGGGAAAGGTAGATCTGTTAGTTTGAAAGTAAAAGGGGAAACAGTCCATTTTATAATATACAAGAGGGAGTAGACTTCATGTATTTATTATGAACACAAGTGAGAGAAAATGCTTGGAAATATGCCAGACTGGGAGGACTTTGCAGGAGGTTAATATCCTGTGTGAGAAAATGGGGAGAGACAGTAAAAGATCTTAATGAACTCAACAGGCTGGTGAGAATGTATTTTCCTAGATATTTCTTTTTTACTCTAAGCTGAGCCAACAATCCTAAGTTCTTCATGTCTCTGAAGAAGCATCATCTTTTTTTGGAAAATTATCCATGGTACCTAAAAGATGGAAGTACATGCTCCTTATATTTGCTCCCATTGTGCTCATGTATTATCATCTATTATTCTGTGCAGTTATTGCTTGCTGTGTGTTGTAAGACTATTAAGCAGGACCAAATATGAAAGCTTTTTAAGCTCTTACTATGTGTCAGGCATGCTACCATGCACAAGGGAACAGAGTGCTTCTTCAGGTCCATGCTTGGTAGGGTGTCTGATGTGTAGTAAGAGCTTAATAAAGACTTACTGAATATATACATTTCTATTCTTTGTCTAATGCTAAACATTTCTGCTAATCTATTTCTTGGCCATTTTTATACCATAGTAGAAGGTTATAAAATGATGGCATTGTTTTTTAGGAGGTTTACTTAACATATCGTATACAACTATGAAAGCGGTAACTACCATATTCAGAATATTAAAAAATTATTATTTAAATTGACAAATAAAATTTGCGTATATTTAAAATGTACAACACGATGTTTTGAATATGTATACATTATGAAATGCAAGTCAAGCTAATTAACATATGCATTACCTCACTTTTTTTTTTTTTCTGGTGAGAACACTTATAATTTACTCTTTTAGTGATTTTGAAGAGTACAATACGTTCTTAATAACTATAGTCACTGTGTTTTATGGTGGATCTCTTAAATGTATTCCTCCTATTTAACTAAAGTTTTATGTCCTTGGACCAACATTACCCAATCTTCCTCACCCCTCATTCCACCAGCACATGGTAACCAACATTTTGCTCTCTGCTTTATGAGTTTAACTTTTTAAGATTCCACATATAAAGGAGACCAGGAGGTATTTATCTTTTTGTGCCTGGATTATTTCACTTAGCATAATGTCCTCCAGGTTCATTCACACTTTCACAGATGACAAGATTTCTTACTTTTTAAAAGCCGAATAGTATAGTATTCACATACTGTATATGTCACATTTTATATATGTCACATTTTCTTCATTCATCCATTGATGGACACTTAGGTTGATTCCGTATCTTTACTTTTGTGAATAGTACTGCAATGAACATGGGAATGCAGATATCTCTTGAACATACTGAATTCATTTTCTTTGTACATATATATAGTAGTGGATCATATTGTAGTTCTATTTTTAATTTTTTGAGGAACCTCCATACAATTTTCCACAATGGTGGTATTAACTTACATTTCCATCAACATGGTGTGAGAGTTCCCTTTTCTCAACATCCTTGCCAAAACTTATCTTTTACCTTTTCTAGGCTAGCCATCCCAACAGGTGTGAATGATATCTTACTGTTGTTTTGATTTGCGTATCCCGGATGATTAGTGATGTTGAGCACTTTTTCACATAGCTGTTAGCCATTCTGTGTCTTTTTTGGAGAAATGTCTATTTAGCTGCTTTGTCCATTTTTAATTGGGTTGTTTTCTTGCTATTGAGTTGAGTTCCATATATATTTTGGATATTAACTCCTTATCAGATATATGATGTGCAGATATTTTCTCCTGTTTCACAGGTTGTTTCTTTATTTTTTGATTGTTTCCTTGGCTGTGCGGAAGCTATTCAGTTTGATATAATCCCATTTGTCTATTTTTGTTTTTGTTGCCTGTGCTTTTGTTGTCATATAAAAAAAAATTGCCCAGACCAATGTCATAGAGATTTCCCCTAGTTTTCCTTCTAGTAGTTTTATAGTTTCAGGTCTTATGCTTAAGTCTTTAATCCATTTTGAAATGATTTTTGTAGACGGTATGAGATAGGATCTAATTTTATTCTGCTTATGGATATCCAGTTTTCCCAACACCACTTATTAAAGTGACTGTTTCTTCCTCATTGTGTGTTCTTAGCACTTTTGCTGAAAATGAATTGATTTGTAAATACATGAATTTATTTCTTGGCTCTCTATTCTGTTCCATTGGTCTAGATGTCATTTTTAATGTCATTGTCATGCTGTTTTGATTACTATAACTTTGTGATATATTTTAAAGACAGGTAGTATGATGCCTCCAACTTTGTTCTTTTTGCTCAAGATTGCTTTGTCTATTCAGGGTCTTTTGTGACCTAGAAATTTTTTTCTATTTCTTTAAAAAAGTCATTTGAATTTTGATAGAGATTGTATTGAATCTGTAGACTGCTTTTAATAGTATGGACATTTTAGCAATATATATTTTTTTCAATCCATAAATGTCAGATATCTTTCCATTTAGTTATGTCTTAGTCAATTTCTTTCATCGATGTTTTATAGTTTCAGTGTACAGGTCTTTCACTTCCTTGGTTAAATTTATACCTAAGTATTTTATTTTTCTTGTAACTATTGGAAATGAGATTGTTTACTTAATTCTATTTCTGATAGTATATAGACTACAAGTTTTTAAAAAATTATTTTAATTTTTGTGAGTATAAGGTGTATATATATATATTTATGGGGTGTATGAGATGTTTTGAAGTAGGCATGCAATGTATAATAATCACATCATGTAAAAAGGGGAATCCATCCAATCAAGCATTTGTTTTCTGTGTTACAAACAATCCACTTACATTCTTCTGGCTATCTTAAAATGTACAATTAAATTATTATTGACTATAGTCACCCTGTTGTGTTACCAAATACGAGGTCCTATTCATTCTTTCTAACTATATGTTTATTTGTGGCCATTAACCATCCCCACCTTTCTACCACCCTCCCACTACCTTTCCCAGCCTCTGGTAACCATCCATATACTCTCTATCTCCAGGAGTTCAATTGTTTTGATTTTTAGATCTCACAAATAAATGAGCACATGTGATGTTTATCTTTCTGTCCTTGGCTTATTTCACTTAACATAATGACCTTCACTTCCATCCATGTTGTTACAAGTGACAGGATCTCATTCTTTATTATGGCTGATTACAACTCTGTTGTGTATATGTACCATATTTTCTTTATCCATTCATCTGTTGATGGACACTTAGGTTGCTTCCAAATCTTAGGTATTGTGAACAGTGCTGCAAGGAACATGGGTGTGGATATGTCTTTGATATACTATTTTCCCCTTTTTTAGGGTAGATACCCAGTAGTGGGATTGCTGGGTCATACAGTAACTCTGTTTTTAGATTTTTGAGGAAACCTTCAACATGTTCTCCATAGTGGTTGTGCTAATTTACATTTCCACCAACTGTGTATGAAGGTTCCCTTTTCTCCACATCCTCTTCAGCATTTGTTATTGCCTGTGTTTTGTATGGAGGCCACTTTAACTGGGGTGAGATGAGACCTCATTGTAGGTTTGATTTGGGAAACACTACTGATTGTATGTTGTCATTGTATCTTGCAACTTTACTGAATTTATTAGTCCTAATAGTTTTTTTTTTTTTTTTTTTTTGGTGGAGTCTTTAGGGTTCTTGTTTTTGTTTTATTTTGGTTAATAAAATGCTTTCTACATATAGTTTTCTTTAACTCTAATAAAAACCTATGAGGTAATATTGTTCTTGATATCTTGTGAATGAGTTGGAGGAATTAAGGATTTGGTCTTTTTATAGCGTGCGTTCCTATCTTTTGCTCCTGTTGTGACTATATATTTATTCTTTGCTGATCTATTTGTTCATGGTACATAACATGATACATTTGTTTTTGGTACATAAAAAACAGGGGATCATTTTCCCTTGGCTCATTTCCAATTGTACTAAGTTCTTCATTAATGCACTTAAGTTAAACTAGTACCACCACTATCTTAAGACAAAAAATTATATTAATAATAGTGGTAAATCTTACAAAAGCCAAGTAACATTTCAACAGGCAGCTACAGATTTTTACTCCAGATTCCTGTCATGTTGGTGACTCTACTATCATCAAGTCTTTGTAATTTTAATTTGAAATTCCAAATTTGAGGAGTTTAAATGCAGTGATTCATCCACACTGAGTCAGGTATTTGCCCTTGAAATGAACAATTATGAGCAGTGGAAGGTCATTGAGTAAACATATATCTACCAAGAGTCCCCTCTTTGGAAAGTTGTGATAATCTCCAGAGAAATGAAGCTAGTCAGACAATCCAATAGTGTCCATTGAAACTCTTAAAGACCAACCCATCAATGACAAATTTTGGTAATATTCATCTGATTGCCCTTATCTTTACAGTAATCATATTTTAGTGTCACGGACTAATTGGTCTAACAAGATAAGATCATTTGCAGCTAAAATGTAAGAACTCTCAAATAAAGAATTATTAAGCCGATTTTGGAGATATCAAAATTGAGGCTCAGAGAGTTTAATTGTTCATGTACAAAGAGCTATTCAGTGGCATAGCTGGAATTTACCCCTTAAACCCGAAACTTCATATTTTCACATCATCATGCTATCTCTCTTCATTATTTTATTCATTCCTCACAATAAGGCTGTGCAGCTGGTGTATTATCTTCATTTATACCACTTGGGGCAGTAAGACTTGGCAGAGAAGTCTTTTTATACTTTAGGATATTTCAGAATGTGACAAGTTATTGTTGGCTCATTGTAGGAAATCCCATATCTTGAATACCCGGTAAATCAGTTCACTTAAAAGATGATATTCTCAGCTAGGCGCAGTGGCTCCTGCCGATAGTCCCAGCACCTTGGGAGGCCGAGGTGGGCGGATCACGAGGTCAGGAGATCGAGACCATCCTGTCTAATGTGGTGAAACCCCGTCTCTACTAAAAATAAAAATAAAGAAATAAAATAGCTGGGCGTGGTGGTGGGCGCCTGTAGTCCCAGCTACTTGGAAGGCTGAGGCAGGAGAATGGTATGAACCCGGGAGGCAGAGCTTGCAGTGAGCCAAGATCTAGCCACTGCACTCCAGCCTGGGCACAGAGCAAGACTCCGTCAAAAAAAAAACCCAAAAAACAAAAAAACAAACAAAAAAACAAACAAAAAAAACAAACAAAAAAAACGATATTCTCCCGTCTTGTAGTATTAAAGCTCACATGAAATATAAGGAAATAATATTTAGAAAACAAACAATATGCCCTTTAGGTCTTGGTTTTGGCAATGTGTAGTAAATAAACTTACTTGATGTATTTCCATAGAATGTTTTAATATATTCCACTGAAATGTATATATAATGATTTACTAATTGTAAGATACTTTCCCCACTAAAATTTCAATATTACTGAAACTGGGCTTGCTGCTCTCAAACAATATCATGTTGTAATATAATTGGCAACATTTAAGAATTTCTTAATTGTATGTAAAATAACAGGGCCTCTCTTATATTCGATGGATTCTTAGATTTAAGAAAATAATGTATATATATGCACACATATTGAAATGTAATGTGAGGACAACCGAAGACAATTCCAGCTGCCTAGATTCTTGTATTAAGGATTGCTTCCCAAAATAACACAGAACAGTAAGAAAAAAAAGACACAGAAATCACTTAAAATAACTCGAAGACAGAGAATGCTCAAACTTCAGAATAACATAAGTTTTAAAGAAATCAAACCCCATTAAGTAATCTCTCATGTTCCTGCCCTCCTGCAAAACTCTGAGGCAAACAAAGGCAGGCTTTAATAAACTACAGGGAAGATTAAAGAAGAGAGGTGCTAGCAACTAGCTTAAGGTTGATTTAAAAAAAAAACCTGCAGAAAGAGTAAGTCCATGTTAAGTCTGAAAATGTAAAAAGTGTTTTGGGCATATCAAGACATGGTCTACAAGGAAATGACTTTAAAAGCATGTGTAATTTGTTCTTCTGTTTCGCTTTTCTGCCTTCTTTTGGATCATAAAAAGATGCCACTGTATTATATATCCAAAATCGAGAAATGCTCTGAAAGACAGGTATGTTGCCTTCTGTTAAAACCCTTTGATAGATAAAGATAACTTCAAGTAAATGCTTTCATTTGTGGGTCATGATTCTCCTCCAGGTGGTTGATAAGCTCAAAGTACCTAAAGTTAAGTTTGGAGAGAAAGAAGCAAGTTTCAAAAAGAAATGTGTATGTGTCTTTTGGCAAATTGAGCTGCCTGGAATCAAACAGTTACAAAGTTACGTTTTGGTAGAATGTATATAGCCAAAAAAGAAAAAAAAAGCCTCTAGCCTGGATTAAAGGATACTGTGACTATTCTACACTTAATATAACCTTTGAGCCTCCAACATTATATAGGCAAGAAGCCTTCTAATGCCCTTTTCACTTGTTGTAAAGGAAAATAATGGAACTGGAAGGACACAGCAGAGTATAGAGCTAAGAGCCACAGAGAACAATGAATTATAGTGGCAAAACCAGGCTGCAACAGAAACATTTCGTATCCCCAGAGTAGAGTTCTTGATGATAAAAATATTCCCATTAGGGTTTCAAAACTGCTAAGGACCAGGGACTGCTGTGTGCCTTGCATTCTTGCTTGTAATCAGGAATATTTGTTTGCAATGAAATTTCCATTGCTTTCCTTTTCATCCTGTTCTGTGGAGTTTAATGATACTCTTTTTAGTTGTAGGATATGAGTGTAAAACAGTTTAGAATAAAAGAATACATGGAAGCAGAGAAGCAGCTGACCTGCGGTTGATATATAACATGAAGGAAGAACAAAGTTTTATTGTTGCTAGCAATTTAAACTTTAGGTTGCTTGTTATGATAGCGTAACATAGCAAAAGCTGATTCATACATACAACCAGATTAGATTAATATTTTAAAAAGATCACTCTGGTTGTAATGAACTAAAGGGTTAAAAAGAATGAAGTTGGAAAACACTAGAAAATTATTTCACTATTCTGAGGGGAAATAATGATGAAATCAGAGCATGAAAATCAAAAGGAAAGGGTGTTTGATTATATGTGGTGATGTGAGAAATATGTCAGAAGTTAATTTTAGTTTTGGTAGAAATAACTGGATGGGTGATGCTAATATGGTCAACAATGAAGAGTACATATGGGGCAGGAAAAGAAACATATTGGACAAATCCCGATAGAGGAACATTCTATAAAATACTCTTTAGTATTCCTCAAAAGTGTCAAGGTCATCACAACCTGAGAAATTGTCCCAACCTAAAGAAACCTAAAAAGACATGACAACTAAATATAATGTGATATCCTGGATGGGATGCTGGAACATAAGAAGGACATTAGATAAAAACTGACAAAATATGAAAAATGTATAAACGTTAGATAATTAATTTATTAATTGATTCAATTAATGAATCAATAGAAACAAACGCCCCCCATTAATATTAGGTGAAACTGGGTATGTGGTAGATAGAAAATCTCTTTATTATCTTTGCAACTTTCATCTAAAACTTTTCTAAAATATAAAGCTTATTTCTAAAAAAAAATCTATCCAACAAACAACAAAGAAGCACAAAGTGAATGAGAAAAATTAAACCCAAAATGTGTTAGTTGGTTTTGTGTTACTATAAGAGAATACCACAGACTAGGTAATTTATAATGAACAGAAATCTATTTGGCTCATGGTTCTGGAGTCTGGGAAGTCTAAGAGCATAGCCTCAGCATCTGGTGAGGGCTTTCTTGCTGTTTCATTCCTTGGCAGAAGGTGAAAGGGCAAGAGACAGTGGGAGTGAGCAAGCAAAAGGAGGCTGGAGTTGCTTTTATAACGACGACTCCTGCAATAACTAACCCACTCCTTTGATAATGGCATTAATTCATTCATGAGGGCAGAGCCTTCATGGCCTAATCACCTCTTAATGGTCTTACCTTTTAATATAACAATTGCAATTAAATTCCAACATGAGTTTTAGAGGGAATATTCAAACCATAGCACAAGATATGGAAGCTAAGTAAAGGGAGTGGTCCAAAAAATTACAAGTAATAAATTTTTCTGTCTAAAGATCATCAGCAATGAAGTAAGTTGATAGAAAATTATTATTATTTTTTATTTAATAACATGGAGCTCATCTATGACCTGAGCAAGAATAGCTTCAGGAAGGGGTGGAAATGGAAGCCAGATTGGAGCAGGATAAAGAGTAAACTTGATTTAAAGGCAAAAAAAATATTGCATGGAGACTTTGTTAAATCAGATTGATTAATTTGCTTAATCTGTTTTAAGGTGACAGATAATTGGGGGAGACAGAACAAGTGGGCTCTATGTTTTAGGAAGGCCTTTGTTTTTTTAAAAAATAAAAAATGTAAACTCAATGTAAATGGAAAAATGGATGGTAAGAATCCGATATAAAGGCATATATTGGAAATACAGAAGTGTGGAAATTTAATCAATGGCATAATGAGGGATGGGATGTGCAGCACACCTGATAGATCAGCCTTTACTAGGTGTCAGGGCATGCCCTTAATTGAAACAGAAGACAGGAAGGGAGGATAAGTGCTGGAAGAGGGATTCTAGTGGAGATGTTAACTCTGGGTTAAAGGAGTGCCCATCTGTTATGGGTTACATTTTGTCCCTCCAAAAATGTTAAACTAATCTCTCCTACTTGCGAAAATAACTTTACTAGAAAATAGGGAGGTGATCAAGTCAAGATGAGGCCATTAGGGTGGTAGCTAATTTAATAAAATTGTGTCCTTATCAAAAGAGGACACTTGAACACAGAGACATGCACAGAAGGAGAGCACCATGTGAAGATGAAGGAGAGATCAGGATGATGCATCTACTTTACACGGAATGCCAAAGACTGCCGGCAACCACTCACAGCCCTCAGACAGGACCCTTCTGACACCTTGATCTTGGAGTTTCAGCTCCTAGAATTGAGGCAATACATATCTGTTGTTAAGCCACTCAGTTTGTGGTGCTTTGTGTTACAGCAATCCTAGGAAATGAATACATTGTCTGTTGGTTTTTTTTTCTCTGTGGGATGAGGCAAGAAAAGTGGATAGAGGTGGGATAGAGTTGAGGGTGTAAAGACAGTGGAGAGGTAATGAAGGAAACTTTATACTGGATATAAAATTTGATAACACAGAAGTAAAAGCAAAGTAGTAAAAACCATCTCAAATATCACAACCCTGTGATAACCACTATTGCTGTTTTGGAAAACATCTTTTTGAACCTCTTTCCCTACTTTCTTTATGGCCTACTTTTTTTTTTTCAGTCAGCAATATGTCATGGGCCCCTTTCTATGGCAATACATATTGGTAATTTTAAATGAAGCATAGCATTTTATTGCCATGTAAGTTGTTTGCAATTTTTGATAATTGCATGCATGTGGGGCTACAATGGATTCCTATATCCTCAAATTAGATTTTGCTCTTATGTTGTTCCTCCTTATGCTGAAGTCACTTAAGTGAGATTGCTGGATAAGGTTGCTTTTGAAATAAGAAAATCCAGGGTCAGAAGGATTTTTCAGGCGTCAAAAAGAGTCTATGTGTGAACTTACAGGCAAGGTCTATTTTTTTTTTTTTTGTATAGACTACTGAGTAGTTTTTCTTATATGCGTCTCACTGGAAAAATTCCATTCACTGTTGCTAATTTATATAGTCTACTGAGGCCATATCTTTCATAGAGTCTGGAATTTTATTTACTGTAATCACCTACTAGAAGAAAGAAGCAAATCTTTTGGTGGAGTAGTTTCCACTAATATTTTATATTTATATTTTAAAAGATGATAGAAATCCAGAAGCGTAGCTTAGGAGCCTCTTTTGGTGTGAGTGGACGGGGAGCTTCTATGTGATTGCCTCTTGATCATTTTAATGGCAGTCTATATGCAGAAAGACAGATCACATTACCAGTGCTTGCTGATGGGGGAGAAAATTTTGTGAAACAGTAACATTTTATACGGAAAAAGGCCATAGAGTCCATAAAGAGAGCAATGGATATACATGGGGCTCTGATGAACAAGCTTTCCATCTGAATCAGGACTTTGGGAGTATTGAATAGAATTGTTTGCTTTTCATTCAATCAGCTAATCAACAGGTGTTTTTCTTTTTTCTTTTTTTTTTTTTTGTGACCAAGTTTTGCCCTTGTCAGCCAGGCTGGAGTCCAATGGCGTGATCTCAGCTCACTGCAACCTCTGCTTCCCGGGTTCAAGCAATTCTCCTGCCTCAGCCTCCCAAGTAGCTGGGATTACAGGCACCCACCACCACACCCAGCTAACTTTTGTATTTTTAGTAAAGACAGGGTTTCACCATTTTGATCAGGCTGGTCTCAAACTCCCGACCTCAGGTGATCCGCCTACCTCAGCCTCCCAAAGTTCTGGGTTTACAGGCTTGAGCCACCACACCCGGCCAACATATTTTAAAATTTAACCTTTGTGAGTACTTTAACTCCTTTAAATATAATTATCTGGGTATCCAGCCATAAACTTACACAGTAGATGCCCAATAAATATTTACTGAAGGAAGTGAAAATGAATTAATCTGGTAAGGCTGGGTTATTTATAGTCATCTATGTTGCTAATAAAAAGGTGTTGGTCTTTCTTGTAACTGAGAGTTTAGTAGTGAATGTATGTTTATCTTATCCCTAGAAAATAAAACTAGAATTAGTTTACAGACTGGCACTATTCAGTACTGTAGCCACTAGCCACATGTGACCATTTAAATTAAAATTTAAAATTCAGTTTCCGTATTACAATAGCTGCATTACAGAAGGCTTCATAACCTCATATGGATAGTGGCTACCTTATTGGATAGCACAGATATCAGGCCTTTCTGAAAAACACTATTCTAGGCTGTGCTCAGCTGTGAAAAATTTTTGTGAATAGCAAACAAAAAGGAATCATAATGAAGCAACGTCAACAATTATTCAGTGCTCACTGACAATAAGCTGTTTTTTTTTTTTTTTCCCCCTTTAATTTTAGGCTGCTGCTGCTACGGCTCAAGATGTTTACGCATGTGATTAGTTATCTTTAGATCTGAAAAACTTTTGTTTAATTTTTCTGATTTACATAATCTCCACCTATGCTTGCTATTGTTTTTCTCTTTTATCTAGCTAGCCTTTTCTTTTCAGTGTGAATATTCTTTAATTTACTGAAAATTACTGCCTGCAGTGAATACTCTTTAAATTTTGCCCCAATTCATCCCCCTTCAAGAGTCTAGTACAATCGCAGAAGAGGCCGAGCTCTTTAAATACTATGGGAATCCCAGAATTTCAGTTCATGTGGCTCATTGAAGCTTCTATTATGAGGTTCTCTTCATGTGATCTTTTAGAATTACCCAATTTTAAATGTGGCTTATTTATACATGCCTAAAAAATGCTTCTTTAAAAAACCCCCAGATTAGATATTTTAATTTGGAGATTAAGTCATAATTGGCATAGTGAAAAAAGACCCAAGAGTATGAGTTTATTTGGCAAAGGCCTTCTTCCCAATTCTAGATATGAACAGCAGTGGGTTTCTGAATAGGTACCAGCATGCTCACTGCATCCAGGTAGACAGCTAGTGTCTTCTTTGTCTAAGATTGCATCTCTTTTCCTTTTCTTCCTCATATCAAGGAAAAGATCCAGTTGTAGTATGAAAGCCAATTTATTTTCAAATTCTTTATTCATAAGATAAAATTTAAAAAGCTTTTTGAATTAATTTAGAGAAGGATTCATGTTTTATAGCTAATGGGTTTTTCTCCTTCCTCCTCCCAATTTTTCAGGAGAATGAGATCATTCAAGCTAAATGTATGAAGAGAAACAGTTTTAACTGATGTAAAGACTTTATCTTTTGCTTTGGCCCAAACAAAACACAGTCATTTGTCAAGGGATAAAAAAGCAAGGACATTAAAATTAGCTTGTACTATTCACAAGTATTAATTTTTAAAAAACCCTTGTCTGAATTATTTGTAATTTTAAATCATCCTTCAACATTCATATTCTCTTGTAGATCTTTTCAGAAAGAATACTATAAAAATTTTTAATGAATTATGAAGTTTATTAGTCTGTTCTCACACTGTGAATAAAGCCACACCTGAGACTGGGTAATTTATAAAGGAAAGAGGTTTAATTGACTCACACTTCCACATGGCTGGGGAGGCCTCACAATCAAGGTGGAAGCTGAGTGAGGAGCAAAGTCGTGTCTTACATGGTGGCAGCCAAGAGCATGTAAGGGGAACTCCCCTTTATAAAACCATCAGATCTCATGAGACTTAGTGCCATGAGAATAGCATGGGAAAGACTCATCCCCATGATTCAGTTACGTCCCATGAGGTCCCTCCCACAATACGTGGAGATTATGGGAGCTACAATTCAAGATGAGATTTGGGTGGGGACACAGCCAAACGATATCATGGTCTCTACCTTTAGTAGGAACCATTATATCATGTTGCCAGATTTATTTTCCATTTCAAATTAGAGATGACCAAGGTGAATATTGATATGGTCACTTTCTTTTTGAAACCTGAGCTTATTCCTTGAACAAAGTCCTTATTTTCCATTTCAAATTAGAGATGACCAAGGTGAATATTGATATGGTCACTTTCTTTTTTGAAGCCTGAGCTTATTCCTTGCACAAAGTCCCATGTAAAATTAGGGAAAAAGTGAACATGTTAGTTTTTTGTTTTGTTTTTTAATTCTAAATTTTTCTCTTTGCAAGATGTAGTACATGGACACCACAGAATACTATACATCCATAAAAAAGAATGAAATCATGTCCCTTGCAGTTACATGGATGGAACTGAAAACCATTATCTTAAGCTAATTAATGCAGGAAAAGGAACCAAATACTGCATATTCTTACTTATAAGTGGGAGCTAAACACTCGGTACTCATAGACATAAAGATGAGAACAATGAGTGCTGGGGACTAGTAGAGGGTCTAGGGAGAAAGCGGGGCAAGGATTAAAAAGCTAACTACTGGGTACTATGCTTACTACCTGGGTGACAGGATCAAATGTACCCCAAACCTCAGCATCATGCAATATACCCAGGTAACAAACCTGTACATGTACACCTTGAACCTAAAATAAAAGCTAAAATTACAAAAACAAATAAATAAATTTGTCTCTTTGCTTATACAAATAGGAATTAGGTATGCATACATGGACATTGATTTCCCAGGACACTCTTTGTAGAGCTCTGCCTGCCATGGGGGAAAGAGTGTAGCCTTTAAAATAAGAGCACCCTGGTTTGCTTTTTACCAACTGTTTGACCTTGAGTAAATTATTTAATTTCTCAGCTTCATTTCTTTCATCTCTAAAACAGGGATGGCATAATTTACCTTGTGGGTATGGTGAGAGGATTGTAACATAATATCAAGCATCTAAACAGCATCTGGCCAATACAATGGACGCGGTGGCTCACGCCTGTAATCCCAGCACTTTGGGAGGCCGAAGCGGGTGGATCATGAGGTCACGAGATTGAGACCATCCTGGCCAACACAGTGAAACCCCATCTCTACTAAAAATACAAAAAATTAGCCGGGCGTTGTGGCGGGCGCCTGTAGTCCCAGCTATTGGGGAGGCTGAGGCAGGAGAATGGCGTGAACCCGGGAGGCGGAGCTTACAGTGAGCCAAGATGGCTCCACTGCACTCCAGCCTGGGTGACACAGAGAGATTCCATCTCAAAAAAAAAAAAAAAAAAAAAAAAGAAGAATATCCTCAGTAAAGGAATGCTACTATTTTTAAGGAGATTATACAATAGCAGAGAGCCTACAATAGTGTAAAAGATTAAGCATTATCCAAGATTTCTTTTAAAAAATGTGAAATGATTGCACTGTGGTGCCAGGGAAAATGGAGGCTCAGAGAAATATCATGTTTCCTTATCTCTTTCCAAGTATCTGAAGCTAATACTTTAAGCTGGGAAGAATAATTAGCAGCTTGATGTGTCAGGTTGCTATATTCAGAGATATTTTGGAAAATGGCAATTTGCTAATTTAAATGAGATCCTGTGTGGTGATTACCATCATTCTTACATGAAAATATTGACTTACTCTAGGTTCTGGCTGACAAGTGAAATTGGGGCACATTAATATAAATATAGTCAGTAGGATGACTATTGAGAATTGAATCAAAAGTATAGGAGTACTACTTAAATGATTTAATTTGATGAATAAAATGTAAGCAGGATACTAATTAATATATTCATTGGTCATTTAAACTTTTAACTATTAGCTTTTATTTGTGTTACAGTTCCTAGTAATACATTTTGGGTACAAGTTAACAATTAAGGAATGACTATACATATATACTGGAATGGAACACTTACGTAAGTGGCTAGTAGACATTTCTTGCTGTTGGAGTGGGATGCTACAGAGAAGCAATGGGAGAAAGCTAGAATGAAACATGTAGAAATGAATTAGAGTTGGAGACATTAGAATAAACTGTTTTTCTTGATATAGATACATTAGACGCATATTTATAAATATGTGTATATTCATGGTTTGGTAGGCGCATATATTTCCTTGCTCTGTTGGCTAGGAGACCCTAGAAGCAATGACACCCCAGCAGTAATGAGCACACCCAGTGAGCAGATCTTGCTTTCTAATACCATTCTGCAATAAAACCTAGGGCTTCTTGGAGAAATGACTGATTCCAGGCTGAAAAAGGAATATATAAGATGAGCCTGGGGCAACTTGTAGTACCAGAAAGTAAGAAATGCTCAAAAAACAAAACAAAATCAAACAAACCAAAACCAAAACCACAGTGATGAAAGCATCTCAAAGGGGCACAGGAGCCAACTGAAAAGAGCTCCTAATTGCCAAAGCTGAAACAGCTGAGCAGCAAAATAAAGTAATATTGGGTTATACTCCAAAGTATAAAATAAATATCCATGATTTTATACTGATATAAATAAATAAATAAACAGGGAGAATTGACAAATCTCCCAGGCAAGAGAATCTAAGCAATATGTTCTTAAGGATAACACCTCACCCCATTAGTGTGGGCTGTGCATGGTGACTTCCTTCCCAAGAATAAAGCAAGGACAGGGTGGAGAATTGGGGAGTAAATTTGCCGTGGAAAAACATGACAAACACTATCGTAGCCAGGTGGCTTACCTAATGGAAAGGAAAGCTAAAGTCTGAAAAATGTATGAACCTTAGTTAATGATAATATACAAATTTAATTAATAACAATGTAACAGAGCCAGGGCACTACCATCCACTCATATTAGATAACTGGTGGCCAGATGGAGGTATAGCTTGGAGCTGGTAACTTTCCATTTATATAAGGCATTTCAAGATTTTTTTTCTGTTGTATCATTGGTATTTTCTTCAGAATTTTTCATGTTTTAAAAAGACTATTTTTGTTCTAAATAATTCTAAATAAATTATAGTTATCTCTTTGCTTGACAATGTTTTTATAAATTTTTTATTTTGCAAAATGGATGAAAACAATCTCCTCAAAAACCTGTAAACATTTTAGTAACTGACCTACCCTAGGTCTTCTTTATAGTTGCGTAGTTTTGCAAGTTATCAACTAAGTGTTCTGTTTCATTTTTTTTTTTCTAGCTGTAAAGTCTATTTTTTATGCTTTGCTTTTTCTTGGCATTATCAGAAATATTTATTTTAATTAGCCTAAATTTGGCTTAAAGAAGAACAAGTACAACTGTACTGTTGAGGTAAATAATACGAATGTAATCAATTCATGAAAATTGTCTAACACATGTGATGTGTCAAGCCCTGTGCTAGGCATTGGATATGGTACAGGGAACAATATAGTCAGTTGCTTTCCTCACTGAGTTTCCATCCTAATTGGGACTAAAACTTTGAAAAGCCAATTACAGATATGTCAAGAGAGCAGAACTGAGAGGGGTCTGGGGTGGAGTGGAATTTAAGCCAGTCCTTAGAAACTGTCCTTAAGGAAGTAATTATGTATGTTTAATCTGAGGATGATAGCAAGTGACTAGATCCATGGTTCTCACAAGGGCTGTTTTGGAAATTTGTGGGAGTATTTTAGGTTGTTGTAAAAATGCGGGTTGCTATATAGCACTTGGTGTGTGGATCCAAGGACTGTTAAAAACAGTAGTGTATGAGATGATTGCACAGGACAAGAAATTAGCTTTAATTCTATGCATTTCTTAACTCCTGCTGGACAATTTTTTTTTGTTTGTTTTTGAGACAGTCTTGCTCTGTGGCCCATGCTGGAGTGCAGTGGTGCGATCTCAGCTCACTACAACTTCTGCCTCCCGGGTTCAAGCGATTCTCCTGCCTCAGCCTCCTGAGTAGCTGGCACTACAGGCATGCTCCACCAAACCTGGCTAATTTTTTTGTATTTTTAGTAGAGATGGGGTTTCACCATGTTGGTCAGGCTGGTCTCAAACTTCTGCTAGACATTTTTATATATGTTGTGTAGCTTTTCTGCAAGAATACTATACTACTTATATTTCTGCTTTGACAATCTGTCATTTGTTTTGGCCTGTTACTCCCTTTTAAATTAAGGTCATTTTGCTTTCGTCATATATAAAAGTACACTCAATTATGATGTATCCTGACATAAGTTTTCATTTGAGTGCACATATTTATCTTTGTTCTTTCATTTTCCTATACCCCTACAAGTGACCTCTTAAATTTAGATTTACTCATTAATGTAGGAGTAAATATTAGATTAGGTCTTGGTGGCTTCCAGCAAAGCCATGCTCAGGCATTTACATATAAAAATATGTAATATTTTATTATAAATTACTTTCCTGTTGTTTCTCCTTTATATTAAACCTTGGATGTAGATACTATATTGAATTTTAAAAATTCATATGCATAAGAGCTTATATGTGATCTATGACTTTTGTTCCAGGAGAATAATGGGGGCATTAGACGACGGTTGTTCTAAAAAGCGAAGATTGGATCTGATAGAGTTTGGGATTGCCACTATGACAAAGGGTGCTTGCACATTTTGTGTGTGGGAGCCAAGGACGCTGAACATCTTGCCATGCATGGGACACTTGTGCACACTAAAGACTAATTCTGCATCCCACACAGATTTTTAAAGTTTTGTAGGCTTTCATACAGGCCCTATTTTTTTTTCTGAAAGAATATCATACTCCCTTATTTTCTCCTGTCACAATCTATAATTTGTTTGGCATATTTTCTGTATGTCAATTAAGGTTATTTTGATCTTTCTCTTTTCACATACAGATAAGTTTGATCTGTTATGGCTTATTCTGTCACTAGATTTTATTCTCCCTACTGGTCCCTCTGTCTCTTCATTTTCATATTCTTCAATGTACAGAATAACTTTAAATTTTCATCTTTTAAATGCAGACTTAACTAATTACGGTAAGCTTAAACATCTGAGAGTACTTTGTTCTGTTTTTCAGTAGACATGTAAGGCATTAGTGTATATTGAAATACGTATTATTTTAATTTCCTTTTTACTTTATATTAACGTTTTAAACTAATGTATCTTTGAAACAATAAAATACACATTTTATTTTAGAAATATCTAAATATTTGGGTATAATAAACAAAAGTTCTCAGAAATCTCGGTGAAGACTACTTGGATCCTTAAGTGGCAGAAACAAGTTCTTCACTTTTCTGGATTCAAAGAACTTAAAAAGTCAACTATTAGAAACAATTCAGTAAGTTATAAAAGTTGTGTTCCCAGATCCAAAGCTTTCCCTGTCCATCTTAGGTTGACTGAACTCACTTCTCAACTCTATCTCACTGATAAGTAAAGATCATGTCTTCACATTACTTATGACTCAATCCCAGACTCAACAGGAATGCTGCCATCTGTAGTATCAGGCCACCCTGCTAAGAGGAAACCAGTTTCCTTCATTGCCTAGTTTTCCTGATTCCAAAATTCCTTTCCTTTCTACTCTTGAAACACAACTGCTTTCTGTAGATGTCAGTTTAGAAAATGATTACATAAGACATAAAGATTTGTACAAATAATTTCGTGTAAATGATTTTAAAAGTATTTCATGCTCATTGCCAATGATTTAGAAGGTTGGTAAATATCAATAAAGAAAAGTTTTAACAAAATCTCACACCCAATTATTAACATTTTGGTATTTTTTTAGTCTTATCAATATTTATTTGTTTTAAATTTTTATTTTTTATCTTTGTGGGTACATAGTAGGTGAATATATGCGGTACCTGAGATATTTTGATACAGGCATGCAATGCCTACTAATTGCATTATGGGAAATGAGGTATCCATGCCCTCAGGCACTTATCCTTTGTGTTACAAACAGTCCAGTTACACTCTTTTAAAAGTTATTTAAAAATGTACAATTAAATTATTTTGACTATATTTACCCTGTCGTGCTATCAAATACTAGGTATTCATTCTTCTATTTTTTCTGTACCCATTAACCATTCCCACCTCCTCCCCATATTCCACTCCCCTTCCCAACCTCTGCCAACCATCCTTGTACTCTTCATCCCCATGAGTTCAATTGTTTTGGTTTTTAGATCGCACAAATAAGTGAGAACATGTGATGTTTGTCTTTCTGTGCCAGGCTTATTTCACTTAACATAACGACTCCACTTCCAATCTATGTTGTTGCAATGACAGGATCTCATTCTTTTTTTTTTAATGGTGAAGTAATACTCCATTGTGTATAAGTAACATTTTCTTGATCTATTCATCTGTTGATAGACACTTAGGTCGCTTCCAATTCTTAGCTGTTGTGAACAGTATGGCAACAAACAATAAATATGCAGGTATCTCTTTGATACACTGATCTCCTTTCTTTTGGGTACATATCCAGCAGTGGGGTTGCTGGATCATATGGTAGCTCTATGTTTAGTTTTTTGAGGAACCCCCAAGCTGTTCTCCCCAGTGGTTGTACTAATTTACGTTGTACTACTCTTAGGAGTGTAGGAGGGTTCCCTTTTCTCCACATCCTTGCCAACATTTGTTATTGCATCTTTTGGATATAAGCCATTTTAACTTGGGTGAGATGATATCTCATTGTAGCTTTGATTTGCACTTCTCTGATGATTAATGATGTTGAGCATCTTTTCATATGCCTGTTTGCCATTTGTATGTCTTCCTTTTTAGAAAGGTCTACTCAAATCTCTTGCTTATTTTAAAAATCAGATTATTATATTTTTTTCCTGTAGAGTTGTTTGAGCTCCTTATATATTCTTGTTATTAATCCTTTGTTAGATGGGTAGTTTGCAAAAATTTTCTCCCATTCTGTGGGCTGTCTCTTCACTTTGTTAACTTTACTCCAGAAGCTTCTTACCTTAATGTGATTACCTTTGTCCATTTTTGCTTTGGTTGCCTGTGCCTGTGGGGGATTACTCAAGAAATTTTTGCCCAGACCAATTGACTCCAATGTTGTCTTATAGTAGTTTCACAGTTTTGGGTTTTATAGGGTTAGGGTTAGGGTTAGGGTTCGATATTTACGTATGGTGAGAGAGAGAGGTCTGGTTTCATTCTTCTACATATGGATATCCAGTTTTCCCAGCACCATTTATTGAAGACACTACCTTTTCCTCAGTGTATGTTTTTGGCGTCTTTGTTGAAAATGAGTTAATTGCAGGTGTGTGGATTTGTTTCTGAGTTTTCTATTCTGTTTCGTTGGTCTATGTGTCTGTTTTTATGCTAATACTACCCTGTTTGGTTACTATAGCTCTATATAGTAACTATAGTTACTATTTGAGGTTAGGTTATGTGATTCCTCCAGGTTTTTCTTTTTTATATATTCCCCTTTATTCTAGGCAGTTTTGTTCTTTTTGCTTAGGATAGCTTTGGCCATTCTAGATGACAGATGACAGGCAGAGTCAACTATTTGAAATCATCACATCAAAAAAGCATCAGACTTTGCATAAAGAAGTAGGAGGAGAAAGAAGGGGTTATTATATTTACTGAAGCCAAATTAATTGCAAAAATATAATTAAAATATAGCAAAAGGAAATTCTGATAATTTCTAGGTGTACAAAGGATGATAAGTGAAAGTTTATGAAATGTCCATTGTTCCTCTTTTATGCTGCCTACAGTTATTTTTATGGATGGTGGTGATGATTTATTTCAGAAGATTAACAAATATATACAAAAGCTTTCATAATGTTGTATGTGAGTTCATTCCTCACCTTTATAGTCCCCAAAACATCTTTCATTTTTCAACTCCAATTTTTTTTTTTACCATAGAAATTCTCAGGACCGTAACTCTTAGGTTTTGAATACCTGCTAATCTATAGAGTTTATTAAGGTAGTTACAAAATTAAACATAACTCATATTCTAAAAATTAGCTGAAAGCCAGATAGATATATAGAATTAAGAAGCATAGCTGTATGTATAATGGCAAGTCAAATTCCTAGCCAGCCTTAAACTGCTCATACATTATCCACTGAGTAAATAATATCAGTTATTTAAAAACAAATTTGGAACAAGAAAAGAAAGGAGGAGGAGATAAATGGTTTATTTTCCTGATTCTGTCACAGTCTCCTAGGACAATTTTGAAACTGAAGTTCTTTCAAATATCCTCCCGCTTTCCTTCTGCACCACCCCCCTCATCTCCGAATAGTGCTCTGCTCAGGCACCCTGGTGTTGCCTCTGTGTTCCTCCCTGGGGATTCTATTGGGGGATGCCTTAGTGCACCACAGGGAGTCATAAACGGTAGTCCAGAATTGCCTCCCTCATTTCCTATTCCCCCTTTCTTCTCCCTTCACAAAACTTACATTACATTTGCAAGTCAATGTGAGTAGAAAATAGAGGCTCAACTCTTTCAGAAGGGTTTGCATTTTTGAAAGAAGATGTCTAATAACTCAAATGCATGTCTATTTAGTGGAAGTCTAGATCGATACATTAAATGAGAGAATATACATGAAGCATTGAATACGGTGCCAAGAACTTCCTAAATGTTCATTCTCATCCTATTTCTAATGTAACAAAGTGAAAATTTAAAAAATGATTAAAATGAGAGAAAGATACGATGGTGCATAGGAGGTGTCATATTTTAGACTGTGTGAATCACTGTGAAAAAATGACTGCTGGAGAAAGTGGAGCTCAGGTAATTTGAATATGGCAGTGGTAAATTTCTCAACAAGGCAGCACTCATAATCTTTGTTTGTTTTTTATTTCCCTCGAAGAAATAGAACGTTGTTTCTTTCTTATTTATTTCTTGAAGTGATAGAACCAGCTGTTTTTATGATCCTGAGAGAATGTTTATTTTTCTGTCACTTTTATACATTCTGCTGGAACGTTAGTTAGGAATTCCAGAACCCTGGCATTCTGCAATATTTTACTTTTACCTTGAGGTTTACTACAAGCGTTTAAATTTCTTCCCTTCCTCATCGGAGCCCATACAAGTTTAAATTCCACACTCTTTGACAGTTTTTGATAGGCTGAAGTAGAAATGGAAGGAGGCATTTTTATGAGTTATACATGATTTGGAAATGTCCTGTATTTTTTGTTTTGAAGGCTTTGTGTTCATATGCCCATTTTAAAATCTCTGAATACCCAGGCAGAGTATAATGTGCAAACGTAGACCCAATTTAGGAAAAAAAATGTGAATTGAGGAGAAGCAATAATATTTATGTTTTTAGATATACATTATATTGGAAGGGTCGGGGATTGTTTTGGTCATGATCATACCTTTTGATTTCTTTAGAGGATACTGCAATGTTTCTGGGTAAGTTGCATTTTCTTTCTTACAAGTTTCTTTTATGGATCTTAAGATCCTTTAAATGTATTATTAATAAGTAGCACAATTCAATATTTATGTGTACTCCACATTATACAAGTCAGAGTGCACTTGTATATTCAGTTTTATAGGAAACAGTTCTAATTTTTCTACTTCATTTAGCCCCTCTCAATTGCCCATTGCAAGTTTGGCTATTCTATTAAGCTTCATTCAGTTTTCTATTATAAATTCCACGCCTTCAAAAACCCTTCCCCCAAAGTCCATCATTTCTCATGCTATACTCTTTCTGCAGACACTCATGAATATTTGAAAGCAGCAATATGAATTTTGGCTGTGTGAGCTCTCTAACTTAGATATCACATCTGGTCCATTTCTAGTTATAATTTTGTCTGACCTTCTGACTCTTCAACAGTCTGTGTAAGGAGAAATCTTATATTAGTTTCACAAAACTGCTTTACTTTGTCTTTTCTCATTAATAAAGGGATACCTCCAAGTCACATTATAATTTTTTGTGGACTTTAAAAAAGAGCACTTTCCAGAATGCTGGGTGATCATTGATAACATTTATAATGAACACCTGGAAGTTAATCTGGTTACATTTAGAATGTTGTTTAGCAGATTATTATCTTGTTTTTGCGCTTTAGTATTGATGGTAAAAATGGGAGAACCTACGTTTTTTGGTACTGTACAAGCTACATTCATTTCTGAACAACAATCATATTTTTCTGAAACGTTTTTTAAATAGCTGTCAGTCTATGTTCATTATAGTAAAAGTAGAAAACAGAGGAAAACAAAATAAGAAAAGTACCAGTTTTCTTTCCAAATAGGTAATAGTTATGAAGGTGTTGCAGTGTAATCTTTCAAAAATTTATGGGGATATAGAAATATTTTTATTTAGAAAATGGTAATATTGTAAAGAGCAGTTTTCTTTAATTCAGAAGTATATCACTATTTGAATTTGTAGCATGGAATGTTTCCTACATTTCTAAAATAAGGATCACATCAAAGGTGTCAATTAGGAACTCATTTAGAGATTAAGTATATGGTGTTAATATGAGGTTAAAATGATTACAACTCCATTGTAACCTCATAATGTGCTCCACGATGTCATAAAAGAAGGCTTACCATTTACCGGGTCCTTAGTGCCCTATGTTGGTAACAATATCACTGAAGAATTATTAGGGCAATATATTGAATTAAAGTATTTATTCTGTCTCACTTTGTTTAGCAGAACATGCTCACTAACCTCCTCTAGTCAGTGTAAATAGTCCTACGCGTTTGTCTTATTAATATTGAAATTCCTGAGTTCTGAAGAGCACTTCATTCACAGACAGCATTCTCTATTGCAGTCTGAAGTGGTTTTTATCGTTTGCTTAGATTCTACTGATGAAGGAAACTGTGCAACTTCATAAAAGATAAAGATTCTGTCTCCATTAAAGATGGAGAGCGGAGGAAATGAAGATGATCAAGCATATCTCCTGCCTGTAAATCATTTTTCTGTAAGCAAAATAACAATAGTCATGTGCCACATGGAATTTCAGTCATGATGAGCCACATATATCATGGTCTTCCCATAACTTGGTAATACCGTATGTTTACTGTAGCTTTTTCTAGTGTAGATATGTTTAGATACAAAAACATTTGCCTTTGTGTTATAATTGCCTACAGTATTCAGCACAGTAACATGCTGTACAGGTTTTTAGTCTCGGAGCGATATAGCTTAGGTGTGTAATATGCTCTACTGTATAGCCTGGGTTTACAGTAGGCTATATCATGTAGGTGTGTGTAAGTACCCTCTATGATGTTCACTCGATGAAATCACTACTGACGCATCTCTCAGAACGCATCTCTGTTGTGAGGTGATGCATTGACTGTAGTTATGTTTTTATAGTGGTCAAGTCTGATGCTTATTATGTCATCTGAGTAAATTCGTGGTGATGTCACCATGAATTAATTTTATTAATTTTTAAGTGCTGTATGAAAACTTTTCTATAATTAGCTAAGTTAACTAGTTCTTTTACTAACTGAGAATAGGAGTAATAGGCAAAACCTAGTTTTTAAAATTCCAGCTGTATATGATTTTACATAGTTGTGATTAAATATCTCATAACATTACAGATATTACCCTAGGATAGTGACTGACTAAAATAAACTTAATTTCTACTTGGCATTTACCTTCTAATTGTTTAATATTTCATTATAATATTCTTCACTAACAGCAGAGTTTCTGAGAGACAGTGCATAGCTCAGTGTAGATTAGCTACTGGAACTTGTTGAAATGTTTCTGAAATACTTGGAAACTGAGAAAATATAAGAGATTAAGCATAAAATTAGGAAGTTTATATTACTTTCTAATATATTAGAAATGTATCAAATTAATAGTTGTATTAGTCTGTTCTCATGCTTCTAACAAAGACTTATCCAAGACTGGGTAATTCATAAAGGAAAGAGGTTTAATTGACTCACAGTTCCAAATGGCTGGGGGAGGCCTCACAACCATGGCAGAAAGAAAAGGAGAAGCAAAGTCATGTCTTACATGGCGGCAGGGAAGACAGCATTTGCAAGAGAACTCCAATTTATAAAATCATCAGATCTCGTGAGAGTTACTACCATGAGATCAGGAAGGGGGAGTCCGCCCCCCCATAATTCAGTGATCTCTACCTGGCCTTGCCCTTGACACATGGAGATTATTACAATTCAAGGTGAGATTTGGGTGAGAACACAGCCAAACCATATCAATAGTGAAATCAGAAATTTTTTAAAACAATTTTGCTGAAATATAAAATTAACAATTTCTTTTCCTGTTTTGATACTGTACAGTCAGGAAATATTGCCTACTTTGTTTTAATACGTGCAAGGAAAAATCTGACTTTGTCATTAAGCTAGATGTGCAGTCTTTAAGATGAATGGAGTTTCAGTTTTTGAGAGAGAAATAATTATTGAGGTCTGTAGGAATCTCAGATAGGAATGGTTGTGGAATTTACGCTCACTCACTCACTCACACATTAAGGTTGTTGAATTTATACTCACCTCTGTGCTCCTGTCCTCAATACTTCCTGAGTACCTCGCAGTCATTAAATTAGTGCAGATTTCACATCCTCAGACCTTGCCTTAAATAAAGTGGGTATGGATGCTTCAGGTTAGATGATTGTTCCTTGTCATCTTGAAAGAAAAGTCCCATAGTCTTTAAAACTTGTAGACAAGATAGATAAGACCTATTTGAGAACATAATCATTAATAGATGTTATTTACTGGGCATACTCTATGTTTAGTTCTGGAAATAACTGTGAGGTAAGCATTTATTTTTTGGGGGGGGGGGTGGGGGTGGGAACAGAGTCTTGCTCTGTCGCCCAGACTGGAGTGCAGTGGTGTGCACTGGAGTGCAGTGGTGTGACTTCAGCTCACTGCAAGCTCCACCTCCTAGGTTCACACCATTCTTTACAGGTGAGAGCCACCACGCCCAGCCGAGGTAAGCATTTCATTAAAGGGGAGACTGATGCTCAGAGTGGTAAGGTGTACTGTTCATGGTTTCATAGCTAGAGAGTGGCAGAACTGGAATCAAACCTACGTTGAACTGAGTCCAAAGATCGTGTGCACTTCCATGCTACTTTGCATTTGTGGAGTAAGGAAGTATGCAAATTGGAATAGTAAATGCCTGGGAGATAAGGATGCATATTATCACAATAAAATAGGATTCCTCTTTGGAAGCTAGGCTGACTATGAATGTGCTTGCACCATCATAGGTATTGCTAGATAAAAGTATGGGTTTGTATTTATGTGTGAAGAAGATCTTTAGAAACCAACTCATCTGCCAACTAAGACCTGGATCATGAGTTGATGATGATTCCATTCTGAGGCAGGGACAGATACCACAATGTGACAGATTGACACCCAGATTGTGTTACACTCTAGAAAATGTGTCCTAATTTGTTTTGAATTTTGTGTGAAAATACTTACTAACTCATTTCTGTAAAGTGCCTTTACACTTCACTGCTAATACAGGCACCAATGCCTTGAAAATGTCACTGTGAAGAACTGTTTTCTTCATACTTTTCATCCCCCAAAAGATTTACTATTCTAATCATGGATTTGCACAATAGAAAAATCTACTACAGAGATGGAAAGAACTCTTTAGACAAAGACAAGCTATTTTTCTAAAACTGTGAGATGGAGACCAAGACAGTTCAAAAAAGAAGTTGACTCACTGGTTCACCTTGCAGTAATCGCATCGTCAGCATCTAGCTCTGCCATGCAGCCTGAGAACACAATTCATCTTGTTGATGCTATTCCTGCTCTTAAACTTGTGCTTTGAGATGAGCCTTACTGGTCAGATAGCAATTCAGCTAAACGAATTCAATCTGTTACTCACTCTACAAGCTTTACCTAATTTCATTCTCCAAAGGGAGAGACTTCTGGTAGGGATACTTTTGCAGCTTCTCCCAAGATGTTTGGCAGGAGAAATTTCCATCCATAGACTGAGGAAGAAGGTCAACAGGACAGTGGTCAGTTATGTTCAGAAGAGATTAATGACTATGTACTTGCTTTCCTGGGGAACAAATTCCATCAGAGTGCATAGCAAGATTAGAGGGAGAGCGGAGCCTGTCTTTTTCTCTGTATACCTGGAGTAAGAATTTAGACATATTTCTTCTTCAATAAAGATTAATTTTCAAGTAACTCATTGAAATTCTCTGTAAGTATTGATTAACTTAGAAAGTACCTGCCCAGAATGCTTATAGTTTTAGTTTTATTTCAAATAATAAAAGATTGGAACCAGAAGAATAAACTGCTTTTGTTAATGCAACAGAACTTTTAGGAACACAGGCTGGTTCCTGTATATTATTAGTGCCTGCCACTAGTAAAAAGTAAGTTTTATAAAACCTTTAACTTTAATTTCTTTCTTTGCCTACTTTTTGTCCTGGTTTGGGGTCTTAATATATCACAGTCAAATTGGGTTTAATTGAACTTTTACTTTGCTAGAAGGATTCCTGTAGAAAATAACAAATGGATATGTGGATTTTGATCGTAGGTTTTTCTTTTTCCTAAATATGTATTACATTTTTGCCTCAAATTCCCTAACTGAGGACCTAGGTGCCCCAAGACACTGAAGTAAATTCACAGGGGCACCTCAGGATGTTTTGAGTCACTGAAGGAAACCACTATTCAATATCCGTTGGATATTGTATTGACTACTCGATCAAGGTAGTTCACATTTCCAACTTTAGATGGCACTACATTCTTCTTAGTTATGTTATATCACTGAAGATCAGAGGTTCCAGTGATAAAAAAAACAAGCACAAGCACCTCAGGAAAATCAAGGTGGAACAGCAAATGAAGGTGGCAGAGTCTCATCTAATTCCAAAGTTTGAGAAACTCTAAAGCCACGAAGTGCATACCTCACATTGGTCAGTGTGAAAATATAATTTTTCTTTCAAGTTATATGTGTTATATTTCAAATATTTACTTAGTTGTGAGGACATAGATACTTGTTGTTTGGACCTAATCTTAATGAAAAGGTTAGATATTTCTTTTGGCCTATGAAATAATTACTGAGGCCTGAAGGGTGCTGAAACAATACGTTTGGGGTCCTTTGATCTATGCCAACAATGTAGTGGTAGATGAAATCAAAATGGTTTGAGGCATAACTTTTTATTGACTATTTTTAGCATCATTTTTTCCTCTTACAAAATTAGAACATTCATTTTAATATTCTTGTCAAAGACAAAATTGGTAAATTATATGAAAAATTTATTTAAATATTGTTCATTATGAGGAGTGATGCAATGTTGAGCACGTAATAACTCCAAATATTTGTGGAATGAATGAACAAAAGTGTATGAATTATATTTAATCACAGAATAATTATTTCAAATTATCAAACTCTTTTCATTTATTATTAGACTGGCTTATTTAATCAGAACATCCCAGAGAATTGGGGCCATTGTACAAATAACTGAGTTAAACAAACATACTCCTGTGTTCTCCATTACATCCTAGCATGTCGTTTTGATGATGGAGAAACAGATGCCTCGCCTATGGCTTTACCTAATACCAAGAGAGATATAACCTTCTGTCTGCTTGGGAAAGTGCTAATTCCATCTTCTCCCATCAAAGCAGGAACAGTGTGAAAATATTTACCAAAAATAACAATTAATGCATGTGAGGGATCAAAATGCAAATTACTTGAAAAGATGTAAAATAACAGGGACAGTCTTCCTTCCTAGACCCTGTTGCCCTCAACCTGAAATATGCCCTATTACTAATGTTTTGTGTATTATGACAGACAGACTCTATGATGGCCCCAGTGATTTCAACCTCCTCCATGCAAGCCTCAGTGTAATCCTCTTCCTTTGAGTGTAGGCAGCATCTGTGACTTGCTTCTAAACAATAAGATATGGCCCAAGGTGAGGGAATGCCACTTTGGTGGTAACATTACGTAAGATTGTAACTTTGGTCCTGCTGCTAGGCTCTCTCAGTAGAACTCCCCTTGCTGCTGCCTTTGATGAAGTAAGCTGCTATACAGATGTGAGGTCCACGTGGAAGAAATTGAAAGTGACCTTTTGCCAAAAGTCATCAGGAGGCCCTGATTCCAAAGACCTGTAAAGAATTGAATCTTGCCAACAGCCGTTTGTACTTGGGAAGGGAACCTTGCCTAATGGAGCTGCAGATAAGATCCCAGCTCTGACTGACAGCATGATTGCAGCCTTGTGAGAGACACTGAAGCGAAGGACCCGGCTCAGCCAATTCAGGATTCCTGACCCACAGAAATTGTGAGCTAACAAATGAGTGTAATTTAGAACTAGTAACCTTGTGCTGATACTGTTAGACAGCAGAAAATAACTAATACATGTATCCTTCCAGGAATATTCACAAATGGAATCACATTATATATACTCTCTGGCAATTTGCCTTTTTTGTCTGTTTGAAGAGATTTAACTTAAAGAGACAAAAGAGAAGGAAAGAGCAAAAAAGTTCATAGGAAATATTCTATTTTCCTGTTCTTCTGAATATTTCTGGACAAGAATGTTATTAACTTTTGGTACATGGAGGGAATGAGCTTTCACTTTTCTCTGTGCTTATTCATACACTAGTCTTCTCTAAATTCTCAAACATTCCATATTTTTTTCTTGCTATAAGCCATGTCCTCTGACTGGCACATGTTCACCCGTACCTCAGTTTTGGTCATCCATGCAACTGATGTTTTTTCTTGAGATCTCAGGCCAATCATCATCACTTCTGGGAAGCCATCCCTGATCTCCTCGACAAGGTCAGGTTCCTTGATTTTTATGCTGTCACATGACAACATGTTTTTCCTTCATAGCATTTAGTACTTAGAACAATGGCAATTTTGTATTTGTGTAATTAAAAAGTCTGTTTCCTTCACAATACCTATCTCCTATACCCCTCTAGATATTTGGTCACTTTCAGCAGAGAAAATAGTTGATTCTGTATATTTTATAAAACCTTTAAGGTATATAAAAAACCCCAGATGAAATGTATTCTGGATGAATTTGGGTTAGTCAATAAGATGTTTATAATTTTTCCACAAGAACTTTTTGTACTCACCTGAGTTTTTAAACAATATAATTGAAATCAGGCATAATGAGGCCAACATTTTGGTTTTTACTATGTTGAAGAAAATGGATCTTTCCAAGAGGAAACATAGAAGACCATTCCCCAGATTTCCTCTGCTAAAATATTTTAAGAGGAATCATTATTCATTGAGTTTTATTTTGAAAATCAGTTATTTTTAATAAAAATTATATATGTTTATCATGTACAACATAATTTTTGCAATATGTATATATTGTGGAATGGCTAAATCAAACTAATTAAAACATGCATTGCTTCATGTACTTATTGTTTGTTGTGAGAATACTTAAAATACACTGGCAATTTTCAAGAACACAGTACATTACTAACTATAGGCACGGTGTTATATGATAGGGTCTCTTGAACTTACTCTTCCTATCTAACTGAAATTTTACGATCTTTGGCCAACATCCCCTCATCTTCTCAAACCATTCCCACTACCCAGCCCCTGGTAACCGACTCATACTTATATAAGTTCCATGTTTTTAGATTCCATATATAAGATCATGTGGTATTTGTCTTTCTGTTCCTGGCTGATTTCGCTTAACACAGTATCTTCCAAGTTCATCCATGTCACTGCAATTGACAGGATTTTTTTTTTAAGGGGTGAATAGTATTCTGTTGTGTATGTATACCACATTGTCTTTATCCATTCATCTGCGTATGGGCATTTAGCTTGATTCCATATCTTGGCTACTGTGAGTCTGTTGCAATGAACATGAGAGTCAAGATATCTCTTTGATATGCTGATTTCATTTTCTTTGTATATATATCCAGTAGTGGCATTGCTGGGTCACAGAGTTGTTTTATTTTAGCTTTTTGAAGAACGGTCATTCCATTTTCCATGATGTCTGCACCACTCTGTATTTCTGCCCACAGCGTACGTACAAGAGTTCCCTTTTCTCCACATCCTCTCCAACGTTTGTTATCTTTTATCTTTTTGATAGTAGCCATTCTAACATGTGTGAGGTGATGTCTCATTGTGGTTTTAAATTTTATTTCTCCAGTGATTAGTGATGTTGAGCATTTTTTATGTGCCTGTTGGCCATTTGTACGTCCTTTTTTTTTTTTTTTTTTTTTTTGAGACAGAGTTTTGCTCTTGTTGCCCAGGCTGGAGTGCAATGGCATGATCTTGGCTCACTGTAACCTCCACCTCCTGGGTTCAAGTGATTCTCCAGCCTCAGCCTCCCAAGTAGCTGGAATTATAGGTGTGCGGCACCATGTCTGACTAATTTTGTATTTTTAGTAGAGATGGAGTTTCATCATGTCGGTCAGGCTGATCTTGAACTCCTCACCTCAGGTGATCCACCCACCTCGGCCTCCCAAATTGCTGGGATTACAGGTGTCAGCCACAATGCCTGGCCTGTATGTCTTACTGTGAGAAATGGCTATTCAAATACTTTGCCCATTTTTAAAAATCGTATTGTTTTATTGCTATTGAGTTTCTTTTATATTTTAGATATTAACCCCCTATCAAATATATGATTCGCAAGTATTTTCTCCCATTTTGTAGCTTCTCTATTTACTCGGTTAATGGTTTCTTTGGCTGTGCAGAAGCTTTTTAGTTTGATATAATTCCACTTGTCTACTTTTGTTTTTGTCCCTTTTCCTTTTGGGGTTATATCTTCAAAAAGAAATCATTGCCCCGACCAATGTCATGGAGCTTTTCTAAAGAAGATCACTATTAAATTAGTTCCTGGATGGTTTTAGTTTCCAATATCCAGAAATTGGTACATGTTTACAGAACAGATAGTGCTCACATTTGTGTGTGCTGATTCTTACCTCCCCTTCCACTGCAGTAGAGGTGAGGAGGTGTTTCCAGTGACATCAGGGAATAAGCACAGCTAACCTTAACTTGTCTGTTTCCCCTTCTTCACTCTAGTCCCCCACAACTCACCTACATTCTTGTAAGTTACAGAATGGAGAGAAAGTTTATATTAGAAAATGTTTATATTACAAAATATTTATATTACTTTAGTTATGATACAGAAACAAATAATCTAAATGCTCAGCGGTTGATCTAATAAAGGTTTATTTTTTCATTTGCAATCCGTTTC
Organism: Papio anubis; assembly: GCF_008728515.1. Classification (NCBI taxonomy): domain Eukaryota; kingdom Metazoa; phylum Chordata; class Mammalia; order Primates; family Cercopithecidae; genus Papio; species Papio anubis. The sequence goes on along the minus strand of NC_044989.1, from coordinate 53,683,802 downwards.
TGCAGGATTATTAGGGCACTGAGTCCTGCATTGTCACTTAGGGACCCAGCCATCACCACCTTCTGGCTCCCCATCTGAAACACTCAGCCTCCTTAGTTTTTCAGTTACCACGATGGAGGTAAGAGAGGGCTGTAGGATTTCATATGGGTTTTTTATTGCTTTAGACTAGAAGCAGCATATATCAATGTGACTTCCACTTCACTGGTAAGAAATGATTGCATAACTTCACCTAATTGCAAGGAGACTAGGAAATACAGGGGACAATGGGGATCAAATGGAATATTTGGTAAGTGTGTCTGCCATGAAGTTCTCTTCCTAACCGTCAACAGCAAAGGACTGTTTTTAAGGATATGACTGAAGTAGATGGTGATACAGGTAGAAACTGGAGCATTACTCATTTCAGTGCTAAGTTGGGGACATTGTGTTTTTATAACACTTGGAGATTTTGTTAAAGATGTAGAAGATTGTGAGCTTTCAGGTTAAAATTCTGATATAGTTTGGATATTTGTCCCCCCAAATCTCATGCTGAAATGTAATCACCAACGTTGGAGGTGGGGACTGGTGGGAGCTGTTTTGGTCATGGGGGTGATCCCTCATGTCTAAGTGCTGTTCTAATGATAGTGAGTGAGTTCTTGGGAGATCTTGTTGTCTACAAGTGTGGTACCTCCCCGCACAGTCTCTCTCTTGCTCCTGCTCAAGCCATGTGATGTGCCCGCTCCCGCTTTGCCTTCGGCCATGAGTAAGAGCTCCAAGGCCACCCGAAAGCCAAGCAGATGCCTGTACCATGCTTCCTGTACAGCTTACAGAACCGCAAGCCAATTAAACTTCTTTTCCTTATAAATAACCCAGCCTCAGGTATTTTTCTGTAGTAATGCAAGAATGGCCTAACATAACTTCCTAGAAATTGAGTTGTTATAAAACACTAGGGAAAAGATGTATCATCTTTTATATTAATACTCTTGCATTTTTCTTGTTTTTGGGTGAAACTCTGTATATATTTTATTTTGATCCATTCATAATGTAAATGAGTGTTAAGATCTGTTAATACTCCTGTTCATCTTATTTATTTAAGTTTAAATTACCCACTTCAAGTATTAGTGTATAATTTTATCCATACAGGCACTGATCATTACTGCTGTGATTAATTCATTCTTCAGATTGTGGAATAATTATTAATTCATAATTACTACCTTTCAAAGGTTTCTACTGATCACTTTTAAGTCACAAGCTGAAGCTCCTTAAGAAAACTAAAGGCCACTGGTATCAAGTGACTCTCCAGTGTTTAATATTTTTACTATTGAACAACAGATACTCCTAGTTGTGAATGGACCAGGAATGGTGGATGCAGACATAAGTAAAGAGTGGTCCTGACACATGAGGATTTTAGTTTATGGTAGTGGATCTCACACCTTGCTGTTTATGATAATCCCTTGGACTGCTTGTTAGAAATGTAGTGTCTCGGATTACCTGCAAGGATTTGGATTCATGGAGTCCGGGGTCTACATTTTAGTAAACACATCCCAGATGACTATGATGTAGGTGATCTACAGACAACATTTGGCTAAATGCTGGCTTACTGGATCACATGAACTATCAGTGTAGTGAGAGACCCTTATTCCCATGCCCCATCAATTCCCCTTGCTCCCTCATTTATTCTTATCAGAGGAATGACCTAGTTACTATCCTCTTTATCTACTTTCAAAATCTGCTTCTTTGCAGAGTCAGTGTTTCTGTCTGCTATACGCCTTGTGGTAAGAAGCCTATCTCTGTGGGATACCTTGAGGCTGTCCAGCTGTGCCAGAGCCTTATGAGTAAATATATTCATTCCATGTAGGATATTAATAGACCTATTTGACTCTGCATGTCTCATCATTGATTCTCAGCTAGGAGATATTTTGGCCACCCGTTTCTCCCCCAAGGTACATTTGGCAATGCCTGGAGATATTTTTGTTATTACATTTGAGGGTAGGAGAGGGTTCTGTTGGCAACTAGTGAGTAGAGGCCGGGAATGCTGCTAAATATCCTACAGTACACAGAACAGCCACTACTCCCCTAACAAAGAATTTTTCTGCCTAATATGTCAGTAGTACTACGATGGAGAAACCCCGATCTAAACCCTATTCTCCCTGTACATTCATAAAAAGGTAATATTTCTATCTCTAGTTGTTTGGCTCCTGAGTTTATCTCTGGTTAGCTACAGATCTTAGTGGGGAAGAGAATGGCATTATGTGTTTGTCCCCCAAAAGTCCATCAAGAAGGAGTGGACAGAAGATGGGAAAGAAAGCAGAGGGCGCAGTGAAAACCAGGAAGATCATGTTCTTAAGAGGGGGAAGCCATCAGAGTCACCTGCTTCAGAGAGGTCTAGTGAGGCAGGAACTTAAATGTATATTTAGGAATTAACGTCATGACTTCAATGATCTCCTTTGTCAGAGGTACTTGGATGAAACAATAGAGCAGATTGCCTTGAGGAGTGAGTGAGTGATAAGGAGATGGAGGTAGTCAGTGCTGGATTCTCTCTCTGGCTTTTGAGGGGAAGCAAGAGAAAGGATGACAACTAGAGGGAAACACAGGAACCGACAACATTAAATATGTTTGTATTATAAATAGAGAGGCTAATAGAGAAGGAGTATTTGAAGACCAGATAAAAAAAGAGAAATCATCTGGTGTGAAGTTGTTGACAAGGTCAGAGAAAGATGAAATTCAGAACACGGTTGTAAGAATCTTCTTTGTTCAGAAGTGATTATGACTATGATGATGTGGGAGATAGTAAACAAATGGAAATAAGTTTGTAAAACTTGGGCTTGGTTGGGGTCGGGGAGGAGGGAGATGGAGCAGGTCTTCCTTGATGGCCTCTTTTCTTCTTTGCTGAACTGAAAGGTGGTGCCATTTTCTGAGACTTCAGAGAGAAGTGGTACAGTAGGGAGCTCAAAGGGGACAGTAAAAATTTCAAATGAAAATCAAGTGGGAGAAGGAACCAACTAGAGACCATTGCATCAGCTTTTTTTTAATTGTAGTTCAGAATTTGGAAGGGAGGTGAATCTACTCACTCTTATTTTACAAGTAACTCAAGCTGTACATTCCAGGCTGTCACATTCTGTTGCTCCTGGGAGTTGTACTCCTGGTTGTCAGGGCAGGGGGAGACCAGTGCAGTGGGATGACAATACTCTCACATTCCTGCTTCTTCCTTGCCTCCCATGACCAAATTTCTGGAAATATAATCTGAGGAGTCTGACTTTTGTCCAGAAACTTAACAACTCTCATATATCATGTGAATTTGCCCTTCTGCCCTCCCATAGCTGGTACCTTAGCAGGAAACCCATTTCATGTCTAGGAATTGGACCCTGGCAAACAATATCTGTTGTGTCAGTGATTCAGAAAGTATGATGACTACATGTGATCTTGTTTGCCTCCTACCTTGTTTGAATTTCAGTGAGCACTTTCACGTCCCATAGAGACAGCAGGATGAAACATTTGAAATGGGTGTCATACTGGGATACCCAGGAAAAGGCAGCCCTAAAGGCAACCACCTGCTTCACCTCCTTGCAAGTGTGTCTTTTGAATACTTTGCTTCATTGATTTGAGTTTCTGAAATGCTCATGATACTCATCTCTATCCACAATGCTAGTACAAAGGGAGCTTGAATGTTTTCATTTGCATCTCTAAACTCTTGCAAAGGTTGTAAAGTTATTTTACCCACTGGTAAATGTAATAAACAGTGATATTCAGATAGTGCACATTTAAGTTTGCCTTTCCTCTCTACATAAAAGTGCATGCTAATGGCCGCTGGATAATTAAAATTAAACCACATTCAATAGATAAACAAATTAAAGCAGAGCAAATTGTGTGCATGCTTCCCTAAACAGCACTCACATTATCAGACAGGGAAACCTGAATTATTCAAGGATATTGCAAGAGCTATTGAAGGAGCTATTGATTTTTTTAAGATAAGAAAGTGTCTCCAGTATCAATAGGTAGTGTTTGTTTATAAACTAGAATTTTTGTAATACTGCAGAGATTAAAAAGGAAATTGGATCAAAGCTAGTCAAACCTTACACACTAATCAGGACTTACCAACCTTATGATTGCTAGTATTATTTTTTTAACATTTACTTTTAATTACAAGTTAATACATGCGTTTACTTCCTTTGTAAAATATTACAACATTTCTGATCAACCTCAAGTATCCATCTGTTCTTCAAAGGTAACACTTGTTAGTGGTTTGATGTGGACATTTCCAGATGCTTTTTAATGCATTTTAAATACATATATAATATGTATTTATATATGTGTGTGTGTATATACATATATATATGTATGTGTGTGTATACATATATATACACACACAATATAACGCTGTAAAACATGTATGGGTGTGTATATGTGTGTGCGTATATATGTGTGTGTGTATATATATGTATATATGTGTATATATGTATATGTATATATATGTATATATGTGTATATATGTATATGTATATATATGTATATATGTGTATATATGTATATGTATATATGTATACACACACATACACACCCATACATGTTTTACAGTGTTATATTGTGTGTGTATATATGTATATATGTGTATGTATATGTATATGTATGTATATATGTGTAGGTATATGTATATATGTGTATATATGTATATGTATATATGTATATATGTGTATGTATATGTATATGTATATATATGTATATATGTGTATGTATATGTATATATGTGTATACACACACACATATACACTCCCATACATGTTTTACAGTGTTATATTGCCGAGTTTTTGTTTGCTTATTTTTTGGGGGGATTTCAACATAAATGGAATCATTTTACAAGTGCCTGCCTCTAACCTGCGTTTATTGTTCAATACTATGTTACATATTTCTGATACTGGTACTTTCAAATCTACCTCAATATTTCCCCCATTTCATTTCCTTTTTCTCTTAGTATATTTGTATCAAAGCAACAAATGTTCTTGATTAAAATACCAGAAAAAATCTTATAATAAAATACCATGGAGTTTTCTGCGCCATGGCTGGCAGCTCCACTCCCGTGACTCAAAGGCAACCCCTCTGAGTAGCTGCCTGTGGTTATCATCTCCAGATATTTAAATATTATATATGCCCATGAAATTATTAATGGGTTATTAATGTCGGATACTATCTTGACTTCCTGCTTGGTGGAACATGATTGCCGTTGCTGACACCATTGTCGCCTTTCCTCCCAATCTTTCCCCAATATGATCCTAACATTCCATTAAGTTTCTCTGTTGGCTGTGTTTGTAATTATAATTTAAGTAATTAAACCTCTTCTTGTCCATCGACTATATATATTATTTCTGGACTCTTTGTAAACATTGTATGATGGTGATGTGCCCCTCTTTTTAGCTTTTCTTTCCATGCTACTTTTTAATTTTTATTTTAAGTTCAGGGGTCCACGTGCAGGTTTGTTACATAGGTAAACTTGCATCACGGAGGTTTGTTGTACAGATTATTTTATCACCCTGGTATTAAGCCTGGTATGCATTACTTGTTTTTTCTGATCCTCTCTCCCTCCTCTGACATAACACTCTCCAAAAGGCCCTAGTGTGTGTTGTTCCCCTCTATGTGTCCATGTGTTCTTATCATTTAACTCCCACTTAAAAGTGAGAACATGTGGTATTTGGTTCTCTATTCCTGTGTTAGTTTGCTAAGGATAGTGGCTTCACTCCATCCATGTCTCTGCAAAAGAGATGATCGTATTCTTTTTTTATGGCTGCATAGTTATTCTATGGTATATATGTACCACATTTTCTTAATCCAGTCTATTACTGATGGACATTTAGGTTGATTGTATTAGCATGGACATTTAAGCCATTAGTACACACATTTAGGTTGGTTCTTTCCTATTGTGAATAGTGATGCAATGAACATATGCGTGCATGTGTGTTTATAATAGAATGATTTGTATTCCTTTGGATATATACCTAGTAGTGGAATTTATGTCTTTAGGTCTTTGAGGAATCACCATACTGTCTTGCACAATGGTTGGACTAATTTACACTCACACCAACAGTGTATAAGCATTCCTTTTCTTCACAACCACGCCAGCATCTGTTATTTTTTGACTTTTTAATAATAGTCATTCTGACTGGTGTTAGATCATATCTCATTGTGGTTTTGATTTGCATTTCTCTAATGATCAGTGATGTTGAGCTTTTTTCCATGTGATTGTTGGCCACATGTATGTCTTCTTTTGAAAAGTGTTCATGTCCTTTGCCCACTTTTTTATGTGATCGTTTGTTTTTTTTTCTTTGAAAATTTAAGTTCCTTATAGATGCTGGATATTAGATCTTTGTCAGATGCATGGTTTGTAAAAGTTTCTCCCATGCTGTACATTATCTGTTTACTCTGTTGATAGTTTCTTTTGGTGTGCAGAAGCTCTTTAATTAGATGCCTTTTGTCAATTTTTGCTTTTGTTGCAATTGCTATTGGTGTCTTCATCATGAAATCTTTGCCTATGCCTATGTCCAGAATGGTATTGCCTAGATTGTCTTCCAGAGTTTTTATAGTTTTGGGTTTTACATTTAAGTCTTTAATCCATCTTGAGCTAATTTTTGCATGTGGTGTAAGGAAGGGGTCCAGTTTCAATTTTCTGCATATGGTTAGCTAGTTCTTTCATTACCATTTATTGAATAGGGAGTACTTTCTCCATTGCTTGTTTTTCTCAGGTTTGTTGAAGATCAGATAGCTGTAGGTGTGCAGTCTTAATTCTAGGTTCTCTGTTCTGTTCTATTGGTCTATGTGTCTGTTCTTGTACCATTACCACGCTGTTTTGGCTACTGTTGCCCTGTAGTATAGTTTGAAGTCAGGTAGCGTGATGCCTACAGTTTTGTCCTTCTTGCTTAGGATCGCCTTGGCTATTTGTGCTCTCTTTTTGGTTCCATATGAATTTTAAAACAGTTTTTTTTTCTAGACCTGTGAAGAATGTTAATGGTAGTATAATGGGAATACCATGAATCTATAAATTGCTTTGGGAGGTATGGCCATTTTCACAATATTGATTCTTCCTATCCATGAGCATGAAACATTTTTCTATTTGTGTCATCTCTAATTTCTTTGAGCAGTATTTTGTGTTCTCCTTGTGCCGATCTTACACCTCCCTAGTTAACTACATTCCTAGATATTTTATTCTTTTTGTGGCTGTTGTAAATGGAAGTTTTTTCATGATTTGGCTCTTGACTTCACTGTTGGTATGTAGGAATGCTAGTAATTTTTGCACACTGATTTTGTATCTTGAGCCTTTGCTGAAGTTATCAGCTTAAGAAGCTTTTGGACTGGGTCAGTAGGGTTTTCTAGATACAGAATCATGTAATCTGCAAACAGGGATAGCCTGACTTCCTCTCTACCTATTTGAATATGTTTATTTTTTTTTATCTTGCCTTACTGCCCAGGCCAGATATTTCAATAATATGTTGAATAGGAGTGGTAAGAGAGGGCATCCTTGTCTTGTGCCAGTTTTCAAGGGGAATGCTTCCAGCTTTTGCCCATTCAGTATGATGTTGACTGTAGGTTTGTCATAGATGGCTGTTATTATTTTGAGTTATGTTCCTTCCATACCTAGTTTATTGAGAGTTTTTTTTTTTAACATGGGTAGATGTTGAGTTTTATCAAAAGCCTTTTTCTGCATCTATTGAGACAATCATGTGATGTTTGTCTTAGTTGTGTTTACATGATGAATCACATTTATTGATTTGTGTATGTTGAACCCAACCTTGCATCCTCAGGATGAAGCCTACTTGGGGGGGATAAGCTTTGTGATGTGCTGCTGAATTCAGTTTGCCAATATTTGTTGAGGATTTTTGCATTGATGTTCATCAAAGATATTGACCTGAAGTTTTCTTTTTATGTTGTGTCTCTGCCAGGTTTTGGTGTCAGTATGATGCTGGCCTCATAGAATGAGTTAGGGAGCATTCCCTTCTTTTTAATTGTTTTTGGAATAGTCTTAGCAGGAATTGGTACCCGTTCTTCTTTGTGCATCTGGTAGAATTCAGTTGTGAATTCATCTGGTCCTGGGCATTTTTTCGTTGGTAAGCTATTTATTATCTTAATTTCAGAACTCGTTATTGGTCTGCTAAGGGATTCAATTTCTTCCTAGTTCAGTCTTGGGAGGCTGTATGTGCCCAAGCATTTATCTATTTCTTCTAGATTTTCTAGTTTATGCATATAGAGGTGTTCATAATATTCTGAAGGTTGTTTGCATTTCTGTGGAGTCGGTGGTAATATCCCCCTCATCATTTCTGATGGTGTTTATTTGAATCTTCTCTGTTTTCTTTGTTACTTTAGTTAGCTGTCTATCTATTTTATTAATGTTTTCAGCAAATGAGCTTCTGTCATTATTGATCTTTTGAATGATTTTCATTTCTCTATCTCCTTCAGTTCAGATCTGATCTTGGTTATTTCTTTTCTTCTGCTAAGCTTTGGGATTTATTTGTCCTTGGTTCTCTAGTTCTTTTAGTTGCAATGTTAGGTTGTTTACTTGAGATCTTTCCAACTTTTTGATGTGAGCATTTAGTGCTACAAATTTCCCTCTTAATACTGCCTTCCCTGTGTTCCAGGGATTACAGTACATTGTATCTTTGTTCTTACTAGTTTCAAAGTACTTCTTGAGTTCTGCTTTAATTTCACCATTTACCCAAAAGTCATTCAGGAGAAAGTTATTTGATTTCCATGTAATTGTATGGTTTTGAGTGGATTTCTTAGTTTTGATTTCTAATGTGGTTGGACTGAGGTCTGAGAGACTGTTTTTTATAATTCCAGTTCTTTTGCATTTGCTGAGGAGTGTTTTACTTCTGATTATGTGATCAATTTTGGAGTAAGTGCCATGTGACAATGAGAAGAATGCATATTCTGTTGGTTTTGGGTGGACAGTTCTGTACATATGTATCAGGTCAGTTTGATCCAGTGCTGAGTTCAGGTCCTGAATATCTTTGCTAATTTTCTGTCTTGATGATCTGTCCAATATTGTTAGCGGGGTGTGAAGGTCTCCCACTCTTATTATGTGGAAGTCTGAGTCTCTTTGAGGGTCTCTAAGCACTTGCTTTATGAATCCGGGTGCTCTTGTGTTGGGTGCATATATAGTTAGGATCATTAGATCTTCTTGTTGAACTGAATCCTTTATTATTATGCAATGCATTTCTCTGTCGTTTTTCATCGTTGTTGGTTTGAAATCTGTTTTGTCATATGCGTTGCAACCCCTGCCTTTTTCTGTTTTCCATTTGCTTGGTAGATTTTTCTTTATTCCGTTATTTTGAGTTTATGTGTGTCATTGCATGTGAGACAGGTCTTTTGAAGCCAGCATACCAATGGATCTTGGTCCTGTATCCAACTTGCCACTCTGTATCTTTTAACTGGGGGCATTTATCCGATTTACATTTAAGGTTAGTATTGATACGTTTGGATTTGATCCTGTCATCATGATAATAGCTGGTTATTTTGCAGACTTGTTTATGTGGTTGCTTCATAGTGTCACTGGTCTATATACTTCAGTGTGTTTTTGTAGTGGCAGCAATCATCTTTCCATATTTAGTGCTTCTATCAGGAGCTCTTGTAAGGCACATCTGGTGGTAATGAATTCCATCAGCATTTACTTCTCTGAAAAGGATCTTATGGAGGCTTAGTTTGGCCAGATATGAAATTCTAGGTCAGAATTTCTTTTCTGTAAGAACGTTGAATATTGACCTCCAATCTCTTCTGACTTGTAGGGTTTCTGCTGCAAGGTCTGCTGTTAGTCTGATAGGCTTTCCTTTGTAGGTGACCTGGCCTTTCTATCTAGCTGCCCTTAACATTGTTTCTTCCATTTTGACCTTGGCGAATCTTATGGTTATGTGTCTTGGAGATGATCTTCTGGTGTGGGGATGAAGATCTTCTCATGGAGTATCTTACTGGGGTTCCCGTTCTGTGCATTTTCTGAATGTTGTCCTGTTTAGCTGGGTTAGGGAAGTTCTGATGAATAATGTCCTGAAATACGTTTTCCAAATTGTTTCCACTCTCCCCATCTCTCTCAGGTCCACCAATGAGTCATATATTCAGTTTCTTTACATAATCCCATATTTCTCAGACATTTTGTTCTTTACTTTGCATTCCTTTTTGTCTCTTCTGGTCTGCCTGTCTTATTTCAGAAAGACAGTCTTTGAGCTCTGAGATTCTTTCCTCTGCTTGGTCCATTCTGCTATTAATACTTGTGATTGCATTGTGAAGTTCTTGTAGTGCGTTTTTCAGCTCTATCAGATCAGTTACGTTCTTCTCTATACTGGCTATTTTGTCTGTCAGCTCCTGCAATGTTCTATCATAATTTAAACTTCCTCGCATTGGGTTATGAAGTACTTCTTTGGCTCAGTGAAGTTTGTTCTTATCCATACTCTGAATTCTATTTCTGTCATTTCAGCCATTTCGGCCTCAGCCTAGTGCTGAACACTTGATGGAGAGGTGATGCGGTATTTGGAAGAAAGAGGGCACTCTGGCCTTTTGAGTTTTCAGCATTCTTGTGCTGATTCTTTCTCACTTTCGCATCTTTGTGGGCTTATCTACCTTCAATCTTTAAGGTTGCTGACCTTTGAATTTTCTTTTTTTTTTCCTTTTAACAGACTGGCCACTTTTGTGTAGTGCTACTGCAGTTTTCTGGGGTTCTGTTGCAGTTCTCTAGTTGCCTCAGATTTTCCAGTACGTGGAGGTATCACCAGTGAGGTCTGTGAAACAGCCTGCCCTTTCCTCCAAGAGCTCTGTCACAGGGAGGTAATGATCTGTTGCCAGCCCGAAGGCAACTGTAGGAAGTGGCTGGAAGCCCTGGTTGGGATGTCTCACCTGGTCAGGAGAAATGGGATTGGGGACCCTTTAAAAAAGCAGTCCGGCAATGCTTTTGTAGAGCAGCTGTGCTATGCTGGGGTCCTGCTTTCACCCCTGGTTGGCTTGGGCTCTCCAAAGCCCAAAGACTGGAATGGCTACATCATCCAAATGGCAAATATGGTGGCCTGCCCCTTCATCTGGGAGCTCTGTCCTAGGAAGTTTTCAAATATCTGTTGGCCAGAGAATACCAGCGGGGGTGGCTGGAGGCCCCAGTTGGGAGGTCCTGCCCAGTGAGGAGGAATGGAATGGGGACCTCTTTAAGGAAGCAGTCTGGCTATGTTTTGGTAGAGCAGTTGTGCTGTGCTGGGGCATCCCTTTCACCCCTGATTGGTGTGAACTCTCCAAAGCTTGCAGGCTGAAGCATCTGAGTTGCTCAAACAGCAAAGATGGTGGCCCACACCTCCTCCTGGGAACTCTGTCCCAGGGAGAATTCGAATATCTGTCAACTGGAGAACACCAGTGGCCTCTCCACTCTTCCAGTGTATTTTATTATAATCCATATCCTTTAAAATGTTAAGTTGGAATATGTGCTTCATTTACAAGCTGAATCTAAACATGGAAAAATCAACATGTGGCATTTACATTATTAAGACTACACAAACATTCTGTATACAAAATATATTATCTATACTTTTGAAATATAACTTTCAGTTTTTGTTTCTTATTGTTCTTGTTTTCTTACATCATTTGACTTTATATACTATATATATATGTATATATTTTTTAAAAACTCCTTTCAATAAAACATTTTTGGATTCTTCTTTCCAGGAGATCTTCTGCTCAGGGCCATCCATTCTTCTGTTCCAGTAAGAACTATTGTTCTCTAGGCCTGTCACCTAGCTTTTATCCTGGGACACTTCACTGTTTCTGTAGAATGTTCCTCTTATTTCTTATTCCCATATACTTTTGCTCCAGGATATGCTCAAGTAAGTTACTAAGAAATGGTATGTGAAGGGTAAATTTTCTGGACATGCACAAAAATATATTTATCCTCAAATTTAATTGTTAATGTGTTTGCATAAAAATTCAAGTTTCAAAATTATTTTCCCTTGCAGTAATGAAGGCATATTATATCCTGTTCTGAGCAATCTAAAGACAATCAGTTTATTTCAATGTTGGTGACCTCTTTTTTTTTTTCCCCAAATCCTTCATGAAAACTTTTAGCATCTTTATTCTTTGTATTGTAAAACTTTACAGATATTTGCCTGAGTACAGGCTTTTTTCATTTAATATGGGCCCTTCAAATTTGGAGTCTGATGGAAATTTTCTTGTATTATTTCCTAAGATAATTTTTCTTTCATTTGTCTCTGTTATCTTTTTTTTTCTAAAATTGCTGTTAGATTGGAAATGTCTGATGCTTGAGACATATGAATTACGTGTTCCTTTTTTTTTCATTTCTCTGCCTTTAATTCTCCTTCTTGGGATATATCTTGACTTTATTTTCAAACTATCTGCTGATTTTTTTCTAACTTGACAATATATTTTCAACGTATAAGAATTTCTAGCTTTTCATTGACTTTTCTTTTTTAAGTAATATTTTACTATTTTACAGATAAAATAACATCTTGAGATTTCTGAGGATAATAGAGATTTAAAAAATTTGTTTTTTTCTCTTAAATTCTTCTTTCCCTCTGGCATCATATTTGTTTTCTTTTTTAATCTTTGTCTTTTCTTTGGAAATTGTCTTCAAATACCAGGTAATCTTTAGGTATCCTTTTATCCTTTCAGGATGAGAGTATAAAAGGCTGTTTGGGGAGCTCTGTGTATATAGGCAGAAGCTTGTCCCTTGGAGGCCTCTGCTTTAGGACAATTGCTGAGAACTTTCAATGCTAGGATGTGAATGTGTTTTCTTTGTGGACATCCTATGAGGAGACAGATGACAAGCTGCTCTGTGTGCAGCAAGGCTGGTAGGTTTTTAGCAGTATGTCCTCACAGGACCCCTTGCTTGGGAGGGCCCTGCCTTTGGTTTAATGCTCTGTGTTCTTGGTCTTGAAATTACTAATCATTTTAACTTAATTTTTTTTTTTTTTTTGGTAAGTCAAGTCCAAGGATAAAATGGAGCATGTTAACATGATTTTTCACAAAACTTGATGAACTGATTCTAAACTTCTTGGAGAAGACTAGGTGCACAAGAATATGCAAGACCCTTTGAGTTGAAGTTACAAGCCTTGGGCAGGCTTCATTTTCCCCTTGGACTTGACAGTCTCCAAATAATATGTTAATTTCAGTGTTTCCACTGGAAGCACTAGAAGCTCTGAAATTAGCATATCTGGAGACTATTGCCATCTTTATTTCAATGAGCATGGTATAGCTGTCTATTCAAGTCTTTGTTTTAACATTTAGAAAATATACTTTTGAGAATTTTTTCGTACATGAATATCTTGTGCATATTTGTGTAGTTTTATTCCTACCTGGCTATTTTATAGTAGTTGCTATTCTAAAAGACATTTTTTTCCTATTATGTTTTCTAATTGATGGTTTTTGGAAAACCATGGATTTTTGCTTGCTGATCTTGTATCTGGCAACTTTGTTTTTGTTCTCCAACTACTTTTTAAGCTGATTCTCTTGCTGATAGGTTTTCAACTAGTGTGGCTATCCAGGTCTTCCTTTTCAATAATTTGCTGTGATTTCCGTTAAGAGGTAGCAAACCCTTTTGAACTTTACTGTGACTAGAATTCCCTATCAAAGACATCATGATTAACATGCCTGCCCTCACTCCCAGGTCTGTTCCAAAAGTACTTACCCGGGGATAAGTTTTGTCATTGCATTGATTTGGAGAGAATAATTCAATCCCTAAATTACGTTTTTAAATACTCAGTCCATCCATCCTGTCAAAAGATATTTGAAATAGATGTTTTTCTATGGCTCTTGACAAGTTACATTGACCAGATACTTTGGTTTACATTTGATGTACTTGGTATAAATATTTATATGAAATTACTTTACATTAGTGCCTTGGATGACTTGGCTCTGGGGATGGGGTGGCCAGATGAATTACAAGATACCTAATTAAATCTGAGTATAGAAAAAATAGCTTTTATTGTAACTATGTGCCATGCAATATTTGGGACATAATTTTTCCATACAATATTTGGAACATTGATATGGTTTGGCTCTGTGTCCCCATCCACATCTCATCTTGAATCATACTCCCACAATTTCCACATGTTGTGGGAAGTGCCCAGTGGGAAATAATTTGGATCGCAGAGGCAGTTTCCCCCATACTATTCTCATGATAGTGAATCAGTCTCATGAGATCTGATGGTTTTATCAGGGTTTCTGCTTTTGCATCTTCCTCATTTTCTATTGCTGCCACCATATAAGAAGTGCCTTTTGCCTCCTGCTGTGATTCTGAGGCCTCCCCCAGCCATGTGGAACTATAAGTCCAGTTAAACCTCTTTTTCTTCCCAGTCTTGGATAGGTCTTTATCAGCAGTGTGAAAATGGACTAATACAGTAAATTGGTACTTGTAGAGTGAGGCGTTGCTGAGAAGATACCCAAAAATGTGCAAGCAACTTTGGAACTGGGTAACAAGCAGAGGTTGGAACAGTTTGGAGGGCTCAGAAGAAGATAGGAAAATGTGGGAAAGTTTGAAAACTCCTAGAATTTGTCGAATGACTTTGACAAAAATGCTGATAGTGATATGAATGATAAGGTCCATACTGAGGAGGTCTCAGATAGAGATGAGGAACTTGGGAAATAGAACAAAAGTGACTCTTATTATGTTTTAGCAAAGAGACTGGCAGCATTTTGCCCCTGCCTTAGAGATGTGTGGAACTTTGAACTTGAGAGAGATGATTTAGGTTATCTGGCAGAAGAAATTTCTAAGCAGCAAAGCATTCAAGAGGTGACTCGGGTGCTTTTAAAAGCATTCATTTTAAAAAGGGAAACAGCATCAGCATAAAAGTTCCGAAAATGTGTAGCATGACAATGTGATAGCAAGGAGAATCCTTTTTGAGGAGAAATTCAAGCTGGCTGCAGAAATTTGCATAAGTAACAAGGAGCCAAATGTTAATCCCCAAGACAATGATGTAAATGTCTCTAGGGCATGTCATAGGTCTTCATGGCAGCCCCTCCCATCACAGACCTGAAGGTTTAGGATAAAAAAATGGTTTTGTGGGCTAGGCCCAGGGTCCCCATGCTGCGTGCAGCCTAGGAACTTTGTGTCCTGCATCCCAGCCACTCCAGCCTTTGCTAAAAAGGGCTAAGGTACAGCTCAATCCATAGTTTCAGACGGTGCAAGCCTCAAACTTTGGCAGCTTTAACAAGGTGTTGAGTCTGCGGGTACATAGAAGTCAAGAATTGAGGTTTGGGAACCTCCACCTAGATTTCAGAAGATGTATGGAAATGCCTGGATGCCCAGGTGAAAGTTTGCTGCAGGGGCAGTGCCCTCATGGAGAACCTCTGCTAGGATAGTGTGGAAGGGAAAGGTGGGGTCAGAGGTCTCACACATCAAGTCCTTACTGGGGCACTGCCTAGTGGAGCTGTGAGAAGAGGGTCATCATATTCCAGACCCCAGAATGGTAGATTCACCAACAGCTTCCACCATTCACTTAGAAAAGCTACAGACACTCAGTGCCAGCCCAGGAAAGCAGCCAGCAGCGGAGCTTTACCCTGAAAAGCCACAGGAGTGGAGCTGCCCAAGACTATGGGAACCTACGTCTTGAATCAGGATGAACTGGATGTGAGACATGGAGTCAAAGGAGATCATTTTGGAGATTTAGAATTTGATTGCCCTGCTGGATTATGGACTTGCATGGGTCCTGTAACCCCTTTGTTTTGGCCAATTTCTCCCATTTGGAATGGCTGTATTTACCCAATATCTGTACCCCCATTGTATCTAGGAAGTAACTAGCTTGCTTTTGACTTTACAGGCTCATAGACAGAAGGAACTTGCCTTGTCTCAGATAAGATTTCAGACTGTGGATTTTTGGGTTAATGCTGAAATGAGTTAAGACTTTGGGAGACTGTTGGGAAGGCATGATTGGTTTTGAAATGTGAGGACATGAGATTTGGAGGGGTGGAATGATATGGTTTGGCTCTGTTTGTCCCCCCCAAATCTCATCTTGAGTTGTACTCCCATAATTCCCATGTGTTGTGGGAGGGACCTACTGGGAGATAATTTGAATCATGGGGGCGGTTCCCCCATACTGTTCTCATGGTAGTGAATAAGTCTCATGAGATCTGATGGTTTTGTCAGGGATTTCCGCTTTTATCTTTCTTATTTTTCTCTTGCTGCCACCATGTAAGAAGTGCCTTTGCTTCCTGCTGTGATTCTGAGGCCTCCCCAGCCATGTGGAACTGTAAGTCCAATTAAACCTCTTTTTCTTCCCAGTCTCAGGTGTGTCTATCAGAAGCATGTAAACAGATGAATACAAACATACACAAAAAATTATTTGTTGTGTATCTAGATTTAAAGTTAACTAGGTGTGTTATGTTTTCCTTTGCAATATTTGGTGACCCTATCCTGGAAGGCATTATAAGAAGATAAAAATGTTGTGGTGTTGTAGACACCAACAGTAACACAATATAGCCATCTGTTTTGATAAAGGAAGTAGCAGAAAACAGAAGTAAGTCGCTTTCAGACTGAAAGGTTTTGATGATTTCATTTACATACTTTATTCAGGGTGAAAATGATGAATTTTTCAGCATCTTTCTTTAATTTAAGCCCCTATTAGCGAAGTAACTATAGCAAAACATTCATATAATGCTAAACAGAAATTATTTTAGGATTTCTGCTACTTTTTGTATTACATTTTTGGATTTGTTTCATTATAGTCTTTAATACAGATACTTAAGGTAATAAAGAAAACCAAACAGTTGAGAGACAGGAATTTTAATATTACCTGAGTCACTAAAGAACTATGTGACTATGATGGTCATTAAATTAAGACTGCTCACAAATACGTTGGTTCTTCTTGTTTCAGGCATATGATAGGATTGCATTGTGCAGTACTAAAGACTCATGACTTGCTTTCACTAATAAAACATGAGTGGAAACTTAAAAACTAAAGTTCCATTTGCTATGGCCTTATACTTTCCACAGTAACCTTGGAAATTTGTGTTAAGATGGAATTTGGACAGCTGGGGTCCCTGAATGAGTGTGGTGACTAGACCCACGTTGAATATATAGTACAAATGAAAAATAAAAGTTAAAACAGTAAATTTCAGCTTATATGTTACTGCAGCATAACGTAGCCCACACTGAGATAAACAAATTGTATGTTGAAATGGGGGTTGCTACACTAAAGTCTGTAACATATGGCATTGGGTTGTTGGTTGGATGCTGGTCAGTAGAAAACATATTAGAGGCTAGGCAAATGATAAACTTCTCCTATGATAATCTGGAGTTAATCTACCTACTTAAATTGTATCTCTAGAGAAAGAGGTAGAAATAAAATGTTAGTAATGTGTATTGGTTGCTATTTACTTTGATAAGATACTTTAAGAAAGATGAATTGGACACTTTGTAAGCACACATAAAAGGAATAGAGAGAGTCCATAGATTCAAAGAATGGTGTGGTTGGAAGAGGCAACTTCCAATATCAAAGAAAGATTAAAAAAATTGAGAAAGCTTTTGGTCAAGAAAGGCTGATTAAACTCAAATATGGCTATTACATTTATTGTTAAGTCTTCTAGATAAAAGTATCTCTTTTAATGTCTAACTAAAGGTGTGAAACCAAGTAAATCCTTTCAGTTGGACAAAACACCTCAGGAATAAAATACTAATGTGAACAGAGTCCTTTGCTAACCTCCATTACACGGTTAGTCAGAGCAAGAAATAAACATTATTATTTTTTTTCCTTAGCCAGGGAGTCTTGGACTTCCAAGGCATGTATATTGACTTTAACATCTTGTCTTTTTATTTTTCTATGAAATGGGATTAATTATAGTTGTCCAGTGTATTCTACAAGATAATTTTGAAAATCATGGATTTGTAGCATGAAATCCATTAGCATAAATTACACATCCATCATAGCATCTATTTATTGAACATCATTCATGTGCTCAGCTTGTCCTAGGCTTTAGGAAATCAAACCCGAATTTTTTTCATAGAATAAGAAAACTAAAAATACTGTATGATCATTAAGCATAGGGGGCTTTTGGATTACAAAAGATTAGCTCTCTCAGCATTGGAAGGGAAGCTGTCAAAGAATAATTGCTAGAGGAGGTAATGTTTGTTGAACTTTGAAGCCCTGAGAATTATGTCTAGGCAGAAGCCATAGCAAGAACGATAGAGACAGTAATAAAATAGCAAATCAATAAGTGCTCATGGAATAGTGGTGGTGGGTAACATTGGGAGGGTGGTGGTGAGAGACAGATCTCTTCTGTCAAGGACTTAGACCTTTTCTAAATCAAATCATGAATCATCAAAGAATATTCAATACAGAGAGAAATTTGCCTTTTTAGAAATACCACTGTAATGACGGAGGGTGGTTTAGAGGGGGCAGATATTACTGGGTAGAAGTTAACTGAGATAATATAGGGAAATAAGCTGGCAATGGTAATGGAGAAAACAGAAAATGTTTGAGAGGTATTTATGAAATATTTAGGAAAAGAATCACCAGAATTTGGGGACTGATTGAATCCGATATCTCTGGTGTAGGTGAGGTGGATGAGAGGTGGTGATTCTATGTACTGAGGTTGGAATATAGGAAGGGGAAGGTTTTGAGGGAAAAATAGTATCTTCTGTGTTGTCCGTGTGAGGTTTGCTATTCGCCTATGTGTCATATAAGAATCAAGGTCAATGAACAACTGGCTTTATAAAACCTGGAAATGTAAGTATTGGAGTTATTATTATCTAATGACTAAGAAATAGATGGAGTCAGGGTTTTCTTATCTGGGCGGGGCGGGGGGGGGGGGATTAAAGTAGAGGAATCGGGTGAAGCCATAGGGAACATAAATGTTTAATCCATGTAACAGCTGACTTTTACTGAGTACCTACCATGTACTACCAGGCACAGTGCCAAGAGACTTACATGCATTCTTTAATTTAACTTTAACTACATCTTATAAGACATTACACTTGTCTTGTAGAGTAGAAGACAGAACCCCAGAGAGGTTACTTGCCTAAGATCAAGGAGCTGGGAAGTGGTAAAATTAAGATTCAAATTCAAGTGACCAGATTACAGAGTCAGAAAACTTCATCTTAGAGAGAGAAAGCCATGATAACAACTAGGAAGGTGTGACTTAGGGGTAGGAGGTAAGCTGGAGGAGAGGGGTACACCAGAAGCCAAGGACAGAAGGACTTTCAAAGAAACTCAGTGAGTGAAGAGTTATGTGGTAAAAGATTCTAAGTGCTATGGACACATTAAGGAAAATAAAGTGCCAGAATGTTTTTGATGGCTGAGGTAATATTAGTGAACATGACAAGAGTGGAAGCCAATTTTTAGTGAGTTAAGGAGAAACTAAAAATAACAGAGTGAAGGTGGTGCCTTTAAACTACTTTCTCAAAGCTTAGTCCTGAAAGAAGGGAGAGATACAGAAGACTTGTGGCCAGGGATGACTTGAGACTTGAGTGTGTGTGGAGGGAGAAGGAGAGTTTTCTGTAGTTTTGGTTTTTAACGGAAAAGATGTGATCACGTTTAGAGGCTAGTTGAACAGAATTGGTAGGGTAAAGAGAAAGGAGAGAGAAAGGTGATTGAAGTGGGGATATGGATCTGGGAACAGGTAGAAAGTCAGCCATGGGTAGAAGAGGGCACTTCTGAGAAAAGAGAAAAATAATTGGAAGGATTCAGAGTCAGGGAAGTTTGTAGGAGAAGAAGAAAAAGTTGAGGTATTTTTCCCACAGACATGAAAACACGGAGAGAGGCAAGTACTGTGTATATGCAAATTAAACCTTTTTAAGATTGATAAAATGATATTTTAAAAAGTTATTCAATATGTAAGAAGAGTGAAAACAAGCAATTCTTAAAAATTTGTGCAACTGTTGTGTCTAGGAAGGATGTGTAGATTTTTTTTTTTTTTTTTTTTTTTTTTTTTCAGTCTATACCAGGGTTTTAGGTCTGTGACTAGGGAACAGTCATTTGAATGTAAACTTGTTTATCATCAAGAGGAATTGCATTGGCTATGCCAAAGATGTCAGTAAAATCAACAGAAGCTTCAAAGAGCAGGCACTATAGATTTCCTCTGGAAAGGGAAGTCCTTGTGTCCCTCACTCTGTCTGTCCTGGACCCTTTTATGTTGACACGATGATTGATTGATACAGAAAACCTTGTTTTAGTCAGCTCGGGCTGCTGTAACAAAACACCACAGACTGGGGGATTTAAACAGCAGGCATTTATTTCTCATGGCTCTGGAGGCTGGGAAGTCCAAGATGAGGGCATCAGCATGGTCAGCTTCTGGTAAGGGTCTACTTCCTAGCTAGCAGATGGCTGCCTTCTTGCTATGTCATCACATGGCAGAGAGGGAGAGGGAGGGGGAGATGTCCCGTTTTTTTTTTTTTTTTTTTTTTTTTTTTTGAGACAGAGTCTCACTCTGTCACCAGGCTGGAGTGCAGTGGTGCAATATCAGCTCACTGCAACCTCTGCCTCCTGGGTTCAGGCAATTTTCCTGTCTCAGCCTCCTGAGTAGCTGGGATTATAGGCACCCACCACCATGCCTGGCTGATTTTTGTACTTTTAGTAGAGATGGGATTTTGCCATGTTGGCCAGGCTGGTCTCAAATTCCTGACCTCAGGTGATCTGCCTGTCTCAGCCTCCCAAAGTGCTGGGATTACAGATGTGGGCCACCGCACCTGGCCAAGATGTCCCTTTTTTAAGGGCACTAATCCCTTCATGAGGACCCCACCTTCATGACCTCATCTCAACCTAATTACATCCCAAAGGCCCCACTTCCAAAGACCAACACATTGGAGGTTTGGAGTTGAACATACTAATTTTGGGAGGACACAAACTCTGTCCACAACACGCTATGGATGACTTCTTTCTCTTGGGATAACTTCCTGTTCCTTCCTGTGTTTATACTGTCCAGTTAAATCAGAACCTTGGTGATCTGTATTTACTCAAAAGAGTTCAGGTGGTTTGATACTTTAAAAAATATTCTTTACTTTATTTGTGAAATCCATGTAACTCCATTTGTTTTTTAAAATTACCAAACCTCTTTTCTCAGACTTTAAAAAAGGCATCATAAAATACATACTTGTGTGTATGACAATAATGAATTAGTGTTTTTTTCTTTTTTCTTTTTTTTTTTTTTTTTGAGATGGAGTCTTGCTCTGTCACCAGGCTGGAGTGCAGTGGTGCCATCTCGGCTCACTGCAACATCTGCCACCTGAGTTCAAGCAATTCAACTCCCTCAACCCCCTGAGTAGCTGGGACTACAGGCAAGCACCACCACACCCGGCTAATTTTTTGTATTTTAGTAGAGATGAGATTTCACCATGTTGGCCAAGATAGTCTCAATCTCCTGACTTCATGATCCACCTGCCTTGGCCTCTGGATTACAGGTGTGAGCCACCATGCCCGGCCATGCATTCTTTTTAACCCATAAGGCTTCTGAGTCTGCCTCCTACTTTTGGGATACTTTTGTTGTTTTCTTAAATTTTTTTGCTGTGAAGTCATAGAGATTTTTTTCCTTAGGCAAAATTTTCTAAAAGTCTTATTGGATACTGGTTGCCTGTTGTTTCTTTGCAAAGTTGTTTTTCACTCTGCTATCGGTATCAAAAACAGCCTTCTACAGAGCTGTATTATTGAAACGTTTGGGGGCAACCAGGGAGCTGGTAAAGGGCTCTCCAAAGCTCTCCAGCTGGATAGAAGCACTAATGACTAGAACTTGCATTTCTCACTTACTTTCAGGACTTTTTTTTTCACCCAGAAAATTAGACAGCCAATTAGTTCAATTCAATTCAATTTCTTACATATGCAATGAATAACTTTCATATAATTAATATGGCCCAAGGTATAGAGTTCCCATGAAGTTTCAGAACTGGGGTTCATTATTCACTGAGATAGTGAGTACAGATTTCAGCCAGTGCAAAACAATTTTGACAAGTCATTTTGATTAGTATTTAATAAAATCCATTTTACTTAAAATAACATTTTGGCTAAAATAGAATGGCATTTCCTTATCTTGAACCACACTGTGTTGTCACACAATATGGCAGAAGTATTCAGAATATGTTTGAGATTTGGCCATGCTGTGGAAATGAAACAGATTCTGGAAAAATCACTTTCATTTGAACCTCCCAAATTTCCTCCAGTCTGTCTTTGCAGCACCTCTGCTGAAGTGTGTCTAAAGTGGTATACATTTGTTCACAGGACTGTAGTTTATATTCAGGGGCTACCTCCGATCCTAAGCATGGTTAAAAATAGTGTTAATCATCCAGAATGTGACTTCTTTCAGTTCTATTTGGCGATGGAGGATATTAGTCAGTGTTTTCTTAGATATAATGTTCTGGTATGTGAGTTAACGTTGCAATGAATTTAAAAAAAGACAAATGAATAGGTCTAAAAATAGAATCCTATTTAGAAAAATCTATACTCCTTCCTCTTAGAATTCTCCTGGTTGACTACTCACAGCAGTCAAAGTATAGAGCTTTGTAAGGAGTTTGCACACCCAAGACCCCACAGGACAATTGGTCTCTAGTGCAGGGCAATTAAACTACCAGATTCCAGCTGGGCTGTACCTTTTAGATTTTCCTAACATTAATTTCTACATGAGCCAAGGCAAATGAGCAACTAGGAAACCTGATTAGTCTTCTCAAGGCTTCCTCTGTGGACTAGCTCGCTTCTCCCCAGTGAAGGCATTGTTCTACAGTTCTGTTATCTGCATACTAAATATTTCTTCATTGTCTTAAAAGAAGGGAGTACTCCTAAATAAAGTATGCATAATTCCCAGTTAGATCATTCCATTTTTAATCACTATGCAAATCTAATGAGCCACCTTTAATTTTTGTTGTTCCCTAAGTGGGATATCCTTCAAAAATATTTAAAGAAGTAGTATTGTTTCAAAATATACACAACAAAATAGCATAGATTTCCTCACAAATATCAACCAGATAAGTATTCAGTAGACTTATGAATTCTGTTATTTATGAATAAACACAATTTGGAGCTGTCTTGAGCTGTCTTGGAACTGTTTGAATTGAAAATTGGAAAAGGCCATGACTGTCATCGTTGATTTGGTCTGGATAGGTTCTCACTGAGGGTCTTGACATCTGCTGCACTATTAGGATTCACTGGAATTTATGCACCATAAATGGATAGACACACGCACACTACTGCTCATAATAACTTGGGCTTTATAGCCTATTTGGTTGCTCACCCTGGCAACATGTCCTGGACCACATGACAGTCATAAAGACCCTTTCTTCGGGTCCTAGCAGTCTCCTCCTGCCCCTAAACTGGGTTCTCCCTGGGTTCTTGCAGGAAAGCAGGCCCAGAGTAGGAGCTCAGTTCATATTTGTTGAACAAAGCACTGAATCTTGCAGAAGAAAGTTCAAGACAGAAAAGTTAACATTTGGTCAAATCAAATGTTGTGGCTACTGCTGCTAAATATTTTATTACTTAGTGATATGGCATTTTGTATATTACTGAGATCTCCATTGTGTCTGTGTCTCTCAAGCTTGTTCCTCCATAGGAAAGGACTAAGGAGAGAAAGTCTTCAGCTTTTCTCAGAGCATGGGATTTAAGGAAGGGGGTGGACTGTGAATCATGTGGGGCCCATCAGTAGGCTTTAGGCATCTATAACTGCCCCCCCCAAACCTCCACCCCACCAGCAAGATGTTACGTGAATTTGGAGTATTTATCCATATACATGTATTTTTTTAAGGAAAAGGATCCACGCTTCAAGCAGAGGCTCAAAGGAGTTTGTGTTCTTAAACTGTCAAGAACCCCTGCCATAGATGTTGCCAGCAGTGATTACAGACAGACTTTGTAATTGAACTAGGTAACTAACCTAGTACCCTAGGTACTTGGGTTTTAAAAAGTACAATTATGAAAGCAGTTAATTAGAAATAACATTGCTGTTAGACTCACAAGATGCTATTTGAGTAAAAAGTTGTGTTTTCCAAATAATCAAAACTTTGTGGCATGACTTGTGGTTTAAATTTTCCCTTAAACTTGGAGCTGACTGATTTTCTTTCAGATATAAAAGTTCTTTACTTGTTCTGCTCTCATGGATTCTTGAACAGAGGTAGAGTGTTCAGTGATAATGGAGCACTTGTAAATTGTCTTTCAGTACAGTGGGAATGGAGATTTCATTTTTCATTCTTTTTAGTCTAGTATATCTCTCGTCTCTCATGCCTGAAATATATTTTTTGGAGTCTATCTTGTCTACTGACCAATATTGATGACAAAATGGACCTCTTAGAAGGCAGAATAAGTTGAGCACATTGTGTTTCATCTTTATGATAAATACAGATTTCCCATTAAAAGAGAAATCCTTCTTTTGAAAAGCTAAATAGAAAGGTACTTTAAAAAGTGCCTTACAGATTGAATTTGGAGGACTAAGAAAAACTGACAAAATTTACTTGATTGCAAGTTGGATAAATTTCCATTTAATTTTAATCTCTGATGTGTATGTGTATGTTATATATATACGCATATACATTTATATTAATATATATATGTGTATGTACACAAACAAAAGAATAGCAAAAAAGAGAACAGAGTGTCAGGTCACCTAGTTGGTGTCTAGAACATAATAAGTTTTGTCTTGTTTTTACTGAGATGGTTTAATCAGTAAGTAGTTTAGCATTCATTCATTCATTCATTAGACATTTGGGTATCTACAATGTGCTAAGGCCTTTATCAGTTTCTGATGTAAAAATTTGGGTGAAAAGTGATCTCTCCTCAAAAGCCTGCCTTTAAGCACAGGAAAAAGACTAAACAAAACCTACCATGCTCAGGGTCAGTATTGTCAGTGGAAGCAGGATAATAGGGCTGGATCTGAAGGGAGACCCCCAGGTCTAAACTTGGTGCCCATTGCATATTAGCCCTGCAACCGTGATCAGTCACTGTGCCACTATAGGCCTCAGATTATTTATTTTTCTTTCCAGCTTTTATTTTAGGTTGAGGGAGTACATATGCTGGTTTGTTACATGGGTAAATTGCACATTGCAGGGGTTTGGTGTACAGATTATTTTGTCACCCAGGTGGTAAACAGTACTTAATAGGTAGATTTTTGATTCTCACCCTCCTTCCACTCTCCACCATCAAGTAGGCCTTGGTATCTATTATTCCCTTTTCCGTGTCCATGAGTACCCTATGTTTAACTCCTACTTATAAGTGACAACATGTGGTATTTGCTTTTTTGTTTCTGTGTTAATTTGCTTAGGATAATGTCCTCCAGCTCCATCCATGTTGCTGCAAAGGACATGATTTCATTCTTTTTTTATGGCTGCGTAGTATATTCCATGCCACACATGTACCACATTTTCTGTATCCAGTGCACCTTTGATGGGCACCTAGGTTGATTCCACATCTTTGCTATTGTGAATAGTAGTGCGATAAACATGTGTGCATGTGTCTTGACGGGAGGATGATTTGTATTCCTTTGAGCATGGACCCGGTAATGGGATTGCTGGGTCAAGTGGTAGTTCTGTTTTAAGTTCTTTGAGAAATCTCCAAACTGCATCCACAGTGGCTGAACTAATTTACACTCCCACCAGCAGTGTATAAGTGCTCCCTTTTCTCCACAATGTTACCAGCATCAGATTCTATTTTTAAGTTAATTTGTATCACCTCATAGAATTGTCATGAACATGTAAAGAACTTAGTAGGATGCAATTAAATGCTGCATAAATGTAAATTATTATGGCTAATTTTATTATTATTAAAAACACAGTATGAAAAAAGCATTTGGGAGCACAGAGAAGGGAACTATGAAAAATGACTAGAAAGTTGCTGGAAAGATAATGCAGAAAATGGACTCTTTGTGCTAAGTGGGGTTGGGGTGAGAAAGATCTTCAGAGGAAAACAGAAGGCATATAAATGCAGAGGTGCTTAGGGCAGGGATAAAGAACGTTCAGAGAGAGGCTCTCTAGAGTGCTTATATTATTTTCCTTCATGTGTTCAAATTAGTGTTTCTCTCTCTTCTAAAACTAGAGTTCTCTTTTTAAAAACTTTCTCTTCTTGGGTGGGCGTGGTGGTTTACGCCTGTAATCCCAGCACTTTGGGAGGATGAGGCGGGTGGATCACGAGGTCAGCAATTCGAAAGCAGCCTGGCCAGCATGGTGAAACCCCCGTCTCAACTAAAAATACAGAAATTAGCTGGGCATGGTGGTGGGTGCCTGTAATTCCAACTACTTGGGAGGCTGAGGCAGGAGAATCGTTTGAACCTGGGAGGTGGAGGTTGCAGTGAGCCGAGATTGTGCCATTGCACTCCAGCCTCGGTAACAGGGCAATACTTTATCTCAAAAATAAACAAGCAAACAAAAAAGCTTTCTTTTCTTGACATAAAAATGTGTAAGTTTAATGAATAACTGAATAACTATTATTTGACTCTCTTATTCCTCTTTTCTTCCAACTAGCTAGTGTCCCAAAGTGGATTTGTTGATGTCATAATTTAACTAACATAGATTTTCAATTAGAAGTATATTCCAATTTAGTATTTTTTAATATTTATGTTCAAGACCAGGGTTTCTATTTTTTGTTCAGCTTTATTTCATAGTATTTCCAAAATATTTATACTTTCTGTTAGCCACCTTTTATTGAAAATTTAAAAATTTTATATGGTGGTGTTTCATATGTAATTTGCTACTAAATTTTACTTTTTGTTTGCTAATTGATTGAATAGTGCCTATCACTATACTACTTTAAAGCAATGAGCTTGTGGCTTTTATATGAGTGTGTGCGTGGGTGCATACACACACACATGTATTTTTTTGCAAATATAAGGCACTTTTAAGTAAAAAAAATTTTCCTAATTTCCTGAATATTTTGTGAGATATTGAGAAAAGCAGGGTACAGAAATAGCAATATGGCAATGACTGACTAGTAAACATGATTCATAAGAAAAAAATGCCCTATTTCTTCAATCCACAAATATATGCTATCATTTTAATTAAAGTATATTTGCCTGTGACCCTCTTTCTAGCCTAAACTATTCGGGATCTTGAGCCTAGGTTATTTGAAATTTGGATTGATAAAGGTGGCGTATCCAATACAGCAGATAATAGTTTCTATGACTTTGAGAGGAATATACATTGTGGATAGACTTAGAATTTATAATAAAATCCTCATCAGTTAATATTTTCAAAATCAACTCATATTGTCAGTGTATTCAAATGCTTTTAGAGAAAATAAATCCTCTGCACAAAAATAATTAGCAAATGTTAGCCTTAATTTTCAGATACATTGAAAATCAACATACTTGAAATAGTACTATTTTAGCAATGCTTATTCTCATGTTTAATAAAATTCTTTTCTATGAACATGTTTGCAGAGATTTGAATGCTATTAATCTAATTGAAATTATTTGATTACATGGATATGAATGTTAAAATGACTAATATTTTCTGGAGACAAATTTAATTTGCTTTTAAGTACTATAGCAAATGACATTCTTCTAGATCTCTGAATGGTATTGATGTTTATGTGTTCAGGTGTTGTACAAATTAAGGAACTAATCACTTTCATAGGTGGGAGTTAAATGTGGTAGAGAAGTCATTAAAGTAATTTACAGCTGATGATATGTCAAAGCAGTTTCCTATGAAATCCTAGAGAGATGGGAGGGAGCATGAATCATTGAGAATTAAAGATTTTTCATCTCTAATTACTTTAACTCTCTTAGGAATCACATATAAATGTTTCATGTAAAAAATAAAGACAACAAACACTGGAGAGAAGTATTACACTAGTGCTGACTTACTTTTTGTTTTTCAAGATTGAAATTCTGGGATCAGGCTAAATTTGAATATCGGTTCTAGTGCTTCCTCTGTCATCACTAGAACATCAACAACAAATTGTTCATCAAGCCTATGAGATTTCATTTTTTGTCTATTCATTTTACTAAAATGGATTGAGGAATGCCCAGAAAGCTTTCTGTCAATGTAGGTCTTTAAAGAAAATTTTAACATTAGTTAAAAAAACCCTTAAACTAAAAAATGATGTCAGGTACTCCTAAATTTGTTTATGACACCCAAGTATGTTAATTTCTATTATTATTTAGCTTCCTTTAGGGTTGCGGTGAGCATCTATTATTTTGGTCACATAGCACTTACTATTCTTTGGATAAAATCACCCCTTTTTTCCTCTGGGGAACCATCTGTCCACTATTCTCCACTGGTGACTCAGATCTAGCCAATCAGGATTTTATATTCTCATAGCCACACAGTGGCTGGCTCAGGAATGAGTACGTGCACACAGCTATTTTGTTGCTATGAGAACCATGAGAATGAAGTTAATATGGAGGGGAGTAGAGTAAAAATCATGGAATAGGCCATGTCCCAGTGAATTTTTGGACCTCTGGAAAAATGTCCCAGATTTTTAGTTACTTCTCCCCTGAAGTAACCCTATTCATTTATGCCAGCTAAGTTGGGTTTTCTGTCACTTGCAACAGAAAGAATCCAAAATATGCACAAAATTTTTCAGTTGGAAATCAATGAGTTACAGGAGTGGCAGAGTTTAAAATGAAGTACAACTTCATTCCTATAGTCAATTTCAGAGGAAGGGTTTTTTTTTTCTCTACATATCATTTCTTTCCAAATAAGATTGCTAAAAGTGATGCCTAGATGTAAGCATGTATAAAGAATCAATCTGGCAGTTTTGACATAAAAATCTTGACAAAGTAATTGAAATTGTTTTATGTTTTCTGAGATAAATGATCTTTTTCCTTATTGTTCTCTGAGATGAAGACAAAGCTAGGTTTCAATTTTTCAACAGTCCTAGGGGAATGTGACAGCATCCACCCCTACTGTGTCCAATGCCTGGGGCAGCAGAGAGCAGCCTGGAGGCTGGCCCTGACCACCCAGACTTACAGGCATGGAGGTGGGCTGGCTGTGCGTGGATGCACCATAAACTTTGCATTGAGCTAGCTTGGCCAGAGGCGATGCTCAAACTTGTGGAGATGTAGAGGTCTGCATGTAAGCCTTGGGTTGGGCAATTTCAGGTGAAGGAGACAGCTGACTAACTAGACCTCATGAGATCAGCTTCCTGGAGACCTTTGCAGAGATGTCTCACCTGTGGAGCACCTTGCTCAGCCTGCCTAGTTCTTTGGGAGTCCCTCTTGATGTTATAATTTGTTTGGGTTATGCATTTAAATGTCTTTATAGTTTGTCTAGTCTTCGTTAGTATTTTTGGTAAGATTATGGTGTCTTTTAGCTCAGCTTAGTCTACCATGTTGATGTAACTTGAAGTCTACAATAAGGTTTGAAGAGTTAAATTCTCCCAGTGGTTGTCACTGTTAGTGGGGTTATTATAGGATTGTTAGGTGATTGTCAAACTGTGTTTGAAGTAATAAGCTCATAGCCTGGCCCAGAGAAGAAGTTCTGTGTGTGTTGGTGTGGTGAGAGGTAAGGATGGATGTCTGTGCAGCCCAACAAGTATCCAGCAGGCTGAACATAAGAAAACTTTCTAGAAAGAGAAAGGATTTAGGAACTAGCAAACCTCCTCCATTTCTTGTTTGGAGGCAACTTTGGCAGCCTCTGCTCCTTGCTCCCACAACTTTCTCATCACTGGAAGACATTCCCTTCAAAGAGCTAAGGAAAAATAGAATTTCATACCTAGTCAAATACTCTTTCAAGAACCAAGGCAAG
Source organism: Papio anubis (assembly GCF_008728515.1). NCBI lineage: Eukaryota > Metazoa > Chordata > Mammalia > Primates > Cercopithecidae > Papio > Papio anubis. The sequence goes on along the minus strand of NC_044989.1, from coordinate 53,654,224 downwards.
AATAAATTAGACAATGAATACGAGAGTTTACTATCCACTGTGCTTTATAAAGGAAGTAAAGTTCACCAAGAAGAAAAGTGAACCCAGAAGGAAATCATGATTTGTAAATAAAACTATAATGGACAGAAACTTAAAAAGTCATAAAATTCAACAACTGTGATGGTGCTTCCCTCCAATACAAATAAAGTAAAACTAATTTTTATCACAATAACAAGATATGTTGTGAAGTTCAATGATGACTAAATCATTTCACGAGGCACATGCAAGCATAAAATTATATTTTAATATTTTAAGAGAGCATTAAAAGAAAAAAGTTCAGTCTTTAGCTTTTAAATAACAATATTCATATAATAAAAAGAGGAAGAAGTGTTTAGTAGTCTAGTTGAAAGCAGGAAAAAGGGTCAAAAGAAGCAAAGAAAAAATGGCCAATTGAAACTACAAAATAATATGGTAGAAATAACTGCAAATGTTACAGTAATCACAATACACATTGTCAAGAAGAAAGGGTTACGATCCATGGGGTTTCCTCTCTCTGCATCAGAACAGAATAGAAAGCTGAGAAGTATACACCCACATATATAAAAACTTGATATATGGTGAGCATATTAAAAAGCAACTGGGATGATAATTTAGTAAATAAAACTGGAACAATTAGTTGTCTAAATGGAAAAAAACTGCAAAATATCAAATAAACATCAAAATAAAAATAGGTAAATAGAAAATATTGTATAATATCAGAATAGAGAAAAATTTTTAATTAATAAAAAGCACAAGACAAAATAAATTGCTAACTTTCACAAATTAAAAATTAAAATTTCTGTATAGCATCTATCCACTTATATGGGAAAGATTAAAATATAAGTCAGTATGAAAGAAAATATTTGGAGAACATATAACTGTCAAATAATTAGTAGCTTGAGAACGTAAAAAGTTGAATAATTCAATGGACAAATATGTGAAAGATATGAACAGATAATTCACAGAAGAGGAACCCTAAATGGCCTCCATACGTCAACAATATTTAACTTAAGTAGTAATCAGGAAATGTAATCAAAACCAGAAAGTGCAATTTTACATTAATATCATTTTAGAAATAAGATTTATGGTAATGCTATACTGAAACATGTATATTCATGGCGACTTGGTATATCACAATTGGAGATGTTAATGGAAATGAAAACTTCTGAAGTTCATAGAGATTAAAACTTCTTTGAGAACGATTTGGTAATCTAGTAAATCTGAAGTTGGCCTAGGCAAGGTGTATACTTGCACAAAGAAATGTGAAGAAGAATATTCAGTGCTTAATTGCTTAATGATGAAAACAGAAAAGAATATGAATGTTAGGGGAAAATAAGCAAATTATTTGCTCATAGGGTACCATAAAAATAAAAATGATCTTGTGCTATATATATCAGCATGAAGTGTCACTAAACATAATGTTGAGTTAAAAAAAGAAATTTGCAAAGTGACACCAATAGTGTGATAACATTTTTATAAAGTTTAAAAGCACGTAATCCACTACTAAAATGAAATGAGGAAAGCACACATGGATATGAAGCTTACCTGGACTGTTTTTACTCAAAATATGTGAAACAAATTTGCCAAAAGAGAACACGTGTTAAAGGTGAGTAGTAGATACATGATGCATATATTGGCTTTATTATTTAAACATTAACAGTTGGAATATTTTATAATAAAAAACCGGGAGACAAGAAGGATATACAATCAGGGAAGATAGAAAAAAAAAACGGGGCAAAATGTACTAACAAAGTGATTCACTAAAGAGGAATTCTGAATAATCGATAAATAGACACAATTGCAGTTGTAACCAGGCAAATAAAATTAAAGCAAAAATGAAATACAAATTCATTATGTGAAGCAGGCAAAATGAAAAATCTTGAAAATACAAAATAGGTGAAGGTGTAGGTTCAGATGACCTCTGATGGGAGTGCAAATTACTATAATTCCTTCATAAAAGGACTTGGTACTATATGACATTGAAGATGAATATATCTATGTACAAACAATATTATCTTGAACATGCCTTCATGTAGGGGCACAGGGAACGAGAAGGTTCATGTTATTGTGTAAGTGGAAAACTGAGAACCAGCTAAAGAAACAACATGGGATGACTGGAAAAATCAAGGTCTGTTTATGTGATGGCATATTATATAGGTTTAAATGAATTAACTATGAGTTAACATGGATAAGTCTCAAAATCATAATGTTTAATACAAATGAAAATTATCAAATGTTACATATACCATGATACCACTGATGTAAATTAAAAATGTGTAAACTATTTTCTTTTTTGACCTATTTATCACTATATCAAAACTCCACTATCCTAATTACTATTGTTTTATAGCAGACCTTGATTTGTGTGGGTATATCTCTCTACTTTGATTTTCTTAGGTAATATTTTGTCTATCCTTGGTCTTTTATTCTTTCAAATAAAATTTAAAAGGAGTTCGTCAAATTTAAAATGAATTGATATTTTGTTTGGAGTTACGTTGATTCTATTGCTCTGACAATTTAGGGAGAATTGGTACCTTAGTGACATGGAGCCTTTCTACACTTAAAAATGTTGCTTCTATTTTTTTTTTTAATTGTCTTTTCCAATGTATTTAAATAATTTTAAATTTGTCAAAAATATATTTTATATCTCTTGATACCTGGGTACCTTATTTATTTGCTGGCTACCTATTATCTCTATTTTTCTCTAAACTTACAGGCATACCTTGGAGATATTGCAGGTTTAGTTCCAGACCACCAGAGTAAATTGTATATTGCAATGAAGCGAGTTATACAAATTTTTTTATTTTCCAGTGCGTCTAAAAGTTTCTGTTTACACTATGTTGTAATCTGTTAGATGTGCAGTAACATGTCTAAAAAAATGTACATTCATTAAAAATACTTTATTGCAAAAAAAAAAAAAAGCTAGTGATCATGTGGGCCTTCAGTGAGTCATCATCTTTTTGCTACTGGAAGGCCTTACCTTGATGTTGATGGCTGCTGACTGATCAAAGTGTTAGTTGCTGAAGGTTGGAATATCTGTGGCAATTTCTTACAATAAGACAATAAAGTTGGCTGCATCGATTGACTTTTCCTTTTATGAAAGATTTCTCTGTAACATGTTATGCTGTTTGATAGCATTTTACCCAAAGTAGAACTTCTTGCAAAATTGAAGTCAATCCTCTCAAACCCTGCTGTTGCTTTGTCAACTAAGTTTATGTAATATTCTAAATTTTTTTGTTGTCATTTCAACAATGTTCACAGCGTCTTCACCAGGAATGGATTCCATCTCAAGAACCTAGTTTCTTTACTCATCCATAGTTAGCAATTTGTCTTTTGTTAAAGTTTTATCATAATATTACAGCAATTCAGTCACAACTCCAGGCTCTATTTCTAATTCTGGTTCTCTTGCTATTACATACTCAGTTACTTCCTCCACTGAAGTCTTTAACCCCTCAAAGTCATCCATGAGGATTGGAATCAATTTCTTCCAAACTCCTGTTAATGTTGGTATTTTAACCTCCTCCCATAAATCATGAATGTTCTTAATGGCATCTGGAATGGTGAATCCTTTCCAGAAGGTTTTTAATTTACTTTGCCCAGATTCATCAGAGGAGTCACTACATATAGCAGCTATAGCTCTATGAAATGTATTTCTTAAATAATAAAACTTGAATGTCAGAATTATTCCTTGATTCATGGGCTGCAGAATGAACGTCATGTTAGCAGGCATGAAAACAACATTAATCTCCACCAGAGCCCTTGGGTAACTATTAATAGGTGCATTGTCAATGAGTAGTAACATTTTGAAAGAAATCTTCTGTTGAGAAATAGGTCGCAATAGTGGACTTAAAATATTCAACAAACTGTGCTCTAAGCAGATGTGCTGTCATTCAGGCTTTGCTCTTGCTTTTATAGAGCACAGTCAGAGTAGATTTAGCATAGTTCTTTAGGGCCCTAGGGTTTTCAAAATGGTCAATGAGCGCTCACTTGATTGTAAAGTCATCAGCTGCATTAGCCCCTAACAAGAGAGTCAGCCTATCCTTTGAAGCTTTGAAGCCAGACATTAACTTCTCCCCTCAAGCTATGAAAGTCCTGGATGGCATTTTCCTTCCAATATAAGGCTTTTTTTTGGTTGGGGGTCAATATTGAAAATCTATTGTTTAGTGTTGTCATCTTCATTGGTTATCTAGATCTTCTGGATAATTTGTTGTAGCTTCTACATCAGCACTTGCTGTTTCACTTTGCACTTTTATGTTACGGAGAAGGCTTCTTTCCTTAAGCCTCATGAACAAATCTCTGCTGGCTTCAGACTTTTCTTCTGAAGTTTCCTCACCTCTCTCAGCCTTCATAGAATTGAAGAGAGTTAGAGTCCTGCTCTGGGTGAGACTTTGACTTAAGGGGATGTTGTGGCTGGTTTGAGCTTCTATCCAGACTACTAAAACTTTCTCTATATTAGCAATAACAACAAGAAACCTGTTTCATTCTTACCATTCGTGTATTCACTGGAGTAGCATGTTCAATTTCCTTCAAGAACTTTTCCTTGGTGTTCACAACTTGGCCAACCGATTGGCATGAGTGGCCTAACGTTTGTCCTATCTCAGCTTGCAACATGCCTTCCTCACTAAGCTTAATCATTTTTAAGCCTCTGATTTAAAGTGGGAGATAGGCAACTCTTCTTTTTACTTAAACACTTTAGAGGCCATTGTAGGACTACTAATTGGCCCAATTTCAGTATTTTTTTTTTTCAGGGAATACGGAGACCTGAGGAGAGAGAGAGAGTCAGAGGAATGCCCAGCTGGCATATCAGTTAGAACACACACAATGCTTATTAATTACATTTGCCATCATATGTGGGCATGGTTTGTAGCATCCCAAAACAATTACCATAGTAACATTAAAGATCACAGATCACAGACCACTGTAATAGATACAATAATAATGCGAAAGTTTGAAATATTGCAAGAATTATCAAAAGGTAACAGACAAGAAGTGAGCAAATGTGTTTGGAAAAAATGGAACTGATAAACTTCCTTCACACAGGGTTGCCACCAACCTTCAATTTGCAAAAACACAGTATATATAAAGCACAATAAAGTGCAGTGCAATAAAATGAGGTGTGCCTGTACTACCTACCCATTCGAATATTGTATTTTTGTTCCTTTTTAAATGATAATTGCCCTCAGTTTTGGAGATAAAAAAATTCTAACTTTTAACTTCTTCCTATTATTCATAAAGTTGTGGGTGAATAGAGCCATTAATACATGTCATGTCCTGTCATGAATGCTGATCAGAAATTAAGGGAAAATTAATTGCAAAGAATATACTCCTATGGCAAACATGTCAGAAGCCATGATTTACTACTGTAACTAGACTGTCTGATTCAGATGGTGGTTGGCAGGGCAGCCTGGGTTATGACAGATGTGGCTGACTGATCACCACTGAAAGGCAGCATTAATAATGTACTTTCAGAGATTGTAAATGTAGGTAAGTAGAAGGTTGCCTTTACAAGTAGAGAAGCTGGAGATTTTGCTCTAAATATGCTCTTCTTCTTTCTCCCAAATCTGCTTAAACATAGGCCATGCTTATGTGATCATTCAGAATGAGCCAAGTTGTAGGAATACTTTTGCATTTTGACTAAAAGTTACCCTGAGACAGCAGTAAAAACCTCTATTCGTAAAACAATCCTAAAGAGCAGTGTTTTATCACAGACACCAGTGTGGTGTCTTGTCATCATTTTTGAGTCTGTCTGTGGACTAATAATCAAGCAGCTAAAAATAACAACCACTGTTGTCCCTCAGTTGGAGGTTAAGGCCAGTCATTGTCAGCAGTTAGCATAGTCTAGACACTAAACAAGATGTGAGGAACAAGAAGCAGATAGTAACCTATAAGCAGTTTTAGCAAAGCTTTGCGTCTTGATCTATTGCCTGTTTATCTCTGTGGGGAAGCCCGTTTTGTACCCTGTGGGACATTTCCAGGACTATTTGCTTCTGCCCATTTGTACCGCTAGGCTATTTGCGTGGTTTCTGGATAAATGAAATAATACTATATAGAAGCTCTAAATTATTCTAACTTATCTCTATACTTTATATCAGATAGAAATGAGTTGGAGAGATCTTCTGGTTTGTGATAATTTCTGAAGACAAGTTTGATATTTGTTGCTTATTAATAAAAAAATACTTTGTCTTCTGGCTTTTCTCCTTGGGTAATTGTGAGAACTCAGGGCATAAGAGTAACAATAAGAATAAAATGTTCATCTGCCTAGTATGAATTTATTCAACTATTTGTATATTGGCTTAAGCATTTTTTAATATTTTCTGAATGCATTTTAGGGTTTATCTGTCTTTGGTTGTGATTTTCAAGAGAATAGTATTCATGGTGATTAATTGTTCGTGCCATCTTTAAGCAGGTAGTTGTATAACAAATACTGCTTGAAGTTAACACTGGTGGTGACTCCTATATCCATTTGTCTTCAGCATTAGCATAATGGACCTGATTTGGAGCTGGCTGATTTTGGATTTGAATGTGACTGGAAATGTCTTAGTGTGTCTCCATACAGTAATAAAATTTTCAGCTTGAATGCCAAACAGTTCTCTTTGACAAAGAGGTACAGGATAAATAGAGCTTCAGAAAGTGCCTGAGAATTAACAGAAAGAACCACAATCTGAAGATGCAGGACAGAGGCTTCAAATTACAGTGGAGAGACAGCAGTGTTGTAACACCAGGTGGTCATTGCTAGAGGAGGAAGCAAAGCCAACAATAGGCACCTTGCAGAGCTTCCTGGAGAAAAGGGAAAGCTCCTTAACAGTACTTATGATGAAGCTTCTTACCTTAAAAGGAATTTTCAGCAAGAGCCTAAGATCAAGAACCTTTTTGACAATAATGATACAGTGAACACTTCATCCTAGCTCACTAAAATAAAGGGCAGAAACTCAGTTGTTAGAAAAAGAGAAAGATGAGATGTATTTGGGAGATGGAGAAATTTAGTTCACAAGGAAATAGCCTCCACTTAGAGCATAAGGAGGATAAATCTCCCTGACACTTGGGACCCAGGGATTCCTGAAACTTTGGGTGTGTGGTAGGGTGGGAGGTGGGAATGGAGAGGTATGAATCTGCGAGAGTTTCAAGTATCTGGCACAAGGGAAGGAAAATACTCTGTTGAAAATCTTCTTGAGGTGGCTTTGGCAGGAGCAGTGGAGACAAGAGTAGGTGGTATTGGCCACCTGCCACACAAGGTCTTAATTGTTCTACTTTTTGTTCAAACCCTCTGCATGCGGGATATTACTCTAGGAACAGGTGGTTGCTGTGGCAGCGAGGGTGGCACCTGTTACTTCAGTTGGAGACAAGATCTCCTGGGTCTGCAGAGATAGTCAACTGAGAACGGCAGAGACATGCTTTTAGGAGACAGGAAAATACACCTGACACCCAGAAGTCTTTGTCCTGCTGTCTGAGCCAGAGAAACTGAAGGGTCAGAGTTGCCAGATTCTGTAGCATCAGCACACTAGAAGTCTGGGAACTTCCTAGGAAATCATGATAAATGCCTAATGAACAGCCCATGTTTTCTGTGCCACATGGCACGTCACTTTGTTATTCACGTCACTCAGTTTAACAACCTGACTCCACATTTTTTTGTTCCCTTGGATTTGGTTCCCTAGCTTTGGGTGTTTACTGTCCTGGAAGCTGCATAGGATCTTTGTTCTATGCACAGAACAGTGTAAAGAGGATCATTTTTGCGAGTGTTAAATTTCTTGCTTTAAATTATTGGCTGAGCCGAGGGGTTTATTTTCCACAAACAGTTACTATACTGTGACTAGAATAGTGACTTTCAAACTTTTTTGACTACCATGACTCATAGGAATAAATTTGTTTTACATCAAGACCCCGTAGACAAACCTATGCTTATAAAAAAGCTAGAAAGTTTAACAAAATAATACTGACTCCAACAATATGCTATATAGTATAATTTTCCGGTTTTATTCTATTTTGCTTTTGAAAATGCCTTTTGTAATTCACAAAACTTATTTTGTAGCAGACAATGTGGAACAATCTGCAGTTTAAAAAAACACTACTCAAGAACAAGGGTGAACAAACTATAGCCAGGGCCAAATCTGCTTTTTTTAGTAATTTTTTTGGAACACAGCTATGTGTGTTCATTTACGTATGGGGTATGGATACTTTTGTGTAGTTGTGACAAAGACCATGTGGCCCAGAAAACCTGAAACATTTACTGTCTCTTCCTTTACAAATAAATGTACTGACACCTACTCTGGAACAAAGAAAGGCAGTCTGGTACATAAATGAGTATACATGTATAGTTTATATTTACATTTATATTCATATTTTTATGCACATGCTTACCTGTATATAGGTCTATTTATAGTTAGGTATTCTCAAATAATCTTCTAGTACATTTCAAAATATACTTAGGCCACCTAGAATGCAGTATCCACTGAAGACATGTCTTGAGAATGCTTACTGGTTGCTGCCATTGAAGTGTGTGAATAGCATGAAGATTTTAAAGTTGCCTGTTTTGGGGAGTTGTGGTCACTTATAATGGGGCTGGACAACTTGAAGAAAGAATGATAATAAAAAAATTATATATTGTTGGCACAAAAGATGGACCATTCACAAGGACCTTCTATACAAGTGTTTTTTTTTTTTTTTTTTTTTTTTTTTTTTTTTAAATTTCTGTATCTTAGAGCTTTAAGACCAAGAGAAAATAAAGTGAGTTTCATCTTGCAGGTTGCTGATATAATTTCAGTTGAATTCATGGCTTTATCAAAATGTTGTAAGAGTAAGGATGTTGGTTGTTCTAACTATTGTGGGAAGGTAGGACAGGTGTTTAATGAGGGCCACTAGATATGCTGGATGCTTTGGGGAAAACCTTATGATCCAGGTGGAGATACTGGGCACACACACGTGACCACAGGATGAGAGGCCACTGGCAGTACCTAGTGATGAGCAAATAAGTGCAATGGACATTCAAGATTGAAGGATATCAGAGAAAAAAAGAGGTTAGAGCTAAGCTGGAGAAATCTTAGGGTGCTAAGGACTGGGAGTTAGGAAGATGTGAACCTGGGATCCAGACCACTCTGGCCGCTCAGGCTTAAATCACGGAATCTTTCTGAAACTCCCAAGTCCTTATCTGTTAAAACGGGAGTTGGGTCACAGATGGTTCTAGAATTGCCTTATTGTTCTACATTTTATGGTTTCTCAGTCACAAAAGAAGTAAGAATTAAACCAAACCTTAAGGAAGTTAAGATTTTATTACAAGGGTGTAGGTATAGGACATTTCAGAAGGTGGGAATCACACAAACCAAATGGGGAACAAGAGAGTGTGACCTTCCTGTTAGAGGATGCAGAGTGGTTTGTGGTTTGTCCTAAATATTATAAAGATCAGAAAGCAGACATTCTGAAATATAAACCATCAGTACTACATTGTGGATGAAGGGAACAGCATGATTGGATTTGGGCTGATGGTGAAAGGTGTTGATGTCCATGTATCCCTAGGTAACTCTGGTTCACTTGAATCCTTTAAGTTTCTTACATTTGGCCTTTGGTCAATATCATTCCTCTAATTCTGTTGCTGCTCATCAAATCAAAAAAGGCATGGTGAAGAATAATCCTATATCCTTATATTTTTAACATTGAAGGAAATGAAGATGTATCTCTGGTTACCTTAAGGAAGTTTTCTGTCATAGTGACCTGTGGTCTGTAAATAGCACATCACCACCCCCATTATCTAGCCCCATAGGCTAATGGAGTGCTTGGGATTGTATCATGAATATTTTTGAGCATATACATTTAGGAGAAAAATGTATTGACTACATGATGTTTGGTGCAACAACAAATTGACAAAAACTTGTAAATGTTCTCATAGTCTGAGGGAGAGAGAGGGTGACGCTTCAGTCTTCTTGAATTTACAATTGCACATTAGCAGAAGCACTGTTTAAGGGGTTAATAGTTTTTGGGCAGAATTGAGGCTAAGTGGTTTGTTTTGGTTTTAATAAGTCATCCTCACAGGATTGCTTTTTTTCTTATTAGTTGCCTTTTTATTTCAAAGGCTATAAGGTAGCATTTAAGAGGTTATTTTGATTGAAATACTAAGTAGCTGCTTTCTATTTATATTTTTAATCAGGCTACCAAATGATTCATGTCTGACATTGAATGCAGTAAAACAATGAGTATTGAATATTGTCATCTTGAAGCTACCAGCGTGACTTTTCTTGCTGCTGGCTTTCACAGAAGTATGTTTGAGGATGATTGGAATTGTGTATAAATAATCACAGTAAATATTTGTGTCACTTTTCACTTTCAAATCAAGGATTTTGTCAAGAAAAATGGCATTAGCCTCATAACAGCAGTGTTTGAATAAATACGTTTAGTAAGGAGAACATTATTTCTGTTATACTTCTCAGGAGAAGTAAGATAGATAAAGAACAGTATCAATTACCATATTATTTGTTGCATCATCGTGGAGTAACAAAATAGCTTCAAGTACTTGCCTGGTAACAGAGACAAGTCACTATAGAACAATACCTGAGATTTCATGTTTACTTATTAACCACTATTGGTAATAATTCAATAATAGATGGTATAGGATGTTTTGGAAAAAGATCCACACAATTTAGATCACGTTTAGTCCGTTCTCACGCTGCTATGAAGAAATACCTGAGACTGGGTAATTTATAAAGGAAAGAGGTTTAATTGACTTACAGTTCTGCATGACTGGAGAGGCCTCAGGAAACTTATAATCATGGTGGAAGGCAACTCTTCACAGGGTGTCAGAAGAGAGAATGGGTGTAAGTAGGGGAAATACCAGACACTTATAAAACCATCAGATCTCATGAGACTCACTCATTATCACGAGAACAGCATGGGGTAAATTGTCCCCATGATTCAATTGCCTCCACCTGGTCCTGCCCTTGCTACGTAGGCATTATAGGAATTACAATTCAAGGTGAGATTTGGGTGGGGACACAGAGCCCAGCCATATCAGATAGATTACGTACATTTTATTCTATACCAGTTAGACTTCTCTATAGTCCTAATTAACATTATCGGTGGTCCCTTTTCGGTCCATCTAGCACCCTAGCAATCTGAAATACAGTCAGTTTGTCATACAAGATCTGGTTATCAGAAGACTGATCTAGATTTTGCATTTAATGTATATTTAAATAGACTTGCAGTCATTATACATGTAGACATAGATGGAAATGCTCTAATACTCAAACAGCCTCTGCATCACAGTATCCTCTCTCTGCCTCATCTACTTGGAGAGGTTGGATTTTCATTGTTGAATAGCATGATTGGGGTGATTTTTGGTATTGTGTATGGATGTGTTATATGAATCTCACTGTAGCACAAATAACCTGCTATAGATTGAATGTCTGTGTCTTCCCAAAATTCATATGTTGAAACCTAATCCCCACTGTGATGGTATATGGAGGTGGGGCCTCTGAGAGGTGATTAGTTCATTAGAGTCCTCATGAATAACATTTGTGCTTTTATAAAAGAGGTCTCAGAGAGCTCTTTTCTCTTTTCCACCATGTGAGCACCCAGAAAAGACAGCAGACTATAAATGAGGAAGTGGGCCCTCACCAGACACTGACTCTGCTGGCACTTTGATATTGGACTGTTCAGCACCCACAATTGTAAGAAATAAATTTCTGTTGTTTAAAACCCACCCAATCTGTGATATTCTATTATAGCATTCTGAACAGACTAAGACAATGCCGTAATGTGAATGTGGGCTTCAGATGTGCAACAAAACAGGGAAAAATGGACAGTGTGAATGTTGAGGCAAAAGAGAGAAATGCATTATGAATGATATTTAGAAGACCTAGGGGTCCAAAAAAACTTTTTTTTGAATCTGCCATAATACAAAAACAGCTAAAAGAAAAATTTTAAAAATGACCTTAATCAAGACATCTAAAGATACTGTAGAAATAGAAATGTAAGAGGGAGCAGCTTTGTCCCCTAATGGTTATCACTGGGGAAAAACTCATTAAGATGTCCCAGCCTTTCATAAAAGATTCATTCATTCATTCATTCATTCATTCATCAGTTATTGAGTCCCTTCCATCATCTAGGCCCCAGTCTAGGCACTAGGTATATTTATGCAACAAAATAAACATAGTCTCTCCCACTGTGAAATTTACCTTCTAGTGAGAATGGATGATAAGCAAACAAATATGTAATTTCTGTCTCCATGGTATAATATACACTATGAAAGAAATGAAGTAGGATAGATGAAATAGGGTGTGATGGGGGAGAGAAATTTTATTGCTATTTTATAAAGTTAGTGAGGGATGTGAAATCAAGAAGTTCCTTTCTGAATGGGAGATAATGCCGCATGTGAATATGGATAGGAATGATCCATGTTTGGATGAAGGAGTGTGGATAAGTGGAATGCCTACAATTGAATTTAGTGGAGAGGTACCACTATCAGTAATGCCAGGATTTCATCATGAGAGTAAGTGCTACAGTTTAGGTCAAGGACAAGGTCACTGGGGCAGAGAAGTTCAAGGATGGTGGAACCAGAGTATTTTTGCATAGTTATCTAGTGAATACTAGATAATACAAAATAATTTTGAATACAAAAATTATGAAAGGAGTGGTGTTAGAATTACAGTGAAGAAAGTGTTAAATTCTTCAAGGAATCAGGGGCATGTTCCAGGGATTCTGTAAATGACTGCAACAATATTTAGATAAATAAGTATAAAGCATTCATTACTTAGCAGATCGGATGCTCCCGTCTGTTCCCACTCCCCTGACTAGAAGGCTGGGGAAACATCCTTGTCCAAGTTGATCCAGTGAAACTATTCTTTATTTGGAGCTTAAGAGACATTGAAACCAAGAGGGTATAAAAATGATATTTGAATGGGATCAGCTGAGTCAATAAACTGGAAAATTGAGTACAATTGGATCATGATAATGAGGCAGTGCTAGGCAACATGTGAGGCATATAGCTGAGGGATTCGAGGGGCAAGGGTAGGAGAGTAAAGGAGCATGTGGGAATCAGGCCATTTAAAGGTTATTTGGAGATGGGAGGGTAGAACAGGAATACAGGAGATTGTTCAGGCTTCAGAGAGGTCCCTATGGTGTGACAGAGGTTGTCCTAACTTACTTGTTTAAAGGGCCAGGATCAGAGTGGACAATACCTAAATGCCCAAGAATATTGTCCCTCCTACATAATAACTTTTTAATAATTATGAACACCCCCACCCATGCAGAATTCCATCTCTCCATTCTGACTACTGCTTATGAAAACTTGTGTGTTCATCATACTATCAGCCTCTTTTACTTGGGCATTTTGGTGCATGAATGTCGAAAAGCATTTTCTCTGGAATTAAGATTATTAAATCAATTTTACTGGAAGGACTAGAGTTTTCATCTGAGATTGCTCCCTGGGGAAGCAGCCAGGCAGCAGCATCTGCCTACAGCTTCAGGGAGGATCACCATTAATGAATGTGAGTAGAGAAGAGTGGGTGGGTGGGAAGAGCTCCTGTTTACCCCATTGGTACTCTTGGGCCCCTTATGGCTGCCGTCATTTGCAATGACATTTAAAATTCTCCCTAGTTTTCCATCATTTGTCTATTTCCTTCATTGAGTCTCATTATGCTTACAGTTTGTGCAAGATTTTCTCCCGTTTAAAAAACCTGCTTAAGATGCAGAACCTTGCTTCCCATCTACTCTTTTTACTTCCTGCTGCTGTTCTTGAAAGTAATTGCTGTATATAGTCAATCCACAAAGCATGAGAATAGGTAGAACCTTTACGGATTCTACATTATGAATTTAAGATTGCAATCTCTTCATTTTCACAAATGTCAAAGATGAGGGTCTCTGCTTTCATTTCTTTCCTGTCAAAAGGACTAAATTTAGTTGGTTGATTTACTTTTTATCATTCAAACATTAATTTTGCAAAGCAAAGAAACTTTTCTAGATGGACTTTTAAAAGATAATATATCTGAACCCCAAAGCCCCACATCACAGATAATACATCAGAAACCTTTGCGGGGAGTTGGGTAATTTTTTTCCCCATATTCTCATTTATCATTTAGTAGATTTCCTTTCTATATTCAGAAATAAGGTGTGAAAGTCTCCATTTGTCTGAATTTTCTATTAAAGTGAAACAGGTGTGTATTTTCAATGTTCTAACAAGTTGTGAAGATCGTAAATGAATTCTTAGAACTCTGACTCTCAGTCTTCATGTCCAGATGGAACTAATTTCTTTTCCTTAATGTTTGTTGTTTGTTTGTGAAATAAAGTGATTGGAAATAAAGACCTCTGAAGGTTGTATGTGTGTGAGTAATAAAATAATTCTGAGTTGGCTCACGGCAAAGCTCTTGGCATGGCTCTAGAGTGACTGTCACTCATCTGCTTAACTGTCTAATGAATTTTCTGCTGTCTTTGTTCAAAACCCTTCCCACACATATCCAGCCTTTACCCTCCCTATCATCCCTTAAGTAGCCTTGCCCACCACTCCTTACCTGAGGAGATTTTGAAGCCATCTTTGAAACATTTGACTCCCTCAGTTTCCTTCTACATCTGATTTCTTTTATCTTTCAAGGTAAACCACAATGTTATAACATCATCATGATTTTCAAACATTTCCAATTGATTGTCATTCAAAGCTGATTTTAGGGCTCTTCAACTATAGTTGATGCTATTGATGGATCAATATAAGAAGGAATGTCTGTAACAAACTTGTTTAGTCTCAGTTGTGTAATTATATTCAACAGTGATAACTATGAAGTATTTTAGCACACTTTTTACATGTCTGAGTTTTAAATTTTAATTTAAAATTTTAGGTAGATTTTAAAGGAGCCATTCAGTATTGTATGTGCCGATTTGTAGTATGCTTGCAAATATACGTAATGTTGCACACTATAAGTACCCTGATATAAAATCAGAATTTTAAAAATTCTTTTATAATCTGTATAGCAGGTAAAACATTGAAGATATATGATTGGAAAGAAGACAGAGTGAAATCTTAGTGGTATTAACTGAGAATTTAGTTCTCAATTGTTCTAGCAGCAAAAGACAGAATCATTAATTTTAAAAATATTTATTGACTACCTACTATGTGCCAAGCTTTATTTTATTTTTTATTTGTTTTTGAGACAGAGTCTTTCTCTGTCACCAGCACAGTGACCCGATCTTGCCTCGCTACAACCTCCACCTCCCAGGTTTCAGTGATTCTTGTGCCTCAGCCTCCAAGTAGTTGAGATTACAGGTGCCTACCATCACTCCTGGCTAATTTTTGTATTTTTAGTAGAGATGGGGTTTCACCCCAGGCTGGTCTCCAACCCCTGACCTCAGGTGATCCAATCACCTCGGCCTCCCAAAGTGCTGGGATTACAGGCATAAGGTACCACACCTGCTTCAAGCTTTGTTTTAAATACTGAGGCTACAGCAGTGAAAAAATAGAGGCTAAAATTCTTGACCTCAATTCTGCTCCTCGATGAACTCATATTCTTCTCGATAATAAATCAGATTAAATAGAGGTTGATAAGTGCTAAGGAGAAAGGAGAAAAGGGGATACAAGTTTCATCCTAAAGATTGTAATTTTAGCTTAGCTAGGAAAGTTACCCATCAAGGAGAATATTCTTAAGTAAAAACCTGGTGTATGAAGAAGGTTAATAACTTGCTGTTTAAAGTGAAGGCTAGTAAAGGAGCAACATTCCCTATGTACATGTAAATTGGAACTGCTGCTTTCTTTACTCTGTTGTTGGCCTAGTTAGGGGTGGAAACTCAAGCATGGTGAGGTCTTCTTAGGAAGTCTTGAGCCAGTGAAGCAAGTGAGTGCTTCTTGTCCAGGGACTTGGGTGTATTTGGCTTAGGTAACTGGTACCCTAGAAATTAATGTCAAAGTTGGAATGACCATAGAAACAATCTGGTTCAACTCCCACTGTATAGTAAAGAAAAGTGATAGCCCCCAAAATGTTTGCTAAGTTGGATTGACCAAAATAATTTGATGATACCTAACACTGAACCCACATATGTCTTTTCCCAATAGAGTGTTTTTTTCCATAATATCTTATTCCTTTAGGTACCACCATTGTAGTGGTAGTCATTAGAGACCTATTTTAAACTCATTTAATAAGATGTGGCTGGGAAATTAAAAAAAGCCCTCTTCTCTGCTCATTTTCCTTCTCTGTCATTATTATTATTATTATTATTATTTTTAAAGTGATCAACTCTGGAATGGCACTCATTTCTTAAAACATGACAGTATCAGAAAATCCTCATAATAGAAGCTCTGAGTCTCTCATTTCTTTTCAAAAAATTTCTTTAAAAATTTTTTGTTTTGCTTCTTTTTTTTTTTTTTTCTTAAAAGAGACAGAACAGCTGGTTCTCTCTGAGCTATTGTTTTGGATTCAGCTGCAGTGATTATTTAATACTTTGTGCATCATTCATACCTAGTATGTTCTGCTCCACAAAAAACATTTGTGGGTTAATGAAGTTGTACACATATATGTCAGCAAGGGCCTGTCTTAAGCACAAGGCACTCTGGAAGCTCTTCTATTTAATACAAAATATCCCACCTAAAATTTCTGTTTAGTAAATTTGAGTTTTTAGTCTTTTGTACAAATAATTTCATGGTACCATAGGCACTGGGGTCAGGAGTAGCAGTATTTTGATTTGGTGAGCAGGTTAATTGTGTATAAAGTAAGCCTTCGTGAACGCAAAAAGTTGCTTCACCTCTCTTGCATGCACATGGCATAGAGATCATTTTTACAATATGTAGTCATAAAGGGGATCTTTAGAGTCTGTTTTCTGCCAGTCACAGTAAAAATTATCAGGATGCTTGCAATATCATAACCATAGAAATTAGAAGAGATTATATGCTGTGATTCATGGAAGGACATTACCTTGTCTGAGAAAAGAGCTGCATTTTGTGTATATGTGTGTTTGTGTTCATGTGCATGCAAATTTGTGTGCCTGTTTGAGTAGTGTGTGATTCTTTACTATTTCCTTTCTGCTTTTCATTGTTTCTAGAGCTGTCTAATCTTCCATTACTATCCCAGGGCTTTACTTACTGGTAAAAAAAAAAAAAAAAAAAAAAAAAAAAATTAAACATTTAAGTCTCCTTACAGGAATCATTATTTTAGAGACTAACTAAAATAGCAGAACTATATGAGATACTTTTTACTTCACTACCCCTAGGGGAAGTTTTTAAAAATATTTAATCATTTAAAATATACTGATTATGACTTCTTTAGTTAAATGATATAAATCAAATAGAGAATCCTAGCAGTAGTATTCTTCAACGTATTCAGCTAGCACAGTGCTGCCTATCTAGTAAACACTGAATGAATAGGTATGGATGAGTTGACCATGGGTGTTTTAAATTTATTTTCATTCATTTGTTTGCATTTAATTATCCAAATATACCTACCTATAGAATGTAACAAATGCTTCTGATGAGTCTATTATGCTTTAGGTTTTGGGGAATATAATGGTGAACAAGAGGTAGTCTTTGCCCTCAAGGAACTCAATTGTCATAGGATATAAAATAAACTTCTAAGACCACTCTTAGTTGTCATATTTGTTATATTAAGCATCTCCAAAGCATGGCCCTATGCATGTTGCTAGAGATACAAAGAAAATTAATGAAGTACTCTTTCCTTCAGGTAACTCACAGATTAATTAGTGGGCAAGACCTACATACAAGACTCAGCAAGGTAAGGCCTGGTAGGGTGATAAATGAATACCAATCGTCTTGTCCTTCCCTCTGTGTTCCAGACAAATGCATGTCTGTCTCATACGTCCGATGGATGAAACTTCCTAATTCTTCCAGTGACTTAGATTTCCACACTTAGAATTCCTTTCTGCCTTACTTTCATCTTTTGTCTTTCATTTTTAATCTTCTTTCTCATAGTCTCTCAGAGTTTCAAAGGGAGAAAAAAAATCTAGTCACTCTATTCTCACAGACTCCCTTCTGCTTGGAACAATAATTATTCAACAAAGGGGCTAGAGTTTTTCAGGTATATTATCTCCATTGAACCATTTAGGCCCCTTTTTGCTCTCAATTTTTTGATCATCTAAGATTGCATCTGCAGAAGACCCCATTATTGCCACAAACTATTTAATCAACTCAGTGACCTTCATCACACTATAGGCAAAGACCCACAGAGGTAATTTTAGCAAAAGTGAATTCCTCATATTTGATTTGATGAAAGGATAAAATCACTCTATTCAACCTAAGTGACCCTATTTGGATTTTTTTATTAAAAAAAAATCCTGGATTAGCTTAGATTTGTCAGTGACCAACCTTGCATAAGATAAAATATAATTATATGGCAATTTTAACCTCTTGAAATTGGTTTTGGCGGGGAAAGAGATACAATTAGCTGAAATAAGTGAGGGATGAAGGGAGAAAGAGAAAATTTTAGAATAGTTTTTAGTTTTACTTTCCCTATTGGAAATGCTAAATTAAGATTTCTAAATGAGAATTCAGTGTGTCAGAATGCTTTGGCATGATGCACAGTATATTACTTATTCTATAGATGACTGAGCAGGTGAATGGATTTGGGCAAATCCAAAGTCTCAGGTTTTATGACTGAATCAGAAATGAATTTTCTTTCTCACAAATGCCTAAATAACATATATTCATAAAGCTTTGTTTCTTTTTCTTTTTTACATGCTGTGAACATGGAACACAAAGCTTTCCCATCAAATATTTCTCCTATCAAAAAGAGATATACTTGCATAAAGATTGGCTGTTATATTCTGTATTTATATACAGAGGTATATTTTATTCTTGTCTGAGCAATTAGAATTGCCTCTAACTTGTTTCAATGACTCCAGTTTCTCCCTATTCAAGTCAGTTTTGCAATCTGCTATTTGCTTAATCTTTGGGAAACTCTGATATCACTCATCTGCTCGAAACTTGGAATAAGCTCACATTGTTTCTATAACAAGAGTCAAATGTTTTATTCTGATCTTTGAAAACGTTAATTTTACCTTAATAATATCATTTATTATTTGATTTTATTGGTTCTATTTCAACCCAATGAAACTACTGCTATTTGCCATACCAAACACAAACTTCCCCCTTTCCAAGCCCTTTCTTTAAGTGCACTCTCTGTTTTATTAGATGAGCTCCCTCTGCTCTTATTACATCTAAAGGCTTTCTACTGAAAGACTGAAAGGCCACTATTTTTACAAAGTTTATCCAGAATCTTCACTACCATAAGATTTTTCTCTCTTTCCCTAAACTCCCAACATACCTTATACATACATGTATACATATGTAATCTCTCTCTCTCTCTTCCTCTCTCTCTCTGTCTCTCTCTATCTGTAAGAGAATGACTTGAATCTCCTAGAAGACAATAACAATGTAATCTTCATTGTACCTCTTGTTTGTGTTCTGCCTTTCATACAATAGAAACCTAATAATCATTTCTAATACAGAATTTGGTGTGAGGCTTGTCTGTTATCCACGGCCAAAAATCTAGAATTGTGGAGATGCAGGAGAAAAAGTACTTTCAACATAAATAATTTTACTGTGAAGAATAACTAAAGTGCCTCTATATCATGTCAAAACTACAGAAGAGGGTATGTGGTAGCTATTGTCTTGTCTACACCAGTCAGAACTTGTAGCAAGAAAAAAGAGAGGTCATGGAAATAGCTTGTGCAGAGACAATTGGCAACCCTAAAACATTAATTAAGATGTGGTGCAATTAACATACTGTGCTTCACGTTCAAAAGAGGAAAAGAGTAACAGCATGTGATAGATGTCAATATGTGGTTCTGGTACCAATCGGGAAGAACAGTAAGGTCAGAAATCAAAGGAACATCCAATTCAGGTATCCAGAAATGTCATAATTCAAAAAGGCAGCTCTCATTTTTCATAGATGTCAATATGTGGCTCTGGTACCAGTCAGGAAGAATAGCGAGGTCACAAATCAAGGGCACACCTCATTCGGGTATCTAGAAATGACATAATTCAAAAATGCAACTCTCATTTTTCATATTATTCAACAGAAGAGCTAGGCAGGTATGTTTTAATTCTGTAATTAAAGGCCATCTGGAAAGTTTGAATTCAAAGTTTAATTTTAATTTATGTTATGCTTCTGAGTTTCTGTGTAATAATGATAGATCCCTATCTACTAATCTACCTGCACATCCTAAGAATCATATATCAACAGAAATATTCAATCAGAACACCTTGGCCTTTGGTTGTATTATAACTAGGAGAAATTGCTTTAATTTACAGTGAGTAAGGGAAATAAACACTATAAACAAGCAGAGTCATCTTTGGAGCTCACACCCAAGCAGGGTCAAGGAGAGGTTGTGTGAAAAAGAGTTAAATATGGAGAGTATAGTAGGTGGTGGAACACAGAGATCATACAATGTTAACCCCAGAGCAAGAGGGCTGTACCTTGAGTGGAAATATCAAGAATATGTGTAAGGTCTTGTGGGTCAGGGCACTGGCTACTGAGGAGTCAGTAAAAAGAAGCTTGAAAAGTGATCAAGACAAGAATTGGCAAAATAGAGAAGATGCCACTTCTGGGAAAGAGGAAGATACATTGGAAGGAGGAGTGTCTCCTTGGAGCCTTAGTGGTTAAGGAAAGAAGGCAGAGGCTGAAGAGATGAGTACTGCTGAAATAATGTAGTATGAAAAAGAAGAAGAGGAAGAAGGAGGAGGGGAAGTTATTTTTAAAAACTGCTTTTTATTGTGGCAATAAAAAGAGATAAATAGATTTTAAAAAGTGGGAGACCTATCCGTTTATCTTCCCTCACCATAAGATCTCCTCTTGTTGGACCGGGAAAATCCAACACAAATATGAAAAATAAAGACAGGAACCCATCCTCACTCCTGTAGCTGCAGACAGGAGGAAGACAAAAGGACAGTGCTAATGATATGTCTCTTAGATGGGGTCTGCAGCTGCCACTGAGGTGTAGCTGCTTACGCACCTCCTTGATGCCTGTCAGGACTTCTGAAAGGCACAAGGCCAGGAACTCCCCCTGAGCAGGACTGCAAGGTTCTGCAGCCAGTGCAGAAAATAGATCAGCTTCTCTGAGACCCCTTTACCACCTACCCACTTCTTCCTCTTTATCTCTCCCACATTGTCTTGCTAAATATAGACTTGGTAATTAAAATGTTGATTGAAGTCTGGGAAAAAAAATTAGGGACCCAGTATCCATACAAAAATACCCAAAGAAATAGCAGATGAATAAGAATAAAAACTATCTGACATATTAAAACATGTAATGTAAAAATTACAGCCGTAAAATTGTAAAATGATACTTCAAAATGAATGAAAAACAGTATAAAGAGAAATCACAGTTACAAAAGAGTATCATGAATTAGAAATTTAAAACAAAGGATACAAAAAGAAAAGCAATGTAAAACTAGGTAATTAACAATGCAGGAAAGAAATGAAGAAAATGGCAAAATCATCTGAGAAATTTGAAGTAACAAATTTATGTATCTGGTACATTGTCATGGTACAAATAAATATACATTTATGTATTTGGTTGTTTTAGCTGCTCAGGCTTCCCAGGTTCCGTAACAGTGTACCAGAGACCATGGTTTAAACAACAAAAATATATTTTATCACCATTCTGGAGGCTGGAAAGTCCAGGGTGAAGGGCCAGCAGGGTCTGGTTTCTGATGAGGTTCTTTTCCTGGCTTGCAGACGTTGGGTGCTCATATAGCCTTTGCTCAGTGCATACATTTGAAGAAACTCTCTCCTTAACTTTCTTTTATAAGGTCACTAGTCCTGTGGGATCAGGACCCCACCCTTGTGACTTCATTTAATGTTTGTTACTTCTTAAAGACCCAGTCTTCAAATACAGTCTATACCGGGGGCTTCAACATATGAATTTTAGGGGAGAGGGATACATAATTTGGTCCATAGCAGTGAACAGAGAGAACTATACATAAGTATAAGTGCTGTAGGGGACATGGAGGATAGAAATGGGGAAAAGCCAAGAGAAGAAAACAAATGATAGGAGTAAAAATAATTAAAGAGAAAATTATAGATATAGAAGACAAAACACAGAAGATATAAATACATATTTTTGGTGTCCCAGGAGAAGAAAAGCAAAAAGTGGGACAAAATTAAATAAAGCTTAGAACCATTCTCAAAAAAGTCTGTTGAAATGAAGACCTGAAATTATATATTATAAGGTTCATTTTTCACTTACAAAAATTGACCCAGGATGATAATCTCTAAAACATAGCAAAGAAAGACTAAGTTATTTACAAAAAAAAAAAAAAAAAAGGAAATGGGTTGACATTAGTTTTCTTAACAGAAACATTCAACATAAGAAAATAAAGGAGTGCCATTTTTAAAGATATGAACAGAAAGGGAGTGAAGAATGCCATTCCATTCAAATTGTTACTTAAGTCTAAGTCTACCAAATAACTATGGAGCATGCAAAAACTTAGGAAATCTTGTACCTAGAAGCCCTTTTTAAGGAAACTACTAGAATATGAGCTTGATAAAAAATAAAGATAGTGGATACTTAGACAGAGGTATTGGTGGTACCTATTTTATATATTTAATCCTAAATTGCAAATGTAAAACAAAGTCATGGACAAGGGAAAAAGGAGAGGTTGTTGTTTTAGGCTCTACCAAGGTAAAAATAACAAAACTAAATCATTGGGGGGAGAGTGGGAAAGAAGGGAGATAAATGGTGTCATTGGATATTGTTGTAATCCATTTAAAATGGATTTTGTTGAAGCTTACAATAGTGACACAATATGCATTGTCTAAAAGAAGAGTACTTGGAGAAATGGCTATTTGCAGGTTTGGGGCAATGAAAGTACAAGGTGAAGTTAGGTTGCCTTGTTGTGGTAGAAAGTACGGAAATACTCCTTGACTAATGGAGTTGAGTTGAAGAGTTGGGCAAGCTTTAAGACGTTCTCATTGGTCAGTCTTGGGACATTTTGAGCATCTGAAAGAATAATGACTAAAATCGATTGTAACCTATGTATTATATAAATATCCAAGAATCCACAATAATATAAAAATAGAGAAAGTTTTAAAAATAAATTATTAGGGGCAAGTTCAAGATGGCCATCTAGAAGCAGCGGTGATTAGAGGCTCCCATTGAAAAGAGCCAAAACAGCATATGAATCCTGCACTGGCAATCAAGTATCTGGGTTCTGTCATCAGGACTGACTAGGCAGCTGGCGTGACCCACAGAAAGGAAGAGCAGTGTAGGGCAGTGGCCCACCTGAGCGCCACATGGGGCAGTGGAGCCCCCACCCCACAACCAAGGGAGGTGGTCAATGAGTATGCTACCCAGCCTGGGAAATGGCACTTTTTTCCATGGAACTGTGTAACCCATGAATTGGAAGATCCCACTAGTGGGCCCACATCACCAGGGCCTAGGGTCCCAATCGTGGGGCTATTCAGATTCTCAACAGCCACTTGGCTAGAATCTGCCTAACCCTGCTGAGTTCCTGGGGGGAGGGGCAGCCAATCACCACAGCTGCAGCTGCCTACTGTCTAAGCCATCTGAGCTCCTTGGGGGAGTGGCAGCAGGAAACACTAGGTTTGCTAGTTGCCTAACACACTAAGCTACCAGGTGGGGAGAAGGGCAGCATCCATCTCTATAGCTCTAGGCCATGCTTTCCCCTGCTGAAGCCAGGGAGGCTAGATGGCTTAGTCTCAAGAGGTATTCCCCACAGCCCACCACTGGCTATGGCAGACTGCAGCCAGAGCGTCTCTTCAAGCTGAACCCTGACCCATTCCTTCTCACTGGGTGGGGCCTCCTTGTAGGAACTCCAACAACTCCAGGCAGGGGCTCAGGGATAGAACTCTGATCTCCCCGGGACTGAGCCCCTAAGGGGAGGGGTGCCTGTAGACTCCACTGACTGCAGACTTAGTCTTTCCTCCTGCTAGCTCTGAAGAATTCAGGCAGCCCAGACAAGTGGGTTTTCCCCCAGCACAGCACACCCCCTCCACTAAGGGACAGCCAAAGAGCTTCATTAAACTGGTCCTGCTTCCTGTGTCACCCAACTGGGTGAGACTCCCCAACAGGGGTTGTCAGACACCTTATAGAGGAGCATTCCTACTGGCATCAGGTCGGTGCCCCTCGAGGTCAAGATCCCAGAGGAAGGAGCAGGCACCTATCTTTGCTGTTCTCCAGTCTCCTCAAGTGACATCTCCAGGCATGGGAGTGAACCAGATGAATAGGGCCTGAAGTGAACCCCCAGCAAACCACAGCAGCCCTGCAGAAGACAGACTTGACTATTGAAAAAACAAATGAGCAAACAGAAAGCAACAAAATCAGCACAACAAAAAAAGTCCCCACAAAAACCTCATTCAAGTGTCGGTAGCCTCAAAGATCAAAACTAGACAAATTCATGAAGATGAGAAAGAATCAACAAAATCCGCTGAAACTCCAAAAGGCCAGAGTGCCTCTTCTCCTCCAAATTATTGCAACACTGTTCCAGCAAGGGTGCAGAAATGGATGGAGGATGAGATGGATGAACTCACAGAAATAGGCTTCAGAAGGTGGGTAATAACAAACTCCACTGAGGTAAAGGAGCATGTTCTG
Source organism: Papio anubis (assembly GCF_008728515.1). Taxonomy (NCBI): domain Eukaryota; kingdom Metazoa; phylum Chordata; class Mammalia; order Primates; family Cercopithecidae; genus Papio; species Papio anubis. The sequence continues at coordinate 53,629,681 of NC_044989.1, read as the reverse complement.
ACCCAATGCAAAGAAGCTAAGAACCTTGATAAAAGGTTACAAGAGCTGCTAGCTAGAATAACCAGTTTAGAGAGGAACATAAATGACCCAATGGAGCTGAAAAACACAGCACAAGAACTTCAGGAAGCATGCGCAAGTATCAATAGCCAAATAGATCAAGTGGAAGAAAGAATATCAGAGATTGAAGACCATCTTGTTGAAATAAAGTATGCAGATAAGATTAAAGGGAATGAAAAAGAATGGACAATACCTCTGAGAAACATGGGACTATGTAAAAAGATTGAACTTATGATTGATTGGAGTACCTGAAAGAGGTGGGGAGAATGAAACCAAGCTGGAAAACACACTTAAGGATATTGTCCAGGACAGCTATCCCAACCTAGGAAGACAGGCCAACATCCAAATTTGGGAAATACAAAGAATACCAGTAAGATACTCCACAAGAAGGTCAACCCCGAGACACATGATCATCAGATTCTCCAAGGTCAATATGAAGGAAAAAGTGTTAAGGGCAGCCAGAGAGTAAGGCTACGTCACCTACAAAGGGAAGCCCATCAGACTAACAGCAGATCACTTAGCAGAAACCTTACAATCCAGAAGAGACTGGGGGCAAATATTCAACATGCTTAAAGAAAAGAATAAAGAATTTTCAACGCAGAATTTCATATCCAGCCAAACTAAGCTTCATAAGTGAAGGAGAAATAAAATCCTTTCCAGATGAGCAAATGCTGAGGGATGTCATCATCACCACACCTGCCTTGCAAGAGCTACTGCAAGAAGCACTAAATACGGAAAGGAAAAACTGATACCAGCCACTGCAAAAAACACACCAAAATATGAAGACCAGTGACACTCTGAAGAAACTGCATCAACTAACATGCAAAATAACCAGCTAGCATCATGATGAGAGGATCAAATTCACACACAACAATATTAACTTTAAATGTAAATAGGCTAAATGCCCCAATTAAAAGACACAGACTGGCAAATTGGATAGAGTCAAGACCCACTGGTGTGCTGTATTCAAGAGACCCATCTCACGTGCAAAGATACAGGCGCAAAATAAAGGGATGGAAGAAAGTTTACCAAGAAAATGGGAAGCAAAAAAAAGCAGGGGTTGCAATCCTAGTCTCTGACAAAACAGACTTTAAAGCTACAAAGATAAAAAAAGACAAAGAAGAGCATTACACAATGGTAAAGGGACCAATTCAACAAGAACTAACTATCCTAAATATATATGCACCCAAGACAGGAGCACCCAGATTCATAAAACAAGTTCTTAGAGACCTACAAAGAGACTTAGACTCCCATGCAATAGTAGTGGGAGACTTTAACACCCCACTGTCTATATTAGACAGATCAATGAGAGAGAAAATTAACAAGGATATTCAGGACTTGAACTTAGCTCTGGATCAAGTGAATCTAATAGATATCTACAAAACTCCCCACCCCAGAACACAAAATATACGTTCTTCTCAGTGCCACATGGTACTTACTCTAAAATTGATCACATAATTGGAAGTAGAACACTCTTCATCAAATACAAAAGAACGGAAATCATAACAGTCTCTCAGATCACAGCGCAATCAAATTAGAACTCAGGATTAAGAAACTCACTCAGAACCACAGAACTACATGGAAATTGAACAATCTGCTCCTGAATGACTTCTGGGTAAATAATGAAATTAAGGCAGAACTCAAGAAGTTCTTTGAAACCAATGAGAATAAAGACACAATGTACCTGAATCTCTGGGATGCAGCTAAAGCAGTATTAAGAGGGAAGTGTATAGCATTGACTCCCACATCAGAAAGCTGGAAAGATCTTAAATGGACACCCTAACATCACGATTAAAAGAACGAGAGAAGCAAGAGCAAACAAATCCAAAAGCTACCAGAAGACAAGAAATAACTAGGATCAGAGCAGAACTGAAGGAGATAGAGACATGAAACCTCTTCAAAAAACCAATGAATCCAGGAGTTGTTTTTTTTTGAAAAAATTAACAAAATAGACCACTAGCTAGGAAGAAAAGAGAAGAATCAAATAGACACAATAAAAAATGATAAAAGGCACACTTCTCAAAAGAAGACATTTATGTGGTCAGCAAACATATGAAAAAAAGCTCAACATCACTGATGGTTAGAGAAATGCAAATCAAAACCACAATGAGATGCCTTCTTACACCAGTCAGAATGGTGATTTTCAAAAAGTCAAGAAACAATAGATGCTGGTGAGGCTGTGGAGAAATAGCAACACTTCAACACTGTTGGTGGGAATGTAAATTAGTTCAACCATTGTGGAAGACAGTGTGGCAATTCCTCAAGGATCTAGAACCAGAAATACCATTTGACCCAGCAATCCCATTACTGGGTATATACCCAAAGGAATATATATCATTCTACTATAAAGATACATGCACACATATGTTTACTGTAGCACTATTTACAATAGCAAAGACATGGAACCAACCCAAATTCCCATCAATGATAGACTGGGCAAAGAAAATGTGGTACATATACACCATGGAATACTATGCAGCCACGAAAAGGAATGAGGTCATGTCCTTTGCAGGCTGAAAGGACTGGATGACCTCATGGATGAAACTGGATGCCATCATCCTCAGTAAACTAACACAGGAACAGAATTCCAAACACCACATGTTCTCACTCATAAGTGTGAGTTGAACAATGAGAATACATGGACACAGGGAGGGGAACAACACACACCGGAGCCTGTTGTGGGTGTGCAAGGGGAAGGAGAGCATCAGGACAAATAGGTAATGCATGTGGGGCTTAAAACCTAGGTGACAGGTTGATAGGTGCAGCAAACCAACATGGCACACACATACCTACATAACACACTTGGCATGTTCTGCACATGCACCACAGAACTTAAAGTAAAATAAAAATTTTAAATTATTTGCCACCATTGAAAATGACTATTAAGTCAACTTATCCTAAAAATTGGCAGTTGAAGAGAAAGAATTATACATAAAGTCTGCTTGTTAGTAGGAAAAATGGTTCTGGCAAACCAAATAGCCCAATTCATGAGGGAAAGTTTTCTCTACATATGAATGTTAGCTAATAAATACAGAGATATGATAGAATTTTAAAAATATGCACACACAAATAAAATTTATATGTATTTGTGCCTGTGTATATTTCCTATAGTTAGAAAAATATAGGAATTATATGAATATATATAAAATTTCCTTTATATTCCTATATATAGGAAATTCATATATATGTAGAGTAAATACATATAATTCCTACATATATATTCCTTTTGTATATAGTTACTGCAAGAAAACATTCTTTCATTTAACAGTCATTTAAGGACCTAATATACATGTTTCATAAATGCTGAATGTTTAATATTTGTATTATTTTCTCAAGTTAGATCATTTTAAGTAAGAGTTATGAATGCCATTAAACCATAACAATTCAGAACTGGAAGGATCCAAAGAAGTCATTTGGTTGACTCCCTTCTCTGTGTGCCATCTCATTTTATAAATAAGAATCACTTCATACACATTTATAACATGAATACTTTTTGACCAATCAGTAGCTAAGGAAAGAAAAAGAAGTTCACAAACATCTAAAAAGCTAAACAATTATTCTAATATATGAAAGTTCAGATTATATTGCAAAATATCAGGCACTTCTTTCAGTTATTTGTTTTTAGCTTCAGAAAATTAAGATGCACAGATGGCCAGTCTGGATCATTATGAATTTTTTCTTTTTTCTTTTTTTTTTTTTTTTTAACTGAATTGATATTTCCTCTAGATTAATGTCAGACTTGCTCTGAGTGGCTGAGGCAGTAGTTCGGAGGCCAGGGCATAAAAGTGCCCTCTCCACTCAATAACCAGCAAACTAATTTGATGTTTCTGTTGACTTGAATCTCTCCGCTTTCTATCTTGAACCTATGAGCGTGTGACCTCTTCTGCAGAGATCTGTGCCTTCTGGGCATTTTGTAAAGGGCTGAAATTGCCTAGAAAACCACTCTCTGTGCTTTGCAAAATAATGGAAAGAGTATTTCCTATCTGCTTCTTGCAGCAATTCCCCAATAATAAATTGAAAATGTGTTTTTATTTTATTTCAGTTTAGTTTTGGAGAACCATCTTCAGGTATTTAGGTTTTTAACTATTATTCCTTATCTGTCATTAAAAAAAAATTCACTTTTTTCTCAGCTGTAATTTCTTTCCCACTCTACTTCCTAACAAACAGCTCCTTATTTTCCTGAGTCACTCTATTTTTTTTTTTTAAAACAAAATGGAAATACAAAAGATACTACTGGGCCAGCATCTCAATCTTGAAACTCCATCCATTTCCTAATGTGTTTAGCAACCAGGCAATTAAGAAACAGGCCTTGTCTTTAATCATCTCAGAAAATTGGGGAGATTTTTTTCTCATGGTTAGATTGCATTTCTGAAAACAATTAAGAAAGCTTTTTTGGTAATCTTTGCAAAACTTTTGTTTTTCCTTGAGCGTTTGTATATACATTAATCATTTAATAAATAAAAAATTTCAATTTTCCCTTTTTTCTTCTCTTTTCTTAACTTTATTGTCCTTTTGAAATGTTGTCAGGGCTAACATGAGCTATTTTGGTGTACAGCCAAGTATAATTCTGTTTTAGCCATTTAAATAACAACACATGCTTCTGAGTTTCTGGAGTAATTTAGTAGTTTGTTCCTTGATTCTCTTAGCAGCAGGCTTTACCTGGAAGCCTAGAACCACTTTCTGGATATATTTATTTCCCCAGGTCTTGGGTCTTTATAGACAGCAAGAAGTCTAAAATGGTTTAGAGAAGCAGTAACCTTTGTCCTGGGATTTGCACACATGTCAGTCTTCTGACACTGACAAGGACAGTTATTTCTGATTCCCTGACTGACCTCTGAGACCTCAGAACTTACCAGTTTGAATCAATTTGTTCTGTTGGATGTCTCACTTAACTGAACTCGCTGCCGAAACCCCTTCTGCTACCCCTGTCCTGGTACTTCCTATGTTGTTTTTGCTAGGCCAGCACAGTATCTTCATTTCTGTATTCTCTAATATAACATCTCACCTAGATTGGGGACTTGGTAAAGATTCCTGAATGATAGCATTGGTTGGAGAAGACAGTGAGTTACTATCAAGGTGAGTTGGAAAGGCTAGGTGGTTGAGATTTTGTGAAGAATCCTAATGTGAGAAGCCAAAAAGGGTGGAGTGGGTACCCATGATATTTTCCTGTATGTTTCATCTCTTCTTCCTCTTCTGTATATATTGAGCTTAAGTGAACGTTGGTCAGTATAGAACTGGAAATAGATCATTCCTCTGAATCACACTCTTATTGGCTATCCAACCTTTCCAGTTTCTATCCTTTATTCTCCTTTCTCAATGATATGAATCCTAAATGTGGAGGAAACTCTTATTCCCCTCACTTTAAAGATCTAGGGAAATACCTACTGCTCCTGGGATAGGAGAAATTTGGGTTATAAGAAGTACAAAGCACAATGAAGATGTATGAAATATTCAAATAAATCTAAGCTTCTTTGGTGGGATAAAATGCTTTAGGGGGATCAAGAGATAATAAACGTAGGTTGTGCCTTCAGTGAGCAGGACTGATAGGGAAGCAATGAGAGAGGTAAGGGAAATGAGCTGTAGATTGAGATGCCTCAGTACACTCAATTCTTGACTACCAGCATCTGCTCAGTTGTAAGAGTGCCTTTGGGCAATCCACAAGGGGGCTTTCTCCAATACTCGAGTAACCAGTTGCCTTAGAAATGAGCTTTTGTTCCTGTTCTGCTATTGTCACAGGCTTCTTTATTAAAACATATATGCACTTTGTTGAGTGGTCAGATGATGGACATAACTCTGCCCTTCTGTAACAACTGAACATAGCTCTGCAAGGTTCTTTCAGGAGCCAGGAACTGTCTTTCTCTACACTTTCGACTTAAATTCATCATATGAATTCATGTGGCTGCTTTAAGATAGAGACTTGTTTTATTTTTCTTCTTTTCTTTTCCGCACCTTATCTTGTGCTAGCCTTAGTCTGGGAAAATGAAAACCCTGGGGGCACTTGGGAGCTTCTGCAGCCCAGACAGCAGGGCCCTGAAGAGCTCTCTCGTCTCCATGTTTTCATGTCCTTTCGAAATGTCAGTTAACACCTTTAAAATGAAGTCTGCCATCAAAGACACATACTCTTCTCCTGCCTGTCTGCTGTGCCAAAGATAGACATTACTCTGTCTGCTTCAGTTCTCAGCTTCCTGTCATGTTTGGCAAAAATTTAATTGCCTCTCCTTTCAGAACAACTTTTATTTGTTTTCTTAGCCTCAACATCTCCTCTAAAGGAACACTTTTTTTTTTTTTTTTTTTTTTTGCAGGGGAATATAGACAGCTTTTGTTTCTACTGCTTTATGATTAGCTTCCCAATGTCCTTAAAATAAAAGATGCCACAGGAGCCAGGCAGTGTTGGTTTATTCAAGGGTGACAGTTCACAGAGGGAGCCAAGTTTACTCAGGTGTAACTTCAGGCTGTGTCTCCATTGCAGACAGCAGCGTTTATTTACTGCCATCTAGTACGTGATGTCATATGCTACCTTGGCAAATTGAACTAAATAATAATAATACCCCCTTCTCACTGAGCTTCTTTTATCCCAGTCTTCTGTTCCTTTTCCTTAGAAGGTTCTTGCCCTGCATCCGAATGATTTTGTAGTAACCCTTCTAAACCTGGCTCAAATGTCATGTGGAATTAATACTGCTTTCCTCTCTTTTGCCTTAGCACTTTTCACATACATTGAGTACAGTACTGCAGTGTAATAGAGCATGGTAGTATGACCAACTGTACATGTGCCTTACAGCTTAGCCCTCCCATTCTCTTCACCCAAGTCTCTGAGATGCTTAAGGTTAGGGATGGTGTCTCTGACCTTATTCATTCTCAAATACTGAACATGAATACCAGGGTCTGACATATAGTGGTCACTTAAAAAACATTTATTAAATGGGTGAGTAAAAGTGACTGGGGTTTTTGCACCTAGGTCTCACAGTTCATGCTGCCCTCAAATATACTGTTGGATGCAAGTATTTACACAGGACCAAAGGATGAAGGAAAAAGAGAAGTGTTGAGAGAGGAAGGAAAGGGTGACTCGCTATCTGCTTTCGAGTTCAGTGTAAGGAGTTACAGAATCTCTTGAGATTCACAAACAAAGAGAATGATAAAGTTTTACAACTGAGGACACAGGAGAAAATGTATTTGGAGGGTAACATGATACACCTATGTGAACAAGTAGACATTCTGGGAGGGTAAGGAGAGTGCAGGCTTTTCTGGTGAAAGGTTTAGAAGCCGGGGCAAAGACACTGCTACTGGTCTATAAATAGAAAGGAGGTGTGAATGTGAGTCTAGAAAACCACTCGGGGGAAATAAAAAACATCTGGAGAAGCAGCGACTAGCACTGGGACTATCTGAAGTCTCAGGAAGAAGCTGCAGGGAATCCAGGTGAGAGATGAACTGTGCATAGACCTTGTTGTTAATAGTCTCTTGGACAAAAGTCAGTAAGAAGATCATCTGAGTTAGTGACACGGGCATGTCTCTCTCACCATTATCCAATGACACCGTGTATTGTGTCAGGAGAAGCTTTTCCAGGGGAAAGCAGATGGCTTGAGTTTTAATTCCTCTTTTCTCACACGTTATCTCTATGACTTAGGGGAAGGCACTAACCCTCACTGGGTCTCAGTTGATTTATCTGTAATATGATAATAATGGTGTTTTATCCGCCTGAAGGTGAAGGATTGTGCTGAATGATTTATTGAGCTCTTTAGCTACTGTAAAATCCATTCTATTTCCCTGGAAATTTTACATTGTGTCAGCTGATGTGGATTTTCTTAAACGTCTGTGTTTATTTTATTGTCAAGGTTCATGATAGATAGTTGTCACATAGGCCAGATAGGTCCTGTGAATGTAAGCATGCCCACCTTGGAAAAGACTTTTTGTTTGTAGTATTGAAAATCTGCATTTAAGCCCGATAGGCTTTATATCTTAATAAGAGGGTCAAATGTGAAAAGTAGATTTTTCCATAAGATCTGAGTTGTACAGGGCTGAATGATATTTGAATATTATGTAGCAGTAGAATTGTCAGACAAGTACAGTTTTCTTTGACTTTAAGAGGTCTTGGCACTGATGAGCTTGTCAAAGAAAGGTCTAGATTCCTGAAGAATTGGAGCTTCTAGAAGGTTAAATAAAACATTTAAAAAACAACTTGATTTTTTTTAGCAGAAAAAAATTCCTTTTAATAAGGTAAATAATCCTTTACATTTCCACCCTCCGAACAATGAATAAACACAACAATGCTGTTTAAAAATACATATATATTTCTAATTATGAAACAGTGTACATACTTACTGTAAGAAAAATGAAAATAAAAGCCTAAAGAAGAATAATTAATGTCACTCTCTAGCAATAATTATTGTGAATATTAACATCTCTCTTTCAATATATCTAGCTGTCTATATCAGTTTTTACTCTCCATCTTGTGTGTGCATGTGTATGGGATCACACACACACATATATATGTCTACACACACTTATAGATACATATATGAGTATGTGTATCATTTTATAACTTGCTTTATTAATAGTTAATCATTTCACAGTCATTCAAATTGCTTTCAACCTTAAGGGAACAATGCAAACAACAAAGAAAATAACATATGGAAAAACTAAAATCATCCTTTACCTTCCCTTTCTCATTCAGAGTTCTACTCTCCATGGACAACTGCTTTCAACAATTTTAGTTTTAGGTACTCTAACTAATGTACTTGAGGATCTCTTTTTATGTTTTTTAAAAACTTTTAAGTTCAGGGGTATAGGTGCAGGTTTGTTACATAGGTAAATATATGTCATGGACGTTTGTTGTACAGATTATTTCATCACCTAGGTATTAAATCTAGTACCCATTAGTTATTTTTCCTCATCCTCTCCCTCCTTCTACTCCCCACCTTCCGATAAGCCCCAGTGTGTGTTGTTCCTCTCTGTGGGTCCATGTGTTTTCATCATTTAGCTCCCATTTATAAGTGAGAACATGTGGTATTTGGTTTTCTGTTCCTGTGTTAGTTTGTTAAGGATAATGGCCTCAAGCTCCATCCATGTCCCTGTTAAGGACATGATTTCATTCTATTTTATGACTGCATAGTATTCCATGGTATATATGTACCACATTTTCTTTATCCAGTCTACCATTGATGGCCATTTAGGTTGATTCCATGTCTTTGCTATTGTGAATACTGCTGCAATGAACATACATATGCCTGTGTCTTTATAATAGAACAATTTATATTCCTTTGGGTATGTACCCAGTAACGAGATTTTTTTGGTCAAGTGATATTTCTTTCTTTAGGTAGTTGAGGAATCACCATACTGTCTTCCACAATGGTTGAACTAATTTACACTCCCACCTACAGTGTATAAGCATTCCTTTTTCTCCACAAACTTGCCAGCATCTTTATTTTTGACTTTTTAATAATCACAATTCTGACTGGTGTGAGATGGTATCTCATTGTGGTTTTGATTTGCATTTCTCTAATGATCAATTATATTGAGCTTTTTTCATATGATTATTGGCCACATGTATGTCTTCTTTTGAGAAGTGTCTGTTCATGTCCTTTGCCAGTTTTTAATGGGCTTGTTTTTTTGTTGTAATTTAAGTTCCTTATGGATGATGGATATTAGACCTTTGTCAGATGCATAGTTTGCCAAATTTTTCTCCTATTCTGTAAGTTGTCTGTTTACTCTGTTGATAGTTTCTTTTGCTTGCAGAAGCTCTTTAGTTTAATTTCATGCCATTTGTCAATTTTTGTTTTTGTTGCAATCGCTTTTGGCATCTTTGTCGTGAAATGTTTTCCTGTGCCCACGTCCTGAATAGTGTTGTCTAGGTTGTCTTCCAGGGTTTTTATAGTTTGGGGTTTTACATTTAAGTCTTTAACCCATCTTGAGTTAATTTTTGTGTATGGTGTAAGGCAGGAATCCAGTTTCAAGTTTCTGCATATGGCTAGCCAGTTATCTCAGCACCGTTTACTGCATAGGGAGTCCATTCCCCATTGTTTGTTTTTGTCATGTTTGTCAAAGATCAGATAGTTGTACTACACTACTTTCTGGCTGGGCTTTCGTAATTTTGGATAAATGACTTAACTTCTGTGTGCCTCAATTTCTCTATATGTAAAATGACCATAAAATAATATCTACCTGATAGTGTTGTTATGAGCATTAAATATGCGAGTACTTTTAATGTCTTCAGAGCAATGCATGGCACTTAGAGAGTGCTCAGTAATATTATTTCTTGGAGAGCCCAGTACTATGAATAAATGTGTACCACTAAACTTATGCTGCTGAAGGGAGAATACCATAGGAATCAAATTCAAATAGTTTTTCTTCTATGCATGCTACCAATTATTCAAAATCTTGCCATACATTAGATATTGGTTTACTTGACATGTGGATTGTGAGTTTTTTTGTGCAAGTTTTTGTTTTGCCTGCAATTTATAATTTTTTTCATCTTGGCTGTTAGCAAAAGAGAGAAATTGCCTCATATGGTTAACCTCCTCCAGAAGTCTATTTATTAATTTAAATAGAGATTTGAAAATATAGCAGCAACTAAGAAAGGCTTTCTTTTTGTTGATTATTGAATGTGATTTGATGTATATTTTCAGACTGCCATGAGCCCTTTAAGAACCAGATTTGATTCTCTGCCTGGCTTCAAAGAGCAGCTCAGCATGGCAATCACAAGGAGTATTGGCTGACTTTTTTCTGTGGTACATTTTCTCACTTTCATTATTCTGGTTTAATGCATAGAACTGGCTGGCTGTGACCCTGGCTTCTCAAGGGTTTTCTTCCCGTGGAAAACTTCTTGGAGAAATAAACTGAGTGCCCTTTTGCACCTTCAGTTTCTTACTCTCTAGCACTTTATTCAAGCCTAGGCTCCTGGACTTAATTCTGGAGTTGTTCAAATAGCCTTAGTGACCTTCTTCTCTGAAAAGAGCTGTGCAGGAGTGCCCTGTTCAGAGGCATCCGTGTGTGGATAACCACTCATGTTTGAGGAACGCTAAGCAGTTCGGCATATCTGCAGTTTGTGGAGTGTCTCAGGGAGAAATGAAAGATGATTCTGAATTGGGTAGATTGTAGGGGACGGGGGGCTCATGGAGCACACAGAACAATTTACCAAGGAATTTAATATTCATTCTGTGCTGTAGGAAATCATGAGGTAATTTTGGTAAAAGAGTGCCATGAACAGATTTGCATTTCAGAAAAAAAAATCTTTGGTAGAAGTTTTGAAGAAGATTACAAGGAGAGAGACTGGAGAGAGAAAGAACTGATGAAGGCTATTTAATTTAATTTTTTTAATAGTAGAAATTTACATCAAAACAATTCTTAAAATTTTATTTTATTTTAGGTTTGGAGGTACATGTGCTGGTTTGTGATGTGGATATATTTTGTAATGGTAGGAATTCTAGTGTACCTATCACCAAAATAGTGAATGTTGTACCCAATAGGCCATTTTTTAACCTTCACTTCTTTCCCACCTCTTCCCCCTTTTGAGTCCCCAGTGTTTATTCTTCCTATCTTTATGTCCATGTGTATCCATTGTTTAGCTTCCACTTATAAGTGAGAACACACAGTATTTGATTTTCTGCTTCCGAGTTATTTCCCTTAGAGTATTGGTCTCCATGTTGCTGCAAATGATATGATTTCATTATTTTTTAATGACTGTATAGTATTCCATGGTGTATATGCACTGCATTTTCTTTATCCAGTAAATTGTTGATGGATAGTGAGGTTACTTTGTTATTGTGAATAGTGCTGCTATAAACATACAACTGCAGGTGTCTTTTTTATATGTATTAAGATTTCTTCTCCTTTAGGTAGATACCCAGTAGTGGGATTGCTGAGTCAAAGGGTAGCTCTATTTTTAGTCCTTTGAGAAATCTCCATACTCTTTTCCATAGAGGTTATTCCAATTTATATTCCCACCAACCATATATAAGCATTCCCTTTTCTTTGCACCCACACCAACATCTGTTGTTTTTTGACTTTTCTAGCAATTCTGAATGGTGTAAAATGATATCTCATAGTGGTTTTAATTTGCATTTCTCTGATGATTAGTGATGTTGAGCATTCTTTTATGTTTGTCAGCTGCTTCTGTGTCTTCTTTTGAAAAGTGTCTGTTTAATGTTCTTTGCCCACTTTTTAATGGAGGGACAAAATTTTTTTTTTTTTTTTTTTTTTTTAGAGACCAGGTCTTGCTCTCTCACGCAGGCTGGAGTGCAGTCATGCAGTCGTAGCTCTCTGAAGCTTTGAACTCCTAGGTTCAAGAGATCCTCCCACTTCAGTCTCCCAAAACAGTAGAATTACAGGCATAAGCCACCATACCTGGTCAAATAATTTTTAATAGAATTAATGGAACACACTATTCATCTGGATGGAACAGAAAAAAGAAAGTGAGTGGAAGACAAGGTTCTAGTGTGAGCATAAGGGAAGTTTTTAGCAAAGAAGATAATGAATCCAGCTTTTAATATTGGCATTTATATGCCTTTGGGATATTCAGATAGAGGTATTTAGTTGGTAATTGGAAACCAAGGACTGGAGGGCAGCAGAAAGGAGACCTGGATATACAGGTATAAGAAAAATCCATGTAGAGGCTGCAGCCAGTGAAATTGGATAAGCTCCTTTTAAAGAGACTATTGCATAAGAAGAGGTTGAGGACCGAAAAAACCCATGGACCACAAGTGTTTAAGAGATGATCTCAAGGAAGAGAAATTAGCAGTAGGGAAAGCAACTTGTTCATTTCTATGTCCCCAGTGTCTAACACAGTCTTTTACAGAAATGCTTATGGATGGCCTACTTGAGCTTAGAAGGAGAATTTAGCAATGAGGAAGTGAAATCAGAACTAGTGATCTAAAAGCCAAGACAGAGAAAATCACAAGCAAAGAGACATTATATTAAACTTAGGTGAAGTGTACCCTTTGGATTTGACAACTAGGAAGTCATTTTCTACTTTAGCAAGAGTTTGTGTTTTGGTGAGATGGTGGAGCCAGAGTCATATTGCAGTGGGTTGAGGGGCTTGTGCTGGACAAGAAGACAGTAAGGCTTATTAGTCTTTGAAGAAAGTGGAGCGTAAAAGGAAGAAGGTGGTATTTATAAGGAAAGGGTAACATATTATTTTTCAGTACGCATTCATATTTGAAAATTTTTTGGGGGGATGGAGAAGATTAAGAAAGAAAAGCCCCTACAGAATGAAGAATAGATGGAAGGAAAAGTTACTGTGATCTCTCACTTGATATTGAACATTCATTACCTGGTGTTGGTTACTTTTGTGTGGGGATGTGTCATTTACCCCCAAGAAGATTATAAGCTATTAAGAGGCAGAAATCACAGTTTGTACCTCTATCCTCCTCAGTCTATTTAAAACATGCTATGTGTACATGATTATTGTTGCTTGATTATAGCCATTTGATATTACTGTAAAAGGAAATATGTGGAAGCAACTCTCTGGATACTCTCCTCATTTGTTGTTTTAAAGTAGACTCAATGTTGAAGCAAGGCCACAGCTCTCTTAGCAGACAGCGTAGACCTGTTGCTATGTAGGTGGTATGTAGTTGTACACTTTAATTGGTTCATTTAGTTTTGGCAGATTGAACATTGTTACCGCTCTCTCAACAGGAAAATTGGCTCTCTTTTTGGTAAGATTAGGAAGTTGGTAACTCTACTGTTTTAATTGGGAGAGGATGTTCTCTCTTCAAAAGGAAAAAAAAAAGAAGAATGACATTATCCCAGTTTCTCTCCATTTTACCTGTTCTGAAACTTTTTCTCTTCCAGTGGCCAAAGACTTTTCTCCTGAGAAGTTGGTACATCAGCATTCCAGTTACTGGGGAGACTCTGGGCCCAAATAGACTTCTAGGATCCACTGGCCTTTCCATATTTTACATATCTTTGCACCTCCACTTCTCTGCTTTTGTTTAAGAGTAAAGGGAGAAATGTTTTGCATTTATGTCTTGAACTTGCTGATCCAGTAGATGTCACTCTGGACAACAGGATAGAGTATCGGTTCTTATCTGTGGTTTTGAATAGGCTGTGGCATTCCTGCTCCCAACCACTTTCACACACCTCAGGACTGACACACATGAATTATGACATTCTCTGCAATGCCAGTTTTACTTCTATGTTGTGAAATAAGAGGGCTGGGAGAGCTGCCATTTCATCTCATTCTCATTCAGCTCGAATGCCAAATGCTTACACAGTTACACCAATCAACTAGGCAAGAAGAAAATAGTTCAGGGAAGAGTGGAGGAAATATGTATTTTAAAGCAGCATATCTGAATGGGGTGTTTGGGCACATTAAATTCTACTGAGACTTCACACAGAGGGGAAGCAGTAAATGCTCTCTTGAGTGTTTGTGGCTGAACCCAGACTCATACAAGTGAGCTGAACTCTCTCTAACTGTATAACTTCATTTCCTCCTATTGCCCTAAATCAGTGACTCTCATCCAAGCTTCTAGAATAGATTAAAGAAGAGTTTTCCTAAAGTTCTCAGAAAGCAATATAGTTAATGAATCAACTTTCTCTGATTATTTTTTTCTTCCCACACTCTATCTCCTCTCCACAAAACTTTGGAATTTGCTTCAGCCCATTACATGATCAGTGAGCAAGTGGCAAACAGAAAATGTTGAGGGGGGGAAAAAAAAGTCTAATTGGACACATTTGTGTTTTTTGAAGAAATATGTTTGTGGTTTTCATGCTACATGCAATTTTATTTAATCACATTTTATCTTCGAATTGTTTCCATTATGGATAGTTTATGTGATATTGCATGCACCAGTTTATTACTTTCCATCAACCTGAACAAGAGTAAGGACTCATGCTCTGCATGAACCACCTTCCACAACATCTTAGATACTCATTTTACCCTATGTAAGGGCTGCCCAGTCTTAGGTCACACTTCTTGGTGAAACTTGTTAGGTCTGATTTGGGATTTTCTTCCATCTCTCTCATCATATGTATAAAATCCAGCCTGTAATCCCAACACTTTGGGAGGCCGAGGCGGGTGGATCACGAGGTCAGGAGATGGAGACCATTCTGGCAAACACGGTGAAACCCCGTCTCTACTAAAAAATACAAAAAATTAGCCGGGCGTTGTGGCGGGCGTCTGTATTCCCATCTACTTGGGAGGTTGAGGCAGGAGAATGGCGTGAACCCGGGAGGTGGAGCTTGCAGTGAGCCGAGATCGCGCCACTGCACTCTAGCCTGGGCGGCAGAGCAAAACTCCGTCTCAAAAAAAGAAAAAAAAAAAAAAAAAAAAAAAATCCAGCCAACACTTGGGGCTTATCTCAAATTCCATCTTCCCTGATAAGGGAATCTTGGTGAGTGATAGGAATTACAAAGAAAAGGAGAAACAAGATGGTGCATGCAGGAAGAAAGAACTTTTCTTTGGGAGGTAAGCATGTGACAGATTTGGGGGCTAGATTTAACAGCTTCAAGGTCTTATCTGAGGAAAGATCACTTCCAGCAGCTGTGATGAAGCATGTTTCCTTGAGGAGGTAGAATTGACACTTGATTACTTGAAGGATAAGATGTGGCTAGCCAGTGAAGAGTGAGGAGGAAGGTCCTCTCGAAAGAGAGAAGACAAAGAAAAACATAGAGATGAACACAGCACAAGTGGGGACAGGTGGTAGTGAGGCCAACTTGGCTACAACCCAGGACTGATGACTGGGAGTTATTAGAGATAGTTGTAATAAGACTTCTCACCCTCATTCTTTTTCTCTGCTGAGACTGATGATGGAAGGAGTCGTAGTAACTATTTTCCAGAATGCATGTGACATTGCGCCTTCTCTGTATTGGCCATGATCCTCCATCTAGCATGTCTTGTATACTTTCTTTATAGTCCTTTCCTACAATTTAACTGCTGCTTTGATTTCTTTCCCATTTATCCACTTTACCACTAGATGTTGAGTTCTCACATCTTCTTGAAGATGAATCAACATGACGCACGTTTAATGATAAGAAAAAATAAAAGATAGTAGTTGGCTTTTCTGTGTATTTTTTCAAGGTTTGAGAGACTAAGACTGTTACTGATCTTACATGGTGTAGTGTTAGCTCAAAATTTATTATAAAAAGCAAGATAATAGAACTGAAAGCAAAAAGGCTCTTAACTAAAGATGCAATCCTCTTATGGAGCTGGAGAAGAAAGAGACACAGATAATGTTGCTTTAAATAAGGTTTTCGTCGTATATTCAATGTAATTTCTTTCTTGAAAGATTATATAAGTGTGAAGTCTTTTCAAATGACATTATATTGAATAAATGAAGACCTTGCAGTACTAGAAATTATTTTCTCCCTAACAACTGTATTTTCAAAGTCTTGTCTTAATACTGCTATGTTTTTCAGTTGTTAAGGGCACCTTTTTGTTTTCCCATGTTAAGATGACCTCAGCATTTTACAAAATAAGAGTAGGTGTGCTTCCAGGGGCTTTCTTTTAAAATGTATATGCTTTTATTCTAAGAAATTAATATATTTATTTACTTGGGACATATCCACAGAATAAGCAACAAGTCAGTTCTGTAGGGAAAGTAAAGAATGACTTTTCATTATGTGAAAACTTTCAAATGAAATCTTCCAGAATCCTCTATGCCAACTATTCCATTATATAATGCAGTGGGCTATTGGATTGTTTCATAAGTTATAAAATCCTTATTAATCAAAACATGCTGGTGCAAAGCATAGGATTAATTGTTTGCTTTAAAAATTAAGGAAAGGGCACACAGAAGAGAAAAAGGATATTAAATAGCATATTTCATATTGTTTGGAATTAATGAGACTCATGATCACCTTATTTAAGTTTCTGACCTTTACCATATTATCAAAATTCATTATGTGCAGAAAAATCTATGGAGATTCCATACTTATTTGTTAAGGACTTAGATGAGTTGAAAAAATTGCTGTGAACCCTTAGAAACTTTGCTGTAAGTATTCCATGATGTCATTTAACTTAGGGCATATGGGCAGTATCTTTTAATGCTGACTTTTAAGATATTTACTTAATAAATAAATATTTATGGGATAAATGTCATAGTCCATTCTACTGTCAAGTATTTAAAACTAAATAGGCTAGAGATGAAATTACATTTTGGTTAAAAGAAATTAGAATTACATTGCTGCTGCCTCCTTTGTAGCAAAACTTAATAATTTGGCTCAAATGTTCATCATTTAAACACTGTGACGAGCACCTATAAGAATATGGACAATTTCCATTTCTGTACCTCTGTATGTCAGGGCATCCCTCTCTTCCCTGCCCCCTACATTCCTCCTGCAAAAGTAGCACATGAGTACAAATGTTACTACTATACTCTGATTCAAATCTGAAATAGCTTTTGAACATCCAAGTGTAAATGTATATGAAAATTCCAATTTCACGTTACAGATGCAGGAAGGAAAAATCACCTATAAATTATCTCAACTAGATCTAAACTAGATTTAATATTGTCAGTGATTTTCTTTATACAAGGCTTTAGATTGGGAACTTCTTGTCCTTACTCTCCAAGAGCAAAACTTCAGTTTTCCCGGACAAAGATCAATTTCTTAGATACCTTTCTGTACAGGGCTAGATCATATAAGCAAGAGAGGCCCGGACAGCACCAATTTGATAATGCTGTAATGCTCTGTAGTGAGGCCATGCCTATCAAGAATACTGATATTTGTTCTGCTATTTCATTTAGTATTTATTTTTTAAGTTTTGTTTTTTATTTTTTATTTTTATGGGTACAT
Organism: Papio anubis; assembly: GCF_008728515.1. Taxonomy (NCBI): domain Eukaryota; kingdom Metazoa; phylum Chordata; class Mammalia; order Primates; family Cercopithecidae; genus Papio; species Papio anubis. Next base: position 53,611,900 of record NC_044989.1, on the reverse strand, counting down.
AGTAAGTATATATATTTATGGGGTAATGAGATATTTTGATATAGGCATGCAGTGTGAAATAATCATATCAGCGTAAATGGGGTTTCTAGTCTCTAAAACATTTATCATTTCTTTGTGTTACAAATGTTCCAATTACACTCTTTTAGTTATTGTGAAATGTACAATAAATTATTGTTGACTGTAGTCACCTTGTTGTGCTACCAAATACTAGATCTTACTCATTCTACCTAAGTATATTTTTGTACCCATTAACCATCCCTGTTCCCCTCACTGCCCATTATCCTTCCCAGCTTCTGGTAACCATCCGTCTACTTTCTGTCTCCATGAGTTCAATTATTTTTATTTTTAGATCCCACAAATGAGTGAGAATATGTGAGGTTTGTCTTTCTATGCCTGGCTTACTTAACGTATCTTCCAGTTGTATCCATGTTGTTGCAAATGACAGGATCTCATTCTTTTGTATAACTGAATAGCACTCCGTCGTCTATGTGTACCACATTTTCTTTATCTGTTTTTCTATTGATGGACACTTAGCTTGTTTTCAAATATTAGCTATTGTGAATAGTGCTGTAATAAACATGGGGATGCAGATATCTCTTCAACATGCTGATTTCATTTCCTTTGCATAAATACCTAGTAGTGGAATTGTTGGATCATATGGTAATTCTATCAGGTATTTTGTAGAACCTCCATACTATTCTGTGCCACAGCTATACTAATTTACATCCCTACCAACGGTGTATGAGAGTTCTTCTCTCTCAGCATCCTTACCAGCATTCATTATTGCCTGTCTTTTGGATAAAAGCCATTTTAACTGGGTGAGATTATATCTCATTGTAGTTTTGATTTGCATTTCTCTGATGATCAGTGATATTGAGCACCTTTTCATATACCTGTTTGTCATTTGTATGTCTTTTTTTGAGAAGTGTCTATTTAGATCTTTTGCCTTTTTTTTTTTACTGGATTATTAGATTTTTTTTTCCTATAGAGTTGTTTGAGCTTCCTATATATTTTGGTTATTCATCCTTTGTCAGATGAATAGTTTGCAAATATCTTCTCCCATTCTGTGTGCTGTCTTTTAACTATGTTTCCTTTACTGTGCAGAATGTTTTTAGCTTGATGTGATCCCATTTGTCTGTTTTTGCTTTGGTTGTCTGTGCTTTCAAATATTGCTCAAGAAATCTTTGCCCAGACCAATGTTCTGGAGAATTTTCTCAGTATTTTTTTTAGTTGTTTCATAGTTTGAGGTCCTAGATTTGAGTTTTTAAGCCATTTTGATTTGATCGTTGTATGTGTTGAGAGACAGGGATCTAGTTTTATTCTTCTGCATATGAGTACTCAGTTTTTTCAGCACTATTTATTGAAGAGATTGTGTTTTCCTCATCATATGTTCATAACACCTCTATAGGGATGTTTTTGTGAGTTAAGTTTTTGAAACTTTTCACATTAAAAATGATGCTTCAGGTTGTGTTCAATTGTTTGGTCGTTGGAGTTGGTTTAGAAACTTGAAGCTCTTTGTGGTATGTACAACTCACATTTTTCCCATTAAAGGATTAGTGGGAGGGAAAAAAAAAAGAATCCATCTGACTTAAAGGAAAACTGAAGTAGAAAATAAATTTGAGCTTGAGAATTCCTCTAAGACAGGTTGCATAAGGCGGATATCTGGGTCACAATTAAATGAGACCTCTGAGAGTTCTTTTTGAAAGGGCATTTCTGCTCTTAAAATTCTGGGAATCCAGATTCCTGAGTTCTATTTTTGACTCTACCAAGACTTTGGGCACATGATACTGAGTTTCAGTTTACTCAACCATAAAACAGAAGGAAAGAAGAATTGAATTAAATCATCTTGAAGGTCCTGTTCAGCAATGAATGGATGATATTATTGTAAGCAAAAATGTCTCACAGTTTGAAGGGGAGTAAAATCTAAAAAGATTATAATAAAAGTGGCTAGTATTTATTGAATATTTACTGTAAACCAAGTGCAGTTCTACAGGCCTAGCATAGAGTCACCGATTCATTCCTTTTCCATACTGAGGTGCTGAGATTGTTTCTATTTAAACATGGAGAAGCTGAGGTACAGAGACAAAGAGAAACTTGCTGAAGGTCTTACAGCTAGTAAGGGGTACAGCAGAAATCTCAAGCCAGTGAGATATCAAGAGCCCAGAGCCCAAACCACAACTTTCGCTGAGGAGCATTTCCATGTAGAATGGTCCCTTCTCTGCATTCTTATTTTGGGGAGGCATAATGAAAGAGGTGGAGAAATACTTAGCTGAGAAATCAACTCTAAATCTCTTTGGGGACTAGTTTATCACCTTAAGTGATTTCTGGAACATTCTTCTTTCATGCTTAAGCAAGATTCTGATATAGTATGATATTGGCAAAGGTTGTAAAGTGTCTGTCAAGTTGGCATTATAGTGCTACCCTGGGCTTTTCTACTGTCCAACTCAAAGCAATATTTATATAAAAGATCACAGAAACTGAATTACAAAGCCCTTCTCATTCAGGCCTTGCTAGTGGCACTTGAATATGTCAGTTTTGAGCAGCTCATATGCTACGTAGATGGGGAAATAAGAGAAATGCTGCAAAGATGTGCTTTTCTTTAAGGAAATTAAAAATACAAAAGCATTGTCCTTCGAAACATGATGTAGTAGGGGTCTCTCCGCATTATAAATGATGTCTTTGTTTTAAATTATTTGCCACACAGTTTTCTTCCTTACGGAGATTTTCTGGTATTTATCCATCTTTGTTTACAGATTATGAGCTATTTTTTAAAGAGTCAAATGGATTAAATATTGACAGAATTATATAGCAAAAGGGTTAGCCAAAATCACTTGGAAATGAAAGTAAAACGTGACATTGCCCAATTTTAATGTAACTTATTTGGAAGATCTCCTTTAATGTGTGAAAAGAGGTCCACCTCTACTGGTTCAGGTCCCCTGCTCTAAAAATCTGACTGGCGAATATGATTTTCAATGGCATTTTCAAAAAATACTGTAATTAAACCAATGATAAAAGATTGTTCTGTTACACTGAATTTTTTGATGTCAGTGGTAGGTAGATCCAGCCCTATCAATGTGTTTTAATCTTTTCCTCTTCACCCTACTGGTGAGAGAGGAATTCCTATTCTGTAACTATGGAGATAGCTGATCATGCAATACCCAGTACTGGCGAGGTGACAGGACAACAGTTTATTAATTCCACATACTCACAACTTGAGGGAGGAGAATGTCACAGGCCTTGCAGGGCCCCATGGGGTTGTGCTTGGGAACAAAGTGAATAAGCATGGGCTATGGGAAGCAGGCTTTGTAGTATCAAGAGGTTGGAGTAACCCCTAGTTCCCATGGGAGAGTGTGATTGACTTGTTTGAATAATTCCGTGGGCTAGAAGGGAACTGAAGGCCACTACTGTGGAATAAATCTTTTGATAAGTCGGGCTGTTTTGCTGCCAGATCTTATCTATGGGAGTAGAGTGGGGAAAGGAACTTGCAGTTAGGCCATCTGAGGCCTTTCTGGTTATTCCAGATGTCTAGGCAGCACATAATATTGGGTCGTACTTTTAGGCCCAAGACCACACTCTACTAAATTCAACCATAGCCCCTAGTGTCTAGGCCTTCCCTCCTGTATTATTCATATCCTCTGTACAACAAAACACCACAGACTGGATGGTTTAAACAACAGAAATTAACTTTTTCATTGTTCTGGAGGGTAGAAGTCCATGGTCAAGGTGCTGGCAAATTCAGTTTCTGAACAGGCTCTCTTCCTGGCTTGTAGATAGTCACTATCTTTGCATGTCTTCACGTGGCCTTTTCTCAGTGCATGCATAGGAGGGGGAGAACTCTGGCACCTCTTCTAAGGTCACTAATCCTATCAGATGAGACCCTTATCCTTATGACCTCATTTAACCTTACTTATTTTCTTAGAGGTGCCACTTCCAAATAGTGCCATCATGAAGATTAGGTTTTTATATGGTTTGGCTCTGTGTCCCTACCCAAATCTCATTTTGTAACTCCCATAATTCCCACGTGTTGTGGGAGGGGACCCAGTGGGAGATGAGCAAATCATGGGGGCAGGTCTTTCCCATGCTGTTCTCATGATAGTGAACGGGTCTCAGGAGATCTGATGGTTTCTAAAAACAGGAGCTTCCCTGCACAAGCTCTCTTTTTCTCTGCCACCATCCATGTAAGACGTGACTTTCTCCTCCTTGCCTTCTACCATGATTGTGAGGCCTCCCCAGCCATGTGGAACTGTAAGTCCAATACATCTCTCTCTCTCTCTTTTTTTTTTTTTGTAATTGCCCAGTCTTGGGTATGTCTTTATCAGAAACATGAAAATGGACTAATACAGGTTTCAACTTTTGAATTTTTGGGAGACACAAATATTCAGTCCATAACACTTCTTCAATATTTTTCAATGCTCCTCACACTTTTAATAATTGGTTAACTTTTGTTTTTTTGAAAAATTCCATTTTGGAATTTTATTAATACTTACCATGGTATCTAGTATAAAATAGATTCTCTAAAATTATTTGTTGAATTGAGAGAGAATTTAGATTTGGATTTTGTTTCAGACACTCAACCTATTCAACGTTGCTCTAGATTTTCCTTGAAAGTAATTTCTGAAGATCTTTAGACAGGTAAATGTCTGATTTAAGATTTGATCAGCACATTATAATTTTTTGGTATTTTTTTCTTTATTTTCATTTCTGGGAGGAGCATTGGATATGGTATTAGTTTTGATTACTGGATCTGGTATTTAATATTTGCCACATTTTTGAACTTCATCTGCCATGCAGGAGTACTGATACCTATCTTACCTCCCAACATGTAAAGATTAAATAAGAGTGTGAATATTAGCGTTCTTCATAAAGCACAAATCACCACACAGATGCAAGGTAGAATCTTAGAACACACTGCACTTACTACAGCAGCATTACTTCAACTGGCTCTTCAAAGCATCTAGGGTGCTATTAAAAATGTTAATTTCATCTTCCTACATAAGACTTACTTAGTTATAGTAACAGATGGGGCCCAAGAATCTGCATTTTAATAAAACCCCAGATGATTCTAATGCATATTAAAATCTGAGAACCAATGTACTATATTAAAGCTTGTTGAATCACAATGAATTAAAACACCTATCAGTAATATCTAACCCTCTAGTTCACCAAGAGGTGTTAGTTTTCAACAAAAACAAGCAACCAATGAAAATAAGCAACTACCCACTAACCGCAGGAAGGCCATGGGTGTACAATTATAACATCTTCATGCTTTACATTCAGAACTGTGAACTTAGTGGTTCTCAAACTAGCAGGATTTTAGAAATTCATGGGAGCTTTCAATATATAGATTCCTGGACCCTGCTTCTGAAGACTTTGATTCAGTAGGTCTATGGCAGAGTTACGAAACTTGTTTCTCAAATGCTCGAGTGATAGAGAAATTTGGGGGCAGGCCATTGAATTATGGTAAAACTCCTAAGTGGTTGTAAAGTCAACAAATTTCTTCACATAGCAAACCTCTACTTCTGATGTACTAATATAAGTGTTGGATTGGTAATGTGACATTAGTCTTGGAACACAAAATATACGTTCAAAAAAGCGACACAGCTTACTTTAGTCCTGGCATCTTTTTGTGCAACATTGGATTGTGTATGTCTATTTGGAATGAAGCCACTTTTTATCTTGACTCAGGACGTACAGTTGAAAACATGAGACCCCTACAGAGCCCAGCAGTTCTGCCTGAATGTCTTTTTTTTTTTTTTCCCTGAAATCTGATGGCTTTTCTTTACTGCTCTCTTTAATCCTACTTTTTGAGAAGGAATCTGAATGCAAAACCCATCATAAACCTCTCTGAACACAAAACATATTTAGTGAAATAGTCTTAATAGCCTTTATTCAATTCCAGAGAAGTGGATTTTAAATACAATAAGCTTTCACCTATTCAAATACATATCATGTTTATGCTCAATCCTATTCATATATGTTTGTTGAAAGCAGCAAATTATTTGTCAACAGTGTGCCCAAGCATATACCAATTAAACTGTGTGTTAGGGATATTAGTGCTTAGGTCAACACTTGAAACATGTGCCTAGGGAAATATTTTGAAGTTGACTAAACGAAGCCAAGTATCAGTTGAAAAATAAGTCTGTGAAACAATATTTTAAAAAGCTATTACAAATTTTTGTATGACTTATAGCTGTACCATCAGAGGCCTTCAAGCATTCTCTTAATTCTTACAAGCAATATGAAAGCTGGGTAGGACACATGCCATTCTTTTTCCTTTAGAGAGGAAGCAATGAAGGTGGGCTGGCTAATCTAAAATGGGCCATGAACTTAGTGTCAGAAATTATACTGAAACCCAGGTCTTTTGATCTTAGTTCATTTTTCACTGAGTCAGGTTGGCTTGGGCATAAAATTTATGTCATCCATATATCAAAAGAATGCCGTTGTTACATGGCATAAAAGTGAGTTTAAATATGTAGGATCTTATAGTCATCAAGAGCCAAATAACCTTCCCTGGTTGGATTTCTTCTATCCAAAAATTAACATCAGACGAGAAAAAATGGTGCCATTCTGCCTAGTGTGTGTGTTTCTTCTCGAAATTGCAGCCTAAGTTCCCTTCCTTCTTCTTTGGTCAATTTCTGGGAATGTGATTGATGAGTACTTCATAGGTTTCTGAGAGCAAAAATAATTTAAGGGCTCTAAATTCTATTAGAGATTAATTTTAGATAAGCACCAGAAAGTATTTAGACACATAAATGGAATTTACTTTATGGAATCAGCTAGATACATATAATGTTTTCTTGATGTGTATTCATTAAAAAACAATGTAGAACACTGGAGCATAGATAATTATTGTTTTGAGAGCTCTGGATAATTAAAGAACAGACTCAGTTTATTAGCATATAAGTCTTCAAATTCATTTTCTCTTTGTTACTGATTATCTTATAAAATTATTCTTTGAAAAAAACGAGTAAAACTGTCTTGTCACAGGTTACTTTAAGAGATCTTTCAGGTGTTGATATAATAAGAGAATTAGAGAAAGGAGTGAATTCAGTAGCAGAATCTTTTGAATTTTGACATTATCAATAATTGCTCTATATCTAGGTATTCCCCTATTAAGAATACCTTGCTGACCCATGAGTCTTTATTTAGAAAATAGATATGAAAATATATATTATTTAGAAAATATATATGAAATATAAACAACAGTTCATCATATCTAAAGTATTAAGATTTAATTATATAAAAATAACACACACACATACACACGAGCGCATGCACACACACATACACACGAGCGCATGCACACACACACACACACACACACATATCCTCTTAACTTGTCACCTTATAAGGATCTGGGATTCTCATGAAATTGTATGCAAAATATTTGTTGGAACAGGGCTGGCTACATGATTTCTTGTTTTTGGGCAAAGTGAAAATATGCGGTCTTCTGTTCAAACAGGGAAAAGGTGCCCTCTTATAATCTGTAGTATCTTTAAGGTGCTGAAATACAAAGTTTTTTCCTTTCTTCCATGGTTTATCTTTTGATTGCCATTTTAAATTTCTAAGTATAAAATGAACGCATTTAAAATTATTAGCATGGATTTTGCTATTCATATTTATATTGTGTGATGCTATTTAAAATTCAAATACAAAAGCATTTAGCCAGTAGGTAGAATCACCAAATTTACACCATTTCTGTTTCTTTTGTGCATGTGTATTTTGTTCTCACCAGAACAATGGAAGCACTGCATAAAACTAACTCAGCTTGTTTCATATCACTTCTTGGTATACACATATGCTATGAACACTCACTACCTGTGGCTTTCTGATATGTAAAGAGGATTTCAAGGCCAAAAATCTGTGGAATGCCCTATCTTTGCTTTTTCTTCTATGCCATCATTTTCAATGTAGGTGGTCAGCTAATATGGGGAAGTAACAGTGGCGAGAGGATACGATAGAGTTCTTTGGCTGTTTGTGTTTCTTAGAACACTATTTTTTTCCTGGGTTTGAAGAAAGTTTTAGTTTGAATTGAAAGCGTGCCCTCTTAGGGCTGTTGGTGCCCTGCTCACTGTGTAGTTGACGTAACAGCCACCCTGTCACCTCTGCTGTTGTCACTACTGTCTCCAGCTGGGCATGCAGGGATTATGGGAATGAAGAGCTGGCCTGGGTCAAGGGCCAGACTCTGCCCAGTGGGGGACTAGATTATCTTGTCTCTCGCTGTCCAACAGGAACTCTGCCTCTCCTACTCCATGTCCAGGGTCAGAAGAGATGAACACAATAGAGAACTTGCCTTTGGGTTTAGTTTCCAAATCAGAATCTCATCTTACCAGGGTAAAAGTTCAATTTACAAACTTAGAGACTTTTCTGAAAAAGAAAGTTTACTTGGTCCTTGGTTTCAGACTTGCTGAACTCTCATACATTATGGGTCCACTGGAATTCTGTGATCCTGAAACATTGTGAATACTGTATGTGAATGGAGTGGCAAGGACTAGGGACATGCGTATTTTACATTTTTCCTCTGCTCATACTCCACTATTCCATTGATTTCTCTTACAAAACACAACTTCAAAGTTAAAATTATTAAGAATTTCAAGATAGCAACAGCAGAGTATTAGAACAAGCATGGCAACCTTCCGAGCTAGTGACCCTGCTACTGCATAAGTCACATGTCAATAAAGTTGGCTTGTTTAGGTAGGGCTATGTGTGTGTGCATACATGCATATTATTACATTTCTTACAATTTTTTTCGGATTTTCAAAGGAACGCCTGACTTCATAAAAAGGTGAAAATATGCTGTTTTAGAAGGATTGGAGCTTAGCAAAGAACCTCATCACTGTGCAGGAAAGGTGGTAATACTCTTTTTCTCTCTTTTTTCAACAACGGAAGGAGTTGATACAAAGCAATTGAATTGCTGGTGCCACCTACAATGCATTCACAAAGCGATCAAGTTTGCGAGCTACCGCTCTGAAGTTTTTACTGAAAGAAAATATCAGTGTAACAACATTATAAATATCTGAGCCAGGATATCTATCAACTTCCCCATTTTCATCCATGAGGAAAAGGGACTCTAGAAAAGCTCATGGCTCGACAGCTCACGACTGTTTAAAAGCATGCCCTGACTATATTTCTTTTGGACTAGAAAGCTAGAGGAGAAAGGGGCTCTCGGATGGCCAAAAGAAAGCTGGGATTCTCTTAAATTTTTGAAAATAATGCTTTTGGCAAAAGCAATTGTTGTTCAGTGATGAGTAATATCTTGAGTCACATGTTGCTGGCAAAATAAATTGCTGCACCTTGCCTCGTCACCTCTGTTCGGCATTGATATCACGCAGTGTGAAGATGAGTGTTTTATTCAGGGAAAGGGCACTAACATTTGTGTGCACTATTCCGGAGTCTTTGCTGCTGGTGGATGCTGTGATAATTACACGCAAATATTCATTCAGTCCGCCAACCATTTCTTTGTAATTGACAGTTTCTGACTCCTGGGCTCACTGGAGAGTTGTACACTTGGTGCAGCCTAATAAAAGCCAAGAACGGGTTTGTATACATTGCTCTGTCAGGCAGACACAGTTCTGGGATGTCGGAGTCATTCATTACAGCCTTTGCTGCATCATCCCACACAACCCCAGCCAAGATTTAGTTGCGTGAAGGATTGTTTTCAAGCTTTTAAAGTAAGATGGTTTGCACTCTCAGATAAAAACTAGGAATGTTACGCATTTATGATCCCAGCAATATTTTTCTGTGCCATTTAGCAAAATGGGGAGGATTTTTTTTTACTTTATTACTCACTATTCATAGATGGGAACAAATTATTTACTTTTTTGATTTTGCCCAATGGTAATTGGAATGTATTTGAGAAAGACTGTACAGTAACAGAAGGTGGTAAAATGCAAACAGCTTTTGTCTCTGAAACAGGATAGTCAAGGTTGGCAATATTATAGGGGTTATGTTTTCTCTGTAAGTTTCAGACTCTATACAATGTTAGAAACTGTCAACATAATGTATCATTGCTATTCAACAAATGAAGCAGTTCCTGTTTACAATAAAAGCATATGGTAATTTAGAAACATCAAAACACATGCTGTAAACATTCTGGCACTAAAATAATTGTCTAAAGCCTTGACTGATAGTTGCATTTTATATGTTTCCTCAAATATTCCTTTTATGTTTCAGAAATAAAGGCAAAGGATACAAATAAATGCATATGGCAGAGATGAGAATGATGACTGACACACTGAAATGCAGAATTCCACACACGCATTGCTTTCTGTCTCATTTTATTTGGGGAAACAAAACGTCTGTGGCTTTCACAAGTGTCTAATTTTGTGATAAGAGGTTTATTAACTTTTCTGTTCTGTTACTTGGTTAGGATTACAATTCAATTTCTTCATAGGCATCTAGCCTGACCCTCAGAATGGATGCTCATCACCAACTCCTTTTCTGGGCATGCTCTGTGAGCCTGAATAAAAGGCTCCAAAACTATTGTTGGCAGTATTTTTTTCCTTATAAGAGTTGCTGTTTCTACTCTATTTTGTCATATACTGCCAGACCCCCTTTGAACAGGAGATATTATAGCAGAATAGCTAAGAGCACTCACTTTAGAGGTAAGGAGATCTGTATTTGTCCCCTGAATTTAGTTCCCTTATCTGATCATCAGGGTCTCGTCTGTAAAGAGAAGTTGTTAATGCTTCATATTTTGTACCTCACAGAAATACTATGAATGTTACAGGAGTTAACAGACATCCTTAGTACCATACTTCACCTCACATTACTACTACTATTATTAGCAGTATTAACAACTAGAAATCAAGTTTTAATTAAAAAAAAAAAACAAACTTTCCAAACTGTTTAAAAAGCTTCCCCACAGGTTGCCTTTTGACCTGCTCTGTATAGGGCTACTTGACTTTCTAGAATTTGTTTGCCTCTTGCTACTTCCAAAATTGGTTTTTGGCTTTTCCCCACTTAATATCTGCCTCTTGTCCTTGTTTCCTGATTTTGGAAATCTTTTTCTTCTCCTAATATGTAACATGATTTTGCTTAACGTAGCTCAAGTTTGTTGCCCTTCAGTGAGCTGGCATTGTGTGGTCCATCTGGCGGTAACCACTCTCTGACTTTCTGTTCCCTTTTCCCTTTCAAACCTGTGCTCTGTTGTTGTCCTGTGCTTGTAGTTTTCTGGGGTTTGTTCGTCTAGATGACACGTTTCAAAGGGGCTACTGTTCTCTGTATTATACCCCTTAAGGCAATACTGAGTCTCTTTCCAAATACACAAACATATACGGTCTTAATAAATGCTTGTTAAACCAACTGTCATCAGTATGCCCCATCTAGATGTTAGAAGAAAAGAATTTAGGTTTGGAGATCTGGCTTTTATTGTACATTCTTACCCTTTTCTTTCTCTGCCTCAGTGTTTCCATCTGTCCCATTTGGATGTGTTTGTTCAGTTATGACCACACAGAAATGCATTTGAGGGCATTTAGCGCTACTTGTTTTAAATACCTTAATACTAGTGTGTGAACACAAAATCACTGGAGATCTCTCCAGTATCAAACCTCAGGTATTCATCATCCAGACCAGGGTCGGCAAATATTTTCTGTCACGGGCCAAGGTCAGACAGTAAATATTTTAGGCTTTGATGGCCACAGATAATCTTCCCATCATATATTCTCTGGTTTATTTTTGTTTGTTTCAGTTTTAATTTTTATTTTTAACAACATTTGAACAATGTCCTAAACCATTTTTAGCTTACTCTACCAAAAGAAGTCTTAGACAGATTTAGCCCACAGGCTGTGGTCTGTGACCCATGACCTTGCCATCTAGATCATGGTCCGTCAGTTTTTTGTGGCTCCATTGAACAGACTTTCCAGTGCATTCCAAGTACTGTACTCTATGCAATTTTTAAACAGTGAATTCTCCTTTTGGAAATTTTTGAAGAACAGCTGCAAAAATGATGTACGGCCCAAAAAGATCTTGGTGAGTGTTCCTTCAGTGCCCAAATTCTGTTTCTGTCATTGCTGTTTTAACAGCAATTCTGTTGACCGTAACAATTTGTGACAGATGGCTAATTCACGAATACCTCCCCAGTTAGTCTGTACGTCTCCTCAGGTTAATTGTGTTTGGACTCAGTGTTCAAGGTAGACTCTTGACATGGCTTTAGGGACATTTCTGACTCCCTGAGGAAATTCCAGGTGTGCTCTCTGTGAATCAGACGCCAAGATTTTCCTTAAAGTCTAGCTTAAATGTCCCGTTTCTTCATCACGCTTTTCTTACTTCCAAGGTCTATTAATTTTCTGAGCCCCATGCCGCCTGATTGCCACTTTCATGCCTTTTAATCCTTTCGTTTTTCACTATAGATATTAGAATCCTGTTTTTATTCATTGTGTTAGAGCTTATGCAGGAAGGATTGTGTTTTGTTCCTCATGTATTCCTTAGCACAGTGCTCTCCCATCGTAGGTGTTCAAAAACACTGAACTGAGGCCAGGCACAGTGACTCACGCCTATAATCTCAGCACTTTGGGAGGCTGAGGTAGGCGAATCATGAGGTCAGGAGTTCAAGGTCAGCCTGGCCAACACGGTGAAACCTTGTCTCTACTAAAAATACAAAAAAATAGCTGAGTGTACTGGCGGGTGGCTGTAATCCCAGCTACACGGGAGGCTGAGGGAGGAGAATCACTTGAACCCGGGAGGCAGAGGTTGCAGTGGGACCAAGATCGTGCCACCGCACTCCAGTCTGGGCGACAGAGTGAGAATCTGTCTCAAAAAACAAACAAACAAACAAAAAAAAAATCTGAACTGAATTCAAAATCTAAAACCTACTGATACCCAAGTAATAGATTTTTTTTTTTCCTGAGCCTCCTGCTAGCTCTTTAACGGAAAGAACGGTACTGATAAATGATTTAGTGAAAGCTGTTTTCATTCAGACAGGGCCTATGGAGAAATGCCTTCCTCACAGTGTATTTTTCTGAGTCTGTTCCCTTGACAGTCTTGTCAATTTTGATACATTTAACTATTTTCAAGTCAATGATAAATTCCCAAAGTCTAACACTTAAGTTTTCAGTAGTTATTTTTAGTCAAATAGTGTCACAAAATGACTTAACAGAGTTTTGAAGTTCTCTTAAAATGTCTTCTGATTTGTAACCCCTTGAAACTCTTTCAGATGAATATCAGGATGGCCCAAACTTTCCACTAGCCCTTGAATGATCGTAACTCCTCCACTCCCCGAGATAAGTTTGCTTCAGTTTTGTCCTAGGTGGCCACACCTTCACCAGGCTGCCCTCAGCAACACGAAGGTTTTGCAACAAAGAACTGGGATTCAATGAAGATTAGTACTCAGATGGCCAACATGGTGTGGAACAGAAAGAGCTGTCGGCCCATGGATGGATTTCAGTCCCCCTCAAGACCCTGAGCTCTCAGGAAGTCACCTGTCTAGGGTTGGATTATGATGTCAATGTAACCTTAAGGAATCAAAAGAAACTAACCTCTAGAAATGTCCCTGAAGCTAAGCTAAAAAAAGTTAAGTTAAAGTTGGGAGTATGGGGGAGTGGGGAGAAGGTCCTCATGGGGTGTGCTCTGGGAGGACCATTATTTATTTATTTTAAACTATTTTTGGTTGAATATTGGGTATTGTTTTCTCAGCAAGGATAAGACCTGTCATATCAGTACACAGACAAAAGGATTTTATGACTGTGCATCTAATAAAAGCATGCATTTAATTTAAATTTACCCCTACATATATACAAACCATCAAAACCTAGATTGGGGAGAGACTCAAATACCCTGAAAGGGACCAGAGAATGTGAGGAAGGGAAAAGGGAAAAGAATCATGAAATATATGCGATTCTGTGTGAAAGAATCTACCAATGTGCCTGACACATGCACAGTTCTCTCTCTCTCTATTCCTCTATATGTGTGTATATATATGTAGATATAACTCTATAGATCTTTATCAGTCTATCTATAGATAGATTGATTGAACCAGAAACCTGAAATATTTGTTTCCCCAGTAAAACCAAATTCAAATCTAAAACTTAATTGATGGTGTCAATGATTTTGTTTTTGCATTTGGCAAACTAAGTACTACCTTGGCTAACTAATTTTATATATATATATATATATATTTTTTTTTTTGAAATGGAGTCTCACTCTGTCACCAGGCTGGAGTGTGGTGGAATGATCTCTGCTCACTGCAACCTCCGACTCCCTGGTTCAAGTGATTCTCCTGCCTCAGCCTCCCGAGTAGCTGGGATTACAGGCATGTGCCACCATACCCAGCTAATTTTTGTATTTTTAGTAGAGATGGGGTTTCACCATGTTGGCCAGGAGGGTCTCCATATCCTGATCTTGTGATTTGCCCATCTTGGTCTCTCAAAGTGCTGGGATTACAGGCATGAGCCACTGCGCCTGGTCACTAATTATATTTAAAGTTACAAAAAATGATTCTTAAAATATGCCCTATAAAAATTAGATAATTTTATTTCTGATGCTCCTGAGATTTCCAGATCTTATCCATGTGGCCAGATGTGGTCTGGCAGCCACAGGTTTTTTTTTGTTTTTTGTTTTTTGTTTTTTGAGACGGAGTCTCGCTCTGTGGCCCAGGCTGGAGTGCAGTGGCCAGATCTCAGCTCACTGCAAGCTCCGCCTCTCGGGTTCACGCCATTCTCCTGCCTCAGCCTCCCGAGTAGCTGGGACTACAGGCGCCCGCCACCTCGCCCGGCTAGTTTTTTGTATTTTTTAGTAGAGACGGGGTTTCACCGGGTTAGCCAGGATGGTCTCGATTTCCTGACCTCGTGATCCGCCCGTCTCGGCCTCCCAAAGTGCTGGGATTACAGGCTTGAGCCACCGCGCCCGGCCTGTTTTTTGTTTTTTTAATAGGCTAGACAAAATGTTTATAAATTGTGCTAAATATCGTAATACTGAACTGAAGATGATATTCACAAAACAAAGATAAAAAGTTTCAGAATGTAGAGAGGTAAAGGGTGTTAAGGCAAGCTGACACAACTTGTAGGACAGTGGGAAAATAGTAAGGGAGTGTGACCTAAACTGGATCCTCAAAATGTTTTCTATCTTGCTGAAAAAAGTAGCCACACTGGCAGACAGAGGGCTCCTTGAGGAACAGCTGGGAATGGGGAATGAGCACCACTGCTTTAAGAGTCCCTTCTGCTTGACTGAACTTCAGAATGGTTTTCTCCTGACTGTAGGTCTTTGACTTCTATTCCCTAGAGCAGAAATTCCGTATTTTAGGAAACATGCAACTGTAAATACTTTCTGTGTTCCATTGGTATGTAAATCTTCTCCCAGCCTCTTGCAAGTTTACAATCCAGGAAAGGTCTTTGTCAAGGACCTGGGAATGATCTCTTCGAAATAACTGGGGATGGTGTTCCTATCTCCCAGTCTCTGTGGGAGGGTAGGACCCTAACTTCTATAGCTAACAGTTACCAAATACAGATGACGTAGTCACAGAGAAAAACATTTCCAGACTCAGGAATAATTCAATGTACTGGACACATCGCACTGACTGGCCTCCCCATGAATAGTCTCCAGTACTTTTACCCTAGTTCACCCCTGTCCTTAAAAACTACTCCACCTTTTGTTTCAGTGGAGTTGAGCCCTAAGAAGTGGTCTGTGCTTTCTCCCATATTGCTAGTGATAATGTTAGAATAAAATAAACTTCTGTTTGCTCATTTGTCCTGTGTAATTTTCCTTTAACAGTAAGCATACCATCTGCCAACTTGTATGTCTTAGGGTGATTTTTGTATCATGGAAAAAATAGGTGCAGTTTTTTTCCAACTATTTTTTTTTTCACATAAGGATATTATTATTATTATTTTATTATACTTTAAGTTCTAGGGTACATGTGTAAAACGTGAAGGTTTGTTACATATGTATATATGTACTATGTTGGTGTGCTGCACCCATTAACTTGTCATTTACCTTAAGTATATCTCCTAATGTTATCCCTTCCCCCTCCTCCACCCCACGACAGGCCCTGGTGTGTGATGTTCCCCATCCTGTATCCAAGTGTTCTCATTGTTCAGTTCCCACCTATGGGTGAGAACATGCCATGTTTGGTTTTCTGTCCTTGCGATAGTTTGCTGAGAGTGATGGTTTCCAGCTTCGTCCATGTCTCTACAAAGGACATGAACTCATCCTTTTTATGGCTGCATAGTATTCCATGGTGTGCATATGCCACATTTGCTTTATCCAGTCTATCATTGATGGACATTTGGATTGGTTCCAAGTCTTTGCTATTGTGAATCATAGTGCCACAATAAACATACGTGTGCATGTGTCTTTATAGCAGCATGATTTATAATCCTTTGGGTATATACCCAGTAATGGGATTGCTGGGTCAAATGGTATTTCTAGTTCTAGATCCTTGAGGAATCGCCACACTGTCTTCCACAATGGTTGAACTAGTTAACAGTCCCACCAACAGTGTAAAAGTGTTCCTATATCTCCACATCCTCTCCAGCACCTGTTGTTTCCTGACTTTCTAATGATTGCGATTCTAACTGGTGTGAGATGGTATCTCATTGTGGTTTTGACTTGCATTTCTCTGATGGCCAGTGATGATGAGCATTTTTTCATGTGTCTGTTGGCTGCATAAATGTCTTCTTTTGAGAAGTGTCTGATCATATCCTTTGCCCACTTTTTGATGGGGTTGTTTGATATTTTCTTGTAAAGTTGTTTAAGTTCTTTGTAGATTCTGGGTATTAGCCCTTTGTCAGATGAGTAGATTGTAAAAATATTCTCCCATTCTGTAGGTTGCCTGTTCACTCTGATGGTAGTTTCTTTTGCTGTGCAGAAGCTCTTTAGTTTAATTAGATCCCATTTGTTAACCCCAGGCTTTTGTTGCTGTTGCTTTTGGTGTTTTAGACATGAAGTCCTTGCCCATGCCTATGTCCTGAATGGTATTACCTAGGTTTTCTTCTAGGGTTTTTATGGTTTTAGATCTGACATTTAAGTCTCTAATCCATCTTGAATTAATTTTCGTATAAGGAGTAAGGAAAGGATCCACGTTCAGCTTTCTACTTATGGCTAGCCAATTTTCCCAGCACCATTTATTAAATAGGGAATCCTTTCCCCATTTCTTGTATTTGTCAGGTTTGTCAAAGATCAGATGGCTGTAGATGTGTGGTATTATTTCTGAGGACTCTGTTCTGTTCCATTGGTCTATATCTCTGTTTTGGTAGCACTACCATGCTGTTTTGGTTACTGTAGCCTTGTAGTATAGTTTGAAGTCAGGTAGCATGATTCCTCTGGCTTTGTTCTTTTTGCTTAGGATTGTCTTGGCAATGTGGGATCTTTTTTGGTTCCATATGAACTTTTAAGGCAGTTTTTTCCAATTCTGTGAAGAAACTCATTGGTAGCTTAATGGGGATGGCATTGCATCTGTAAACTACCTTGGGCAGTATGGCCATTTTCATGATATTGATTCTTGCTATCCATGAGCATGGTATGTTCTTCCATTTGTTTGTGTCCTCTTTGATTTCACTGAGCAGTGGTTTGTAGTACTCCTTGAAGAGGTCCTTCACATCCCTTGTAAGTTGCATTCCTAGGTATTTTATTCTCTTTGCAGCAATTGTGAGTGGGAGTTCATTCATGATTTGGCTCTCTGTTTGTCTGTTACTGGTGTATAAGAATGCTTGTGATTTTTGCACGTTGATTTTGTATCCTGAGACTTTGCTAAAGTTGCTTATCAGCTTAAGGAGATTTTGGGCTGAGACAATGGGGTTTTCTAAATATACAATCATGTCATCTGCAAACAGGGACAATTTGACTTCCTTTTTTCCTGATTGAATACCTTTTATTTCTTTCTCTTGCCTGATTGCCCTAGCCAGAACTTCCAACACTATGTTGAATAGGAGTGGTGAGAGAGGGCATCCCTGTCTTGTGCCAGTTTTCAAAGGGAATTTTTCCAGTTTTTGCCCATTCAGTATGATATTGGCTGTGGGTTTGTCATAAATAGCTCTTATAAATTTTGAGATATGTTCCATCAATACCAAATTTATTGAGCGGTTTTAGCATGATGGGCTGTTGAATTTTGTCAAAGGCCTTTTCCGCATCTATTGTGATAACCATGTGGTTTTTGTCTTTGGTTCTGTTTATGTGCTGGATTACGTTTATTGATTTGCGTATGTTGAATCAGCCTTCCATCCCAGGGATGAAGCCCACTTGATCATGGTGGATAAGCTTTTTGATGTGCTGCTGGATTCGGTTTGCCAGTATTTTATTGAGGATATTTGCATTGATGTTCATCAGGGATATTGGTCTAAAATTCTCTTTTTTTGTTGTGTCTCTGCCAGGTTTTGGTATCAGGATGATGTTGGCCTCATAAAATGAGTTAGGGAGGATTCCCTCTTTTTCTATTGATTGGAATAGTTTCAGAAAGAATGGTACCAGCTCCTCCTTGTACCTCTGGTAGAATTCAGCTGTGAATCTGTCTGGTCCTGGACATTTTTTGGTTGGTAGGCTATTAATTACTGCCTCAATTTCAGAGCCTGCTATTGGTCTATTCAGGGATTCAACTTCTTCCTGGTTTAGTCTTGGGAGAGTGTATGTGTCCAGGAATTTATCCATTTCTTCTAGATTTTCTAGTTTATTTGCATAGAAGTGTTTATAGTATTCTCTGATGGTAGTTTGTATTTCTGTGGGGTCGGTGGTGATATCCCCTTTATCATTTTTTATTGTGTCTATTTGATTCTTCTCTCTTTTCTTCTTTATTAGTCTTCCAGTGGTCTATCAATTTTGTTGATCTTTTCAAACAACCAGCGCCTGAATTCATTGATTTTTTTTTGAAGGGTTTTTTGTCTCTATCTCCTTCAGTTCTGCTCTGATCTTAGTTATTTCTTGCCTTCTGCTAGCTTCTGAATGTGTTTGCTCCTGCTTCTCTAGTTCTTTTAATTGTGATGTTAGGGTGTCAATTTTAGATCTTTCCTGCTTTGTCTTGTGGGTGTTTAGTGCTATAAATTTCCCTCTACACACATTTAAATGTGTCCCAGAGATTCTGGTATGTTGTGTCTTTGTTCTCGTTAGTTTCAAAGAATATCTTTATTTCTGCCTTCATTTCGTTATGTACCCAGTAGTCATTCAGGAGCAGGTTGTTCAGTTTCCATGTAGTTGAGCAGTTTTGATTGAGTTTCTTAGTCCTGAGTTCTAGTTTGATTGCACTGTGGTCTGAGAGACAGTTTGTTATGATTTCTGTTCTTTTACATTTGCTGAGGAGTGCTTTACTTCCAAGTATGTTGTCAATTTTGGAATATGTGTGATGTGGTGCTTAGAAGAATGTATATTCTGTTGAATTGGGGTGGAGAGTTCTGTAGATGTCTATTAGGTCCGCTTGGCGCAGAGTTGTGTTCAATTCGTTGATATTGTTAACTTTCTGTCTCATTGATCTGTCTAATGTGCAACCAGTTTTTAAAAGCATATCTCATTTTGGAGAAGTTGTAACCTTTGTATTGCATTTAATATCAAACCTGTATGTAGGTGGAGACTGTGTGAGTATTGTGTAAGTGAATGTTTGTGTGTTTCTGAGTACTAGAAGGATCACTGTGTAAACGTATCAACTTTTTGACTTTTTTCTCTTTGGGGTCAGTTTTGCGTATCCTTTGTTTCTCTGATCTGAGAACCTAGTATAGAGAAGCCAGCTCTGCTCTAATACTAGAGCTCCTTCTCACAGCCAGTTAATCATTCTAGCAAGGCAGATATCTTCTTCCTGGGCCTGTCATAGCAGGTGAAGAGAAAGCTGGCTTAATCAAAGGCTTTCTCACCAAACTGGAATATGATCTGACTGCTTGGAGAGGCCTCTGTGTATGTAGGCAACAGCTTTTCTAACTTTCAACCATAAAGGAGGAAGAAAAATATCTCACTGAAGACTCATACCTTAAAATGGCTGAGGAGATTGCAGCTGTATTTACTCATGAATGAAGGGGAGCTCTCTGATGTGTTTCCTAATGATAGTTTTGGGGAGGGGTTGATTAGAGAGAAGATGTCTGACTAAAGTATGTGTCCTAGCAAATAAGACAGAATAAGGTCTTCTTCAGCCGTCTGAAAGATAAGTTTTCCTTTGATGGTCATCCAGAGAAATTTAAAGTTGTCCATCTGATGTGTGAAAAGTATTTTCTTCAGCTTTTTGCATTCACTGTGATAAACCAGTGAACCTCTCCACACTGCTCAAATATACTGTGGGGATTAAATTTTGATTCTAACCTTGCGAGTGGGGTAGAATGTGAGGCTGGCTAATGAGTCTCTGACAATGACACTCCTTTGAAGGAATGAAAGCAGACAGGCAAGAAAACCAGTTTTTTTCCTTAATCAAATTAATATTGACAGCCTTCCTAATGTATTATAGGAGAAAGGCAAAGAAATGTGGAGAATACCCTGCCATTTGGTGGAAACTGTCGAAAAGAAACTACTATTTGCATAAGTGAAAATGGATCTACTTCAAAATTGTAATGTGTAATGCGGCAGAGATGATGTGGGTGAATTCTTCCTGTCGGCTAAGCCATTTTGTATCTGGGGTTCACCTTTAAACCAATCCATTTGTTGTCCATTTCCTCTGCTGTTTGGTTTAAAGTTAAGGGCAAAGATGAAATCAGGTTAGAGAGGAAGTTGACAATCTGGTAAATTGCTGTGGCTTTTCTCTTTTAGGCAATAGAAGAGATACCAAGGGTCAAAGCAGAGAGTAATACTTCTCTAGGAAATAAGTTGTCTGCTATTACCTCAGATGCTTTTGAATATTCAGAATTGCCAACTAGCTTTACAGGCTCACAGGGAGACTCAGGGAGGACTGACCTCTCTATCTGCCGAAGAGTGTCAGCAGGCAAACACAGGCTTCTCTTGGCTGGGTGGCAGCAAGGCTCAGTGTGTGAAGAGAGGACAGTGATGTGGCTTATGGAAATTCAGAGAGGCCTTGTTCTCCTTTCATGGAAAATTTATTTCATGATAGCATAGAAAACATAAAGCTTTGTGTATTGATGAGACAGCATATAAAAAGAAAGGGCAAGAATGGTTCTACGTATTATTTCTTTAAATAGCATGACGGTCTTTTCTGGGCCTCATCACTGTTCCAACAGTAGGCCTATTTTGTATATTTTTTTGCACAAATAACTTGTGGAATAAATTTAATGTTTTTATTCTCAAGTTCCTCTTTTAAATAATGCCAATCCCAAGTACTTCAGTTCTATTAAATTAAGTAATTCATTGATAAATTGTTTTTAAGTCATGGAAGGTACTGTATGCCAGTCACTGTGTTGGATACTGTTAGACAGGAACTCATATACCTTTTTCTATACTGAATTCTTCTTGCATTTTTAAGATACAGCCGTAATCATATCATTATGAGATTTTATTTTGTTTGTAATTGTGCTATACATACTGTTTTGTTTTTCATTTAGTTGTTTTTTCATTTAATTTCTGGGTGGTTAAGTTTTAAAACTTTTGTTAAATTTTCTGTGGTATCAAAACCAGGGTAAGACACATAGTAGATAGTTGATGTGTTTTGATTGATTGTTCCCTTTGGTCAGCTTTGGGAGTACTCCCTCCCTGCTGAGCTGCGATGACCATTTTGGGGCTTCCAGGCTATTTTTTTCTATACTGTTTCTTGACTTTAAACCTGAGTTCTGATCATAGAGTTATAGGGGACAGAGATCAAATGTGATCTACCTGGAGAATTGGGAATTTTGAGAAGGCCCAGCAGATAGGTTAGTGAAGAACTGGGCAGACCTGAGTTGACATCAGGAGAAAAAGGGCACTGCTGGGGAGAGCCTAGACAAGTGGACAGCATTAGCTTCTGCCAAAGGTCTCCCTCCCTGCCCCATTCAAATACGTAGCAAACCTGAAATCACTGATTTTTTCTCACTCACTGTCACTCTATTGTCAGCGCTTTAGCCAAGTCCTGTCAATATGACACTCATGCTCTATCCCCTAACCAGCCCTTGAACACGGCTTTGTTCATCATACTTATCATTACCTGAGACTATAGACTTTCTCTTTGCTGAACTTGACCTGACATTAATGACTTGTTAAAAAGTCAGGCTCTTCTTTGGGCCCCTCCTGGATTAGTCATGGGAGCTATTAGTTATATAGAGCAGGACGGACATATAGATATTGCTACCCACACAGCCTGGCGTGGTGGCTCATGCCTGTAATCCCCACAGTTTGGGAGGCTGAGGCGGGCAGATCACGAGGTCAGGAGATCGAGGCCATCCTGGCTAACATGGTGAAACCCCATCTCTACTAAAAAAGAAAAAAAAAAAAGAAAAAAAAATGAAAAAAAAAATTAGCCAGGCGTGGTGGTGGGCGCCTGTAGTCCCAGGTACTTGGGAGGCTGAGGCAGGAGAATATTGTGAACCCGGGAGGCAGAGCTTGCAGTGAGCCGAGATTGCACCACTGCACTCCAGCCTGGGTGACAGAGTGAGACTCCATCTCAAAAAAATAAATTAAAAAAAAAAAAAAGGAACTGCTAAATCAAAAGGTAGAATGTCATAGAATTATAGTGGAAACACTCATGGTTGTTTCAGTTTATAAGTGACATGTCGAGAGTCCATAAATATAATAGCTGTTTCTGGTTACTTGTCAAAGATTTTTTATGTATATTTAATAATTTGATCACCACCTTTATGAAATAGGTATTATTATATTTTCTATTTTACACAGAGGAATGAAGCCTGAGGCACAGTTACCCAAAGTCTGTAAACTATGAATAAAGCTTGGATTTAGACTCAGGTCTCATGATACCCACTTGAGTAATGTTGAACATTTTGATTCCTTGGAGGAAAAATGTTTTAATCTAAAGAAATGGCTTTGCAGACAAATTCTCACCAGCTCTCCTACTTACTATATAAACTAGTTTTATTCCAAGAATGTTAATTTTTATATTTATAATATATATACTATGCTAACTACTTCATGTCATTGATAGAAAAAAGTGAGTAATTATGTTTTAAGTGCCTAGCATAGTATCTGGGACATGTAAATACTCAAAGTAAAATATTAACTGCTTTCACGCACTCCCTTGGTCTCAGTTATGGGTAATATATCATCACAGTTACCTTCTTCCTAGAAAAAGTGTTCCACAGGCATCTGGAGATTCCCGAGGACTTCTGGAGTCATCTTACCCTGGTTAGCTAGTGAAATATAAACAGGTTTTTTGTTTTCCATAACGGAGTTTCACCTTCATTTCTTCCAAAATTCTGTGGTAATTAATGGAAGGTGTACTTCATCAGGTTTGGCACAGGCTGACCTTCCAACTGAAATTTTAAAAATACAGTGAATCATGTGACATAATTTATTTCCAATGTAACCACTGAGGAGAAGCTTGTCATTTTCCTTTTTAAACCATGTACATTGCTAAGTTTTCCCTGGGCTTGCTGTACATACATAATTTTTAAAATGGAAGTAGAATTTGAAGAGGATGATCAAGGTAGACTACAGTGGTTTGGCATTGCAGTAGTTTGGGATGTCAGTAATTCTTAAGCTAAAATAAACACTTTCA
Source organism: Papio anubis (assembly GCF_008728515.1). Classification (NCBI taxonomy): domain Eukaryota; kingdom Metazoa; phylum Chordata; class Mammalia; order Primates; family Cercopithecidae; genus Papio; species Papio anubis. Next base: position 53,588,409 of record NC_044989.1, on the reverse strand, counting down.
TGATTCCACAGGACTCTTCTAATTTTACATTTATTGTCATCTTTCATTTGCTTTCCTATCTTGGAACCATTTACCAACTGTGCTGACTGGACTGTGTTTGATTCCTATGGAGAAATGGTCTATCTTACAATTTGTGATGCAAGAGAAAGAGAGAAGAAATTTTAATTTTTATTTCAAAGTATTTGCAAAAATAATTATTTCTCTGCAGTGAATTTTTTTATTATAGTGGGCATCACACAGAAAAGACTATTTTGTGTATGCTTTTTGGTGATAGTCTTCATCAATGAAACAAAGTACTTTTCCAAAAGAAATAGTCACACATAGTTAATAAGAAATCAGTTGGGTCTATTTATTCTTCTCTTCTTACTGCAAGAATTTATTTGGCCTTGAAAGTAAAAAACAAATAAGTTTCTTTGATATTAATTCATATAGCAGAATCTCTGTACTACATTGTGGTATAATTAAACTTGTCTTTGGTAGTCACTGTTAATGTCACACTCCTGAGGTACTCTATAAGCAGATTAGAGAAGGATTTTTCAAGCAGAGAAGAATGATATGAAATGTATGATCCTCAGATGCACAGTCCTAGAATATTACCCTTTTGGATATCACAGATTGACTTCTGAATTGTATAAAGTTAATTATAATCTGAATAGACCACTGAAAGTATTTGTGTTTAATAAAGACCCAGGTGAAATTTTCATCGGGTTGCCTGAAATGATGGGAAGCCACCACCAATAGCCCAGCTGTTTGTATCTAAATCTTTCTTTTTTTTTTTTTTCTCGAGATAAAGTCCCGTTCTGTGGCCCAGGCTGGAGTGAAGTGGTACTATCTCGGCTCACTGCAACTTCCGTCTCCCCGGTTCAAGCTTTTCCCTTGCCTCAGCCTCCCAAGTAGCTGGGATTACAGGCACACACCTCCATGCCTGGCTAATTTTTTTGTATTTTTAGTAGAGACGGGGTTTTGCCATGTTGGCCAGGCTGGTCTTGAACTCCTGACCTCAGGTGATCCGCCTGCCTAGACCTCCCAAAATGCTGGGATTATAGGTGTGAGCCACCATGCACCTAAAATCTTTAAGGTACAAACTTCAGCTTGAAAAAACACCAACTGACCTGACCAACTGACCTAATCCCATGAGAATATGACTCAAGGAAAGGAAATGTAATTTCAAACGATTGCACAGTAAGAAGCATCGAAATCAATGACAAATAGAACAGTATAGAAACTCAAAGTGCAAGAAGAATAAACAGCTGTAATGATGTGATGCAAAAGCTAAATTTAAGTGGAGGAAACAATGTGCTATTTTTTAAACTAGTGTGTGTGGAAAAGTCTTCTCAGCATTTCCAAGCAGTCTTGGCAGAAAAAAGAAAAAGCAGTCATCACTTCTATCTGTGATTCTTTTGATTGGTCATTTCTAAAGTTCTTGGAGGGAAAATTGAATCAATTCAGTAGCTCTCAAAATATAGAACTCTTTATCACCCAGCTTAATTTTCTGATTCCCAGGTAAATTTCTTGGCCCTGAGGAAGAATTTTGTGTCACTAGGGCAGAAAGGTACACCATCCAATATGTTTAGGGTTCTCCTCCATCAATGTGTACCGTGAGGGCAAACTATGATAATCAAGATGTGACCATTAACTGAAACCAGTCTGAAAGGGGATCTGAAATGAAAACTCTTGAAATCTATTATTTCAGTTGTCTCAGTCTGTTTGTGCTGCTATAAAGAGTACCATCAACTGGGTAATTTATAAAGAACAGAAATTTATTTTTCACAGTTCTGGAAGGTGGGAGGTCCAAGATCAAAATGCCAACATCTGCTGTCTGACGAGGGCCTTCTTGCTGCATCCTCACATAGCAGAAGGTGAAAAGGCAAGAGGGGACAACTATTGTGTCCTCACATGGCAGAATGTGAGCAAAAGAAAACAAACCCTCTCTTGCAAATGTTTTTATAATAACATTAATCCATTCATGAGGGCATAGGCCTCATGACGTTAACACCTTCTATCAGGCCCCACCTCTCAATACTATTGCATTCAGTTGCATTCAAGTTCCAACACATGAATTTTTGGAGGAGACACATTCAAAGCATAGCATAAGTCATCCTAAATTCCCTAGAAACCTAAAGTCTAGGTGTAGTACCCAAGGACTCTACAAATACTCTATATGTAAACATAGTTTTACCAACAAGTTTTGTAGGAACAGCAGGGGGACATAGAATTGCAGTGTCATGTTATTGTCATTCTCACTAGCCTTTCTGCAAAGCTTCAGGTCCAGCCAGTTTCCTTTCCTGCTGATATGCATGGTTGCTTCTTAGAGGTAGTGATTTTATGTGTGTTAAGCTTTAACTTGTTATTACACTATGCTACTCCTCTTTCTTATTAATTTAGCACAGAGATTGAAAAGCTAACTGACATTTGACTGTGCTCTCTTGCTGGCTGGATTATGGAATACATCTGTGCATCATTAAGTGCATCTCTGAGTGATGATCAGGGCATTATGTCACATCACAGGGTCATCCTCTCTTATGTCATATCACATCATGATTGACATAGACACACAACTTAATTCGAGTATCTAGAAGTAATTAGAAAGCAAGCCTTCACAAGTCTTAGCAGTGCGTAAAAGAAAATAGAGAAGGTTGACCTTTCCAAATTTTGTTGTCTACCGCTGAAGACAGAATGACCCCTGTTGGATGTTCTACGTATAGATATATTTATATCTCAATGAAAAGCAAAGCATACGTACAAGATGGGCATTTTTTTCTGCATTTCTCTGACGATGATGAGGCAGTGCCTCTCTGTGTTTATTACTGTTGTTGTTGATAAAATCTAATTCTTGCAGCCAGGTATTAATCTAAAAGAATGTACTAATGGAATTAGCTACATGATAGCTATTAGGAGTTTACAATGTGACAATTGAACTAAGGCAATTCAAGGAGAGTTGGACTGGGCTGTTGAGTGGTTATTTTTGTAGTCTCCTCACCATAAAATCAAACCAACCTGATACCTTAGGCTTCTGTTGCCTGATAAATCTGGCATATAAATCCACATGCACATAAGTATTTGGTAGCACTAAATACTTCCAACTTTAATCTTGGGTTGATTATGAACTCTCGGATCCTGAAAATAAGTCCTTGAACTCTCTCTACTTTTTCTCCTGCATTCTTAAGTCTTTTCCACATCAGGAGCTAGTAAATAGGAAAACTAATTTGAATAAATTAAGATCTTTGAAAATTAATGAACAGTTCTTATTATTCAAATAGCTCCTTTTGTTGTATCCCAGTAATATCCAGGAAACCTCCACTCACAATAATGAGAGATGGGCATGTTTCCTCTTCTGTCATGACTCTGAAGTTTTTACCATTGGAGAGGCATGTTGTCCTTCAGGAATGTGGAAATCATCATTGATGTGCCTTCGTGGGAAGTGCAAAGTGGGTTGGTTGGAGGTTTTAGTGCTGTCGTCAACAGAATTAACTTTAATGAACACTATGGATCTAGTGAAGCTTTCTTTAGTGATCTCAGCATCCTTGTTCGGTAGCTTTTCTGCTCATTTTACTGTAGATATTTAGTTCTCTTCTTTATGATTCTCTTTTATTCTCTGTCAAAATTTCCTCTCCTAGCCATGCTTGATAGTTTAATGCACTATTCTTCTCAAGTGATTTAGTAGGAATCAAAATCTTAAACTCAGAAATGAAGTAATGATCACTGGCTAAGTGAGGGATATGTTGGAAAAAACAATAGACTGAATCGGTTAACCCTAAAATTACAAATGTGATCAAAATTGCCTCTTCTTACGTAAATTTGGCCCTTGTCTATAACATTACTCTAAAGTATTGACATTGCCATCACTTAATATGCTTTATCACACCCTTACTGGTTGAATGTGTTTTAACATGCTATTGTGAAAAAGGCTTTATCATTTAAGTTGATTACAAGTTCAACATAGATGTGTCATCATTACTCAAACTACTAATGCAAATCCAGGTTACACTCATACAAGTATTGTCTTATCAAACATAGTAAAGTTACCTCTGTTCTCTGTGCTGATTGTACTACACCTGGAGTATTGAGTTTACTTCTAGATACTATCTTTAAGAATGTGTATTGGACCCATTTCAATTGGCTTACAAACAAAAGATCAAATTTATACACATATTTCTATAAAAAGATTTATTGTTTGCTTAACTTTAAGGATGTTTTAGAGTTTCCTAAAAGGAATCAAAAGATACCTAGAGAAGGAGATTTTCTGATGCAGTAAGAGTGAAGTTGAAATGAGGTTGAGTTGGCATTAGAAGGAGCTGAGAATGAGGTTAGATTGAGCTTGGGGTGTGCTGCAGGCGATCTTGAGATGAGATAGGGTGAGCCTGGAGCAAGTTTAGGATGTTATTGGGGTGGGAAGAAGCCATAAATTCACCTCGAGAGGCCCAAGAAACACTATGAAGATTGCATAGATTTACATATTTTAGTGAGTATAGGGCACAAGTCATGCTAGTCAGTTTAACAAGCCTCCTCAAGACATAGTTAACCTAACAACAGACATAGTTAATTTTAGCAGCCTGAAACTGAACTTTTCTACAGTATTTATCATATTCAGTCATCTGAACATGTCCTATACCTGATCCTCGGTAACTCATCAAACACAGAGAGGAAGTTGAATGGATGATAAAGAGTCAAAAGGTATCCAAAATATAATTGCATAAAGTGGAGGTTTGTCTTAGAAAAACAGGAAAATTGGGAGGCCATTGCTGTTACCTAATAATTGAAGGAAGGGGCATAACATGAAAGAAACAGTAGGCTTGGTCTTCGTTACATCAGACAGCAGAGTTAGAAGAGGCACATAGAACACTAAGGGCTCCACAGTGATGGTATGAGCATGCTTCTAACCAGGGGAGTCCCATTTCCACAAGTGCACAAGAAGAGGCTGGTGGAACCTTCCTGGAATAGGAAAAGCCATCAGAGGGTTTCTAAGGTCCTTCCTTTGACTGTCTGTGGTTCTGAGTGGCTTTAATGTTTTCAATTGTTTTAGTTCTAAGGGGTGTGTGTGTGTGTGTGTGTGTGTGTGTGTGTGTGTGTGTTTAGAGAGATCCATGAATTTTCTTCTTGAGAAAAAACACAGGCAATAAAGAAATTAATGTCCCTGAAGCATCTAGCATATATTCCCTTTCTCTTGTCACTGTCTTCCCTTAACTCTTAAGGAAAGCACATTGGAAAAAATTGAATAATTAAAAAGGATGGGCTACCTAATATAGTACTGAAGCATTTCTGTTGGGTGAGAAATATCTAGTAACCCAACTGAGCAAAGAAAGATTTACAGAATGACAAACGAAGACATTTGTACTGAATATTCTCATGTTATACTCTCCAAACTATTCTTGATCACTGTTTCTTTGTATTTCTATTTTTTTGCTTCTGTTTAAAAAGTAGTTTGAGACTCCAGATGCTAGGCCAGGAATGCTCTTTTTTACTGGCAGAATTTTGCTCTGTTGGCAGAATCTACAGGCAATGGCTTTGATGTTTTTTGGCGTTACATTTGGTGTCTGTCATAGTTTATTCAAAGATAAGCTGATTGGATTGTGTAGTTGGTCCCAAACATTTTTGGCTTTAATGCTCCATCAATTCTCTTTGAAAACGAAGTCCTAGGCCAATCTCATCTCTCAAGGGATACTTGCAGATGACTTGTTTAGGATCAAAATGCAACATAATTTCCTGATGTCCATATGCTTTCTCTGGAACCTCTTTCATTATCTTCAAAACTGGTATTTCTTATAAGTGAATAACAGATAGCCATTTGGAAAATGTCTAAATTTCAGAAGTGTTTCCTCTAAGAGTTCCTGCAAGTGAGAGTCAAGAGGTGTGGACTGGTTTGTAAGAACTCCAGAAGGTGGGTTCTAGAACATAAAAACACTTATGAAATCACCCTTTTAAAAAGACCACAGACTAAATTTATAGTTTACCATTTGACCACGATAATAGTAAGTAGGGACTTATAGAGTAGAAATTACCCTAGTTTTTCAGTATTTTGGTCTTAATATGATTCACATATTTAATCCTAACACGCTTATTTATTTTATTTTATTATTATTTTTTGAGATATAGTCTCACTCTGCCACCCAGGCTGGAGGGCAGTGGCACAATCTTGTCTCACTACCCTCTGCCTTCTGGGTTCCAGTGATTCTTCTATCTCAGCCTTTCAGGTAGCTGGGATTACAGGCGTGTTGCCACCACGTCTGGCTCATTTTTGTATTTTAGTAGAGATGGGATTTCACCGTGTGGGCCAGGCTGGTCTCGAATTCCTGACCTCAAGTGATCTGCCTGCGTTGGCCTTCCGAAGTGCTGGGATTATAGGCTTGAGCCACCATGCCTGGCCTATTTCTTTATTTATTGAAATAAGGTCTCATGCTGTCACCTAGGTTGGAGCGCAGTGGTGCAATCGTAGCTCACTGCAGTCTCTACCTCCTGGGCTCAAGCAGTCCTCCCACATCAGCCTCCCAAGTAGCTCTGGAACTAAAGGTGTGCACCCCCATGCCCAGGTAATTTAAAATTTTTACTCTTTTTTGTGGAAACGAGGTCTCAGTATGTTGCTCACGCTTGTCTAGAACTCCTGAGCTCAAGCAATCCTTCTACCTTGGCCTCCCAAAATGCTGGGATTACAGGTGTGAGCCACCACACCCAGCGTATAAAATTTGCAATCATTTTATGACAAAGAAATAAGAATCTAGGTAAATTAGTGACATGATCTAATATAACGTAGATTTGCTGAAACTAAGACTTTAAAAACGGACAAAGAATTATCCAAGAGACATCTTTGAACTCCACCCAGCATCCCACATGATACAGGTCTCTTTTTAGGGGCAAGCATAAAAAGCAGATAAAAATTCGTGTTTTCTGTATTAATTTTTCAAGAAGGATAGGTCAACTGGAGAAGATAATATTAAGATTGAGTAACAGGAGAGGTCTGAGACCCAAAGTCTGTGCTTTCTTGTGGAGGTCTCAGTGGAACACACCAGTACTTAGATGATGAGCTCATTTCTGCTGAACGTCCTAGTATCTTTCTTCCCCTTGTCTCCAAATGATCTCTTTTTAGTTTTCGGGAAAGTGATGTTTGGACCAGCTCTGTGTACAGTCCTGATAGGATTGGTTCCCTCCTTGTATATAAGGAAGAAAAAATGATGAAATTTGCTAATTAGAAAAGTGTTCAAGAATACCACATAAACCTTGCAATTATAGGTGTAACCTTGGGATTACAGGGGTGAGCCACTGCACCTGGCCACAGATGTCTATTATTGCAAGCATAACATTTATTTCTTTTTTCACTTGTCTATCTTCTTTGACTAGTTTATAAGTTCCTGACTAATGAAATAAGGAATAATGAAGTTTATTTATTTGTTTATATTTAATAACGAGGTCTTATTTCTCTTGGCAATACTAGGATCTAGAACAGTACATGGCTCATAAGTCAGGTCTCAGAAAATTTTTGTTCAACTAACAAATTGAGTATGAAAGCAAAATCTCAAATCTAAAGACTCAAAAAGACATCAGATTGGTAATGATTTAGGAGAATAGATTAATAACGAATTGGATAGTTTGGATCATCCATATATTTGTTATCATCAAGAAGCTGTGTCTTTAGGAGAGTCTGTAAGTATATTTACTGTACAGAACATACTCTGAAGTTCCCTTTCCAAGTATTTCTACATGAATTGTCATTTCTGTATGACTATCCTTAAATGTGGGTCTAGAAGAAAATTCTTTACCAAAAATAACAGGTTCATTCCTAACAAAGTGGGTAAGTTATACTACCTTAAAAAAAGCCTGGTTCTGATTAATGTAGTGATAAGGCATAATATTTTCTCATGTTCATTATGAAATTATATAACACGAACCAATGTAATAGCAAGAAGCTCAGAAAATTAGGCATAATTCATTAAATAAATGAAGTACAATGAAAGGAAAATGTGTTAGAAAAATCTAGCATCATCTCAAACCTGGTGAGCTGAATTGTCTGTTACGTGTTTGCATGTTCATAATTCATTTTCCCCAAATCTCTGTATTTAGCTCATTTGAAAATCATCTAAGAATTGCAGCTGTTGCCTAAGTCATAAGTATTTCAATATTCTGAGATAAAAACAGACCCAAGGTTCAGTGGGCAAAACATAATCCGGCTTGTATATAAACTTCATTGCTTGAGCGGTAATTGAAAGTAAGTGTCGTAACGGTTTCTGAAGTTACAGTATTTGTTTTGCTTTCTTTGATTCCTGCCAGACCACTCTGAGTTGAGTGTCCCTCTTATAGTTCACTTTTGGATTTTTTTTTTTTTTTGCTTTAAATCTTCCTTCCTTCCTTCATGCGCTTCCTTCCTTCCTTCCTTCCTTCCTTCATTGTTCCTTCCCTCCTTCCCATTCCACCTTCCTTCCCTCCACCCTCCTTCCTTTTCCTCCTTCTTTCTTTCTTTCTTTCTTTCTTTCTTCCTTTCTTTCTTCTTTCTTTCTTCCCCTCCCTCCTTCCACCTTCCTTCCTTCCTTCTTCCTTCCTTCCTTCTTCCTTCTTCCTTCCTTCCTTCCCTTCCTTCCTTCCATTTCACTCCCATTTGGTCTGGTCTTGATCATGGCTTCCTGTAGCCCTTCCCGTTTCAGAACAGTCTCCACCTTTCAACCTCCAAATTAATGGTTTCTGTCCTCATACCTATTCAAATTTTAGAAACTGTTTGCAGAGTGAGATCTCCTCTTTATTTGTTGCCCAAGGTGGTCTTGAACACCTGAGCTCAACCTATCCTCTCACCTCACCTCAACCTCCAAAAGTGCTGAGATTACAGGTGGGAGCCACCGTGTCTGGCTAAATCCATTTTTATATGATTGACATAAACAATATACAGGCTCAAAAATGACAATTTTTTTCCAGGGGAAAATAGGTCAAATCAAAGCAGGGCAAAACCATTTTTCATGGTTTTCCCAGATCTGGGATTTCGGCATGGAATACCAAAGATTGAAGTAATTGTGCATCCATGGTAAGGGATCATAAGTTCTGATATTCAAATGTGCAGCTACCTTCCCTCACATGTGACTTTAGAAAGGTAGACAGGTTGCTTTAATTTGGAAGTTGTTCTCAGGCATTGTTAGAATCACATTTATTCAGTATAGTCTTTGAAATTATATTTAACCCAATCTACATTTGCTAACATTTATTGATGTGGATGACAATGCTCTACTGGTTTGTAGTTTGTGTTTCTTTGTTTCACATGTGCCTAAGTTAGAGAGTATGATTCTTTTTTATCTTCTTTCTTTTTTTCTCTTTTCTGTCCCTTTTCTTTGTCTTTTAGTTCTTTTCTCTTCTTTTATTCACTTACTGAGCCAATTAAATCACATACTGACCAAGTTTTGAAACCCTCAATGAGCTGCCTATGACCAGAATACCTACGCCATGTCTTTAGGAAAGAAAACTATGCTCCTGAAAATCTTTTCTCCCACTTCTTCCTTTCTTTCTCATGCTCCTCTCTCACCTTTCTTCCCTGAAGTTGTAGATGTTAGCAGTTATTGAGTAGATATGTGCCAGGTCCTGTAATAGTCACTGAATATGTATTATTACATTGGTTCTCACAACCACCATATGAAGTAGAGTCAATTACCACACATTTCACCCATGAGGAAAACAGAGTCCATAGTAACTTGCCTAAGTTTAGAGCTAGTAAGTAGAAGAGCCATGAATAGAATCTAGTTGTGTCTAACTCCATGTCCATTCTCTGTTATTGCTTCCTAATTATTTCTTCAATAGACTCTAAGTTAATTTACAGGTTCTGAAAGTTTTGGAAATTGTGGCAATTAACTTGTTATGAGGGTTGTTTATGGATATGACGTCCCTAATATTGGTTTGGCTTTCAAAGATACTACTTTTCAAAATAAACTTGTAGAAAAGTGGGGCATGTGAATGTAAGATTAATTATTTTTAAAATTCAGTAGGATGCATATATTTTCATAATTAAAACAATAATTGGAACATAAAATATTTTGACAGCATTTAAGGTTTTTTTTTAAACAGCAGTAGATCCTTTAATAAAGGAACTATTTAATAAAGACCTTTACAAATTTAACAAATTCAGAGCTCTCTGTCCCAGCCTGATGAGAATGTCAGCCATCTGTACTCAGAGTTTGAGTGATGGGGCTGTCATTTAGGTTGGTATTTGAAATCAAACTATTGCTGTGAATTTCTGAATTACAAAGTGAAGAGAAGATGGTTCGTTTATCAGGAAGACTTGGAAATTATCTTCAAATTCTTCCATCTAAATGTCCTTATTTAGAGGTCATGAAGTGTTTTTCCTGATTTTGAGCGATACCAAGCCACTTCTTTTACAGGTCCAAAAATGAAATAACAATTTTGCCTTTTTAATTAATCAATATTTACTCTAATTCCATTGTATATTTAACACTGTGCTTGATAATACGGAGAATATAAAAATGTTTTGAGATATGTTTCTTGACCACAAGAAATCTACATTCTAGTTGAAGTAGTTGTTGAAATAAATATATGTTTATTTCAATAGATTTTAAACAGCAAGAAGAAGACTGCCTCAAAAGTGAACTCCACAAGTGAATTTTCTCATAATTTTGTGGAAAATTTTGTTGGGGTATGTTTTTATTTGATTAGAGTAACATACTCATGTCCTCAAACAGAAATTAAAAACTGATGTAAAGACAATGATTCCAATTCTGTGTGTGATATTAACTTATCAAATAGTCTGTGTTGCAATAAAATATAGACTTGAATAGGAACCCTTTTTCAGTCAAAAATGTCATTTCAACATTCTTAGTGTTATTGAAGTATTTAGGTGTATTGGGAGTAGTTGTGGTACGTATTGACCAGGGAAACACAAATAAGACTTAGAGGTTAGAATATGGAGAAATATATACAAGAAATATCTCAAAATTATGTTACAGAAAATGGACAGCGTCTGACCTTTAATTTTAAAACTCTGTAGGCTCATGATTAGAGTCAGATCTTGAATTTTTCACCTTCTCTGTAAATTCTGAGTAAAACTATTTAAGCCTGATGGTTGTCTTATCTCTTGATACTAGATATTAGACGAAGCATTTACACAGGGTTGTTACGGTGATGGGATTGAGAGAATTGCATATTATTTTACAATGTAGAAAAAGATCTGGATCACAAAGCCTTGGTGTGGGATTACTATTAATATATCACACTGCCTACTCCCATTATTCTGGCATGTCTCATGAGGTCAATAAATGTTTCAAATGTCTTTTAAGCCAGATATTGTCCAATGTAATAAGGTCTTCATTATATTCCCCTCATGCCTTGAGGCAGGAACTGAGACAAAGTGTTTTCTTACATTGGTGAAATATGTAATGGAAATTATTATTTTCCACTCAGCTAGTCAAGTTCAAGTAGGCATTTGGATGCAACTTTGAAATGTTTTTGCAAAAAATTAAAATTCTTGGACTTGATTCTCAATGAAAGTGTATTTTATTTCATATATGTTAGCTTTGTGCCAGGAAATTGAACAAACGACCTTTTTCATGCCCTTGGAGTAGAGAGAGCATTTACATATGACATCTTGGTTTTTGCTGACTCGGTAAATATTTCTTCCTGAAATGTGGTGATCACTTTCCTGATTTGCTATATGCATGCTGATAAAAGATCAGTTAGTTAGGCAAATTGTGAAATACACCAGTCTCATTTTTGATTACTAATAATTTATGGGGACACTAAGTAGTCTAAAGCAAAAACTAGTTCATTTTTCTTTAGCTGATCCAATTTCTGTTTTTTCTAGGGAAATGTATTATATGACAATGACAATTTCCAAGTTATATGTTATAATTTTGGAATTCATTTTTCACTTAAAAGGTCAATAGCTTTTACGATATTATGTAAACATAGGAGAAAGACTACAATATGTAACAAAAACAATTATAGTATTTTATAGAATAGTAATTTTAGAGAAAAATTGTGAATCCATTTTCATGATAGAAAGGAATAATATTTAAGATGATCTTTGATGTAGGTAGTTAAACTAAATTTGTTAATCATTTTTTTTCTAATCCCACTTCTGTATTTTTGTAAATATCATAAATGGCACTTTAGTTATTTCTGTCTGCTTCCTTTCCTTTCTCTTAGTATTTCCACTAAACAAGTCAATCAGAAATCAATTTCTCTTATTTCTTTTGTAACATTTCTTAAATATTTCTCTTATTGTTTGTTTTCTTTGGCTACCAATCAGATCTAGGCCTTTACTTCCTCTTGCTTAGATTACTGCGTTATTCTCTGAAATAGTTTCTTTCTCACCAACATTGTTCCCCTACAGGTCATATTCTGAATGGTCACTAGATTAATCTTTCAAATGTATAGTTTTCATTGTCTTCCTTTGCAAATGCAAATACTCCTGTGTATTAATTTATAATAGCAATTGGCTCCTTTACGGTAAAGACTCACTTCCTTTTCCTAGTGTACATGGTGCCCCACCATTGTCCTCCATTCTCTGTTCCAACCTCATCTTCACTTTAGTCTTTTCCGGGATTCCGTGCTACAGCCAGAATAATTTAGCAGCCGTAACATTTCATCTTGCGATCTATTGTCCATCCCTACCCCTCCGATTTTTATTGGCTTACTTTAATTTTATCAAAATGTAAGGTCCAACACATGTTCTACCTCCTTGAAGAGAAAACTTTGATGAGACTCTCTGGCAATCCTGAAATGCTTTTGCATCACCTCTGGACTTTCATAGCACTAATATCTACACAACTTTATGGCCATTTGGGGTTGCATGTGTTTGTATATGTGTATATTTATGTTTGTATATGTATATTATATATGTACACATACATGTACATTTATATAGCATTCTCTTTCTCTCTCTCTCTCACACACACACACACACGGGGGAGGGGGATACTTAGGTTTGAGGTCAGGCTTCCCTGATTTTCATTCCACTTTTGTGGTTTACAAGCCATTTGATCTTGGATGAATTACCTAACCTTCTGAGACTTCAGTTTTTTAATCTATACAATGTGATAACAAAGAGTACCTACCTGTATTAGTTTCCTAGGGCTGTCACAACAAGATACCAAAAACTTAGTGGCTTAAAACAATGAAAGGTTTTTTCTCACAGTTCCAGGTAATAGAAGTCTGAAATCAAGGCTTCAGTGGGCCATGCTCTCTCTGAAGGCTCTGTGAGATGATCCTTTCTTGGCTCTTCCTAGCTTCTGATGGGTTTCATGTTTTTTGGCTTGTACATGTATCACTCTAATCTATGTCTCCATCTTCACGTGGCATTCTCCCTCCCTGTGAGTCTGTTTCTGTTTTCTCTCTAACGACATCAGTCATAGGATTAGGGCCCAACCTAATCCAGTGTGACCTCATATTCTCTAATTACATCTGCAAAGACCATATTTTTAAATAAGGTCACATTCTGAGGTTCATGGTGGGCATGAATTTTTTGGGAAACACTATTAGACTCAGTATACTACCTCAGTTTGTAAAAATGATTTGATGAGATAATTCATGTAAAGTGTTTAATGAAGCACTTTGGTATGTGATAAGTGTGTACAAATATTAGATACTGCTATCATCATCCCTACTTCCGCTATTTGACAAATTTTCTCCATGTCTTCACGGAATCTTGTATATGACTTTAAGGGTTTACCCATTTGGTCAGTCTTGCTCAAAACTTTTTAAAAATCAAAAGCTCAGATATTTTATAATGAGGAAACCATCCTCTATACAAGACAATAAGTATCATGATTTTGGAAACTTCTCTTGTCATGAAATAGTTACTTATGTCAAAAATGACTTGCAGAGAGTCTTGCTTGATTTTTAATATTTAATATAATTTCTTTTTATTTTAATTATTATGAATACATAATAGTTAATTAAAAACTAATCAGTTTAACTCCTTTGGAAGCCCTTGACTGAGTACATATAAACATACATGTATATGAGGCGTACAGAAAACACAAAGTTGCAGAAGAGTGACTGTGATACTCTTTTAGTATGGATGAGACTAGAAAAAAGGTTAAAGAAAAGGATAAGATACCACTGAAGGAAAACACTATATTGTTTAGAGATGTGAGTAAGCTTAATTATTCATTTTTTATGCTTTGTCCTTCCTTATCAAGGAGAATAAAATGGACAAGTATAGAATAGACAAACATAATTAAGAAAAAGTGAACGCTGAAGATAGATAACTATGGGCACCTTGATCTTTTAAATGAAGTCACTTCCTCAGATCCAAATAAATACTTTTTGGAGGGATGTTTTATGAAGGTGAAGGTGCAGAGGTGGGAAAATAACCACTTGCTAATGTTAAAGAATTGCAGAATTTGGGAGTGGTGCTACAGAGGAGAAATCCTTGCAGAATTCTTGCCATAATACATGATATTTACTCCACCGTTTTAAAATGGTTATCAAATTGGCCTTATAAAGTTGATACCAAGTGGAATAATCTAGGTGTTTAAATATCAGTGTAGCATTTGACAAAATTTCTTATGATGTTCTCAATAACATGTATAGTACTGTGGGAATGACAAGATCACATTTTGGTAAATTTAGAGCTGGCAACACGATTTCATCCAACGAATTTTAAATACAAATAAAACCCAAGAAAGAAAACAGTAAGTGGAAAGTGGGCTCACCTTTCACAGTTATCATGATATGGACTTCTGGTCAAGACAGCAATATGAGTTAATGCTGTAATGCATCTTGTGCTTCAAACACATGGGAAAACTATGACAAGAGAAAATAATACAATGCATTACTGGACTAAAACCAAACAAAGCAAAAATGTTAACGAACAACAACAACAAAAAGAATCTCCATTGATTGAAATAGAAGATGTTATAGGAAAGGGGTCCTGATCCAGATCCCAAGAGAGGGTTCTTGGATCTCATACAAGAAAGAATTCACGGCAAGTCCGTAAAGTGAAAGCAAGTTCATTAAGAAAGTAGAGAAATAAAAGAATGACTACTCCATTGACAGAGCAGCTCTGAGGGCAGCTGGGTGCCCTTTTTTATGATTATTTCTTGATGATATGCTAAACAAGGGATGGATTATTTATGCCTCCCCATTTGAGACTGTACAGGGTAATTTCCTGACATTGCCATGGCATTTGTAGACTGTCATGGTGCTGGTGGGAATGTAGCAGTGAAGATGACTAGAGACCATTCTTGTTGCTGTCTTGGTTTTGGTGGGTTTTAGCCTGCTTCTTTACTGCGACCTGTTTTATCAGTGAGGTCTTTATGACCTGTATCTTTTTCTGACTTTCTATCTCATCCTAGAAGTTAGAATGCCTAACCATCTGGGAATGCAGCCCAGTAGGTCTCAGTCTTATTTTACCCAGCTCATATTCAAAATGGAGTTGCTCTGGTTCACACACCTCTGACAAGGAGGAATAGAATATGATAAATGTAGCTATACCACACGTCTTCTTGCTTGGGACCTCAAGCAGAAAGTTCTGGGATTTTTGGCCCTTAATGGAGAAAGGGGACTAAAAATGCTCCATGGGGATGAGGCCCTGAAGAAGACTCCTTGTTTACATCCAGGATCTGTGAGCAGGCTGATGAAAGCAGGCTGGGAGATGGCAAACAAACAAGCAAAAAACTGCCACTCTGTGGAGATTGGATGTGTTTAAGTTAGTTCAGGCTGCTGTACCAAAATACCATAGACTGGTTGACTTATAAACAACAGAAATGTATTTCTCACAGTTTTGGAGGCTGGAAGTCTGAGATGAGGGTGCCAGAATGGTCAGGTTCTAGTGAGAACCCTCTTCTGGGTTGCAGACTGCTGAATTCTCCATGTTTCTTCACATAGCAGAAAGAGAAAGAGACCTCTAATAAGGGCATGAATCCCATTCATGACCTAATCACCTTCCAAGGACCTCACCTCCTGATGCCATCCCACTGAGGTTAGAATTTCCGTAAATACATTTTGGAGCGACATGAACATTCAGTCTATGAACAGGATGTAAGCAAGCAGCTGAACTGGACAAAAGGAAGATACCACACAGTTTCCCAACTGCCACTAAACTAAGCTGTGTCCTGGCGGCTCAGCAACTGTATGTACAATTTTAACGTCACAATGGGAAGGAGCCCCAGAATTGTGTTAGAAGACCTGAGGATCCTGAGGGTTTGAAAAGTGGTAACTTCAAATCCTCTCAATGTGGACAGGGAACTCAGAAAAAGATGGAAAGAGAAAATAACATTAAAAAATTCAAAACAAGATATTCAAGATATGCAAACTGAAATTCCAAAACACATGAATAAATGTAATGTTGTAAAAGCTCATCAACACTCAGAAGAATTTTATTCCCAAAGACACTCTTCTTATAGAATGGTAGCACAATGGATTTAAAATAAGTTTATTTAGGATATTCAAGAAAATTTTTGTTAAAAAGCATGATGTTATAAAATATATAAACAAAAATCAAGAACAGATGCTTATGTAAAAGGGAACATTAAAAAATGAAAAAACATGACATTGAAATATTTTTAAATGCAACAAATTAAATAAATTAAACATGGTGAGGGAGTTTGCAAATAAGAGGCAATGCTGAGAAATTCACTCAAATGAGCACACAGAGAAGCAAAGCATAGAAGTGAGTAGTTAGAAGACAGACCAAGGAAAAGCATACAAGTGAGTAGTCAGAAGACAGAGAAGACAGAGTAAGGAGCTTTTTATTTTATTTTTTTGGAGAAAGGCAAGTGCTTGTGAAACAACAATATTTCAAGCAAAAATCTCCAAATTTTGCAAATTTTCAGATGAAAATCCATGAGTCCTGAGACTGACAGGATGAATAAAATAAATCTACAACCTGACAGATTATTGTGAAACTATAGAATGTTAATAACAAAAAGAAACTCTTGAAAGAATCCAGAAAGACAAGATACATTTACTTCAAATGAATGCCACTTAGATGGACAGCTGACTTCTTCTCCACACCAGTAGTTACTAGAAAAAGCAGAGCAGTGGCTTCAAAGTGCTGCAGTAAGTTGGAGTTCAATCCAAAATTTTATTTTCAGCAATATTATTCAGGAATTATTTTCAGACCTATAACAATTGAGGTTCAAACTTTTATCAAAACTACTTTAGGAGAAAAATGTCATTAGCTCAACAATTAATACATAAAATGTATATTGATTATAAAATAACCTTTCAAAAAATAAGGGTAAAATATTGGATAGGAATTAAAGGAGAAAAGAGAATAACTTCACTGAGTAGTTAAACTGTTCTTGGATCTGTGACATATTTAGGACGAGGTGAACATTTAGAATAATCTTTGTTTTGTTATAACAATTTGTACTTAAGTATGAGTGCTAAAAATTTGAGGACAGTTACTACCTCACACCTGTTCATATGGCTACTATTTAAAAAATGCTGGTGAGGATTTGGAGAAATTGGAACTCTTTTATACTGTGATTGGGAAGGTAAAATGGTGCAACTGCTATGGAAAACTGTATGGTGGTTCCTTAAATAAACAGAATGAGCACATGATCCAGCAATTTCACTTCTGGGTACATACCTCAAAGAATCAACAGCAGAGTCTCAAGGCATTTGTATACCTATATTCATAGCAGTATTATTTGTAACAGCTAAAAGGTGGAAGCAACCCAAGTGTCCATCAGCAGATGAATGGATAAGCCAAATGTGAGATGTACATAACAATGGAACGTTGTTCAGCCCGTAAAAGGAAGAAAATTCAGACACATGCTGCAAATGGATGAACCGACGTTGAGGAGATTATGCTAAGTGAAATAAACCAGTCACAAAAAGACAATACTGTATGACTCCATCTATAGGAGGTACCTACAGTAATCAAATTTATAAAGACAGAAAATAGAATGATAGTTGACAGGGGCTAAGGTGAAGGTGAATAGAAAGTTGTTGTTTAATGGCCATAGAGTTTCAGTTTTGCAAGATGAAAAGAATTCTAGAAATGGATGGTAGTGGTGGTTGTATAATAATATGAATGTACTTAATATCACTGAATTGTACACCTATAAATAGTTCACGATGATAAATTTTCTGTTATATGTATTTTACCACAATAAAAATTGGAAAAAATTAAAGATAATTACTGAAAGAATACATATATAATCTGTAGCATGCTACCAACAAAGGGATAATATGATGCATTTATGAATTCCAGTAGAGGAAATAAAAAGGGCAAATAAAGACAAGCAAAAAGAAAGGTTGATAAACAGAAGATAAATTAGGATGGTATTACAGAAGTCAGTGAGGTAAATATCAGCACATTAAAATACAGAGATTATCAGATATGATTTCAAAATATCCTACTGTACAATACGAACAAAAGAAAGACCTAAAACAAAACCACACAGAAAGTTTGAACCTGAAGAAATGGGGAAATAATATATCAGGAAGTATAAGTTAAAATAAAGCTATTGTGTCAAAACTAATATCAGACAAAATAAAATTGAAGACAAAAATCATGTACAGGAGTGAAAAGCGATGCTACATCTTAAAACATTTACCAAGAATCTAAAACAATTGTTTTTCAACAATTACTTGTTTAATGTCTACTAGATGCTGAGTATCACTCTGAACACGGGAGGAAAACTGAACAAAGAGCCAAAAATTCCTGCCCTCATGGGCAGAAGTGCAAGGTAAATTTGAAAAATCAGCAGTCAGAGTGGGATATTTTATTATGCTTCTATGAAATTGGGAGGTAAATCATTAAAAAATTAGAAGGATTAAGAATGTTTGAATAAGAAAACACAAGCTTAGTCTAAATATATTTAAAATTCTATAACCCATTTGTACAGAATATATATTATTTCCATGTGTCTGCAGAAAAAAGAGCTAAATAACTAGAAATAAACCCAAGAAACGTATTCAAGGTTTTTATTGAAACAAATGTGAAATTTATTGAAAGTTTTACAGTATGATTAAGTGGAATACAAAGATGTAACATTGTCATGTACAGGGTCACACAATGTGAATTTTCACTTAATCTATAAATTTAATGCAATTTATGTCTAAAGCTCAGTAGGAATTCTGCTGGACACACCAATCCTAAAATGTGCATTGAAGAGCAAAAAGCCAAGTATGATTAAGGCAATTTTGAAGGAGAGGAACATGATGAGGGTTCTTTCCTACCAGACATCAAAGCTAATTATAAAATAAAGCAATTACACAGTGTGAAAAAAGTATGGTTTTATTTCAAGAATTAAATAGAATAATGGAACATAATAGAGACTCCTCAAATGAACCATTAAAATATGAAAATACGACAAATGACAGGGGTAACATTATAAATGAACAGGGAAAGACTGAGGCATTTAATAAATGATACAGGGACAAAGCTTAACTTTGTGGATAAAAAATAATATATGGTTTCTATCCCAAATACACAAGGCTATGTCCCAATAAGATTAAAAACATAAATGTGAAAACCATAATTTTATGTTTTAGAAGAAAGTGAAGATAATTTTTCTGAACCCACAGAAAGGAAAAATTATACTAGACACAGTAGGCCCAAACAATAAAGGATAATATTCATAAATTCAACTCCATTAGCACTAAAAATGTCTGTGTGACTATAAATAAAGTAGTAAGACAAAATTTGAGGATGTTTGAATGATTTGTGTCAGCACATACAAAGTAAAAATTTAAAAAGTGAAATAGACTAGAAACTCAAGAGGAAAAGAAAGACAAATCATATGAACCGGCAGTTTCACAGACAACAGCATTGAAATGCCAAGGACCATAAGCAAAGGCACTCAGGCTTGTTGGTGATTAGGGAAATGCAAATAAAACCACAATGAAATATAATTCCCACCACATTGCGAAAAAGTCTAAAGTATTATACTAAGTGTTGTCAAGAAAATGAAACAATGGAGACCTAATATACACCACTGGAATGTATATAAATTGATTCAATCCCTTTGGTGTGCTAATTGTTGAAGATGCCCCTTTCCTATAGCCAAGTAACTTCATGTCTTTGTTTATACTCTAGAGAAACTTTCCCACATGCCCCAAGTATACAAATCTCATTGCAGCATGCTTTTGGTTGTTGTTGTTATTCAGTGGTTAAAATGAATTCACTGGAGCCGTATATATCAACCCAGACACACTTTGGAAGTTAAGTAGAGTAAAGCAATTTGCAGAGAGTGATACGTACGTGTATATACGTATATAATACACACATATGTATGGAGAGAAAGAAAATTATGTATATGAAATTTAAAAGCTGTTAACCGTTACTCTATTGTTTATAGATATAAACATACATATGAGTAAAACTATGTAACATGCAGAGAAATGATTCTGAGTAAACTAAGTATGGTGGTTACTTCTGGAGAGAGAGGGAAGGAGATAGGATTTGGGAAGGTCACACAAAATGATTCAACAGTATTTGTGAAGATTTTCCTTGTTGTTTTGCCTGATGTGCTTTGTTTTAATATTTAAAGTAAACACAGAAAACATGAAAATTATTAAAATTTGTTGTTACACGAATATTTATTTTTATTATTTTAGGCTTTTTTGTATGTTTAAAATATTTCACAATAAAAATATATTGTAAATGTATAACATGGACCTAAAAAACCATGGGGAACAAAGCAGTTTCACACTAAATTTCACAAGTAGACCCAAGAGACTAGATGATATAATAATTTATGTAAAAA
Source organism: Papio anubis (assembly GCF_008728515.1). Classification (NCBI taxonomy): domain Eukaryota; kingdom Metazoa; phylum Chordata; class Mammalia; order Primates; family Cercopithecidae; genus Papio; species Papio anubis. The sequence continues at coordinate 53,567,764 of NC_044989.1, read as the reverse complement.
AGTGTCATGGAATTTAGCTAACTACAAAAGCCTCGAGACCATAACTTAAATAAATGCGGTCAGCTCAGTTGAAGGTAGAGTTGGGAGTCAAAAAAGAGAGAATGCTAATGGCAGGAAGTGACTTCCTTGTTCTTGCAGGTGTTCAAACAGAGTCAGTAGACCACAGTCAGTTTGGGGGAGTTAGGGTGTTACTGTGAGGGTAAGAATGGATGAGATGAGTACTAAGGGCGTTTCCAATAATTACTAATAAAAATTATCCAATTTATTTTTGTTCATTAAACAGGTGCTTCTTTCAGTGTTTGAAGGTCATCTCTATTCACATGAAGAGTCACTATCCTGTGACTGCAAAAGTCACAGGATATATTTCTATTTTAGGTGAGCTCGAATTCGGATCAGGCTTTGTAGCCACCAAAATCTATTCTTTCCTTTTTGAGCAGACTTTTGGTTTAAAAAAATATCCAGTAGAATCATTACTATTTATTCAATAACATTTAACAAGCCCTTACTTAATGCTGTGCTCTATATTACTATTCTGCTACTCTCCAAGCTTTGTCTAAGTCATCTTCTTAGATAAGAAATAGTGTTTAAAAAGTCAGAAATACTCAGTTTTAATGAATTAATACTATTCTCCAATCACTGAAGTCAAATTATTTAATAATATTTTAAATATCAGCCATATCAATATTATGCCACTGTTTTATAGATAGAAGTATAAAACCTAAACTTGCTTGTAACATAACCTGCAATTTATTTTCCTATTTGTGCTAGCATTGGAGACGCTGACCTTGGCCTGAATCTTTAGAGATTACTTGAAAGGAGTGTTCATCTTTAAGCAAGAAAAAAAGGCATGGTCTGCTAAGGTCACCCTAAAAATCCATTAAAAATGTATTAAAGATGAGTTAGTAGTAGGCAGATGGCAAATATAAGTATCCAAATAGAAAATAGAATATTGTGGTACAGCAGGAAGCATAGGTGTGTAGACAGGAAAAATCAATGGAAGTAACTCCAAAAGGCAATAAATCTCTCTTAAGGAATATTGTCATGTTTTCTGAACCTGCAACTATAGCCTACATTAAATTTTTTATGTGATGGTGAAAAGTTCTTTGCGCTTTCATATCTAGTAACAAACTAAGAGTTTTTTTCTTCAGTTAAATGGTGGGATGAAGAATTCTACACACAAAAAAAGGCATCTACTGAAGTCTTGTGTAATTATTCTGATACTATCTTTGCTGCAGCAAAACCAAAAACTATATAATTGCTTTCTAGCTTTTGTGAGAAGTGATATAATGATGTAACTCAATTGGTTATTTCTAAGTTTCATGATTCAGAAGAAATATCTACTCTGCAGCTAATATCCCTAGATCAGAGATGTTTAATTAGGTATTAGCTTGAAGCAAAGCCTGTTTTAATCAAAACGTGTAATAGTGGGAGTAAGGTCAAGTGGTGGGAGTGATGTGGATGTCATGTATACTAAACAGTGACCTTTACATAAAAAAACAAGTAAATTCTGCAATGTTTGAGAATTTAGTCATTATACTCACAGGTCCAAAAAGAGACTTACTCATTTTGCTTGATGGCATCAGTGGGCATTTTTTGTTCCAGCCAGGAACTGAGAACCCAGTTTCTACTGGAAACCATTTCAGAATTTGTGCAGAAGTTAGAATCTTCATGAGCATGCTGTCCAAATTGTTTGGACATTAAGCACTACATTTTTTTGTTGCTGTTGTTAGAGGACATTATGTTTGTTAAGTGAAATAAGCCAGACACAGAAAGACAAACACTGCATGTTCTCACTCTTTCGTGGAATCTAAAAACGTTGCTCTCGTAGAAGTAGTGAATAGAACAGGTTAATGAAAACTAGGGAGGGGAATAGGAGGGTGGAGAGAGGTTTGTTAATGGGTACAAATTTACAATTAGGAAGGAAGAATAAGTTCTGGTATCCTATTGCATAGTAGGGTGACAATAGAAAAAAATAAGGTAGTGTATATCTCAAAATAGGTAGAAGACAGGATTTTCAGTGTTCCCATCACAAAGAAGGGATAAATGTTTGAGGTGACAGGTCTGCTAATTATCCTGATTTGATCAATACACATTATATGCATGTATCAAAACATCACATTGTACCCCATAAATATGTATAATTATTATTTGTCAATTAAAAATAAAGATAATAAAAGAGAGAATTCACTACTTCAGAGACATACTTAAGATTTAACATTTCCAGTGACTCTAAGGTGTTTCTAAATTACTTTGGATCACATAAACTTGGTGGCTTTGAAAGTAATGGAGTGAAACATCCAAATAGCTCCACGAAATTGGCAGTGCTTCAGAAAGAAGAATGGAAATGGCCCTGTGGAAAAGACACTGCTCAGGCAATTGTAATATAGTGGATTATGATGAGACAATGCGTATGTTTTCCTTATGTATCAAGGCTGAAGAGATCATGTGTTTTGTGTTTTTCTTTGCTATAAACCAAACTTGCAGTGCATATTGGCAGCTCTTAGTTATGTAGACCTAACTAGATTCATGATGCTGTTCGTTTCCTACTTTAAAAATAACCTACCTAGGTATTTTATTCTCTTTGAAGCAACGTGAACGGGAGTTCACTTATTTGGCTCTCTGTCTGTTATTGGTGTATAGGAATGCTTGTGATTTTTGCACATTGATTTTGTATCCTGAGACTTTGCTGAAGTTGTTCATCAGCTTAAGGAGATTTTGGGCTGAGACGATGGGGTTTTCTAGATATAAAATCATGTCATCTTCAAACGGGGACAATTTGACTTTGTCTTTTCCTGATTGAATAGCCTTTATTTCTTTCTCTTGCCTGATTGCCCTAGCCAGAACTTCCAACACTATGTTGAATAGGAGTGGTGAGAGAGGGCATCCCTGTCTTGTGCCAGTTTTCAAATGGAATGCTTCCAAGTTTTGCCCATTCAGTATGGTATTGGCTGTGGGTTTGTCATAAATAGCTCTTATTATTTTGAGATATGTCCCATCAATACCTAATTTATTGAGAGTTTTCAGGATGAAGGGCTGCTGAATTTTGTCAAAGGCCTTTTCTGCATCTATTGAGATAATCATGTGGTTTTTGTCTTTGGTTCTGTTTATATGATAGATTACATTTAATGATTTGCATATGTTGAACCAGCCTTGCATCCCAGGGATGAAGCCCACTTGATCATGGTGGATAAGCTTTTGAAGTGCTGCTGAATTCGGTTTGCAAGTTTTTTCTTGAGGATTTTTGCATCGATGTTTATCAGGGATATTGGTCTAAAATTTTCTTTTTTTGTTGTGTCTCCGCCAGGTTTTGGTACCAGGATGATGCTGGCATCATAAAATGAGTTAGGGAGGATTCCCTCTTTTTCTATTGATTGAAATAGTTTCAGAAGGAATGGTATCAGCTTCTCCTTGTACCTCTGATAGAATTTAGCTGTGAATCCATCTGGTCCTGGACTTTTTTTGGTTGGTGGGCTCTTAATTATTGCCTCAATTTCAGAGCCTGTTAACGGTCTATTCAGGGATTCAACTTCTTCCTGGTTTAGTCTTGGGAGGGTGTATGTGTCCAGGAATTTATCCATTTCTTCCAGATTTTCTAGTTTATTTGCATAGAAGTGTTTATAGTATTCTCTGATGGTAGTTTGTATTTCTGTGGGGTCGGTGGTGATATCCCCTTTATCATTTTTTATTGCATCTATTTGATTCTTCTCTCTTTTCTTTTTTATTAGTCTTGCTAGCGGTCTATCAATTTTGATGATCTTGTCAAAAAACGAGTTCCTGGATTCATTGATTTTTTTGAAGAGTTTTTTTGTGTCTCTTATCTCCTTCAGTTCTGCTCTGATCTTAGTTATTTCTTGCCTTCTGCTAGCTTTTGAATGTGTTTGCTCTTGCTTCTCTAGTTCTTTTAATTGTCATGTTAGGGTGTCAATTTTAGATCTTTCCTGCTTTCTCTTGTGGGCATTTAGTGGTATAAATTTCCCTCTACACACTGCTTTAAATGTGTCCCAGAGATTCTGGTATGTTGTGTCTTTGTTCTCATTGGTTTCAAAGAACATCTTTATTTCTGGCTTCATTTCGTTATGTACCCAGTAGTCATTCAGGAGCAGGTTGTTCAGTTTTCATGTAGTTGAGTGTTTTTCAGTGAGGTTCTTAATCCTGAGTTCTAGTTTGATTGTGGTCTGAGAGACAGTTTGTTATAATTTTTGTCCTTTAACATTTGCTGAGGAGTGCTTTAATTCCAACTATGTGGTCAATTTTGTAATAAGTGCAATGTGGTGCTGAGAAGAATGTATATTCTGTTGATTTGGGGTGGAGAGTTCTGTAGATGTCTATTAGGTCTGCTTGGTACAGAGCTGACAAGGGATGTGAAGGACCTTTTCAAGGAGAATTACAAACTACTGCTCAATGAAATAAAAGAAGACACAAACAAATGGAAGAACATTCCATGCTCATGGATAGGAAGAATCAATATCATGAAAATGGCCATAGCACCCAAGGTAATTTATAGATTCAATGCCATCCATCAAGCTACCAATGACTTTCTTCACAGAATTGGAAAAACCTGCTTTAAAGTTCATATGGAACCAAAAAAGAGTCCACATTGCCAAGAAAATCCTAAGACAAAAGAAGAAAGCTGGAGGCATCATGCTACCTGGCTTCAAACTATACTACAAGGCTACAGTAACCAAAACAGCATGCTACTGGTACCAAAACAGACATATAGACCAATAGAACAGAACAGAGGCCTCATAAATAATATCATACATCTACAGCCATCTGATGTTTGACAAACCTGAGAAAAACAAGAAACGGGGAAGGATTCCCTATTTAATAAATGGTGCTGGGAAAACTGGCTAGCTGTATGTAGAAAGCTGAAACTGGATCCCTTCCTTACACCTTATATAAAAATTAATTCAAGATGGATTAAAGACTTAAATGTCAGACCTAAAACCATAAAAACCCCAGAGGAAAACCTAAGCAATACCATTTAGGACATAGGCATGGGCAAGGACTTCTTGTCTAAAACACCAAAAGCAACAGCAACAAAAGCCTGGGATTAACAAATGGGATCTAATTAAACTAAAGAGCTTCTCCACAGCAAAAGAAACTACCATCAGAGCGAATAGGCAACCTAAAGAATGGGAGACATTTTTTGCAATCTAACCATCTGACAAAGGGCTAATACCCAGAATCTACAAAGAACTTAAACACATTTACAAGAAAATATCAAACAACACCATCAAAAAGTGAGCAGACACTTCTCAAAAGAAGACATTTATGCAGCCAACAGACACATGAAAAAATGCTCATCATCACTGGCCATCAGAGAAATGCAAATCAAAACCACAATGAGATACCATCTCACACCAGTTAGAATGGCAATCATTAGAAAGTCAGGAAACAACAGGTGCTGGAGAGGATGTGGAGATATAGGAACACTTTTACACTGTTGGTGGGACTGTAAACTAGTTCAACCTTGTGGAAGACAGTGTGGCGACTCCTCAAGGATCTAGAACTAGAAATACCATTTGACCCAGCCATCCCATGACTGGGTATATACCCAAAGGATTATAAATCATGCTGCTATAAAGACACATGCACATGTATGTTTATTGTGGCACTATTTACAATAGCAAAGACTTGGATCCAACCCAAATGTCCATCAATGATAGACTCGATTAAGAAAATGTGGGACATGCACACTATAGAATACTATGCAGCCATAAAAAGGATGAGTTCATTTCCTTTGTAGGGACATGGATGAAGCTGGAAACCATCATTCTCAGCAAACTATCGCAAGGGCGGAAAACCAAACACCGCATGTTCTCACTCATAGGTGGAATTGAACAATCAGAACACTTGGATACAGGGTGGGGAGGAACACCACACACTAGGGCCTGTCATGGGGTGGCGGGAGGGGGGAGGGATAACATTAGGAGATATACCTAAGTACGGTAAATGACAAGTTAATGGGTGCAGCACACCAACATGGTACATGTATGCATATGTAAGAAACCTGCACATTGTACACATGTATCCTAGAACTTAAAGTATAATAATAAAAAAAAAACCTACCTATTTTTCCTTCAATATTATTGTGAATTCAAGATGCATCAGCCTTACATGTTATGCATTGTTTTGGCAAATGTAGCTATCATCCTTAACTGAGACTTGACATTGAAATATAACAACTTCTACATTCTATTGAATGTAGAAGTTATTCTAGAGAAGCAATTGTTATTAAAAGGAACTTTCTATTCTGCCAGTTTATGACAAAATTGATCAAAGTTATATGATTTTATGTTTTGGCATGTAATTTTCAAGAGACCTTTTTATAGTTGATCTTAATATCCTTAAAGGGAGATAGATTTTTGGGTTATCTTATGATTTTTAATACATCCTTCACGACTTCCTTTTTAGACAGAAAAACTGCCAATTTTTTTGGCCTTCATATTTAAGGGAAAAACAAAATACATACTTTGTTTCAATTTTTCAACAGTCAAGGGAAGTAAAATAAATGATAGTATGGTCTGGAATTGAATTTCTAGCACCAAAATGGAATTCTATAGAAATTTAATGTCTTCCACTTCAGAGGACAGGCAGATTCCACCGTAGTATATAAAGTGCTTCATTTGTGTGTTTTTAAAACATTTTTTTTCCACCATAGGAGGAGGGAGGTTCAGGGGTGACAGCAAGGGATAGATCTGATTTGACTTTATTCGCAGCAGGCAAAGAGTGGAATTCTCTGCCTGGGTAAAACTTTTTTTAGGGAAGACTGTGAAGGGGCTTGATGGGTTCTGTAGTAGCTTAATATTATAGAAGTTAGCGTGGAACAGATTAGTAATTTTTGTCCTAATTGGTGTTTTTTTTTATTACATTTCTGTGTGTGCATACTCATTGACTTTACTATTCCCTTTGGTGGATGTGGAAAGAGGAGTTAACTCCATGAAAGCTTTTCTTCCTCTTTGCTTTAAAGAGAGAATCTGTCCGTCCCTCTCTCCCCACCCACCCCCTTACACATACACTCTTACACTCTGTCACACTACTACTCCAACTACTACACACTCTCTCTCTCACTACTACTACAACAACAACAACAACAACTACTACTACTACTACTGGAGTGCTTATAATCAAAATACAGTTTCCTGCCCATGCCTCTTCATCTCTGCTCCCATAGCTCCACAGTCAATAATTTCTGGCTATTTCTGGTTTCTTCTGGTGGTTACTTTCTTCTGGTTAATAAATGCTTATGTGGCTGTTTCTGGGTTGAGACATTAAGCTTCCTACTCTACTCTGCTAAAGATACAGCTTAACCATATCCTCTTTCACCCCCTCTCCTTTTTCCTCCTGGTGTAGTTATAAAATGTATTAGTTTCTCTATTGGTTACTTTTCTACCTTCAATGCTACACTTGAACTTCTATATCTTGTTTCACCAACTACAGAAAATATTTATCATCTTATGTGTGTTGATTTTCTATAATAATAGGTGGCTTATTACCTAAAGTCTAAAGGGAAGTTTCAAAACACATTTATTTCACAAACTTCTCTGCTAATGTCTGTGTAATACGTCAGCCTTTTAAATGCACTGATTTTCGGATGTTGCTCTGTGGATTACTAGGAATGTCTTCAGGAGTTTCACAAAAAATAAACATTTTTTCCCTTAATTCACCTGATCACTCTGAAGTAGCTCTGTTGCCTGGGGTATATATCTGGGGTTTGTTGTCTTGAGCCAGGAAAATTTAGGACATGGACACACACAAGGAGTTTAGGAGCTGAGGTTTAATAAGCAGAAGAAAGAGAAAGAAAAACAGGTCTGTCTCTATTGAGAGAGAGGGGAGTTTGGAGAGGAAAGACCCGCTGGTGGTGGAGGCCCCGGAGTTTATAGTCCAGCTAGAAGAGTCAGTGTCTGATTTACATTGGGCTCACAGATTGGTTTGATCAGGTGTGATGTTTACATAGCCTGCAGGGAAGGCTGGTAGCCACTCTAATCTTATTATGCAGATAAACTCTCCCGTTGGCAGGATCCATCTTGTCTGCTCCTTACTATACACGTGGCAGACAGAGAAGGGAAGATAGAGCTGCCATTTTGAACATGATTGGCACAGCTGCTGGCATCTGTGTCTGCAGCTCAATTTTACAGGCTGCTCTTTGTTAGAAAGGAAAATGATTTGTGGCTGCTTTTCATTACCAGGAAAACTTTACTGAGGACTTCCAAACCCTCACTATCTCCCTGAGTAATTTCTTCTTAACTCCTGTATCAATTCGTTTTTTTTTTTTTTTTTTCTGTCCCATACATTGGATTTTTATTTAAAAATGAAATTGGTTTCTAGGGATTTGGGTTCCAGTCCAGCTCTTACAGTAACTTGTTTTGTTACTTGGAGTAGGTCATTTGTGCTCTGTGGACATTGATTTCAACAGTGGCAGCAGTAGCAGCAGCAAATTACAAGAAGATAGGATTTTGTTTGCTAGGGCAACCATAACAAAGTACTACAGTTTGGGTGGCTTGAACAATATAAATCTATTTTCCCATAATTCTTGCAGCTGGTAGTGTTGGTTATCAAGGTATTAGCAAGGCTGATTTCTTCTGAGGGCTTTCTCCTTGACTTGCAGATGGTCATCTTCCCAGTGTCTTCACATGGTCTTCCTTCTGTATGTGTCTGTGTCCTAATCTCCTCTTGTTATAGGGACATTAGTCATATTGGAGTAGGGCCTACTCTAATGACCTTATTTTAACTTCTTTACCTATTTAAAGATCCTATCTCCAAATACAGTCACCGTCTGAGGTAATGGGGGTTAAGAGTTCAACATTTAAGTCCTGGGGAAGGATGGGACAATTCAGCCCATGAGAAAATTGGTAATGTCAACTTACGTTGAGCTAAAAAATTCAATGAATACTGCTAACCAAGAAACAGGGACTTGTTCACATTTGTTTAATATTTGTATGTTACTTCTCTTCAGTTGCATTTCTTTAAGCCAAAAATGAGAAGTCAAGCATTCTTATACTACAGAACTCAGTCAGAATGACGACAGCATTTTGGAAGGTGTCCACAGATGTTTGAGAATGAACTGTTTGAGTTCTGTGTGTGTGTGTGTGTGTGTGTGTGTGTAATATTAAGCTGGATTTTCAATATACTACACTTGCTAAAACTGGCTTTTAATTAAGTGTCTTAGGTTAAAGTTCCAGTTATTGAACAAGTCATTGCTTTTCCCAAGTCTCAGATTCAGAGTAACACTTATTGTTGGTGGGTTGTGAGAATCCAATGGGGTAATATATGTTAAAGTACTTTGTCAAATGTAAAGTGTTTTGTACATTAAAATGTTGTCTTTAATAACAGTGGGAAAATATTTTGTCTTGGAAACATAAATTCTACCTTTTGTGCTAAGTGCATATCAGAGCACCTTGAACAAAAAATTTATGGATCATCTAACTTAGTACATTTGTTTTCATATGTGGAAATCAAAGCTAATAAATTTTAAGAGACATGCTCCTAATCATCTAGAAGAATTGTGTTGGAATTTCTGACTATAGTGAACTTTCCAGTAAAGAATTAAGCAGCTTCTTACATAGGATTTTTGAATTTCATAAAAATTCACAGTAATGAATAATTGGAATGCATTTATACATTCATTTGCAAAAATATACTTTTCACTTAATGTCATTTCTATGATGATTGTATTTTTCTCTTTGAAGATATTTAGTTCTCATCACCAAATGAACTGTGTTGAACTACATGGGCCAATTGTATGTTTATCTTGCGTTTTATTTCTAAATTCGTCTTCTCTCTTTGTTTAGGAAGTTTTCAGTGTAATAATTCTGTCACATCAGAATTTGGAAAATGCAGAAAAGCAAAATAGTTCATAATTTTTTTGGGTTACATGTGGGCTTACAATGCATATTATACCTTTAATTAAACTGGAAATTAACTTCTGATTATTTTATTATATGTCAATTTGATTTTAAGCTCCTCATCTTGCATTCAGATGTATTCTGAAATGAAAATTTATGAGCCAGTGACCTGGTCCAACTTTTTCCCCGTGATTTATCTGTTTGGGGCTCCCATGTTTGTTTTGGCATAATAGAATGGATGGAAGGGAAGGTCTATTTTCAACTGAAAGTGGCAGGAATAAAGACTTAGTCTTTGAAGTTATATATGTATTTTTTGTTGTTGTTGTTTTTGAGATTAACTTTTGGCCTTGTAGATGAAGACAGTATGATGTAGAAGACAATCACTGGTCTTTCACTGTCTGCTATTTATTGTGCATTTGTGCCTCTAACTCTTTGTCTGGCTAGGATGTTCACTGTTAATTGCAAATCTTCGTTCATGGATAGCACAAAAGGCCATATCTAATCAAAAGATGAACAAGGAACATTTGAAAACTCACTCCTTGTTTGTCCAGTGTGAAATAAAGCCTTGGAATCAACAGCTGGGAGGGGCAATAAACTATAATTTCTTACTTAGTATATCATGTAAAAATAAACAAGTGATTAAAGACTATCTATGTATACCTCATCAGATATAGACCTTGAGTATAGTCGCAAATTATAGTTTGTTTTAGCTACAGAAAGGCAACTTTTAACATCTCAAAACTATAGAACTAATTACTTTCTGGTTACGCTATGGAAATATAACACCAGCTCTTTTTCAATAGATTTTTAGGCAGAGATGTCTTGGAATAACTGTATACCCAGTGTGAAGAAGAGGGCAGTTAGATGCAGTATATCTTTTCTCTTCTTTTCATTTTCAACTTCTTCTGTATTTATTTAAAAAATCTTGTTTTTCATCTTGTTTTTTATAACAAAAATACTGTTTTCATCTGATAATTTTAAGTGGGATGTTTAGTTTCTTAACATTTAATATAATGCAGTTGTCTTTAATGCTACCATCTTCCTATTTATTTTTTATTTGTCCCAAGGATTCTTGTTCTTTTCTTTCTTCTTTCTTTAGGGTTAAATAAATAATTCTGAGAACTGATTTTAACTATATGCCTTTTAACTATACTCTTTATAATTTTAAGCGGTTGCTGTAGTGTTAACAATATCACACATAACTTTTCACAATTTACTTTGAATACTATAACATTTTATGTATACTGTAGTACCCTGAAAACAGTATAATTCCATTCTTGCAATCACATCACTTGTGCTATTATTATATATTTTACCTCTACATGTCAATATGTAAAATGTAAAAATACAGTGTTATTATTTTTGCTTTATATAATTCTCTTTCAAATAAATACATTAAAAAGTCTTCTTTATATTTTCTAACATATTTATCATTCCCAGTGTTCATCATTATTTTTTGTTTACCCAAGTTCCCATTTTGTATTATTTCTGTTCAGTCTGAAGTACATCCTTTAGGTTTTCTTATACTCTAGATGTATTGGGTATGTCCTGATAACAAATTCTAACAAAACTTTTCTTTATATGAAAATGACTTTATTTTGCTTTCATTTTTGAAAAAAAAAATTGTTGTATATGTTATTTCAGGTTGACAATCCTTTTTTTCTGCCAGCAATTTAAAGATACTGTTCCATGATCATCTGGCCTCAATTATTTCGGATGAGAAATCAATCAAAATGTATTTTTCCCCTGATTATAATGTTTCTTTTTTCTCAGTCTGCTTTAAAAAGTTATCTCTTGTTTTCAGAGTTGCTTATTATATGCTTAGGTAAGGTTAATTCCTGTTTTATTGCTGAGTACTGTGAGTGATATTAATTGTATGGATGTACCACAATTGTTTATCCACCTTCTGTTGTTGAATATTTGACTTGTTTCTAGTTTTTGAATATTATAAATAAAGCACCTGTGAACATCCCTGTAGAAATCTTTCTAAGGATGTGTATTTTCATTTGTCTTGAGAAAAACCCTATGAATGAAACTGTTAGGCCATAGCATAAGTGCATGTTAAATTTTACAAGAAACTGCCAAAGTGTCTATAACATTTTATACTGGGGCCATTATTCAGCCCTCATAATTGCTACTTATATATTTAAAACCCTCTGATGACTTCATATCTCACTCAAAGTAAAAGGCAAAGTTATGACAATGGTTTGCTAGTTCTTACACAATATACCCTCTGCTCATGTTTCTTCTTTGACCGCATGACTGTCAGATTTTCTTTTTGTCTCCCTCTGTTCCAGACACATTAGCTTCCTTTGATTTTGGAATATACAAGTCTTGCTCCACTCAAGGCAATGAAGCACTTTTGCTCCAAATTCTAAGCTCCCTCCCTCACTTTAGGGCTTTGATCAAATTTTTGGTTCTTGAGGCTTTTCCTGACATTGTAATTAAAACTGCATCCCTTCCTAGCATTCTCTCCCACTTTCCACAATGTCATTGTTTCCCATCTCTTAGGTTTTCTTTGTTACAGCATATCACTTATCAGGAAAAAATATTTTGTTTATTAGTTAGCTTGTTGTCAGTCTTCAGCTGTTAAAATGTAAGTTCTGGGAGGGCAGGAATTTTTGTTTATTTTGTTTACTTCTTTCATCCATAGCACATAGTAAATAATAAGTATTTGTTGAATGAATGATTAAATGTCTTATGGTTTCCATTGCTGTTGTTGAGAAATCTGTGTTTGGTAGTTTTTATTTCGTGGATAAAAATACTTTATTACTAATTTAAAAATATTCTCATAGAGTTTCTGTAGTTTCACCACAGCATATCTACATGCATATTTACTTTTATGTGTTCTGCCTAGTATAGATTATACTTCCTTACCTTTGGATTAATTTCTTTCATTATCTCTGGAAAATTTATAGCCAATATTGCTTTAAATGTAGCTTCTCTTCTGTTCTAGCTCTCCTCTCTTTTGGAACTCTGAGTATCCTCTTTCCCTTTATTAATTTTCTTCATAGTACCCATAATCATCTGACCTACAACCTACTTCCTTCCTGCCTGCTTTGTTTTTTTTTTCCCTCTACTTTTTTCCCTCAGGATCTAGAAAGTGCCTAATACATAAGAGACACTTACTGAATGTTCGTTGAATGTTTATAGGACAGATAATAAATGTTAGCTCCTCTCTATCTTCAATATTTTCTTATATCTCTTGTAAATTTTTTATCTGCTTTTCTCTCTGTGCTGCTTTTGGAATAATTTCTTTGGTAAATTCATGAATGTTCTTTCAGTTTTGCATATTCTGAGATTTAATCTATCCATTAAATATTTTTATTTCAATAATACATTTTGTTTCATTTCCAGAATGTCTTTTTAGTTGTTTCATGTTTTTCTGACCACTTTTGATAGTATCTTGTTGCTTGCTCACTTAAAAAAATGCAATTATTTTATCTTTAAATATCTCATACATAGGTATTTTATAATCTCTAACTGATAATCAGAACACCTCAAGTTCTTGGATACCTATGACTGTTGCCTGTACTTTTGTTGATTCATACTTATGTTGATTTGTGTTATTGCATGTTGCGTGATTTTTATTGTGAATACCTATAATAGTTGTGTGAATATAATAGTCATGTGAATATTTGTGAATAGCTATAATACTTATGATATCTGTTATATGTGTATGATATTTAAGTTATATATATAGTATATATAGTTTTATATAGCATATATAGGATATATATATATATCCTATAACTCTCTGTTGTGGAAACTTTCATGAGAGAGGATTTGCTGTTATTTCAGCTTGACAGCAGGGAATGTTACAAATCTTTAACCTTCTTCCAGGGTTCCTGGCTTGATCCACGAATCTTGCATTCAGTGCTCCCTTTTTCCTTCTATACCAAGGCTCAGTGTTTTCATTGCAGTACTGATGGTGGTACTTGTCTTTCGAGCAATTTAGACTGTCACGTTTGCTTACCACTTTTTGCTCTGGTTTTATTCTTTTTTTGCCTTTGCTCCTTGATACATCTTTTATCTCTTCCAAGCCTAATCATGCAAAACTTTGTGGACTAGTATGTTTATATCAGTATCTATCTGTATCTATATCTATGTCTATGTGTATTTGTATCTTTTTCCTCCTGTGAACTTTCTTCTATCTAGAAAAATGGCTTCATGTATTTTTTTTTCTACTTTTCACTCAGAAAAACAAAATGTTGTTAAAATAATAAACATAGAAGTATCAACTGTGCAAGTCTATCAGTTATTTGCATTAACAGTTAATACCCAAGGCTTTATTATATTAGGCCATAATATCCATTTATATATCCACAGAATATTCTTTAACTGGTAAATCAGATTTAATTTTTTTGTTAAACTACTTTTCAGGGAAATGTCTTAAATATTTAAACAATGATTATCATCATTTCTTCTTGAAAACCACTCAGGATTTACTATATGGTTTCTTGCTACTTGCTCGTATGGAAACATGATCCTGTAACTTGATGACAGTAGCCATGGCTAGGTATTTTCTTCAGATGTTTTAATGTTTCTGTTGTTCAAAAAGGTACCCTAAATGAACAACACTCAACAACCTGGTGCAAATTCTAGACTTTGGAAAAAGTTTGTGATAAGTATTTGTAAAGAAAGTGTTAATGAAGCAGGATATTTCCCTGACCCCTTCGTGGGATTCATGACAGGGGTGCCCCACTTACTCAGCCCTCATGGGAGAGGGAGCACACAGGTGAGTGCATGCAGGAGTCAGGATGAGTGGTTCTGGGCACAGCCAGGAGCAGACCTCTCTGCGGCCCCACGGCAGTGTCTAAGCAGGTACCAGCGAGCTCTGGAGCCCCGGACATTGTATGTTACAGCGCTCTTTTAGTTTTGCTGTCTGTGGATAACTCAAGTGTTAAACAGTTCAAGCATCTGCACCCGTGGTTCCCAAGCTCTTGTTTGGCATCCAGAAAGAATCAGGTCCTAGGAATGAATTGAAGGGTGGTGAGTATGGAGGATTTTATTGCCAATGAAAGTAGCTTTCTGCTGGAAGAGGAGCTGTAAAAGGAATAGAGTGGGAAGGTGATCTTCCCCTGTAGTCTGGCCATTCCCCGGCCAGGCTCCTCTCCAAAGTCCCACCATCCAGCCATCCCTCTGAAGTCAAGCTGCTTCTCTCTGACGTCTGGCTGCTGCTTTTCTTCTCTCCTTCTCTGCTGCTCCTCTGCCAATGGAGCCTGGGATTTCCATAGGTACAGGGTGGGGGGCCAGGTGGGCCAGGGTGGTTTTGGAAAAGGCAACATTGGAGCAGGAAAATGAAGATGTAAAGTTCTCACTTTGGGCCATAGTTCCAGACTCGAGGGTGGAGCCATCCCAGGAACCACCCTCATCTACCCAGTATTTCTCTGCCTCCTGTCCATATCGTTAAGACCTATAGAAAAAGTCAATGCATTTTTTCTTATGTAGAAGAGTGTCTCAGTTGGAAATACAGGCTTTCATAGTTGCTGCTGGTGTAACAGTCTCAGGTATTATGGCAGTTTCACAAAAGGCATTTTGTATAGTTTGGTAAAATCAGTTTTAGTTGATTTGATCTCTCTTCCATCGTCTAAGAAATTCACTGACATTTATTTTTATTTTTATTAAATAAGAGCTAGCAATTATTTAAGATACAGTAGTATGTATCTTTAGAAATAATTTAAGCTTTACTCATTAAAAACTTTGCACTTAAGAGGTCTTTCTGCTAGAATTCAAATCTTTCTTTTTATCTATATTATACTTGCAGAACAAGATGTTTAGCAGTGACAAGTTTAGAGATGGGACAGGGTTGAAGAGCAGAAAGGAGGGGACTGCAAAATACCACACTGAGGAAAGAAGAGGCTGCTTTCTGAAATACATGGTTAAAAAGTAAAAAAAAAAAAAACATTTGGGGACTCCATCCAATCCTCTCCATACTCAAAATCATCCAGTTAAAATGGGAAAATGAATGACAGAATATTTCTCTATTTTAAGACAAATGGGCGATGTGTTTAAGTGAACGTGTTAATATTTATTTAAATCTGTTGAATTATGCTGTCATCAAAACCTGTGTCTTTCAAGTGACATATTTTTTTTTCTTTTACTTGCATTTACTTTTAAATTATGGACATTTTATTTTCTAGCTTACTACTTTCATTCCCCAGTGTAATACCTAATTTCATTCCTCAGCATATACAATGTAAAATCACACGTTTTGCCTTTGTTTATGGCTGCTATTGGTATTATCTAGAAGGTACAAGTTTTGAATCTTATTTCTGTTGTTTGTGCATGGGGAGCAAAGTCCCCAAAAATCTGATCAAGAGGATGAGAAAAGAAATGTAGATTATGTTCTTTGAAGTAGTCAGTGATTAAAAGCATCTATTTTTTTTCTACAACTCAAAAGTTAATAACACTTTTAGGTTGTAGAACATGTAAAACAAATCGGAGGAGGGCTGGGACCTTTAGCCTACTGTAAGGACGCTCTTGTTCTCGCTTGAATTCTGATAGCAGAGCCATTGTTTTTAGAAAAGCAACTGAAATTCTCAGTTCATGGTTCCAAATCCCTAATTACAATCCATTTCTGAACTCTTAAAAACTGTAACACTCTCTTCCTCTTTTCATTGTTACTTCTCCCTTTCTTTCCCTCCATCTGTCTTCTGGTTTTGTTTTGTTTTGTTTTGTTCTTCCCAATGCAACCAGTAACTTGGAGGTTATGGTTAAAGGCAGATAAATAGCAGAGAATGGAATGGAGAAACTCTTTCACATTCTTTTTCCTTCTTAAGCCTAAATTTGAATTCAATTCTGGGAGGCCTCTGGTAAAAATTGGGTCAGTAATGACTTAACAGCTATTTATTGGGATCTTCCCTGAAATAAGGGAACATTACAAAAATACAATGAAACTGAGAACAAGAGGGTAAATCGACTTTCCAGAAGTTGGAGATCTTCCTCATACTCTTAAACTGTATTGAGTAAATGCATTTGTTTTCCCTCATTATAAAAGAAAAGTACTACCAAAGAAATGATACATTATGAGCCTCAGCTTCCAGGGCATATTTTCTTGCAGATAGTATTTCTGTAGTATTTTAAGCATTAAAGCTATGTAAGTAGCAACTAAAAGATCATTTTCTTTTTTTTTTTTGAGATAGAATCTCACTCTGTTGCCCAAGTTGGAGTGCAGTGTCATGATAGCGGCTCACTGCAACCTCCGCCTCCCAGATTCAAGCGATTTCTGGCTAAGTTTTATATTTTTTTATATATTATATTTTATATACATTATCATTTATATTTTTAGTAGGGATGGGATTTCAGCATGTTGGTCAGGCTGGTCTTGAACTCCTGATCTCAAGTGATCTACCCACCTTGGCCTCCCGAAGTGCTAGGATTACAGTTGTGAGCCGCCATGCCTGGCCTAAAAGATCATTTTCTTTGGAGTAAGAACTGGGCTCAAATTCTAGCTCTGTGACCCCAAAAGCACAGGCAATAAAAGCAAAAGTAAACAAATGGAATTGCATCAAGGTAAAAACCGTCTGCATAGCAAAGAACACAATTAGGAGAGTCAAGAGACAACCCACTGATTGTGAGAAAATATTTGCAGACCATACCTCTGATAAGGGGTTCAAATCTAAAATATGTAAGGAATGCAAACAGCCCAATAGCAAGAAAACAAATAACCCAATCAAAAAATGAGTAATGGACACCTCTCAAAAGAAAGCATACACATGACCAACAGATATATTAAAAAAGGCTCATCAACACTGATCATCAGGGAGACGCAAACTGAAACCCCAATGACATATCCCCTCGTACCTGTTAGAATGGCTTTATCAAAAAGACAAAAAATAACAGGTTCTGGCAGGGATGTGGAGAAAAGGGAAATCTTGTGCCCTGTTGTTGGGAATGTTAATTAATACAGCCGTTATGAAAAACAGTATGGCGGTTCCTCAGAAAACTAAAAATAGCATTGCCATATGATGTAGCAATCCCTGTACTGCATACATATCCAAAGGATATGAAATCAGTATGTCAAAGAGACATACTACACTCTCATGTTCATTACAGTATATTCACAATAGCCAAGCTGTGGAAGCAAACTAGGTGTCCATCATCAGAAAAATGGACAAAGAAAATGTGGTATAAATACACAATGGAATATTCAATGGAATACTAGTCACCGTTTACAAAGGAGAAAATCTTGTCATTTATGACAACATGAATAAACCTGCAGAATATTATCCTAAATGAAATAAGCCAGGCACTTAAGACAAATACCACATGATCTCACTTATATGTGGAATCTAAAAAAGTGGAACTCATAGAAGTAGCTAGTAGAATGATGGTTACCAGAGGCTGAGGGAGGGGGTGGATGGGAAAAGGGAGGCATTGATCAAAGAGTACAAAGTTTTAACTGGACAGGAGAAATAAGCTTTAGCGATTGATTGCACAGGATGCTCAGGATGCTGACTATAATAAGTAATAGCACATTGCCTTTTTTTTTTTTTTTTTTTTTTTTTGAGACAGAGGCTTGCTATGTTGCTAGGCTGGAGTGCAATGGTGCTATCTTGGCTCACAGCAACCTCTGCTTCCCGGGTTCAAGCAATTTTCCTGCCTTAGCTTCCCAAGTAGCTGGGCCTACAGGTGCACACCACCATGCCCGGCTAATTTTTGTACTTTTAGTAGAAACGGGGTTTTACCATGTTGGCCAGTATGGTCTCGATGTCTTGACCTCGTGATCCAATCCCCTTGGCCTCCCAAAGTGTTGGGATTACAGGCGTGAGCCACCACGCCTGGCCTTGCCTATTTCAAAATTGCTAAAATGAGTGTATCTTAAATGTTTTTAACATGAAAAAAATACTAACTATGTGAGGCGATGGATTTGTTAATTAGCCTGATTTAATCATTCCACATTGTAAATATATATCAAAATGTTACATTTTACCCCACAAATATATACATTTATTATTTGTTAATTGCAAATAAAAATTTTTTAAAATCTAGCTCTGCTTCTATTAGGGCCAGTTAATGTTCATCTTTGTACCTTAGTTGGTCATCTTTAAAATCAGGTGTAAATTCCAAATTTATAAGGTTTTTGTAGGTATTACATGAGAAAAAGCAATTATAACACAATATACAGTTTAGTATATTAGTTGTGTTGTTATTAATAAGACACTGATAAGGAGTAAGATAACTAGCAAATAAGGAGAAGGAGCAAACTCATGGAGTGCAATCCCTTATAAAGGCCATATTTAGGAAGGGAACATTTTGTTTTGTTTTAGCTAGGAGAATGCACTTATGTGTGTTGCTCACATTAGAATTATTGAATGGAAGTATGCCTGTTGGTCTGCTTAGGTCTCAGTAAGCTGACATACACTCTGTGACTGTGTATACAGTGCCCAGTGTCTGGCCGAAAGGTGAAAGAATTCAGTTAAAGAACTAGGTATTCACAAAGCTTAGACACTGGGATAATCACATAGTGGACTCTTTGCCTAACTTTTCCATTTTCATCTGGAGGTGCTGGTCACACCTGAAATCCTATCCATGCAAAGGTATGATAAAGCATTCGTAATTTTGTTGGTAACATTTTCTTTGCTTCTACGTCTTTGGGTTTACCCAGTTTCTTAATGGGAGAACACAGATGTTATTTCTTTCTATTTAACTGAAGTTTAGTTGAAAGAAATAGTAAGTGCATTTGCCCCAAGTTTTTTGGTGATATACTTGATGGACATTTAACCTCTGAGTGTTCTTTTAGTATCAAAAGCTTTGTGAATTGCTTTTTCATGTGCTTTCAAACTTTCAAACTAAAATAAATAGTTTCTTGACTCATTGGTTAACAGTGTTCGTGTTTTCTAAAAATCTCCCAGACTTGCTGAAAGTTCAAGATAACTCAAATTAACTTTTTCCATTGAAAATTCCCTCTAGAGATATAATTTCACCAAAACAAAATGACAAATCTCAGGCCATCAATAAATTAGAGGTGGAAAGAACCAACTACATCATTACATCCATTCAAGTAGCAAGAGAGAAATGTACCTGGCAGTACATTATTTTGGTATATAATTTATCTCACACCAACATTCGGAAAAACTTCCAGTGCTCCTGCTAAATTGTCATCTGTCACGGTGATTTTTTTTTTATTTTTATTTTTAGCATTTCTCTAAAGCGAGGAGTGTGAATGTATAAATTAGTCAATCTGATTGACACATGCAGAGTGAAATGGAAGGAGCACTGAGGCAGAGACAACGGAACTGCAAGGAGAAAGCCATATTTTAGATCCTACAGCCTGTGTTCAGCTCCCTACTGCCATTTAGTAGCGGTTTGAACATAAAGTGCTGAACACGTAATAGGCACTGAATTCATGTTACTCCTGATACTTAGTTATCTAGTATTTCAGTGAAACTGATCAAAACCTTCTCTTTTATACCCTTTATCTATAAAAAGATATGCCATACATATAGCCACTGTATACATGTGATATGTACACATGTAATTTAGTTTAAGGTATAGCAGTTTATAGCAGAGTAATTTATTGGAAGTGTTGATAAAGTTAGCTTCTAAATAACTTGTAGTAGTATTAACGTATTATCTTTTTTATGAAGTTTAATAATCCCTCCAAAATATGCATAAGTGCTGGCTCCTGATTCTCTTCTGTTTTTTTGTAGGTATGCTTTTTTCTTTTTATATAGCAGATACATATTTCTGAGAGCAAAAACTATTATTCTACTTTTTTCTTTTTAATATCATCCACAACACCTCTGACACAATACAGAAAACACATAGTACTCACAGCTGTTGGGTAAAAGCACTTTTATGTAAGAAATGAGTCTAATATAAAACTTTAAAAATATCTGGGTAGCACCATGACCCGTTAGTTGACCTGAACATTTTCTTTAGTTAACCTATTTTCTATCTTTGAGCTACGAATCTACTCCCCAGCCCAACCCTTGTGCCAGAATGAATTTCAGATTGCTTTATTTATTTATTTATTTATTTTTATTATACTTTAAGTTCTAGGGTACATGTGCACAACGTGCAGGTTTGTTACATATGTATACATGTGCCATGTTGGTGGGCTGCACCCATTAACTCGTTATTTACATAATCATCACGTTCCCCTGTACCTGAGCCTAGAACTTAAGGCACCTACTCATTCCAAACTAGGCTTTCACAAGATTCCTTCCACTTTAGTTTCAGAGGAATTCTCTCACACTCTGCAAGAAGATACACCTGCCATTTTCAAGTCAGATATCTCAGAAGGAAAGTCACCAATCTCTCCTTCTATCCTCCCGCTTCCCATTAAGGACAATTTTATTTTGCTGCTTTCATGTGCCTTTCTTACTAGCCACCTGTCATTTTTAGGGTCTTTTGGTTTCCACATGCTTTGTTAGGTTCTTGAAAATGAATGAAATTATGCTGACTGCCTTTAAGTCACCAATAGCCTCTTTGGCTCATTCCTCCCTCCAAGCTTCTGCTTATGCTGTGTGCCCTCTTTTGAATGACTTCTTTTTCTCCTATTAGTTTTCTGACTTCCAATATCTCTCTGCAAACACAACTTTGAGAAATCATGATCTCACTTTGAGATATAATTGATTTCTGTCCGCCCACAACTTTGAGATATCATTGATCTCAGGTAGTCACTGTATACCATATATGTATATCCAAAAGTATATATCTGCCTTCTTGTTTGTATTGAGCTTCAGATTCATGGATGCAACTTCCTATTCCTACTTCTGTCTTCATGCATCTCAAAATTAAATTATCCAAAGATAGACCACTGATGCTATCTCCTTCAGACTTGCTCTTCCATAGGTCTCCCCATCTCAGTAAATAGCTTTTTCTTTTCTGTTGTCTAGGTGAAAATCCTTGGAGTCTATCTTAACTTTTATTGTTGTATCAGTTATCAAATCTTGTCTTTACTTTCAAACCACTGGTACCATCCTAATCTGAACCACTGCTGTGTTAATTTTATTGTTGCCTCACAAATTACCACTAAACCTGTACTTAAAACCACAAAAATGTATTATTTCACAGTTTTGTAGGTCAGAAGTCTGAGCATAGCTTTACTAGATTGTCTGTTTCACAATTTCGCTTCTTTGGACTCCAGAACAGGAATTGGCTTTGGCGGTAGCAGTCTTTTCTGAGGTTGGACAGGGGAAAGATTTTCTGTAAAGTACACTCAGGTTGTTCAGTTACTGCTGAAGGCTGTCCTCAGCAACTGAGGCCTCTTGTTGATTCTTACCACAAGGGCTTCTATGACATGGCTATTTTCTGCAAGGCAGCTCACTTCTTCAAGACTCGTGAGGGGCCATGTCCCCAGGGGCTCTGCTAGCAAGATGAATCTTATATATATGATAATGTAATTACAGCAGTGATCTCCTACCACCTTTGCCATAAAATTTAATCTCATTATGGAGTAACGTCTTTCTCACCTTTGTGATGTTTTCCTGGTTAGAAGCAAGTCCCAGGGTTTTACACTCAAGTGGAGGAGATTAAACAAAACTGTAAACACCAGGAGTCAAAGATCATTGAGAGTCGTTTTAGGGACTGTCTGCCACAACTGTCATCTCTTGCTTGGATTTTTGAAATGATCTCCTGAGTTTTATTTCTGCTTCTTTCCTCTTCTACCCTCATTCAACAGCTAGAATGATCTTTTAAAAAAAAATTAAGCCACGTAACATCCTAAGCTGAAAACTTTGAATGGCTTTTCATTTCAATCACAGTAAAAGCCCTTGTCTTTACAAGGTCATACAAGATATGAACTTTTACCCCTCTGATCTTATCTTCAGAGGGAACTGGCTATTCACTGTCTAGAGTGTTCTTTCTTAGTTATCCATATGTATGACTCTGTTGCCTCCTTCAAGTCTTTGCTTAAACGTTACCCTCTCAGTGAGGACTTACTAGAACCCCTACCCTCCATTTAGAATTCTGACCTCTTCCTCCTCTCCCTCACTCAGCTATTCCTTTTCTTGCTTTATTTTTGTCCTTAGCACCTGTCACCATTTAACAGCATATATAACTTTAGTTTAAATTTTTCTTTTGCCCACTGCTCCCACTTGAGCATAAAATTCACAGAGCACAGCTCCGTGAGAGCTATTTTATTCCCTGTTATATCTCTAGCACCTAGGTAATACCTGTCACAGGGTAGACACACAAGAAACGTATGTTGAATAAATAAATGAATGCATCTCAGGCTTCAATTCCTTGATATAGACTTCTTGTTACTCAAAGCTGTGGAAATATTTCACGTCATGAAAATTCTGTTGAAACCAGCCCTGTTCCAATTTTCCTTTTATCTTACAGCTACATTTAGATAGATAGATAGATAGATAGATAGATAGATAGATAGATAGATATACATATCTATGTAGTTGTGTTTCTTTTATCATTTGGGGTCTCTTAAGAGTAACAATATCTCAGACTTTAGGATGGGTTATGTTGGTTTTCAGTAATTATTTGTTGATTGATTTTTAGATACTCCTACATTAAGGACTGATTGAGTGATATTTTATGCAAATACATGAACTTCTCTGTGGAAGAATATTTGGTTATCACATAGAAAAACTGAACTACCTCACATAAAAATAGAATCATCAAATACTGAATTAAACTACCTCAATCTTGGCTTCAAGAGGTTTACTTAGGACTCCAGTGGGCTTTGTTGGCTGATCAAGAGTTTTCGCTACTATATGACAGTTAAGGAGTCAAATAATGGCTCTAGGTTTGCTCTTAAAAATCTTAGAACAATATATGATGGAAACTTTGATGTGTCTTTTGCAGAAAAAATGTCCTTTATTTTTTAAATTTCTTCTTTTAAATATAATTGTTTTACAATAAATTTCACATATTTAGTGTACAATTTTACCATTTTTGGCATATGTATACATCCATGAAATCTTTACCACAATCAAGATGGTAAACATATCCATAACCCCCGCAAAGTTCCCATAAGTCCCTTGGTAATCCCTCCCTTCGTCCCCTCTTCAATGTCCCTCTGTCCCTTGACTTCTCAGCAACCACTGATTTCTGTTACTGTAGATTAGCTTGCATTATCTGGGGGCTTTTATAAATAAATTCACAAAGTATACACTCTTAGATCTGGCTTAATTCACTCTTCGAAATTATTTTGAGATTCATCCATGTGGTTGTGTGCATCTACCCCATTTGATTACTGTGTGATACTTCATTGTATTGATATCCCACAGGTTGTTTTTCCATTCCTTTTGTTACAGTAGGTAGCTAATCAGAAATGAGTGGGGCAGGCGAGGGCTCCCTCTGACCCACCAGGAATGTCAGGAGACCATCAGGTGATGGTCTGGCAGTTGTCACACTAAAATGACAATACCTAGGAGTATGAAAGATAGGCTGCTTAAAATTTGGAACACGATATATTAATCAAGCTGAATAAGATTTGCTTAGAAGTTGCAGCTGGAGCCAGGGAGAGGCAATTTTGCAAACACTTGAAATTGGTCATTGGAAGCTTCCAATAAAATCTCGGGAATTTGGTGAGTGGGCATGAGTACGCGCTTTAAGAGACAAAATGGTGGCGTAGGACCTTCCACCAGAAAAGAGAAAAATGCCTTAGGTGAGCATGGGTACAATTCCACTAAACGCACTGCACATGCTCACCTACCAAACATAAGGAACGCACTGCGCATGCAGGTGGTCCACCCTAATGGAATAATGAAGGGAAAGGGGCACAAGAGGCCAGAAGTAGGGCAGCATATTACATCCTAGGATCAAGGTTAAATGGGGCACTTGACCTCCAGAGTGCCTGGTTGGATTTCTTCCAAGTGCACTTTTCTTTCTTTCCTGCTCTAAAGCTTTTTAAGAAATTTCCATTCCTGCTCCAAAACTTGCTACAGCTTTTCTGCCTTACACCCCTCAGTCAATTTATTTTTTTGTTTAGAGGCAAAAATTGAGGTTGCTGCAGACCTGTATGGATTCTCCGCCAGTTACTCAGATATTCGCCACCTCTTACTTGTTGATGCAAATTTGGGTTGTTTCCAGGTTTTTTGGCTTTTGAAAAATCTTATGTTTATTTGTGTGGTTGTGTCCAAATCTTTCTGTAGACAAAAATCAAACTGTTTTCCAAAGTGACTGTACCATTTGTATATTCCTACCAATGTATGAGAGTTCTGGATACTCTACATCTTCTTTGATGCTTGATATTGTCAGTTTTTTAAAATTTAGACATTATAAAAGGTGTAAAGTGGTACCTCATTATGATTTTAATTTATATTTTCCTAATTACTAATGGTGTTGAACATCTTTTTATGTAACTTTTTGACATCTGTATGTCTTCTTTGGTGAAATGTCTTTTCAAATATTTTACACATTTTTTTAATTGAGTTTTTTTAATCTTACTGAATTTTGAGAGTTGTTTGTATATTCTGGCTACAAATCCTTTATAAGATATATGTTTTGCAAATATTTGTTCCAGTATGAAGCTCTCTTTTTCTTTTCAAAGAAGAGCGGAAGTTTTCATTTTGATGAGGTCCAATTTATCAATTGATTTTTGGTTTTGAATTATATTTTTGGTGTTGTATCAGCACGATATTTTTCGTTTTAATGTCACTTGGTAAATTAAGAGTATTTAATTTCTTTAAGATATACTTTAACATAAAATATAGAAATCAACAATTAAACTATAACCCAGTTAATTTTTATGTGCCTTTGACTTCTAAGCAAATCTTATTCAGCTAGTTTAATATATTGTGTTCCGAATTTTAAGCAGCCTGTCTTTCATACTCCTAGGTATTCCCCTAGGCCAGGGTTTCTCAATGTTTGTACATTTGGGGCCAGATAACTCTTTGTCATGGGGGCTGTCTTGTGCATTGTAGGATATTTACAAGCATCCTTGGCCTCTCTCCACTAGAGTCTAGTATAACCTTCCAATTATGCTGATCAAAAATGTCTCCAGACATTGCCAAATGACCCCGTAGGACAACCTGGTTAGAAACTATTCTTTTAGTCTGTTGCACTGGTGGACCTGATTGTGGTTCTGACTGCCTTAGGCTGCCTGCTTTGATGCTTAAAGCATATGATAAAGCCAGAAAAGCAATATTCTTACTTTCTTCCTTTGATAACCAATGATATCAAGACATAGATGCTCCCTCCTACTTCCCCAGCACATGTCTATATAAATCGATCTCCAAACTACACATGAAATTATTTCTTCAATTGGATTCCTTTTCCATTCCCTACTTTAGTAAATTTGAATGCAGGAAATACATGTGAGTAGTTTTCTTGTGGTGGACCCAAAGAATTTTAGGTATCCCATTACTCTGAATTCTGAAGATGGCAATTTTCTACCTGACAAAAGTTACCTCCTTCTCTTGCTTTCCATTAGCAGATATATGTTATTTTATACTAATTTGGGTATGACTTTTTCTAACTGTTTGCTTCAGACAAAGTATATTGACTGTCACTTAAACTGACTCCTAAATGTCAGCATTTAAAAATGTGTATTTTAAAATTAAACAGAAATAATGCAGAAAATGTAGAGGGCAAGTGGAGGCAGGAAAACACTTATCTAATAATCACCATCATAAGTATCACTTACTGTTATTCCTTTAAATTCATGATATCAAATGCAAATAATTTTTTCAGTGTCTACTTTATATTTCAGACTATTCATATATTTTAGAACATAACAGTATTTTGAAGGATTTTTATTTCTTCTTTACTGGAGTTCCCTTGGAGAATATTGGGAGTCTCTTCTCAAATGATAAAGAGTATCTCTAACATTCTACTAGTTTCAGAAAGCAGTTGAACTTCTGTGTTACCTCATATAAATATAGGATATGAATTTTACTATTTTTCCTTTGGGAATGCAGATTTACAAGCAATACAGGGTAGAATTTGCAAATAAGACACATGCGAAAGGTGGAAGGAAATCTCTTGAAAGGAGTCTGCATGAAACTGATAACTAAGACTGGACATCCCCTTCTGACTAATAATCCCCATTAAAGGATTGTTAGTACAGTTAAAGAAGCTCAAAAGGAAGAGACATTGGATGAAACTCCTCTTGTTTTCAAAATTTGCCCTAGATATTTTGATGTCAGTATTACCAGAGCTACTGTGTGCAGTAGTGACTCAAATAGTGGTAGTCAGGCCCTTCTGAAATTATAAATTTGGTGGCTAACCATTTATTTTCAGGGCCGGGAAGCAAGTAAATGGTGCTTTTAAGTTTTTAGATCATCAACAGGCATCACATTATTTTACTGGGTAAACCAATTGTAATTCACACAAATTACAAGGCAAGTTGCCGGAAGAAGTCATTTTATTGCGACATCATGCTGAATGTGGGATGGCATTTTTCAATTCAGACTGAGAAGTTAGAAGACTGGTGATTAAATGCTGAGAGTCATTAGAATGTGGTCTGATTCCACAAATGCAGACTTCAGAATGGAGATTTCTTTAATCACCCCTTTCACTGACTAGGTTTTCTTTTCTCCCTTCGGGCAGAAGGTTATTATTTATTTCTTTTTTTTTTCTATTTTCTTTTTTTTCATATTAATTGTACCAAGGAATGGAAATTATTTGACCTTAATTTTTTCCCTTTCTTTTTGTCTCTTTACTACCCCTACTCCCTTTCTCTACTTCTCTCTGCACAGTTCTTCTTTTCCTTAGAACTTCCCCACATGGTTTCCTTCGTTGTTACATTTGCAGTTTATGATAAAGACACTGGGAATGCAAGATTCTGCTACTGCTTTGAGGAAATTAGCCACCTGTATCCCACAAGTACCACTGACTGTTTCTATGGTTAGTTGCTCTGCACTGTTCTTTCAAACTGGATTTCCTAATTGCCAGAGCTAGTTCTGGTTAGGTCCTAGAAATGCCATATCACAAATGTGAAATCATTAGTCACATGCTGCCATGAAAAGCCAGAACCAAATGATGCTGGCTTTCTGCGTGTTAATTTTCAATTCTTATTTAGGAAACAGAGATACACCTTATTTTTTGAATAACCGGGTTGAATGACTCAGTATAGCATGTTTTGTTCACCAAATTACTTGGGATAAGCCAGGATGCTAATTTATTTCAGTGGACTTGTATAGAATAAAAAATGAAAAGGTTCCTGTTTGTTTTACTAAATGAAGGGAGTGTAGTGTAGCTGGTAGAGGCCTGGGCTACTCCTAGCTTTGTGACCCTAAGTGTTTGATTGAATCTCCCCAGGGCTCATTTTTCTCATATGTGGTAGAAATAAGAGCTCCTACATTGCAAGTTAACAAGATTAAATGAGATGATGCATATAAGACAGACTATATACTCTGTACACAGTTCTATAATCAAGACTGTGTCTATTTTTGGTACTATCATTTGTCATTATGGTACATTATTTAACCTTTTAATGCCTCTGGTGATTCATCTATAAAATAGGGGTTGTTTTCAAAAATGAATGAGACAGTTTATATTAAACCCTTAGATTTGTGGCACATGCATGATCATACACGTTATTGTATTAATAGTGTGACTTCAAAAAAACCTGTTTGTGGTATACATAAAACACATATAAAGAAAAATTACATAAATTGATATCTGTAGTGAGTGTTCTTTTTACATACGGGTTCTTTGCTTAACATTACATTTATAAGATTCAGCTATGTTTTTACATGTAACTACTGTCTGTTCATTCTCATTACTGTTACAGTGTTCTGTTGAATATGTACAATTAAATTAATCAATTTTTGAACATTTGAATTGAGTGAAGCTTTTGGCTGTGAATAATGAATCTTCTATGCAAATCCTTTTATCTATCTCTCGGTGCTTGTGAATGAATTTTGGTTGAGTTTATACATAGGAATGAAATTGCTAGGTCATAGAGGATGTCTTCAGCTTTAGTGGATAACACCAAGCTTTATGAGGGTACCCATCTCTCCTCATCCTTGCCAGCACTTACACTGTCACTCTTTTTAATTAGATATTTCTGGTGGGTGTATAGTGATGTATAATTATGGTTTTAATTTGCATTTCTCTGATGAAAAATGAAGACAATCAATTTTTAATTTGACTGTTGGCCATTTCGATATATATATATATTCTACTGTGTGGTGTCTATATTCTGCCTTTGCACTTTTAAAATTAACTCTATGAGTTGCAAATGCCATTTCTATTCTATGACTTGTTATTCAACTCCGTTGATACATAATGTTAACATAGCCAAAAATATCTATCTTCACCTTTAATAGCTAGTGCTTCTTGTTTTCTGTTAAAAATCAAAACAAAAATGTTTCCTTTCACTGTAAACTTTGTAATATCCTCTACTCTTCTAAAAGCTTTATCATTTTGGTCTCAAATCCACCTGGCATTTTTTTTTTTTTTGTATGGTAGAATGGAGGAGTAAAGTTACATTTTCTTCTCACAGGGATATCCACTTATCCCAGTATCATTTGTTGAAAAGACCACCCTTTCCCATGGCTCCACAATGTCACTTTTGGTATCAATGAAGAGTTCACGTATGTATGTGTTTGTTTCTAGGATTTTTCTTTTTGCCATTGGTTTGTTTTCTCTTGCTCTGTCAACCCATACTGTTTAGTAATTGCTACTTTAAAACAAGTAGAGCAGGAGCATTGCTTGCACCCAGGAGACGGACGTTGCAGTGAGCTGAGATTATGCCACTGGACTCCAGCCTGGGTGACAGAGTAAGATTCTGTCTCAAAAAAAAAAAAAAAAAAAAAAAGAAAAAGAAAAAAAGAAGAATCCAAAGAAGCCCCTTTTCTTTATAATAACTAGAAAAATGGCATACAGGAGGCAGGACTAACTTGCAGCTCTCAATCAAACAGACAGAACAGTGTGTAGAGACTAATATCATGAACTATTGCTTCAAGAACCACTGTATGAACATATCAGGAAACCCAAAAGACTTCACAGAAGCGACTTGCTTCTGCAAATTCTGTGAGACATCTGAAAAACTGAGTGCCCGAAGTGTGAGAGGGGAAATGGCCACCTCCAAACACACATCCTCTCTGGGGAACCTGAAAATCTAGATCTTGGGAGAAGGATTTAAACTTACCTTAGAGCTGAAACAAATTTAGAGAGCTGAGTGAGATACAAAAGTAGAAGAAGCAGTGGGAAGAGTCCCGTAGGCGTTTCTGTTCCCTAGGGAAGCCCAGGCAAGCCATTTCTGACTTTATCTCACAGGGGTCCTTGGGGAGAGCAGCCAATAGATTTGGGGAAGGGCCACAGGGAGCAGACTTCCACTGGAACTTTGTCATAATTTCAGCTGAGCCTCAATTTTCCTGGGTAGAATCTGGGGGAGCTGGGTGAGGCACCTCACTGCCAGCTTTCCCCACTACTCTAGCAAACTATGCAAAACAGCAGAGGCAGCCATGCTACCCCTTGGAACATAACTCCATTGGCCTGAGAATCAACCTCCCAATCCCTCACAGTGGCCCAGCAAGCCCCACCCAAGGAGAGTCTGAGCTCAGGCATGCTTAACCCTGCCCCCATCTGATGGTGTTTCTCTACCCATCCTGGTAGCTGAAGACAGAAAACATAAACTCTGGGAGCTCTGTGGCCCCACTCATCACCTGAGCAACCTGAATACTTATCCAGGTGACCTTAGGGCAAACTTGTATCCCTCCATGTTACCGCAACTGATTCTCTCTTGAAAGTGTCACCTCCTGGCCGGAGGCCAACCAACTAAAGCCATTACAGCAACTTACAACAGAACAACCGTGCTCCAAGACGGGAGAAAACAACAGCTAATACCACTGCCTGTAACATCCTGGCTGATCAGAAATCATGAGTCTGTCTATGTGACAGCTTCACTTCTATCATAACCAGCATTTGAGAAAACCAGTGCACTAAAGAAAACTACAACCAAGGATTCTAACAGAGTTTACTTCATGACGGTGCTACCTCCACCAGAACAGGTGTTTGTATCCATCGCTGAGAGTCCTGAAGATGGATCACATCACAGGACTCTGCAGACACTTTCCACTGTAAGCCCAGAGTCTGGTAGCTCTGCTGGATGGCTAGACACAGAAAAGCAATGAAAATCACTGCAGTCCTGCTCTCAGGAAGCCCTATCCCTAGGTGAAGGGGGAAAGCACCAAATCAAGGGATGCCACCCTGGGACAAAAGAATCTGAACAGCAGCTTTTGAGTCCCATATATTTCCTCTGGCATAGTTTACTCAAATGAGAAGGAATCAGAAAAACAACTGTGGTAATAGGACAAAACAAATTCTATAACACCCCCAAAATATCACACTAGCTCACTAGCAATGGATCCAAACCAATAAGAAATCTCTGAATTGCCAGGGAAAGTATTCAGAGGATCGATTATTATGCTACTCATGGAAGCACCAGGGAAAGGTGAAAACCAACTTAAAGAAATTTAAAAAATAATACAGGATATGGACGAAAAAAGTCTCCAGAGAAACAGATATCATAACTAAAAAATAACCAGAACTTCTGGAAAAGAAAGGCACACTTAGAGGAATGCAAAATACGGTGGAAAATTTCAACGATAGAATTGATCAAGTAGAAGGAAGAATTTTAGAGCTCGAAAATAAAGCTTTCAAATTAACCCAGTATGACAAAGACAAAGAAAAAATAATTTTATAAAATGAACAATGCCTCCAAGAAGTTTGCAGTTATGCTAAATGACCAACCCTAAGAAAAATTGGTGTTCTTGAGGAATAAGAGATAGCTAAAAGCCTGGAAATCTTATTTGAGGGAATAATTGAGGAAAACTTCCCTGGCCTTTCAGGAGATCTAGATGTCCAAATACAAGAAGCTCGAAGAACAACCATGTGATGATTATCACACAAACCACATGGTCATCAGGTTATCTAAAGTCAAGACGAAGAAATCTTAAGAGCTGTGAGGCAAAAGCATCAGATAACCTATAAGGAAAATCTATTTTCTTGTCTATTAGAGTAACACCAGCAGAAACCATACAAGCCAGCAGGGATTGGGGTCCTATCTTTAGTCTACTTGAATAAAACAATTATCAGTCAAGAATTTTGTATCCAGTGAAACTAAGCTTCATAAATGAAGGAAAGATAGTCTTTTTCAGACAAACACACTGAGAGACTTCTCCACTACCAAGCCAGCACTACAAGAATTGCTAGCAGGAGCTCTAAATCTTGAAACAAATCCTCAAAATACAACAAAATAGAAGCTCCTTAAAACCTAAATTTCACAGGACCTATAACGCAATGAAACAAAAGAAGGTATTCAGGCAGCAAATAGCACAATGAATAAAATAGTACCTCACATGTCAATATTAGCATTTAATGTAAATGGCCTAAATGCTCCACCTAAAAGATATGGAATGGCAGAATGGGTAAGAATTTATCAATAAAGTATCTGCTGTCTTCAAGAGACTCACCTGATGCATAGGGACTCATATAAACTTAAGGCAAAGGAGTGGAAAAGATATTCCTTGCAAATGAACACCAAAAGCAAGCTGGAGTAGCTATTTTTACATCAGACAAACAGATTTCAAAGAATAGTTAAAAATGACAAAGAGAGACACTCTATAAAGATAAAAATACTAGTTAAACAGGAGAATATCACAATCCTAAATATATATGCATGTATCATTGGAGCTCCCAAATTTATAAAACAATTACTACTAGACCTAAGAAACGGGATAGACAGAAACACAATTATAGTGGGGGACTTCAGTACTTCACTGACAGCACTACACAGGTCATCAAGCCAGAAAGCCAACAAAGAAACAATGAACTTAAACTATACCCAAGAGTAAATGGGCTTAACAGATATTTACAGAACAGTCTACCCAACAATTTCAGGTGATGTATTCATCAGCACATGGAACATTCTCCAAGATAGGCCATATGATAGGCCAAAAACCAAATCTCGATAAATTTAAGGAAATCAAAATTACATCAAGGATTCTGTCAGTCCACAGTGGAATAAAATTGGAAATCAACTCCAAAAGGAACCCTCAAACCCATGCAAATTCATGGAAAATAAATAACTTGCTTCTGAATCATTTTGGGGTCAACAATCAAATGAGGTTAAAAATTTAAGAAATTATTTGAACAATCATAGTGACAAAACCTATCAAAACCACTGGGATACAGCAAAAGCGCTGCTAAGAGGAAAGTTTGTAAGATTAAATGTCTGCATCAAAAAGTCTGAAAGAGCACAAATAGACAATCTATGGTCAAACCTCAAGGAACTGGAGAAACAACAACACGACAAACCTAAACCTAGCAGAAGAAAAGAAATAATCAAGATCAGAGCAGAACTAAATGAAACTGAAACAAAACAATACAAAAGATAAGTGAAACAAAAAGCAAGTTCTTTGAAAAGATAAAATTGAAAGACCATTAGCAATATTAACCAAGAAAAGAGAGAAGATCCAAATAAGCTCAATTAGAAATGAAATGGGAGATATTACAACTGATACTATATAAATGCAAAAGATCATTCAAGGCTACTGTGAACACCTTTATGTGTACGAACTAGAAAACCTAGAGATGGATAAATTCCTGGAAATATACAACCTCCTAGATTAAATCAGGAGGAAATAGAAACTCTGAACAGACCAATAACAAGTAGCGAGATTGAAATGGCAATAAAAAACAATTGCCAACAACAACAAAAGTCTAGGACCAGATGGATTCACAGCTGAATTCTATCAGACATTCAAAGAGGAATTGGTACCAGTCCTACTGAGACTATTCCAAAAGATGAAGAGAGAATCCTCCCTAAATGATTCTATGAAGCCAGTATCACCCTAATACCTAAACCAGGGAGGACATAACAAAAAAATATAACTGCAGACCAATATCCCTAATGAACATAGATGCAAAAATCCTCAACAAAATACTAGCTATCTGAATCCAACAGCATATCAAAAAGATAATCCTTCATGATCAAATGGGTTTTATACCAGGGATACAGGGATAGTTTAACATCTGCAAGTCAATAAATGTGATATACAACATAAACAGAAGTAAAAACAAAAATCACACAATCATCTCAATAGATGCAGGAAAAGCATTTGACAAAATCCAGCATTGCTTTATGATTAAAACCCTCAGCAAAATCAGCACTGGAGTTACATACCTTAAGGTAATAAAAACCATCTATAACAAACCCATAGCCAACATATACTGAATGAGGAAAAGTTGAAAGCATTTCCCCTGAAAGTCCTAGTCAGAGCAATCAGACAGAAGAAAGAAATAAAGGGCATCCAAACTGGTAAAGATGAATTCAAACTGCTGCTGTTTGTCAGTGATATGATCATA
This sequence comes from Papio anubis, assembly GCF_008728515.1. NCBI lineage: Eukaryota > Metazoa > Chordata > Mammalia > Primates > Cercopithecidae > Papio > Papio anubis. Next base: position 53,533,688 of record NC_044989.1, on the reverse strand, counting down.
TACCTAGAAAATCCTAAAGACTCATCCAAAACGTTCCTAGAGCTGACAAATGAATTCAGAAAACTTTCAGGACACAAGGTTAATGCACACAAATCAGTAGCACTGCTATACACCAACAGCAACCAAGCTGAGAATCAAATTAAGAACTCAACCCCTTTTACAATAGGTGCAAAACAAAAACAAAACAAAACAAAAAATAAACAACTTAAGAATATACCTAACGAAGGATGTGAAAGACTTCTACAAGGAAAACTACAAAACAGTGCTGAAATAAATCATAGACGACACAAATGGTAACACATCTCATGCTCAGGGATAGTTAGAATCAATATTGTAAAAATGACCATACTGTCAAAAGCAGTGCAATTGCCATCAAAATAGCACTATCATTCTTCACAGAATGAAAAAAAAAGCAATCCTAAAAAAAGAGCCCACATAGCCAAAGCAAGACTAAGGAAAAAGAACAAATCCAGAGGCATCACATTACCCGACTTCAAATTACATTAAAAGGCCATAGTCATAAAAACAGCGTGGTACTCGTATAATTTGGCATAAGCCATCACTCTGGTGGTTCATCAGATCATTATAGTCTTTTCTAAGGGTGAATAAACTTTCATGTTTAGTGATTTCTCCAGATGTTTCCTGGGTATCAAGTCAGTGGGTTAACTTGTTTTCATAATCTGAAGACTGGGGTGTCATGTGACTCTGCAAAATTTTGATACTCTAGAATTTGGTAGAATTTTCCACAGGTAATTGCTATAAGACTATGCTTACACTTTCCATAGTATGATCATTTGTGGCTGAGAGAATTACACTTATTTAAAGGAATCATTTGTTTTTGGTACACATTCATAGATAACCCAAGCTCAGTCTTGCCTTTTAAAAGTAGCCAATATTTACACTATGTTTTTTAATTGCTAAAAACTAGTGCATATTTTTTGAGATCCATTTTTCTTGAGATCTGTTTTTCTTTATACTATAACATACATTATTGACTGATTATGATGACATTATCTCCTTCCCACCCTTTGTCATCAAAGAAATTATTTTTGATGGGAAGAAATAATAGGTTTGGGGGGTGTGTGTGTGTGTTTTTCAACAAACTAATATCTTTCACTTCGGTAGAGCAGTTGTGCCATAACTCTTCTCATGACAGCAAAGTAGAATTAGATTCATTAAAAGTCAGAAAAAAGTTAGGATTACAATATAAACTGTTTAAATATGTATTAAAACATTAAATATGTACATTATAAAGAACTAAGTCAAATAAGAATTGAATGAAATGACAGTTTTTTAGAAATCATTATTTTGTCACCCTGTTTTATAGAATAACATAATTTTAAAAATATGAAAGACATTAGCAGGCACCAAATTAAGGATTTCTACTTTTCAGTGGACAGAACAGAAATCCAGAGAGGGGAAATAACTTTCCCCAAATCACATGGTTTTGGTGGTGAGAAGAACCATGTCTCTTTCAGGATTTTTGACTGCTTGCTATTGTAACCCAAAAGCTTAGTGTGTGGCAGGACCTGTTTTCCTGGGTTGGCAGAAGATTTAGTAAGTGTGTCCTGTTCATTTTTATTGTGGGAGGAAAAAAAGGCAAAATGAAACTTATGAAATTATTGCTAAAGTCAGAAAAAGAATCCACCAGTTTCTCCTTTCCTTTGATGTTAGATTTAGGAATTTGCAGAATGACCTTTGGGATCAAAGAAATAAAAGATACATTCTAGTACCACCATGTGTGGAAGAGGCAAGATCAGGCTTGTGGCAATAATACAAAGTTCCAAGGCTTTAAAAGTTTCTTCATAAATTATCTTAGAAAAGTTCAGTTGTATGTTCTGAACAAAATGAAATGATAGGTTGCAGGAACAAAATAAAAATACTGAACTCCTGGGAACTACTCAAGATATTCCTCATGACCTTACACTGGGCACAGTAAAATGTAACAGCATGATGGGTAACATGTTTGACTTCCTTTTCTTCTCTATTTAAACCATCTCTGTACGTTCTTTCTCTTGTCTCTGTCACACACTTTCTCTTCTACCTGTTCAATGCATCTTCAAAATTCATCTCTGACCTTTTATCTGCATTACTCTTTTTGTTGTTGTTTGAGACAGAATCTCGCTCCATCACTTAGGCTGGAGTGCAGCGGTGGGATCTCAGCTCAGTGCAACCTCCATCTCCTGGGTTGAACAGATTCTCATGTCTCAGCCTTCTCAGTAGCTGGGATTACAGGCACGCGCCACCACGCCCAGCTAAGTTTTGTATTTGTAGTAGTGATGAGGTTTCACCATGTTGGCCAGGTTGGTCTCAAACCTCTGACCTACAGTGATCCACCTGCCTCGGCCTCCCAAAGTGCTGGGATTACAGGCGTGAGTCACCGCACCTGGTCTTATCTGCATTACTTTTTATCTGCCTAACTTGTTGCTCACACAGTGTGTGTTCTGTTCTGCACTGACACATCTTCAAACTTGATCTCTCAAAATTCCACCTGAAAAACTCTTTCTTTAGTAGCTTGCTATTCTAAAGAAACAGGGAGAGGATACTGGAGTGTCCTAGAGCTGTTTCCCTGCTCTCAAACATCTTTCTTTCTTGGAATGTTTGCTCTTTTAGTTTTCTAAATGGCAAGTGAGGGGAAAAAAATGCAGTTTAAGCCAACTACTGACTTCCATGATGAATGTTATGTTGTTGAAAAAAAATCCTGTTTCCTAAGCCATTATATAAAATAAGTAATTTTTATATCTTCATTAGCAAGTAGGTAGTAAAATTTCAAGGTGAATGTATCTGTAACAAATACATCAAGTGCTTTTTAAAAAAAATCTGTGTCAGAAGTAGTTATATTTTGGATACTGAGTTTATATTCCCCCTTTCCTTTTATATTTATATTTTATCCTTAAATAGCATTGACAATTGCACTTAGGTTGCAAATAATAGTGAAGAATGAGTTTTTCTTTTCTTTTTGACATGCTTAGCAAAGCAATAATATTGAGTATATTGAAAATGGCAACATTTTAGTTATGTGCATTTTTTGTCATATCTGTGGGGTCAAGTAATGGGTGATCAGTATATGACATAGAAATTTTGCAGAGGTTTGTCATTCTATCACATAAATAAGCAATGCCTTCCTAAATCAAAAGACATAGAAGCAAAAGGAAGTACATACACCAGTGGAGTTTATTATTCATAGCTTCTCTCCAGTTGCCTATTTTACACATAAAATGAAGTCTATTTTATCTCATATATATGTTCCATTGCCCAGTTTGGAAATAAATTCACAATAAAATAATGATGATTAAAAAATAACCCCTGCTGGATATTGGGAAAACCCACCCCCAATAGTTCAACGTCGGTTTTTTCTATTTTCCATAAGTGTTGGCCGGATGAGAAATAAAGAAAAAGAGTACAAAGAGAGGAATTTTATAGCTGGGCCTCCAGGAGTGACATCACATATCGGTAGGACTGTGATACCTACCTGGGCCTTAAAACCAGCAAGTTTTATTAAGGATTTCAAAAGGTGAGGGGGTGCAAGAACAGGGAGTAGCTACGTCACAAAGATCACATGCTTCAAAGGGCAAAAGGGAGAACAAAGATCACATACTTCTAAGGGCAAAATCAGAAACTCCTGATAAGGGCCCAACAAGGATCACAAGGCAAAGGGCAAAAGCAAAGATCACAGGGCAAAGGGTAAAAAGAAAGATCACAAGACAAAGGGCAAAAACAAAGATCACAAGGCAAAGGGCAAAAGCAGAATTACTGATAAGGGTCTATGTTCAGCGGTGCATGTATTGTCTTGATTAACATCTTAAACAACTGAAAACAGGGTTCGAGAGCAGAGAACTGGTCTGACCTCAAATTTACCAGGGCAGGGTTTTTCCCCACCCTAGTAAGCCTGAGGGTACTGCAGGAGGCCAGGGCGTATTTCAGTCCTTATCTCAACTGCGTAAGACGGATGCTCCCAGAGTGGCCATTTATAGACCTCCCCCCGGGAATGAATTCCTTCCCCAGGGTATTAATTATTAATATTCCTTGCTAGGAAAAGAATTTAGCAATATCTTCCCTACTTGCATGTCTGCTTATAGGCTCTCTGCGAGGAGAAAAATATGGCTCTATTTTGCCCGACCCCTTAGGCAGTCAGACCTTATGGTTGTCTTCCCTTATTCCCTGAAAGTTGCTGTTATTCTGTTCTTTTTCAAGGTGAACTGATTTCATATTGTTCAAACACACATGTTTTACAATAAATTTGTCCAGTTAACCTAATTATCATAGTGGCCCTGAGGTGATATACATCCTCAGCTTACAGAGATAACAGGATTAAGAGATTAAAGTAAGACAGGCATAAGAAATTATGAAAGTTATTATTTGGGAACTGGTAAATGTTCATTAAATCTTAACAATTTGTGTTCTTGTGCCGCGACTTCAGCCGGTCCCTCCGTTCGGGTCCCTGACTTCCCGCAACAGCTGGACAATATTTTCCATTTTGACAAGAGCTTTCAAAGTCTTGATCCAATGGAACAATCCAAGTCTTGTTCCATTTTGGAGTCAAAATTATGTTTGTTATTACTTGTCTGTTTCATTGGAGGGTCTATATTGCACTTCAAGTCACAGCATATACAAAGTCAGTGATTTTGTCTCTAAGCACAGTTAACTTGACAAGCCTTTTCAAGGATGCTTGAGTCCAGCTGTCATGATTACATATAATTATAGGCTCTCTGGCCTCTTCTCAAACTTCTGAGTGAGAGAAAATTTACTGTTTCATGAGGATACTATTCTTAATTCTAGAAGATTTTAGGTAAAAAGTATATCTATTTTTAATTGAAATATCTTCTTCCCTGTAATTGCTCCACTGAGTCTTCTTGTTCCCTGCTAAACTGCAGAAGCTTGGTTTAAACTGTCTGACTTGGATGTTATTGACAGCAGCCTGTGTGGCTCTTCAGAGTTTTTCCTCCCTCTGCCTGGTGGTCTCTGTTTATAGAGTGGCCATTCCATTTTCCCACTTCCTGCCTTCACCAGAGAAGAAGGAAGAGTGTGTCAAGAGGAGTTTTTGCTCTCCCCTAGATGCACTCAGGAATATTGAGGTTTCCTCTAAAGGACAGAAGAGAAGTGGCATAGAAAGAGCGAAAGAGCAAGATAGGGAGAGAAACATGTATAAAAGAGATGAACATAGAAAAACAGAGGAAAGAGACAGACAGCAGAAGGCAGAGGCACCAGGAGGGGAAGAATGTGGCCAGGGGCTGAATGATCATTTGTCAATATTCCCATAGACTTCTCAGTCTTGATGTTTTATTTCTTTAAATGCAGTCCAAGGTCAATATATTTTGGCTATCTCATCACACTGTTGATTCACATTGAGCTTTTAGGCAATACAGCTCTTTTTAAAAAACAAACACAATAGTAATTAACTTTCATTGAGAGTTGAGTCTGTGACTGCTAATTCTTTAAGGTCATTTAATCTGGCAACATTCATAAAAGATCAGTACTGTTTTTATTATACCTGTTTTGTGGATGAATAAATGGAAACACAAAGAGGTTAAGCAACTTGCTCCAGTTCGTGCAATGAGTAAGTGGTAGAGCAAAGATTCCAGACCATCTTCCCTATCCTGTGCTTATGCTCGCATAGTTTTGATAAAATCTAGACTGTATTCATCTATATAATTTTATTTTTCATAAATTTGGCCCATCATTTCATGCTGCTCTTTTTAATTTCAATTCACTCATGTGCTGGCTGTTTTTCAGATTCTTTTTATTAACAAATAATAAGCAAATCACTTTTTTCTTATTCAAAGCGTTCACGGACTTGATAAATGAAATGGCCAAGGATGCAGTATAACGGTATATGCTTTGAGCCTTTTCTCTAAGTAATGTTGATTCATGTACCCTTTACATCAGGACATTTATCATTATTTAGTACAATCTAGAATTAATATTCAGATATATTTTTCTATCTTATTGATATTATGATATTTCTAGTATTTGACTGTGACTCATTTATGCCAAGTGTTTCTATTCTAATGGTTTACCAGTAGCCCTATCAAATTATTTATTGGAATAAAATTATCTGTACTTGAAAATCTCCCAAGTAGTTTTAATGGGATAATTGTTAAAGGTAATTGACATTTCAGTGATTTTGAATTATGCAAAATAGTTTTCTACAATTAGAGATTCTTCATCTGATCCTTAAGATATATATATAAAGATGACCGTGTGTGTCCATGTGAGCAGATATGCATGCATATATATATGTATGTATAAACATTTTAGATGTATACATTTAGGCCAGCTTTATTTATAAAATTTTAATTTGAGAAATATAAATTTAACTTTGTATAGTATTAATTATATTTGCAATCCTGGAAATTTTTCAGAGTTCAAACATTGAAAGTGACTCAGGTAGTGAAAATAGTATTCAACTGGTGAAACGATTCCAAGTAGTAAAGAATGACATTTCTTTTTTGCCTTCTAGAATTGTCCAAGTTCTAATCTTATGTGACAACAAATATGTGGCCCTTTCGGCCTTGAGCAAACCACAGGTAGAAAGAAAGTGAGTCAAATTTGCAAATCGAAATATAGGGTGTTTTAGTCTTTCTCCTTCACCTCTTAATTTATTTCCAGATGGACTACTAGAAAGTACAATTAAAAATTATACATGTTGCAAAAAATACTGAATCCCTGGATTTCTGTGGGCATGTTCAGACAAGTCTTATCAGTAAGAGATGCATTAAACTACCTGGGTATTTTTTTAAATGCTCAGACATGGCCAGTACTCTGAAAAATGCTTGTACAAGTGGTGCCAGGTTGATTTCCACTGGCAGCAGCATAAATTGTCCAACTTCCTTATCTTTGTTTCTGCAGCTTCTTTCTCTTATCAAAGAGAGAGAAAAAGCCTATGCGTTTTGCAAATAAAAGATGGTCAAAGGGTGAAACAAAATTAGTATGTATGTCTGTAATTGCTCAATCATTTCCCCAAAAAATCACTGCAAATGACTCTCTTTTTCTTTGCAGGGATAATTGTGCACCTGTTTTTCAAGACACAAAAGCTGGTTTTGTCTTTGTGCATAAAATGTGATTTGGAGAATTTGGGGATCATGCAGCCACATATTTACATAATCAAATGGCAAACTGCAACTTATTTTAAGCTCATAGATTCTTTGTTCTTCCTTACCCAACAATCATATAAACAATGCTAAAAGCACTGGTGTCGGTCTGACACTTGCAGAGTTAGGTTTGATTTGTATAACACTGTATCAAGGACACACGGCAGACTGATAGATACAAATGATTCTAGAACATTCTACTGAAAATACCTCCTATTTTCTGGTACATGCCAAAGCCATTTTTAGAATTTTTCATCTACCCACCTTGGGCACATTACAATTTGTGTTCTCTGGGGGCGGGGGAGGGGTGGGGACAAGTATAAGGTTTCTTGTTGATGATCCAAGAAATGTGAATAAAGTTGTTGGCAGATGGTTTGCACATTTCATTCTGAAATATCTTATAGTGACAAATAACAAGTGTATATAATTAGCTCTATGCAGATGGCGTGCCAAGTGTTGATATTCATCTCTGCAGACTTTTTACAAAGACACTATTTTAAGAGTCAAGATTTAAAGACAGCTCATAAGCCTCTAAAGAAGAATAAGCAGGGTTTTATCATAAAGGACCATGGCTATCCAGTAAACCTATTCTACACCAAGTTTCCCATCCTGAATCTATGTTGTATCCCAAGGGGAAGGAACCCTAAAGTGAATTGTGTCTGTAGCTACTGATCAGATCGATCTGTTTAGGTTGTTTTGATTGGATTGACAGAAGGCATGCATCAGTTAGTTCAGAGGTGTGTGTTCATCGAAATTAACCATGCTGCCTTTCTTTCTCTTCCTCCAACAAGCGACACCTTTGCATCTGCCTTTCTGTCTATCAGGAATGCTCTGCTCTCAAGTCATTTCATGGCTAGAGCCTCTCATCAGTCAGCTTTTAACCTAATTTGTCACCTCCTCAGAAGGGCTTTCCCCGACCACATACACACTACTTGTTCCTTCTTATTTGTCAGTTCTTCTAATTTTATTCTGCTTCATTTTTCTTACAGTTCTTATTACTATCTTTGAGATAAGTGATAAGAAAGGACCTTGATCTTATGGTTCACTATTTTATCCCCAGCCTCAATCATGGTGCATGGCATGTGAGGGTTAAAGGACTTTTGTGAATGGCTCATGAACTACTCACTAGTTATAGTTATTCAAATGTTTAATACTTTCTTTGTATTTATCAAGTATTAGGACATACACAGTCAAAATGAGCACATTGAGCTAATATTATCTTTGCTGTAAAAATTATATTAGTTTTTTCCTGATATTTGCTTTCATTTAGTTTGATATGTACATATGGTAGACAGAGAAATGTGGACACAGACCAGGACTGAATATAAATAGAGAGCAGAATTTTATGTACTTGTTTGTTTTTCTTTTATAGTTTACCAATAAATAGGAATCATGCCACATTAACTTATTTATATGTTGTCTACTGTGAGGTAATGTGCCTAACAGATATTTCCTGTTATTAATTGAGGAGAGCAAAGATCACCTGGTGATCATCAGACAGGCCAGACAGAGACAAAACTCCTTATCTGAGGAATTTGTAAGTAATTAGATTTCCTTAGGATCTAAAGTCAGCATCTGGTTCCAGGCCTCTTTCCAAAAAGAAGCTTGTAAGTAACTAGAATTTCTATACATCTCCAGAATGCATGCATGCCAAAACTCATTGTACAACCCTTGCTGGCAATAAGGCACTGCAATGTCTACAAATGTAATCCTTTATCATGATCTACGTGGCTAATTAAGGCACTAAAATGTCTACAAATATAATCCTTTATCGTGATCTACGTGGCTAATATGGACCAAAGTACCATTAAGGTCCCACTTTAAGGTTCATAAATGTTCCTAAGGAAAACCCGCCACAGCACATTCACTCCTCTCTTGCTGAGGTACCCTGCACTCTTCTACAGCATACTTTCTATCTAATAAAACTTTCCTTTTCAAACCTATACTGTCATCCGTAAATTCTTCTTAGCAACCTGCAAATCAACCCCTTTCCAATGCCGGGGTCCTGATACCTCACCTGGCATTAATGATATACTGAATATACGAAAGGAAAAGTGTTACCTTACTGGTGAGACTGAATGCCTAGATTTTCATTTTGTTTCATTCATATATTTAATGTTATAATTTAAAAAGCATTCAGTGTCTGGTCTCAAAAATTTATGTATAAGAAAATATTTATAATATACGTTTCTGAGATTTGGTGGAGCTAATGAAGAGAATTTACTTAAAAGAAATGGAGGTAGATGTTAGTCTTCTTTTGCAAGATAAATTTTGGATTATTCTTTCAAAGAATAGCATCATTGAGTTTTCATTTTGGTAATACCATATTTTCTGATAAATTGATGTGAGTTTCATGGTGTGAATCACTGCTTAGAATGATGTTTTTCCCATCTCCTGTCACTGAAATTTTGAGATGTTTCCTGTTTCTTTAAAATAATTTGAGTGTTTGTCTTGATTCATAATCTTTTTCCAGATCTCAAATATTTGTGCCTCTGGTTTTAAGCAGGAACAGCTGAAAATTTTGAGAACTCATTCAGTAAAACATAAACAACAGGTTTAAAGTACCAAAATGGAACATTACCTTCTTCCCCTGTGTCTTTTTATTCGTTAAATTTAAATGCTTTAGACTGAATATCCATAAAATGTAATGATGGCATCAGCTGGGATTCTGTTGTCTTCCAATTTCTTTATGTATTTTTTTTAAAATGCAACTGTCTTGTTTTTAAAGATGCTGCAGTTTCTACGTGTTTTTTTTCTATTCTCTAAGCTTTTAGTGCACAGAGAAATCCTTATAATAGCGCAGTTTTAAACTTTCATTGCAAAAAGTTGGCCACGTTAGTCACGAAATCTCTAAAGTCTTAATTTCAGTGGGCGCCAATCTGCTGTGAATGGAAATCAGCTGATCCTAATAGCATCCTAATGGGAGGGCTTCTTGGAAAGCAGTTTTCTACATGTAACGCTTCAGAAGCCGTAGGAAGCCCAGCAAGAGGAGATGAGAAAAGTCACTCCAAATCTGAAGTCTAGTAAACTGGAGTTACATAAGTCAGTTTCCATCTCACAGGACACTTTAGGGTGATGAGAGGTCTAGGCTGTGTACTCTCCTATGGTAAACAATGCACATCTATATGCTGGACTAGAGCTTAGCATAAATGTTTTGCTTTAATTAACAAAAATATGAAATAAAACATAAGTACTAATTTCCTTTTCTACCTTTATAGATAATTCAATTCATTTCCTCCTTATTTCTGTCATAATTCCAGGCTTTCTAGGGTCATTGTCTCCTCTAAAGCTCCTAAGCCAATCACGACTAGGATAAAATGAATTAAAATAGTCTGTTGCCTTCTTCTCTCATCGGTGAGCACTCATGTTTTCTTCCATAGTTTATTTTTCAAATAAAGTAAAATATTTATTATTAATTTCTAGTCTGGTGGGTATGTATGTGTTCTTTGCCATGGTAGATTACACATTCATCATTTTATCTGATCATGAGGAACCAGCAGACAAGCCTAAATTCAGAGGCATTCTTCAAAAATAACTGATCCGTATCCTTGGAAATTATCAGTAACATGAAAGACCAAGAAAGGCAGAGAATGTTACAGATAAAGGAGACTAGACAGGACAACTGAATAATCCAGGATTGTCTTTTACTTATGGGTACAAATGGAGCAGTTAGAGAGCTCTGAGAAAAGGCCCATATATTGGTGGCACTATGGTATCAAAGTTACTTTCCACGTCTGTAATCTCAGCTACTCCACGAGCTGAGGCAGGAGAATTGCTTGAACCTGGGGGGCGGGGGTTGTAGTAAGCTGAGATAGTGCCAATGCATTCAAGCCTGGGCGACAGAGCAAGATACTGTCTAAAAAAAAAAAAAAAAGTTACTTTCCTGACTTTGATAATTATGTTATGATCATGTAAAAGGACATCTTTGTTATTAGAAAACTTACATGGAAGCAATTAGAAAAGCAAATGGGGAAAATTTCTGCAACTTATTCTCAAATAGTCCAGAAAAATATTGTACATGGAGGAAGAGAAAGAGAGAGAGAGAGAGGAAAGAAAGTAAATGTGGAAAAATGTTGAAAATAATGGTAGAGGGTACAAGGATACTTCCTATTTTGTAACTTTTATGCTTAAGCTATTCCAAAATAAAAAGTTAAAATCTTGGCCCTTCAGCCAGGCATGGTAGCTCACACCTGTAATCCCAGGACTTTGGGAGGCCGAGGCCCGTGGATCACCTGAGGTCAGGAGTTTGAGACCAGCCTGGCCTACATGGCGAAATACTGTCTCTACAAAAAATACAAAAATTAGCCGGGTATGGGGGCACACGCCTGTAGTCCCAGGTATTTGGGAGGCTGAGGCAGGAGAATTGCTTGAACCCAGAAGGCGGAGGTTACAGTGAGCCGAGATCGCAGCACTGCACTCCAGCCTGTGTGACAAAGAGAGGTCTCAAACAACAACAACAACAAACAAAAAGCGTGGCCCTCCATGTTGAATCCTTCTTAGAGAGGGCTGACTCCTCTGGTGGGTGTTGTGCCTGACCTGTTCTCCAGGAGCTGCCTCCCAGCTGTGCCAATTCTTTCATACCCAAGTTAATATCTATGATTTTATTTACAATGCTTGGTATTCCAGATATTCTATTATTTGTATATTATTTTTCTACATTTATACTTTCATATTTTTATTTGAAAGGTTATATTTCTTATTTTCAAAATATATTTTGTTTGCCCTATCAATGCTCCGAAAACATTCAAGGTGACTTGCCGTTAGGATAGACAACAAACTTTAAGAGGTAAATTATACTTACTTTCTTTCTATGATGTGTCAGGCATTATAATGAATGTATTCTGTAGAAAATTTATTGTAACAATGTTGTGAAATATTTTAAGTATTACTGTGAGAAAAGAGGCTCAGAGAGATAGTTTTGAGATTTGCCCAAGTTCGTATAGCTAGTGAGGGGCAGAATTAGAACCCAGGTCTTTCTAGTTTTAAGTTTATTCATTTTTCACTACTATGCTGCTCTGCACATATCACATATCTTTATACAAATTAAAGACCAAGATCTATGTAGTGAAGGTGTGATTATATAAAAAAAAATATTATGACAACACTATAGATGAGCAATATACTTTCAAAAATAACATGATGAACCCTGCCTTATATTGATGCAAAAAGGAAGGGTAAGAGCTTGTCAGGGGAGTTAAATGACACACTGGCACCAATTCTAAGAGTTTTCAAGAGCCTTGTGTTTCTACCTCTACCATTCCAAGACTTAGGAAACATGCTGGTCTTCAAGTGCTTCCTGACTTAATAAAATATGATTAATAAGTATTCTTAGTTAAAGCTTTTATTATAGTCCCTGAAGAAGATGTACTTCTGGGACATGTGCTGGTCTCTTTTGCCTCTGGACAATAATGATCTAGAAATTGGTATGACCTCTAAAGGAGAAGATATCAAATAATCCTGAATAAGCCAAACCTAAACACCACTTTTGAGGCTGTCAAGGAAGAACTATAATAAAGGCAAGAAATGGGAAACCATCCATTGCTTCTTTGAGGTTCTGTGGTTCATACATGTAAGATGTTTTTCTGACTCCTCTGAACCTGAACCTGTTCCCCATCCAAATGCATGGTTTCATGAGTTGATTCATCATAAATGTATTTGCTCAACACGTATTTATTGATCTCGTATCTGCCAGGCACAGAGGTTGTAAGTGCTGAGGTTACATAAGTGAGTAAGACAGTCACGCGTTTTTAGGGTTTATATTCCAACGAATGAGAAAGACAAGGAGCAAAATAAATCAATTATTCAAGAATGTAATGTCATATTTTGTAAGTGCTATGAAGAATTTATACTTGGTATATAAAGCTGAGTGATGTAAAGAGACTATGGGTAGATAGGAAAGTCCTGTCTGAATAGGTGACATTTACTGTAAGATATGATTGACTATAGAAACCTTCAATATAAAAAGTGAAAGAGTCAGTTCCATCAAGTGGAATGATAGGTGCAGAAGCGCTAAGACAAATAAGGGTTTGATGTTTTCCAGGAATAGAAAAAAGCCAGTGAGGCAGGATTGTGTTGCATGAGGAAGAAGAGGTAGGAAATAGTGTCAACAAATTAGGAACCACCATGATAGGTCATGGTCAATAGTTTGGATTTTGTTCTAAACATGATGGATAGTCACTAGAGGGTCTTTTGTTTTTCTTTTTTTTCTTTTTTGAGATGGAGTCTCACTGTGTCACCCATGCTGGAGTGCAGTGGTGTGATCTTGGCTCACTGCAGCCTCCACCTCCCAGGTTCAAGCGATTCTCCTGCCTCAGCCTCCCAAGTAGCTGGGACTACAGGCACGTGCCACTATACCCAGCTAATTTTTGTGATTTTAGTAGAGATGGTTTCACCATGTTGGCCAGGCTGGTCTTGAACTCCTGACCTCAGTTGATCCACCTGCCTTGGCCTCCCAAAGTGCTGGGATTACAGGCATGAGCCACTGTGCCACCCCAAATAGAGGGTCTTAAGCTGGAATGTTATATGGTGTGTGTGTGTTAAGTTTAGGGGTATATGCACAGGTTTGTTAAACAGGTAAACTTGTGTCAGAGGGATTTGATGAACAGATTATTTTGTCACCTGGGTATTAAGCCTGGTACCCATTAGTTATTTTTCCTGATCCTGTCCCTCCTCCCTCCTTCCACCCTCCAATAGACCCCGGTCGCTCCTGTATTGTCACCCTCTGTGTATCCCTGTGTTCTCATCATTTAGCTCCCACTTATAAGTGAGGCCATGTGGGGTTTGGTTTTCTGTTTCTAGGTTAGTTTGCTGAGGATAATGTCCTCTAGCTCCATCCGTGTTCCTGCAAAGGATATAGATTGTTCTTTTTTCTTTCTTTCTTTTTTTTTTTTGGCTGTGTGGTGTTCCATGGTGTATATGTACCACATTTTTCTTTATCCAGTCTACCGCTGATGGTCATTTAAATTGATTCCCTGTCTTTGCTATTGTGAATAGTGCTGCAATGAACGTATGTGTGCATGATGTGTCTTTATAACAGAACGATTTATATTCCATTGGACATATACCCAGTAGTGGAACTGCTGGGTCAAATCGTATTTCTGTTTTTAGGTCTTTGAGAAATCGCCATACTGTCTTCCATACTGTCAATGGTTGAACAAATTTACACTTTCACTATCTGTGTGTAAGCATTCATTTTTCTCTGCCACCTTGCTGGCATCTGTTATTTTTTGACTTTTTAATAGTAGCCATCCTGAGTGGTGTGAGATGATATCTTATTGTGGTTTTGATGTGCGTTTCTCTAATGATCAGTGATGATGAGTGGGTTTTTTTGTTTTTTGTTTTTTTTTTCATATGCTTTTTGGTCGCATATGTCTTCTTTTGAAAGTGTCTCTTCATTTCTTTTTCCCACTTTTTAATGGGATTTTTTTTTCTTGTAAATTTGCTTAAGTTCCTTATACATGATGGACCTTTGTCAGAGGCATAGTTTGCAAACATTGTCTCCCATTTTGTAGGTTGTCTGTTTCTTCTGTTGATAGCTTCCTTTGCTGTGCAGAAGCTCTTTAGTTTAACTAGACCCCATTTGCCCATTTTTGCTTTTGTTGCAATTGCTTTTGGTGTCTTCATTACGAAATCTTTGCCTTTTCATATGTCCAAAATGGTATCACCTGGGTTGTATTCCAGGGTTTTTATTGTTTTGTGTTTTACATTTAAGTCTTTAACCAATCTTGAGTTAATTTTTTTAAATATGGTATAAGGAAGAGGTATAGTTTCAATCTTCTGTATATGGCTAACCAGTTATCCCAGCACCATTTATTGAATAGGGAATCCTTCCCCCATTTTTTTTTTTATTTCTGTCAGGTTTGTCAAAGATCAGATAGCTGTAGGTGTGCAGTCTTATTTTTGGGTTCTCTATTCTCTTCCATTGCTCTTTGTGTCTGTTTTTGTATATATGGTGTATATTTTAAAGTGATCTTTTTGGCTGCTTATTGGGAAGTAGATTATAGAAAGGCAGGAATAGAAAAACTGAGAGGATTTGGTAGGCTGTGATAATAATCAGGACAAATATTAGGGAACTGCCTGTGCAGTGGAAATGAGGGGGTAGATTTGGAATACATTTTGGGAGTGTACTAGTCAGGCAGAACAGACTAACTGATAGATTATAAGTGAATGAGAAAATTAAGAGTGATCTGAATTTTGGGGTTAAATAATTTGTTAGATGCTGTGTCACTATGGAAGAAAATAATTTTATTTTAGTAATGAAATTACTTCATTAATATGACTATCCTGTAAACATGGGGACTAAAAATGGCCTTATTAATGGTTAAGGATTTTTTTTTCTCTACTTCAGTTGGATGTTTTAATGGCAAACTAAAGCATCAAATGACTTTTTTTCTTCTAGCATCTATTTTTCTTCAAAAAGTCAGGATGCCAGACTTTTCTACTCTTTATATGTAAATATGTAAATAATATAAGAAAAGCTTAAAATTTTATATTTTGAGGTTTCATTGATAAAAAATGGAAGACAATATTAAGAACTAATTTTAGAGCTTTCTAAGTACATAGTCTAATTACAGACAAATGGTGAACCATAGATGGGCAAATATTGCTGAATATCCAACACACAATACTATGTCTGGGACATAATTATCATTTAATAAATGTTTTAAAAACAATTATATAAGCGTGAAATGCTTCCCAAGAAATGTGCTATGAAATTTGGGTAGCCTCATGATATGGTCTGTGATTAACTTTTATATTATATTTATATTTATTATGTTGTATTTATTATTTTATTATAGCAGAGTGACCAGAAAGGAGAAAATCTATTTCCTAGAAACTAGGTTGAGGGTCAAGGTTCTTAAAACCCAGTGAAATATTTCATCCTGTCAGTGTAGGAACAGATAAAGGCACCATTTCTTTCTTAGGTTTTTACAGCAACAGTTTTATTAGAACTCTACTAGGTCCTACATAGTTCTACTTGAGACTGTTTCGAAGAGCTTGGGTTAGCAGGATTACAAAGGATGCTCAGAGCAACAGGTGCCCTCAATGGGCCCCTTCTGCTCAAACTCTATTGTTTTGGGCCAGAGCAGTTACTTTGAACAACAATCTGAGTTCTGACGAGTTCCACTGTGCTCTTTTTGCCACATTTACTTTTTGCTGAATTTATCCCAGGATTTGTAACCAAACAGGGCTTTTTATAGTGTTATACCAAGATTTTGGTAAAATTAAGCCTTATTTTTGTATAGTTATTTATACAAATATATTATTTTGTATTATGAATAATTAGGCTTTTGTATAAGGTTATTAGACCTTTGGGCTTAAAAGTATACCATTTGATAATTTATTTACTTATTTATTTATTTAGCCATTAAGCTTTTTATTCTCTTGCTGCTTGTTTTGCTTTTGCCATTGTCTATATAGTACAGACCAGTTTTATTTTTATTTTTATTTTTTGCTTTTTCTTGGACTTTCTTTTTTTGTTTGAATATATAAGGGAAACTTGTATAGGACATGAGTGAGTGGAGGAATAAGCCACAATTCTAATACAATCCAGCTCTGACAGCCAATGATTGGAAGTTTGTTAGAGTGGTGACCAATTCGTGAAAAGTTAAGTAGTCAGACTTTGCCCTGGGTGCCCTATAAATCTTTCATGAGAACCTCCCTGTCTAGGCAGTTTGTAAAAGAAGAAGCCTCCTTTGTTTAGTCTGCATTCCGGCATTATCATATCGTATGGCCTCTTCCTAGTCTCTGCTTGGTTTGAGAACCTGAGACATTGTTTGCAAGCCCATGTTATTGACCAAAAGTAGTGGTGTTTATTTTTTGTCTGTTTTTTGTCTATGTGAAAGCCACAGCCTTCTTATGGGAAGAAATCCTTGCTTCCTCGAATTACTATATGGTATCAGCAGTCTGTTGTGCATGATCAGCATAGCTGTCTCTTATTATAAAAATCAATAAATTCATCTTTACTTTTCTATTTCAGATATTGAGTGGCAGTCTCATAATCCTTTGACAGCTCTGGGTTTGTCAGTATCTGGAATATAAAGACAAAGGTAAAATTATTGTTTAAGGGAGTAAGGCATGTCTATGTTGGTCAGGAAGTCTCCCCCCCAAAAAGAAACCTACTAATTGTATGTAAGGTTTTGAGAAGCATGGAGTTCAGGGATTGGTGGATTTTCAGAAGTGTAAGTGGTTTTATCACATCTGTATATGGTGTGGTCACTGTTGTTGATTATTTGGCATTGAGTAGTGTGTTTGTTGGAATGAGTACATTTGTGATTGTCAGACTTTCAAAAACAAAAGTCTGCCATTGATCATTTGGCTTGTAAAAGGGTATTAACAGAGGCTGATTTTCAGTGATGGATGAATGCGTTTAAAACTGGTTCTGGTAGCTTCTTGTTAACGTAGCTGCAGAACAGTCATTTTCTAGGAGGATGGGAACCTCTCATTTTCAGTACCATGGTTTCATTCTCATTCAGTCAAAGCTTCATTACAGGCTATCAAAAGAAGAGGTCTTTAATCTCTGCATTTTGACATATTGGATCAAATAATTCTTCGTTGTGTGTGTTTGTGGCCAGTAGGTTGTTCAGTGCATTATAGGATGATTAGCAACATTCCTGACCTTTACTTAACAGATGCCAGTGACACAACCTTCCCCTAGTCTTCATAACCAAAAATATCTCCAGACTTTGCCAAATGTCCCCTGAAGATGGGAATGGAGCCCTCTCAGCCATAGTTAAAACAAACAGAGAAACAACCATGATGTAGGAGATAAGTGTCTCTAGTAAAGCCTAAACTTAAGATGAGGACCATTAGAGGATAAATATGAGGGGCAAAACCTTAAAATAATAAAGAGGGAAAGTATGAAGTACAAAATAACCAAGAGTATGTAAAGGATTGTATGACACAGGAGAACCTTATTCCACCGGTTTTGGGAGGAAGCTATCTACTTCTTGTCCTCAGCAGCTTATGCTAAGAATCATAAGTTAGCAGTAAATTTCCACAGTGCGTTTGCTTCTGGAGGCTCTCTGAAACCTCTGTTTATCTAAAGGTAGTAACTTTCCACTTCTGCTACAGGTCCCTTTCATTTTTTTCCATGGAGAATAGTGAGTGATAAAGACAATGCTTCTGAGTAAGTGGCAAAGCTTTGCGTGATTCAAAATTATGAATAAGTGTTCCGTAACATATGTACATATGTCCTACATTACTCGGTAAATACCTTAGAATGTTCTAGACAGGGAACACGAAATCTAATAGTATTTTTGTTTTGGTTTGGTTTTGCCTCTGTGGATGTTGTGGCTTTTGTTGGATTCGTCATTCAGCAAATCTATAAAATAAATAATAGATAGATATACATATAGATATACATACACATATATATGGAGTCTTCCTCTGTCACCTAGGCTGGAGTACAGTGGCTCGATCTCAGCTCAATGCAACATCTGCCTCCAGGGTTCAAGCAATTTTCCTGCCTCAGCCTTCTGAGTAGCTGGGACTGCAGGTGTGCACCACCGTGCCTGGCTAATTTTTGTATGTTTAATAGAATTAGGGTTTCACCATGTTGGTTAGGCTGGTCTCGAACTCCTGACCTCAGGTGGTCCACCCCCTTTGGCCTCCCAAAATCCTGGGATTATAGGTGTGAGCCACTGTGCCCGGTCCTATAGATACATATTTATAAACAACAGATAGAGGCAATTATATAAAACTCACTTGGAGATTCCCAAAGGATTCTTATGGGATGGTTCTAATTCATGTTGCACCTTTATAAGTTTCCAGATTAATTTAGTTCAGATGAACCATGCATTGGTGATGTTTTCTGCTATTCAAACAAAATTTTTCCATTAGTATTTAATACTCTGGCCCATTTACTCTTAACATGGTGAATTATTTTATTAAAGATGAAGACAAAGTCATTTGAGTTTTATCTGGTACTATCAGGTATTCCGGTTTTGTCAGGTCTTCTGTTTTTATAATTCTGCTCTTCCCATTCCTGCCCCCTTCCCACTCTCCACAACCAGAATCTGGGGAATGGGCAGATTTTGTGTGTCTGTGATGGAGTTCTTGAATTTCTCCATGGAGTTACTATTATTATTATTAGTAGTAGTAGTTTTTATATGAGGTCCTTGTATGTGGGCTGCTATGCAATGTGACCCCTCAAAAACTGAGGTGTTGCCAGTGTGATGGTATTAACGGGTAGGCCCCTTAAGAGCTGATTAACCCATGAGGGCTCCTCTCTTGTTAATGAGGTTAAGTACCTTATATAATAAGCTTCATGTGGCATTGGTCCTCTTTCCTTTTTGCTTTCTGCCATATGAGGATGCAGCAAAAAGGTTCTTAAGTGGACACTGAATGCTTGTGCCCTGATCTTGGACTTCTCAGCCTGTGGAACTGTGAGAAAATAAATTTCTGTCTTTAATGAATTACCAAGTCTGTGGGATTCTGTTATAGCAGCACAAATGGATTAAGACAGGAACTTCTGTTGAAGCAGTGTTTTAGCTTGATCATCAGCTTAAGTATTTCTGTAGCACTATATTTCTGAAGCATTTCTATGTTATTTCAAAATGATTTCTATAATATCTGTTAAAGAGTTGGAATACTTGTGATGGTTAATTTCATGTGGCAAACTTGGATAGGTCATGATACTCAGATATTCAGTTAAACATGTCTGGATTTTCTTGTGAAGATTTTTTTTTTAGATGGAATTAACATTTAAATCAGTGGACTTTGAGTAAGGAAGAGTTTCATACACACACACACATACACACACACAAATAGCTGGAATGTTTCTAGGATAATTTACTGATTTTTAAATGCTGTAGGGGAAAAAAAGGTTTCTTGATTTCTTCCAGTGCCCCAAAAAGCTAACAAGAAATTTATAGTTTACTTGATGTCTTGATACCTAAACTGAATGCTGTTGTAAATATTGATGCTTCTACAGGCTGGTTTTGAATTTGAACTGCAACATTGACTCTTACTGGATCTTCAGCCTGCTGGTATACCCTGCAGATTTTGGACTTAACAGTCTCCACAATCTTGTGAGCCAATTTCTTAAAATGAGTCTCTCTTGATTCTACAGCACAGCTATATGCCGCATAATGACATCTCCATCAATGACAAATCACAAATATGATGGTAGTCCCATAAGATTATATTGTAGCTGAAAAATTCCTGTTGCCTAGTGACATCATAGCTCTCATAACGTTGTAGCACAATGTATTACTCACGTGTTTTTGATGATTCTGGTATAAACTAACCTAATGCACTGCCAATTCTTTAAAAGTCTGCCCTATACTGGTATATCATTTTTATCTTTTATACCGTATTTTTTACTGTACCTTTTCTGCATTTACATAGATTTAGAAGCACACACACTTAACCATTGTGTTACAGTTGCCTACAGTATTCAGTACAGTAACATACTGTATGGGTTTGTAGTCTAGGAGCAATAGGCTATACCTTATAGCCTAGGTGTGTAGTAGGCTCCACCATCTAGGTTTGTGTAAGTACACTCTATGATGACCACTCATGGTGAAGTCACCTAACAACAGATCCCTCAGAATGCATCCCTTTTGTTCAGTGACACATGACTACATGTCTTTTATTGCAGCAAAAAGGCTCTTAACCAGACACTGAATGTTTGCACTCTGATCTTGGACTTCTCAGCCTATAGAAGCATCAATATTTACAACAGTATTCAGTTTACGTATCAAGACATCAAGTAAACTACAAATTTATTGTTAGCTTTTTGGGGTACTGAAGGAAATCAAGAAACCTTTCTTTTCCCCTATAGCATTTAAAAATCAGTAAATTATCCTAGAAACATTCCAGCTATTTGTGTGTGTGTGTGTGTGTGTGTGTGTGTGTGTGTGTGTGTGTGTGTATAAAACTTTAACAGTTCAATATACCCTAGAAAGGACATCAGTTTAGTCATTTGTACAATTTGGTTTCTGAAAAGAACTAGATCCTAAAAGAGAGACTAGACTACTTATTGTATATCAAGCCTTTTATTCTCCCTTTGTTTCTAATATAACACTTATTAATAAATAATATTGTCAGGATTTGGTACTGGAGTGACCAAAAGTTTTGTTCTGGACATGAGCACTTATTGTATTATAAAAACATAATCATGAAATTCTTTTTCACTGGATAAGTTTACTAGAGTTGCTGGATTAAAGGTGTTGTCCCAATGGATGGTAATACGAAAAGGAAAAGGTAGCAATATTTCATAATTAGTTAATTGACAAGTAGAAAAATATCGAGTGGTTTTCTTTAGCAAAAGGGATTCACTGCCTTTAACATCAGATTCCAAGTTGATCCTAATTCAAGATAAAGTCTAGATGCTTTGACTAATTTAGTCAAGGAATGTAATTACTTTGAGGCAAGGAGATTGAATCTTGCCTACTGAATTAAGGCATAGGCTTTAAATATATAATAAAGTTTTAAAATGTGTTATGTTGTTAAGGTAATATGTCTAGGCCATGAACTAAGTTTCCTGTTAATACAAACAGAACTGAAATCAGTAGAGGTTGAATGTTGAATTCAAAGTCACATATATGACAAGGGAAGGAGTTAGAAATTCTACCTGGGTCTTCAGTGTCTTTCCTCTATGGCAGGGATGACAAACACAAATGCTTTTAAGGGCCAAGCTGGGGGCTGCATGAAAAAATATCTCTCTCTATATATTCACTTTTCTCTTAACTCTATAATAAAAAATCACCATGCATGTGATGATAGATGGTAACATATATAGCTTAGAATCAAAGACAGAAAAGTTATATAAAAGCATGAAAGATTAAATTTCCCTGAGATCTTGACAGATTAAACAGCTGCTAATATTTGGTTAAGATTCTCTCAGCCCTTTTTCCATGTTCTCACATATACATAAAAACATTAAAATATACATAAGGGGAATCATGTTATCTTGGATAGTTTCTCATATAATAAGTATGTATGTATCTAATCATTCTATAATATGTGAATACTTTTTCATTGTATATTTGTACCTTAAGTGGTAAGTCATCTATTAATGGACACACAAGTTTACAATTTTTTTGTACTGAAATAAATCACACTGCAACATTCCCATTTATCTATGCTTTTTATAGCTATTACGGCAGAGCCTAAGTTTCTATGCATTGAAATTTATGTTTGGATTGCAAAAATGACCTCCAGAATTCCCTAAATAATTGTTCTGAATTGTACTCTTAAAAAAAAGCAAATTGATAAACTCATGCCATGGATTATTAAGGAAAGCTTGAATTACTCAGGGGCATTTTTATTTTCAACGAAGACACTTGGAGAACAGAATGAATTGATTCAGGAAAGAAATATTGAAGATTTGATTTGTAGGTATCCTTCTAAAGTCCAAAAAGGGAAACCTCAAGATATGCCACACAGCTAGTAAACTGATACATTTATGTGGGCTGAGAAACACGGTGTTAATGCAAAACTGAGTGGTAGTTAATCATTTCTCTTTTAACTTGCATGCTTTACTCAAGGAATTTGTTAGGACCTTTGATAGCTGGCTCTTATTTTGATTACTGGGATAGTAAGAGGGCATGTATGAAATGATTCAGGCATTCAGAATACATAGAACTCTTTTTAAAACAGTAATTTATGTATTTAATCTTTCAATTTTACCTTCATTTAATGCTTATATGAAGAATATCTCCTGATTAGCCCCTGGGATAAATCTGAAAAATGAACCATTATTATGAGGTAAATAAAAATAAAGGAGAACAGGAAGAGAGAGCTATTTTGCATGGACATGGGACAAAAGAGCAGAAGAGATTTGGGTAAGGAAAAAGAAAACTTGGTTGTTTTAGTGGAAGGAAGGTACACACTTATTCCAGGAAATAGAATGAAAAATTAGAATTTGACTTTCTGATCACTGTAATTACCAGTAATGGTCAATTGTAATTATTATAATTTAGAAAAATGAAGGAATCTGGCTGGCACTCAGGCATTTAATTACCATGTTATGACCATATCATTTGGAAAGCTTTCATTTGCATTCTTGGAGATGAATAATTTCTTTTTGATTTAATGAGAAGAAAGCAAACTTCCTCTGCTTCATTTTATATCTTACAATCTGCTGGAGAAATGTCTCATTCATATTCCTTTTATGCAAATGATATGCATTATGATCACAGAGGTATAGCAACTTTTTCTCCCTTTTGTTGTAATTTCTCTTCTTTTGAGAGAAGCATGTGGTCCTCAGTGGCCTACACCTTACCACTAAATAGCAAGCTCTAGCTGCTAAGCATCCTCTAAAGTGGAACAACTTATTGGATAAAACATCATAGTATTTCTGTTTTGCATTACAGATTATACTGTTCTGCTGATAAGAGCTTTCTCATTTATTATGTCACAGCTTCCTTGTGAGAGAGTATGTATCCTTACTTTTCAGATAAGAAATGTGAGTCAGAGGCTGGGCGCGGTTGCTCACGCCTGTAATCCCAGTGCTTTGGGAGACCAAGGCAGCCAGACCACGTGGTCCGGAGATCCAGACCATCCTGGCTAACACGGTGAAACCCCGTCTCTATTAAAAAAAATAAAATAAGATCACCCGGGCGTGATGGCGGGCGCCTGTAGTAGGCTGAGGCAGGAGAATGGCGTGAACCCGGGAGGCAGGGATTACAGTGAGCCGAGATCGCACCACTGCACTGCAGCCGGGGAAAGAGAGAGACTCAGTCTCAAAAAAAAAAAAAAAAAAAAAAAAAAGAAAGAAATGTGAGTCAGAGAATTAAAAACTTTTCTCTTTTAATTTTCTCTTTTTTTCCTGTTCCAGTCTTCATTTATATGACATAAAAGTCTAAATTTATTTTCCTAGGGATTATTCATTATGCCAGTGCCACTTATTAAAAGAAAATCTTTCCTCTTGAAATTATAATATCATTTTTATCATATATTCATTTATCCTATCCATTTGGATATGCGCATATATGTGTGTGTATACATAAGTATATGTACACAGGTATATGTACATATATTCTTTATGGACTCCCTTCACTCTTATTTAAACATCGCAGTATTTTGATCACAACAAATTTATTGTCAGTTTAAATATTACATAAGGCGGATCTTTCTCCAACACATTGATACAGATAATGTGAAGGAATCTCTAAAAATTAGTATAAAAATATAAAAATTCAATAGATGAATGGATAGCAGATATAAACTGATAATTTACAGAAGAATTGCCATGACCTCAGTAACAGTTAAGAAATTGTGAATTATAATCCAATATGAAGCTGATTTTTACCTATTAATGAATGAAAAAGTAAGCATAAAAAAACAAATGATGTCTTTTATAAGATTATGCATATTTGATGAGTATAGAATAAGCTGTGGAACGTTATACATGATGCCTTGGAAAAAAATGGGGTCATATTAATGAAGCAGAAATAAAAATGGAGATGAGATTATTAACTTAAAATATTTTTCACTTTCAAAAATATGTATTTTGCAATTTAAAAATTGAGTGTGATGAAAATTTGCGAAAGGGAAATTAGCGAACATCTAGAAAATTATAAAATGTTAACAGAAATTTAGAAGAATAAAGAAAGTTTTCGTGACATGTTTTAATATGGATTCTCCAAAATTGGACACTGAAATAAAGATTTGTGTTCAAGTCGTTTATTTCAGAAGTGATACTGAAAAATTCTGCTATGGGAGTAGGAAAGTGAAACAGCATAGAAGGCAGTCAATTAGGGTATGTTACCCCGCCTTTGGCCACTGCATGTTATCCTGGTCAAGGGCCAAAAGAGCTGAGGTATTTATGTTCCAGTTCTAGTGATACAGACATTGATTCCAGAGGGAGGAATTAGCTAGTCTTTTGAAATGTAGTTCACATCAGAGTATTCCATCACTTTAAATAGAGTCCCATCCACAATTTTTAAACATTAGTTTTAATCTGTCTCTCTCTATGTGTGTATATGTGTGTGTGTTTTCTCTGTTACTGAAGTGAAATTTAACTGATACTCCACAGGTAAAATAAAGGGCCTCTAAGAAGAGAGACTGCAGTTTATTATAAATACCTTTATGCCTTTTCTTTTAACCCTCTTGCTGTCGTATTTCATATACATACACTTATATGTTTACATCAGCTCCTATTTTCAGAAGACTTTTTTGGGTATTTGATTATTTTGTTACTAGGCACAATATCTGTAACATTGTGAGGCTTTAAACACATTTCAGCATTTTAATATTTTCTTTTTAATATTCTCAAAATGAGCCAAGCACATTTGAAAGCTAAAAAATCTTTCTCAAATATATGTGGTTATCTGTTGCCCAGTTCTTGTAATTGAATTACAAATTGATTAATGTTCAGGAATAAATCTACTCTTGATTAAATTCTCATTTAAATGTTGGTGGCTTTGTTGTTGAATGAATGAAGGAAATGTTTGAATTGATCTGTTTGATCAAGCTCTCTGGGTACTTGCCACATTCTTTGCTTGTCATTGATTTGGTAACCAGCTGATTTCAAAATGACTGAGCAACAAGGTGATTTTTCTCTTCCTTCAGTGTCTCTTCTACAGTCAACCTGGTTTAGAGCCTGTTTATGATTATTTTTTCACTGTAATGTAGTACAAGGTTGTTTTTATAATACTGTGTCCAATGGGTTATTATTTCCTAAGATTTGTAGAACCAGTGAAGTACGTTTGTGTGTGTGTATTTTGTTTTGTTTTAGAGAGAAGGTCTCGCTCTGTCACTAGGATTAATGTGCAGTGATATGATCATAGTTCACTGCAGCTTTGAACTCCTGGACTTAAGTGATCCTTCCCCCTCAGTGTCCTGAGTGCCTCGGACTATAGGCATGCATGACCACGCTTCACTAATTTTTAAATTTTTGTAGAAGTGGGGTCTTGCTATGTTGCCCAGGCTGGTCTTGAACTCCTGGCCTCAGGTGATACTCCCACCTCTGCCTTCCAAAACACTGAAATTACAGGCATGAGCCACAGCACCCAGCCTGATGCATTTGTGAAAGTTACCACAACAGGTGCAAAATTATGGCAAGTGGATGTGGTTAATAAGAGGGTAGGATTCAAAGATAATTTTTTATATCTAGGAAAAGGCTAGAGAAAAGCTATGTATACAAGAAATACTGGTAGTCTTATTAGATAAAAATAATTAAGACTTCCCTCTATAGGCCAAGAAGTATCAAACCCAACAAATCTCTTAGGTATTACAAATTGTAAATATCATTTCTGAAAATGGATTTAGGAATGATAACATGTTTAAAAAAAGAACCGAAATGCAAATAGTAATAATGAATTATGTGACTTACATCCACGGCTAGTAACCTTTGATTTTAAGAGACGTAAACTTCATTTTAATTCCTTATGTATTCACACTTCCACCAATTACAAACTTTGATGACCTAGTTTTGTTACATAACTCATTTCACCAGGAAAACAAAAACAAACCTATGTCAGCTGAAGTGGACTTCACCTTCCCAATATTCACTTTAATCCACATCAGTATGTTAAGAAGGTTGCTGGTCAAATAGTTTTACTGCTGGGTAAAGTTCTGTAAATAGCCAGACCAGGCCCTCTACCTGGAGGAGTTTTAGTAACTAAAAACTCCTTATTGTGATAGAAATCCAGCTCAGCCTTACTTAACCAGTAAAGGGCATTTGTTTGCTCTAAAAAATGGCAAGTCCAGAGAAAGATAAAGCTTCATACTCAGATGGATTTAGAAATATAAATGAGGTCATAGGGTTGTTAATTGAAGTACTTTCTCTTCTCTTCTCTGCCCTTTCCTCTCCATCCCTCTCTTTCCCTTCCCTCTCTTCTCCTCCCCTCGCTTCTCCATGTCTCTTCTCCTTCTCTCTCTTTTAACCCCTTTTTCCTCTGTGTTGGCCTCGTCCTCTTCTGCTGAAGCCAGTCGTATAGCCCATGATCCATATCTGGTCAGTCGAACACACGGTGCCAATCTAGTGGCTTAAAAATAAACAAAAAACAACTATTTTATAATTTTTCATGATTCTATGAGTCAGAAATTCAGACAGGACACAGAGGGGTGGTTCATCTCTTAGCCACTTAGTGACTATAGGAGTTTAAAAAGTCCAGGATGATTTCTTCGCTTACATGTTTGACGTCTAGTTAAAATGGGAGAAACATCCATAATGATGCTAAAATAATCATGGTGGGTTTTAGGTTTCATTGTTTTGACACAAAGTTTAATAAGGAAGCTATAATAGGATGTTATGTATTAAATTTTATTTCTCTATATGTGTATCCTTTTCAGTTATTCTAAATGACTTTGTACAAAGCACTACTGACTCTTCTTTTTGAAACTTTAATGTATATATGAAAATAATCATGTGGCTTAATTGATTGATCAGTGTGGTATCCATAACAGAAATTCAGTTATTAAATCATTTTTGCAATACTTGTGAATAAGGTAAGACACGACTGTGTCTTGGTGGATGAATGAAAAGTTTGATTTTTAAATAGAAGTTAATTTTGATTTGTTAGTAATTTAAAATGCTTATACTTGTAAGTGAAATTTGCCAAAATTTTTCTTTTTCTACTTTTGTTTGAGGATAGTATTAGGCATGGTATCTTCACAAAATTAATTAAACAAACTTTCATCATTTTATCCTAGGTAAAAACGTGATATAGTCCTTTGAAACCTTGGAAAGAAATTACAATAAAACCATCTAGACCAGTAGCCATTTTTTGATGTAACATTTTAATAATGTTTCTTCTTCTTCTATGATTGTGGTTTTAGTTTTTCTACTGCTAGATTCAATTTTTTTAAATTTATTTTTTGCAGAATAATTATTCATTTTATTGAGCTATAAATTTACTATCACAGATTTTGTGTTGTAAAATCTGTGATTTTACAAAAATGTTCTTAAGTCTTTCTACCTGTCTTTATGTATTCAACTTTTAGCCAGCTTTGTACCCCAGGAGGATGTAAACAAAAAATAGAAGTCTAAGCCCCCTGACAATCTGAATGGACCCCTTCTCTTGGCAAGGGCATTCCAAGGCTAACCTGAGGGACTGGTTTAGTCCATGATGTGGGGTAGGGGGTGGACATGCCTCATTATACCCTCTTCGCTTTTGGAATTACTCTACATGTGGTGAGAAACATTTGCAGTCTGTTCTCTGAAGTCTGCTACCTGGAGGCTTCATCTGCATGATAAAACTTTGGTCTCCACAACCCCTTATCATCATAACCCAAACATTCCTTTCTATTAATTCTAGCTCTTTAAGTAATAACTTAACTCTTTCAACCAGTTGCCAATCAGAAAAATTTTAAATCTACCTATAACCTGGAAGCCCCACCTGCACCCCACCCCTGTTTCAAGTTGTCTGCCTTTCCAGAGTGACTCTTACAGTAAATCTGCAACCAATGTGGGCACATTTTCTCATGGTCTCCAAGGGCTGCGACATGGGCCATCATCACTCATATTTGGCTCAGAATAAATCTCTTCAAATATTTTTTGGAGGTTGACTCTTCATCAATAAGGGTGACCTATGTGGACTACATCATTGAGACCCCTTACCCTCTGTCTTCCTGTTGGGTTCAGTTAATGGGGATGCCCATCAGGATGCTGGAAGTCAGAGAGAGGCTGGGTACTTACTATCCTTGCTCCTTTGCTTCAGTTTAATTGAAGGTGTCACTGAATGTTTCCTTTTACTCAACATTCTCCTTGAGTATTGCACCAAGCTTTGTGGTTTCCCTATACCTTGCACATACCTTATACTAAACCCTTCTTGAATTATCTTAATTGGTATGTGCCATTTCCTGATGATATAGAATTGAAGATAAAGTCTCTTGATGTTTTATATCCCTTTTTGTCTTTATGGTGGTTAATTTTATGTATCATCTTGAATGAGACATGGAATGCCCAGATATTCGGTCAAATGTTATTCAGGGCATGTCTGTGAAAGTGATCCAGGGTGAGATTAACACTTGAATCAGAAGATTTATAATCTGTGTAAAGCAGATTGTGTCTAATGTGGGTGGGCTTATCCAATCAATTGAAGACCTAAGTAGAACAAAAAGTCTGAGTTAGAGGGAACTCCTTCCTGATTGCTTGAGCTGGGATTCCTTTCCTTTTCTTTTCTTTTCTTTGCTCTTTGCTCTTTTCTTCTCTTCTCCTCTTCTCTGTTGTTTCTTTTTATTTGCCTTCAGACTTGAACTAAAAAATTGGCTCTTCTTAGGTCTTAACTTTGCCAGCTTTTGGTCTGGAACTATACCATCAGCTCTCCTGGGTCTCCAGCTTGCTTACTATAGATCTCAGAACTTTTCAGTCTCCATAATAATGTAAGATTATTTCTTATAATAAATGTCTTTGATGTAACAGCTACCTGGACATGTGGAAGCAGTTTGGAAATGGGTAATTTCCAAACTGGGTAGAGGCTGGAATATTTTTGAGGTGTGTGCTAGATGTATGAACGTTAAGTGTGATTTAGTGAGACTAAGAAATATGAAATATGATAACTGGAGGAAAGGTGATTTTTGTTATGAAGTGGTGAAACCACCTTTGCAAAGATTATGACAGTGAGAGAAGTCTAGTATGGCTGACTCCATCTTACCTCTGCCCTCACAGGCTGGCTGTGTTGTCTCATTCCTGGGTGTAGGCCAAGCTAACTATGGGAGGAATTTCATTTATAGTTCAACTTTGAAAAAAACGTTATAATTTTCTCTCCCTATAACTGACCCTCTCCTTCTTTGGGGACTAAAACCCCCTTTGTAAGTCTAATAAAAGGCCACAGAATTAGAATTATGGAAGGGACCTTAATTCCGCTAAAATGTAGGTGCAGCTTGCCTTTCTATAATCATTTACAGAAATGAAAGTCACAAGATTTGTAATTTTCCCAGTTGCTCCTATAGATAACATTACTATTGGAGAACTTAACATTGGTCTTTTGAGATATTTTTTTCTGACTTTTGCATTCTGGTGACTGGCTGACTGTTCCTGTACCTGTGACTCATGACTCAACTGGTCCTGTGGCCCCTCCCCAGACGCTGACTAAGTGCATGAGGACTGTTTTCCACACCCCTATGATTTCATCTCCAACGAATCAACAGCATCCATTCCCTAGCGCCCTGCTTGTCATATTATCTATAAAATGACTAGCCTCTGAGTTCTTGGGAAAGCTGATTAGAATAATAAACTCCTGTCTACTGCTTGGCTATCCCTGCATTAATTAAACTCTTTTTCTACTGTAATACCACTATCTTAGTGAACTGGTGTGATGGTTAATACTGAGTGTCAACTTGATTGAATTGAGGGATACAAAGTATTAATCCTGGGTGTTTCTGTGTGGGTGTTGCTAAAAGAGATTAAAATTTGAGTCAGTGGACTAAGGAAGGTAGATCCATCCTTAATCTGGTTGGCACAATCTAATCAGTGTCCAGCAAATATAAAGCAGGCAGAAAAATGTGAAGAAGCGAGATGGGCCTACCTTCCCAGCCTACATCTTTCTCCTGTGCTGGATGCTTCCTGCCCTCGAACATCGGACTCCAAGTTCTTCAGTTTTGGGACTCATACTGGGTTCCTTGCTCCTCAGCTTGCAGACAGCCTATTGTGGGACCTTGTGGTCATGTAAGTTAATACTTAATAATTAATAAACTCACCTTCATACACACACACACACACACACACACACACACACACACACACACATGCATACATACATCCTATTAGTTCTGTCCCTCTAAGAGAACTCTGACTAATACAATTGGTCTTACCTGTGCAGAAAGCAAGAACCCATCAGGCAATTGCAGTTGCATAGTAATTGGCTTAACTCTGTTCTAGTGTTTATGGAAGGTAGAACTTGCAAGTATTAGAAATGGATATTTAGTTGAGAAGATTTCTAAGCCTAGTGTTGAAGAAGTGGCTTGATTCCTCCTTACTGCTTATAATAAAGTGAGAAAAGAAAAGGAAGAATTACAAAGGAAATTGTTAAGAAAAAAGAACCACAGCTTGAAGATTTAGAAAATTCTCTGTCTATCTGTATTGTAACAAATGAGAAAACATGTTCTGAAGGCAATACAATGGTGTTGCTAGACTTACTCGATAAAAGAGTTTATGTGATTATATGAGCAGAAACACTACCAGTATGAACTGAATAAGAAAAGAGACAAAAATGAGGAAAGGCTGTCAGACTTCTTGGATTTGACAGGATGGCATGATAGAGCCATTTGTCTGTGAATGTGTACTATAATTTAAGAAGAGGAAAAAATGACCTCAAAGTTGATTCATAGGCCATCAGACCCACTGTTTCAATTTCAAAGTCTTCCACTTGAAACTGTGAAGACAGGACTGCCCTACAGAGCCTTAGGTAGGTGTAAGGCTGCCTAGAGGCTTGGCGGGAGGACCTGGCCTGGCAGAGCTGTGAGGGCAGGATCCCCACCCACAGCTGTGGGGTGATGCTGTTGCCCTAGGGTGTCTGGAGAGCAGAGCACTAAACCAAAGAGGGTTACTTTTGGGTCTTAAGATTTTTTTTTTTTTTTTTGAGACAAAGTCTCACTCTGTCACCCAGGCTGGAGTGCAGTGGTGTGGCCTCAGCTCACTGCAAGCTCCACCTCCCAGGATCAAGTGATTCTCCTGCCTCAGCCTCCTGAGTAGCTGGGAACACAGGCGCGCGCTACCACACCCTGCTAATTTTTAAATTTTTAGTAGAGATATAGTTTTGCCATGTTGGCCAGGCTGCTCTGGAACTCCTGACTTCAGGTGATCTATCCACCTCGGCCTCCCAAAGTGCTGGCATTATAGGCATGAGCCACTGCACCCGGCCTTGAGTCTTAAGATTTAATGAAATTTGCTTTACTAGGTTTTGGACTTGCTTGAGACCCTTTACTCCTTACTTCCTCCTGATTTCTGCCTTTTGGAATGGGAATGTATATTGTAAAACTATCCCACTATTGCACTTTGGAAGCACATAGCTTGTTTGGTTTCACAGGTTCATAGCTGGAGTGGAATTTTGCCTCATGATGAATTTTACCTAGAGTCACTCATATCTGATATAGATGATATTTAGCTTAAACTCCACACTTTAGACTTGATGCTAGAATTATTAAAGATTTTTGGAGGTATTGAGTTAGAAGAATGTATTTTGTACGTGAGAAAGTCATTAATTTGGGGGAGCAGGCGTGGAATGCTGTAGGCTGAATTATATCCCTCCAAAATTCTTACGTTGAAGCCCCAACCTGATGTGACTGTATTTAAAAATAGGACTTTTAAAACAAGCATATGAAGAAAGCTGAATATCACTGATCACTAGAGAAATGCAAATCAAAACCACAGTGAGATGCTATCTCACACCAGTCAGAATGTCAATTATTAAGAAGCCAATAAACATCAGATGCTGGCAAGGTTGTGGAGAAACAGGAACGCTTTTACACTGTTGGTGGGAATGTAAATTCATTCAACCATTGTGGAAGACAATGTGGCAATTACGCAAAGATTTAGAACCAGAAATACCATTTGATCCAGCAATCCTATTACTGGGTATATACCCAAAGGAGTATAAATCATTCTTTTATAAAGATATATGTATGCATATGTTCATTGCAGTACTATTTACAATAGCAAAGATATGGAATCAACCCAAATGCCTATCAGTGACAGAATGGATAAAGAAAATGTGGTATGGATACACCATGGAATACTATGCAGCCATAAAAAGGAATGCGATCATGTCGTTTGCAGGGACAAGGATGGAGCTGGAAGCCATTTCATCAGCTAACTAATGCAGGAACAGAAAACGAAACACCACATGTTCTCACTCACAAGTTGGAGTTGAATGATGAGAACACATGGACACAGGGAGAGGAAAAATACACACTGGGGTCTGTTGGGGTTGGCTGGGATGCTGAGGGAGAGAGAACATTGGAGAAAATAGCTAATGCATGCTGGGCTTAATACCTAGGTGATGGGTTGACAGGTGCAGCAAACCACCATGGCACACACTTACCTATGTAACAAACGTGCATATTCTGCAAGTGTACCCTGGAACTTAAAAAATAAATAATAAATAAAAATAGGGCTTTTAAAAGATAATTAAGGCTAAATGAGGAAATAAGAGTGGAATCCTATATCAATGGGATTGGTGGCCTTATGAGGAGAAGAAGAGAGAGAGATCTCTGTCTGTTTTCATACACACATATCTAGCAAAGGTGATGTGAGCACACAACACGAAGGCACCTGTCTGCAAGCTAGAAAGAGAGTGCTTACCAGAACTCGACCTTGTTTCCACTCCCCTCCCCACCTTCTCCCTCTCTTCCACCTCCCTTCCCCACCTCCCCTCTCCCCTCCGCTCTCTTCTCCTGGTTGTTTAATAATACTTTGAATTGAACATCTTGTTTATTTTCTGCCTCCTTCTGGCACTCAAATTTGGCAAAGATAAAAAATGTTATTGGGATACTCCTCCTTTCATTTGCTTACAACTTCGGCTGCAACTTATAAATTTTAACAATTTGTAAAATTTATGTTGATGCAATCATTGTTTAGGAGAAGAGATCCTTCTGAAACCCTCTGTCTTTGTCTGATTTCTGTTTCTGTCATCAAATCTCCTTCTTGTCTGTCAAGCCTCCTTCCTTCACTTCTGTGGATTTTTGTGATTACATTGGGCCTACACAGCTAATTTGAGAAGATATCCCTGTCTCAACATCCTTAATTTAGTCACATCTGCAAAATCACTTTTAACATGTAAAAAACATATTCATAGGCTTCAGGAATTAGGGTATGAATATCTTTGGGAGGCTACTATTCTGCTTACAACACCTCTTGTTTTCAGAACTCTTTTTTGTAAACCTCTCATGAATGAGATTGTATAACTACATTGCTACACTCATTAGCTTTTCATCATATGTGAAATGTAAATGTGCTGATCTGACATTATCATCCATTTCTCAAATCTCAGAAAAATATTCAATAAATGGAATTTTAGAATCACTATGTGACTGCCTAATAGCTTTGGCATTTGGATGACTCAGTTATGTTTCAATACTGGAGTCTTTAGGTTTTGGTATATTTGTTTGAAATTTTTCATGTTTGAAAATGTGCCAAAAAGTAATATATTTCTAATAAAAATCATTGCTAATTTGCTAATGAGAAAGGAAAATTATAAACTAACCGTAGGTTTTTGCAAAGGTAGAAGTATTAATTAATTAACCCTGGTAAGGTTGGTAAGCTGGTAAGGAAATGTATGACACGGTGTTTGTTGAAGATACAGATGAGCCGCATTTTATATGTATTGTTTTTCTAATTTTGACCTCCAGAATAATATATGAACAATGTATATAATTGGTACATTTTATTTATTTTTAAAGGTATACATTGGCCTCAAAGGACTGTTGGCTGAAAAGTGCTTAATATCGATCTTTATTTTCTTCGTAGTTCATCAAACAGAAGTTTCTGGTCATCCTCTTTTAAAACATTTTTGTATTCTCTCATTGACAGGGAAAATATTTATTTATCCTAGCACTGAATACCTTACTAGCTGAACGTCTGGCACTGTTAAAAATAAAAATGGGTTCTGAAGGCTCTGTTTTTTTCACACAAAGGCTCCGTTTTTATCTCAGACAGGTCTGGCCAAAACAACAGCAGCATAAGT
Organism: Papio anubis; assembly: GCF_008728515.1. Classification (NCBI taxonomy): domain Eukaryota; kingdom Metazoa; phylum Chordata; class Mammalia; order Primates; family Cercopithecidae; genus Papio; species Papio anubis. The sequence goes on along the minus strand of NC_044989.1, from coordinate 53,499,019 downwards.
GTCTTGTGAGTATTCAATCATTTTTTGAAAACTAGATTCACCACTGCAAATCTTCTAAAGGTCAAAGGCATGAAAAGATATGGAGGTAAAACCAAACCAAAACAAAATCTTAAGTTATGTACTGATCTTCATGGCCTTCCAGTTTAGTTACACAGAGATTAGAGTCAAAATGTGACCTAAAAGGAGGGGTCCAAAATAAAGCATAACTTCTTATTTTTAATAGAGCGTCATTAGGAGAATACCATAGTTCTTAATAGCAAGGATATTACATGACTTCAAATGGCCAAATTGGAGGGGTCTAAGTCAATAATTATTTTTATTGTTAAATATTAAATGTGGGAAAGTAAACACTCTGCTAAGCCAAAAAATAAAGAGCTATGGAGGCTGTAGGATGGGGACACCTTTTCCAGAAGGTAAAGTAGTGCATGAGGTTGATAGTATCAGCTTCAAAAGTATGAACCTTTGGCATAATTTCCACTCAGTCAAAATAAAAGTGAAAAATAGGCAGAAGATATAGAGGAAGAGAAATAGGAAAACTCAGAATGGGGGATGATCTTGAGCCACTTAGAAGCCTCCTAATTTGTATAATTTTTTTAAAGTTTGCTGTTAATTACCGATCCTGCTTATTTTGGAAACAGTGTATTGTTAGGTGAGGATGAATATGCTCCTTTAAAAAAAGTCTAAAGCTATTTCAATGGTGCAATTTTGAAGGATTTCAGTGACAAATATTTAAGTATGAACAGAGAAATATTTATAACATATGGAGATTAAAATGGATAAATATATAACAAACATTTGCATATGAATACTCAATTTGATAAACTGAGTGTTAACAGAAATCTTTAAAGACCTGATTCCTCCCTCACCAATCTGGTCCTCCTTTCTCCACTCATAAATAACTATGGCCTCAATTGTTATCATGGAATCCTTTTGCTCACCTTTATAATGTTACTCATTGTTTAGGTTTGCATGCTTTGTTATTTAAAAAATTTAGAACATTTAATAGACAAAGGTTGTATGTATTCAAGATGTACAACATGATGATTTGATATATGTATACATTGTGTAATGATTATCACAATCAAATTAATGAACACATCTGTAACTACCCAGCCTTTACATAGGATCCCCGTAAATTATTCATCTTATAACTGTAATTTTGGACCCACTGATCAACATCTCTCCATTTCCCACACCTCCCAGTCACTGGCAACTACTGGTCTACTCTGTTTGTATGACTTTATCTTAATGCCACATACAAGTGTGTATTCACCTGAAGGTTGCTTTTTAAAATAATTAATGGATTTCTAAGGCTCATGCTTGTGTTTTTCTATAGGCTGTGCAATGGCATAGTAGAGTATTCTAGTCTATGAATAGCCAGCCATTTATTAAGCCAAGATTCTGTTCATGGATATTTGGGTTGCTTCCATTATTTTTTGTTATATTATAAAACAACATTGCTAGGAATATTTTTGGATGTGCCTTCTGGTACGCAGAGGAAAGAGTTTTCTTTTGTGTACCTGAGCAGGAGTAACATTTCTGTTAATGCTTTTCAATTATCTGAATATGCCAAATTGTTTTCTAAGTGGTTTTCCTGCCACTAGCAGTCTACAAAGATTCTTAATTCATGTCCTTATGAACATGGTATTATCAAATAATTTAGTTTTTTTTCATCAGGTGGATATTGAATATTATCTCTTTGGAGACTTGAATGAGTATTTTCCTAATTACTAATGAGATTTAGTATTTTTTGTATGCTTATTGTTCATGTTCTTAGTGTGTTGGATCTTTTCATATTTTTCTGTTTACTTTCTATTTTGGTTCTTTTTCTTATTGATCTACAGAAGTGCTTTATATGCTTTTTTGTTTTTAACTTGATAGTGCTTCCTCTATGATTTTTATATACCATATAACCTAAATATGTCTTTTTTGGACTTCAGGAGACCTTTTTCATTTCAATAATTTTTGGGGTACAGGTGGTTTTTTGGTTACATGGATGAGTTCTTTAGGAGTAATTTCTGGGATTTTGATGTACCCATTGCCCGAGCAGGGTACACTGTACCCAGTATGTAGTCTTTTATCCATCACCTTCCTCCTACCCTTCCCACCACCAAATCCCCAAAGGTCATTTTATCATTCTTATACCTTTGCATCCTCATAGCTTAGCTCCCACTTGTAAGTGAGAACATATGATATTTGATTTTCCATTCCTGAGTTACTCCACTAAGAATAATGGCCTCCTGCTCCATCCAAGTTGCTGCAAATGACATTATTTTATTCCTTTTTATGGCTGAGTAGTATTCCATGGTGTATATATACCACATTTTCTTTGTCCTTTTGTTGGTTGATGGGCACTTAGGTTGGTCTCATGTTTTTGCAATTGCAAATTGTGCTGCTATAAATATGCATGTGCAAATGCATTTTTCATATAATGACTTTTCCTCTAAGTAGATACCCAGTAGTGGGATTGCTGGATCAAATGGTAGTTCTACATATCTTTCTTTAAGGAATCTCCATACTGTTTTCCATTGTGGTTGTACTAGTTTACATTCCCACCAGTAGTGCAAAAGTGTTCCCTTTTCACCACATCCAAGCCAACATCTATTTTTTGATTTTTCTATAAAAAATTATGGCCAGTCTTGCAGGATTAAGGTGGTATCTCATTGTGATTTTATTTGCATTTCCCTGATATATGTGTGTGTGTGTGTGTGTGTGTGTGTGTGTATATGTACCCTGATTATTATTTTTATATATATTTATATTATTTATTTATATTATTTATATATATTATATATATATATTCCCTGATTATTATTTATTATACTTTTAGTCTCTCCTTCACTCACTAATATATATCAGCTGTGTCTTAAACCAAGTTTTCATGTATATATGAGTGTGCAACTGGATTCTCCATTCTGTGCTATTGCTCTTGTAATCTTTTTCTGAAATGTTACTAAACTATTTGAGTTAATATAGTTAGTTAATATAGCTTTAGGAAAAAACCTTGGTATATAGTATGACTATAAAAATTGTAAATTGCCAAAAAATTATGTTGTTGAGACATCGTTCACATTAAATGATATATATCGATTTAGGGAAAACTGATAATAACATACTGCAACATTTTATTAATATTTACAGTCTCACCATTTACTTAGGAATTTAGAAGTGTGTATCTGTGGTGTTTTAAATTTTTCCTTAATTATCTTACATGTTTTCTGTGATATTTTATTATTTCTGCCTGCTACTATAACTAGTATCTTTTTGTAAATCACATATTCTATCCGTGGTGTCATTATACACTTGATTAACTTTGCATTTAAATATTTTATATCTGGCAAACTCACTCTGTTATTATTCTTTTGGTTTTATGTTTGTTTAGTTATAACTGTGAATAAAACTACATTACTTTCTAGTCATTCTACTTTTTATTTTCTATATTTCTTATATGTTGAATCAGAGGATGATTGAATACAGATGATCATTTTCCTAATTAAAAGAGAATAACATATCACTATTAAAAATTATGTATCTTGTAGGTTTTATTAAGCTTTTTCATTCTTAGACTAAGGAATTTTTTGTATTTAAAAATTGATAAAAATTTTGCAAACTTTAATAAATTTTTAACTGATGCATAATAACCATACATGTTTATGTGGTACATATTTATAGGGTACAATATAAAGTTTCAGTATATGTATATGTTATGTAATAATCAAATCATGGTAATTAGCAAATACATCACGTCAAACAGTAATCATTTCACTGTGATGAGAATATTCAAAAATCTTTCTTCTAGCTATTTAAAAATATACAATACATTATTGTTAACTATAGTCACCCTAGTGTGCAATAGAAGACCAGAACTTATTCCTCCTATCTAACTATAACTTTGTACCCATAGACCAACCTTCTTTCCTCATTCCCTCCCTACTACCCCAGCCTTTGGTAATCACTATTCTCTCTATTTCTATGAGATCAATTTTTAGATTCCACATATGAGTGAAACCATGCAGTATTTGTCATTCTGTGTTTGGCTTATTTCACTTAACAAAATGTCTTCCAGATTCATCTATATTGTCACAAATGACAGAATTTCCTTCCTTTTAAAGGTTGTGTAATATTCTATTGTGTAGACATACCACATTTCCTTTATCCATTGGTCTGATGAAACACACCTAGGATGTTTCCATATCTCAGCTATTGTGAATACTGCTGCAGTAATTATGAGAGTGCATTTATCTCTTCAACATACTAATTTCATTGTCTTCGGACATATAGCCAGTAGTGGGATTGCTGGATCATATGGTAGCTCGGTTTTTAATATTTTGAGAAACCTCCATACTGTTTTAACTGTTGTGAGGTGATACAGCTCATTGTGGTTTTTTGTTTTTGTTTTTGTTTTGTTTTTTGAGATGGAGTTTCACTCTTGTTGCCCAGGCTGGAGTGCAATGGCACAATCTCAGCTCACTGCAACCTCCGTCTCCTGGGTTTAAGTGATTCTCCTTTCTCAGCCTCCCAAGGAGCTGGGATTACAGGCATGCACCACTATGCCTAGCTAATTTTGTATTTTTAGTAGAGATGGGGTTTCACCATGTTGGTCAGGCTAGTCTCGATGTCTTGACCTCAGGTGATCTGCCTGCCTCACCCTCCCAAAGAGCTGGGATTATAGGCATGAGCCACCGCACCTGGCCTCATTGTGATTTTGATTTGCATTCCCCTGATGATTTGTGATGCTGGACATTTTTTCATATACCTGTTGACTATTTGTCTGTATTTTATTGAGAAATTTCTGTACAAGTCTTTTCTTCTACTTCCAAAATTAAATTATTATTATTATTATTACTATTGAACTGTTTGAGTTCCATGTATAATCTGGATATTAGCCACCTGTCAGATGTATAGTTCGCAAATGTTTTCTCCCAATCTGTAAGTTGCCTCTTCATTCTGTTATTTCCTTAGCTATGCAGAGCATTTTAGTTTGATGCAGTCTCATTGTCTATTTTTGCTTTGGTTATTTGTGCTTTTGAGGTCTTATCCAGAAAATCCTTGTCCAGACCAATGTCCCTATGCTTCCCTCTAGTAGTTTCATGATTTCAAGTCTCACATTTAAGTCTTTAATTCATTTTGAGTTAATTTTTATATTGTGAGAGTTAGGAGTCTAGTTTTATTCTTCTGCTTGTGGGTGTTCAATTTTCTCAGCACCATGTATTGAAGAGACTATCCTTTCCCCAGTTTTGTTCTGGACAACTTTATCAAAAATCAGTTAGGCGTAGATGCATTTCTGAGCTCTTTGTTCTATTCCATTTGCCTACATATCTGATTTTATGACTGTACCAAACTATTTTGGTTACTGTAGCTCTGTAGTATGTTTTGAAGTCAGGCAGTGTGATACCTCCAGCTTTGTTCTTTTTGCTCAAGATTGCTTTGGCTATTCAAGGTCTTTTATGATTTCATACAAACTTTAGGATTTTTTCTATTTCTATGAAGAATGTAATTGGTATTTTGATAAGGATTATATTGAATCTGTAGATTGCTGTGTGTAGTATGAGCATTTAGCAATATTAATTCTTCCAATCCCTTAACATGGGATATCTTTCCATTTATTTGCATCCTCTTCAATTTCTTTCATAATTGTTTCATAGTTTCAGTATAAAAATTCTTCACTTCCTTGGTTAAATGTGTTCCTAAGTATCTTACTTTTTTAGCTATTTTAAATGAGATACTTTTTTGATTCCTTTCTCAGATAGTTAGCTATTAGTGTGTAGAAACACTACTAATTTTGTATGTTGATTTTGTATCCTGCAATCTTACTGAATACATTTATCAGTTCTAACAGCTTTTGGTGGAGTCTTTAGGATTTTCTTTATATAAGATCATGTCATCTGCAGGCAGGAATTTTGATTTCCTTATTTCCTATTTGGATAGCTTTCTTTGTTTGTTTGTTTTGTTTTGAGATGGAGTTTCACTCTTGTTGCCCAGGCTGGAGTACAGTGGTGCAATCTTGGCTCACCACAAGCTCCGCCTCCTGGGTTCAAGCGATTCTCCTGCCTCAGCCTCCTGAGTAGCTGGGATTACAGGCATGCGCCACCATGCCTGGCTAATTTTGTATTTTTAGTGGAGATGGTGTTTCTCCATGTTGGTCAGGCTGGTCTTGAACTCCCGACCTCAGGTGATGCACCTGCCTCGGCCTCTCAAAGTGCTGAGATTACAGGCGTGCAATTGCTCTTGCTAGGACTTTCAGTACTATGTTGAATAGAAGTGGTAAAACTGGCCGTTCTTGTCATGTTCTAAATCTTAGAGGAAAAGCTTTCAACTTTTCCCCATTCCATGTGATGTTAGCTGTGGGTTTGTCCTTTATGGCTTTTATTGTGTTGAGGTACATACCTTTTGTACCTAATTTGTGTAGAGCTTTTATGATGAAGAGATGTTGAATTTCATCAAATACTTTTTCTGTGTCTATCGAGATTGCTTACATGGTTTCGACCTTTATTCTGTTAATGTGATTGATCATGTTTATTGATTTGCATACATTTAACCATCTTTCATCCCTGGAATTATGTTCAGTGATCCTTTTTAATGTGTTTTGAAATTTGATTTGCCAATTTTTTTGTTTAGAATTCTTACATTTATGTTCATCAGGATTATTAGCCTGTAGTTTGCTTTTTTGTTAGTGCCTTTTTTTGGTTTTGGTGTCTAGGTAATGCTGGACTTATACAATGAGTTTGGAAGAATCCCCTCCTCTTCAATTTTTGGAATAATTTGAGAATAATTGATATTAGTTCTTTTTTTTTTTTTTTTAATTTGATGGAGTCTCGCTCTGTCACCAGACTGGAGTGCAGTGGCGCAATCTTGGCTCACTGCAACGTCTGCCTCTGGAGTTCAAGCAATTCTCCTGCCTCAGCCTCCCAAGTAGCTGAGACTACAGGTGCGTGTGGCCACGCCCAGCTAATTTTTGTAATTTTAGTAGAGACAGGATTCCACCATGTTGACCAGGATGGTCTCAATCTCTTGACCTCATGGTCTGCCTGCCTTGGCCTCCCAAAGTGCTGGGATTAAAGATGTGAACCACTGTACCCAGTTGATATTAGTTCTTTGTGTGTTTGGTAAAATTCAGCAGTGAAGTCTTCAGGTCCTGGGCTTTCTTTGATGGGAAAATTTTTATTACTGCTTTAACCTCATTTTTCATCATTGGTCTGTTCAGATTTTCTATTTCTTCATAAATCAGTCTGGTTAGGCTGTGTGTATCCAGGAATTTATCCATTTCTTCTAAGTTTTACAACTTGTTGGCATATAGTTTTTCATAATATTCTTTTAGGATCCTTTGTCTCTCATACCAGTTATAATGTCTCATTTTTCATCTTTGATTTTTCTTGTTGAGTCTTCTGTCTTTTCTTAATAAAGCTTTTTTGGTTTTGTTAATCATTTCAAAAAATAAACTATTTTGTTGAACTTTTGTAATTTTTTTAGTCTCCATTTGTTTATTTGTGTACTGTTTTCCATTTTTTTTTCTACTAATTTTGGGTTTAGTTTTTCTTTTTTCTAGTTCCTTGAGGTGCAGGCTATCTTATCTACTTTATATCTTTTTTTATTCTTTTCTGATGTGGGCATTTATTGCTATAAACTTCCCTCTTGGTTCTTCTTTTGTTGTATTCCATAAGCTTGGTATGTTGTGTGGAATGAATTTGGAAGCCTTCCCTCCTCTTCAATTTTCAGAATAATTTGAGAAGAATTGGTATTAGTTCTTCTTGATGTATTTGATAGAATTCAGCATTTCTATTTGCCTCCAGAAATTTTTATTTTTAAATTTCTTCATTGACCTATTTGTTGTTCAGGAACATGCTGCTTAATTTTTATGTATTTGTATAGTTTCCAAAGTTACTCCTCATTTCTTGTTTTATACCATTGTCACTGGAAATAATACTTGACCTTGTTTTTATTTTTAAAAATTTATTTAAACTTGTTTTGTGGGTTACCATATGGTGTATTCTGGAGAATGTTCCACGTGCATAAGAGAAGAATGTATGTTCTGCTGCTGCTGAATGGAAAGTGCTATATACACCTGTTGGGTCCATTTTGTCTAAAGTAAAGCTGAATTCTAGTATTTCCTTATTAATTTTCTGTGGTTTATTTTTCCATTGTCAAAAATGGGTAATTGAAGTTACTTATTATTATTGTATTGCTATCTGTTTCTCCTCTCATGTTCATTAATATTTGATTTTTATATTTAGGAGCATGTTGGGGGTGGGGGGACGGTTGTGATTACTCTCAGTGGCAAAGGTACTATTTTCCCAGGAGACAGGGCACTGCTTCAGCTCAGGCACAGTGGGAGCAAGGTGGAGCAGCAACTGGGAGGGGTAGATGGAGCAGTTCCATGGCTGCTTGGCCTTGTGGGTTAGGGTATAGCAGCAACTCAACTGGAGGATGGCAGGGTACCTGGCAGGAGTGGTTCAGCAGTGGCTAAGTCTCAGGGATGGAAGGATGTCATAGCTACTCACCTCCAGAGCAGAACATACTCCAGCAATAGTTTCATTTCCAAGAAGGCATAGTATAGCAGCTGATGTGCCAGAGTGGGTGGGACATAGTGACAGCTCCTTCTCTGGGGGAAGCACAGCTGTGTGGACTCTAGTCAGCTTTCTCAGCTAGGCATAGTGCCTTTGAGGACTGCATAATGTGATTGTAGGTGTCCAAGGGGTTGACGAAGGCTGCTGGGGTCCCCTTACTTGCCTTTTCTTCACAGAAGTCCCTTTTGGCTCTGAGCTAGGGGTTGGGGTGGTGGTGACCTAGCATTTTCTCTCATTCCCACATGTGCCATCCTGGGTTTTTGTGCTCTATGGGGTTTGTTCTACTCCTCTGATGTACTTCAACACTCTTCTTTAGTTATTTTCATCAAACATTAGTTGTTTATTTATTATTTTGGCTGTCTTTATTGGGAAGGGGGACAGTGAGTACTAAGGGCTTCTAGTCAACCATCTTGCTAATGTCATTCCCCTGAGGATAAATTTTAAAGTTTATTTAGTGCCTTTTCTGCACCTATTGAGATATTCATTTGGTTTTTCTCTTATTTTTAAAAGATTAAAAATTACCTTAATTACTGCTCCTAGGCAAGACTAATTTGACCATCATGTATTATGGCTTTATATATCAATAGATTTAGTTTTCCATTGATCTGCATAAGATTTCTGTATCTATATTTATGAGTGAGATTGACATGTAATTTCCTAATTTTATAATTTAATATCTTGATGTTAATATTGAAGTGACGGTATAGGAAAGCAGACCTGTGCTGCTGAAACCCTGCACATTTATAAGAAAGACTTGTCTTCAGGACTAGCTCTTGGCCTATACCTGGGAAATGAACAATGAACCCTTGAAATATTCTGCCTGATGAGAGTGTTTTGCACGTCTCAGGCTTTGGGCCATTTGGTACCAGTTTGATTAGAGTTTAGAATAACAATATGATTTATGATGAATACCTGTTTTTGATCTACCGGTTGCTGGAGTCTGTGTATCTAATAAGTCATGCAAGTGCTATATGACTGCCTGAGAGGCCCTAATAAAAACCCTGGATGCCAAGGCATGTTTGGGCTTTCCTGGTTGGCAAAACTTGCATGCATTTTTATGCATTACTGCCAGGAGAATTAGGTACATCTAAGATACTCGAAGTGGACATCTAGAAGCTTGTACCTGGTTTCTCCTAGAATTCACCCCATGCTCCTTTTCCTTTTGCTGACATTACTTTGTATCCTTTTGTTGTAATAAACTGTAAACAAAAGTACAACAACTTTTCTGAGTCTTTCTAGCTAATAATTAAGGCTGAGGGTGGTCTTGGAGATCCCTAACAATGTTGGTTTCAGAACTGGAATTCACTGGAATAACACTGACTCACTGAAACATGTGAAACACTGTTCAGAAAATGGGAGGATGAAGGGATGGGGAATGACAAACCTTTGATGCCTGGATGACTACCAAGTCACCTATTGGACAGTAGCTGTACTGCAATCAGTTAGTGTTGGTAAAAGTTATCAATGGAATTTAGAAACAATAGCTCTAGCTACTGAGGAGTTGGCTCATTGGATCCATAAACAAATGCAAAATAATGAAAACAAGCTAAATATGCAATTCCTTGATTATTTTTATCCATAACAGCTAAAATGAAAGTAAAGGAGAGTGTGGGGATGGGCTCTGGCATTGTGCCAAGCTCAGATTTTGGCCTGCCTGAACTATGATCATTAGCTTCAGAGCTGTCAGCAATGGGAAAATGTATGTTGTTAAAAATAGATAATACCTTTACGACCTATGGTTACCAAGAAACTACTGAAACCATGGTGCATATTATAAAGAGTTCTCTCATTTTGTGGATTAATAAAATAAGCTTTATGAAAAACCTTTATTAAAGTGAAGGGTAGGAATGACTAACTTTGACGCAGTCTCCTTGGTTTTGAATGCTGCAAAATGACGGAGCATGGTTGATGAAGGACACACAACTTCCGTTAAACAATCAAGAATGACTGTACATTATGCAAACATACAATAGGATTTTTTTCCTGAAGGGGCAGCTAGCCTAGTGGATGAGATACAAGACATCATTAAGTTTGTTTATTCCGAGAAGGGGAATTGCTCTTTCCTTCCCTTAGAAGATAAATAATCACCCTAGGTGTAGTGTCTGATATGTTGCATATGCAAGGAATGTTGGATTGGTTTTATGATGATTGAGATGTTCATCCTCTTAATATTCCTCTAAAGCAAGTTATGGTAAATGCTGTGATTAAGAATACCCCTTTACATGAGTACTCTATGTGGACTGCTGCAAAATTAAACAAAGGTTCAAGAAGCCGTATCCTCTTACGGGACATAAAGATGTTAAGAAAATTAGAATAATTCACAAGAGAATGGAAAAGTAAAAAGAAATAGTTGAGTGATTTGTCTCAGCAGGGTACAAGTCTTGAAATAGTTATAAAGAATGTGTTGAATAAAATGGACATTGATGTGACATTAATGAATAAAGGTGTTTGGAGATTTGGTGGACAGATAGAAGTCACTTCTAGTCTCCCAACATTGAAGGACCCTAAATAAATCTCTGTTTACTCTAGTTTGGAGTAATTTTAAAAAACCAGAAGGCAAAAATAAGAATAATAAGTCTGACCTTAAATTACTGGGAGTGATGGTCTGGCAAATTAATATGGATAAGGATTGATAAATGGGTCAGGGTCTTTTGGTTTGACCCCTGGCTGGGACTCAAGACCGAATACATATGTATGAATAAATTGGTCAGGAGGTGGGAAAAAATATTTCAGAAGCTCCTTGACATGGAAATCCAATAAACTGTGATTTTGAAACCTGTTGGTGAAGTTCTAATGAGGGCTACAATTATAATGAGAGAATATAGAGATGCATTGTTTTGTGGAATTAGGGTAAAAGTTTGGAAGAAAATTGAAATGTCTAAACAGGGTATATCTGAAGTGGCTGTGTCTCTTTTACCTGAACATATTATTAGGATGGGCATTTTGTCTAACAGGAAAACCCTTTCTCTACCTAATACTGTAAAACAAAATGCATGTAAGTCTTTCCTTCAGATAGTATTAACTGGACATGCTAAATGGGAATTTATAGAATATGCCACATAAGCTGTTAGTCTGAAATAGTACCAGATACCTGGCAGACAAAAGATAGTGCAATATTAATTAATTAAATATTGATTAATTAAGGTTAGAGATAAGGAAAAAAGTTGGAGTACTGGAGAGACAGTCCATATTAATGAATTGAAGGAATTAATGTTGTTAAAATGTTCCTACTACCCAAAGCAATTTACAGATTCTATATAATACCTATCAAAATTTCAATAACTTAAAAATAGAAATAGAAAAAAATCCTAAAATTTATATAGAACCACAAAAGACTCAAAATAACCAAAGCAATTTTGATCAAGAACAAAGCTGAACACATCACACATCTTGACTTTAAAACACGTAACAAAGCTATAGTTATCAAAACAGTGGGGGTACTAACATAAAAACAGATATATAGATCACTGGAACAGCATAGAGAGCTCAGAAATAAAGTCATAAATATATGGTCACCTTATTTTTGGCAAAAGTGTCAACGCGTAATGGGGAAAGAATAGTGTCTTCAACAAGTGATTTTAGGAAAACTGAAAATCTGCATGCAAAAGAATGAAATTGGTCCCTGATTGTACAGCATATACAAAAGTCAACTAAAAATAAGTTAGACTTAACATAAGACCTGACACCATAAACTCTTAGAAGAAAACATAGGGAAAAAGCTTCTAGATATTGACTTTGGCAATGATTTCTTAGATATGACAGCAAGGCACAGGAAACAAAGGCAAAAATTAGACAAATGGGATTGCATCTCTCTAAAAAGTTTCTGTACAGCAGAGGAAACAGAAAATGAAGACAACTTAAATAAAACATTTGCAAATCATATCTCTAATAAAGGGTTAATATCCAAAATATATAAGGAACTCCTACAACTCTAGCCAAAAAAAAAAAAAACTAAAAGAAAACCATGATTTAAAAATAGACAAAAGAGTAGAAGAGATATTTCTCAAAGAAAGACATACAGATGGCCAACAGGTATATGAAAAAATGTTCAACGTCTTTAATAATTAGGGAAATGCAAATTAAAACCACAATGGGATAGCATCTCATTCCTGTTAGTATGGCTTCACACACACAAACACAAGATAAATACTAGCGAGGATGTGGAAACAAGAGAACCGTTGTTTACTGTTGCTGAGAATATAAATTGGTATAGCCACTAAGAAAACAGCATGGAAGTACCTCAAAAACTACATATATAGAACTCCAACATTATCCAGTAATCCCACTTCTGGTTACGTAACCAAAAAAAAAATCTGTCCTCTCATGTTTATTAAGGCATTATTCATAGTAACCAGTGAAGCAACCAAAATGTCCATAGATGAATGAATGGATAAAGAGGATGTGATATATACATAATGATGTAATATTATTCAACCTTAAAAAAGAAGAAAAATCCTGCCATTTCCAACAGTATGTAAGCACCTTGAGTACAGTACGTTAAATGAAATAAGTCAGACAGAGCAGGACAAAAATTACGTGATACCACTTATATAATAAATCTGCAGTAGCAAACTAAGTTGCCAGGAGTTGGGCCACTTGGTACAGGGAAGTATTCGTCAAAGGGTAGAAATTTTCAGTTACATAGGAAAAATAAGTCCTAGAGATCTATTGTTACATTATAGCATCTACAGTTAGAAATACTGTATTATCCTCTTAAAATTTTGCTAAGAAAATAGATTTCATGTTAAGTGTTCTTATCACCAAATAATAATATAATAAAAAACACAATTAGAGAGTGGGAGGAAACCTTAGGAATGGATGGATAGGTTTATGGTCTAGATTGTGGTGATAATTTCAGCAGTGTATATCTACAAACATATCAAGTTGTATACATTATTTACAGCTTTTTGTATGTCAAAAATTTTTAAAAAAGGAAGTGGTGTACTGGTATGATCACATTATCTGTACAATTGCCCTTTGTTTTTACTAGAATGTTAACAAAGTTATTTATTAACTTTCTTTTGAAATTTTGTGTTTTTCATATACAGTCATTTTCCTTCTGCCTGTCATTTATGTAATTTAGAATTTACGTTAGTAATACATGTGCTGTGATTAAATTTTTTAAAGCATTTGAGATAAAATATTTTGACTTTTTAATTTATTCTTTAAAGACGTATAATTTGCCAGATTTTTAATTCTGGATTGAGAGTTATTTTCTGAGAACACCTTGAACTACTATTCAACTGTATTTTGATTTTCGTTTTTTACTATTGAGGATTAGCTGTCAATCTGTTGCTATTCCTTTGAAGGTAATTTATCATTTTCTGTGATGCCTTTTAATATTTTCTCTGTCTCTGGTTTCTTGCAGTTTCTTTATAATGTGCCTTAGTTATAGATTTTTTTAAAGCATTCTGTCTGAGACATATTGCAGTTTTTGATCTGAGGATTTATGTCTTTTATTTGTTCTGGGAAATTATCAGTTTTTTTGAATATTACTTCTCCCTCATTCTCTCTATTATTCTCTTCTGTTATGCTTTCTCACTCTATTCTTCATGTCACTTTACCTTTATTTCATATTTTCTATTTCTTTGCCTTTTTGTTTTTCATTCCCAGTAATTTGTTCAGATAATTTTTTTCAAGTTCTTTAGTTTTTTCTAGTTTTTCTCTAATCTAGATTTTAACCTATCCATAGGCTTTAAAATCTATTATGTAATTATATTTCTAAAGTTTCTTTATAATTCATTTAAAATTACCTTTATATTTTTCATAGTTTCAAAAATTTCTTTTGTATATTAAAACATGTTAACCATACTTAATTATCTAAAAATTCTAAAATCATATGTCATTTTGAGTCTGATATTTCCATTTGTTATTTATTCTGGCTGTTACCTATAGTACTTTTGTGATTTTGATTGTGAGCTTGTGTTCCTTGAAAATATACTTGTGGTAATTCTTTGAAACCTGGGCTATATTGTGTTTCTCTACATAGGGTTTATATTTGCCTCTGTAAAGGTCTGAACATACTAGCACATAAAGACAACTTTAAAATTCATTTGTTACCTTCAAGTTTTACATATACCACAGTGTGGATTTAGGCCACAAACCTTCAAATCCATGTGAGAGTTTGCTTGGAGTTACAAAATTTTATGGGAGAATTTTCTCCTCTACCAATTGCCAAGTTTGAGGTTAACATTCTGTTAAAGGGCAGATTTAGCTATATTTCATCTTTACGTTGTGAATGTAGTCCTGGAACTAGGATTTTCTAGGGGGTTCCCATTAGATTGTCAGCATTGGACAGAATCTAGGTTTCTCTGCTGGCCCTCATTCTTCTTCAAAACATACACATCAAAACAAAAGCCAAGTTCCCTGAGATTTTGGCATATGCCATGTGGTGAAAATCAACATCAGAGCTGGTTTTATCTGTTAGATTCCAACTGTCACTCAATTTTTGATGTCTGATCAGTGCTTATTTCCTCACTAGTTCACTTACTCATTTTTTTCTTTAGATCCAGAATTTTTAGTTTTTTAAAATTATTATTATGAGGATTGCTGTATATTTATCAAAAGGAATTATGTAATATCATAATTTCTCTTTTATAAAATTTGGTATAATTCTGATTGTAGAGAGACATTAAGATTAAATTATATGGAAATCTTATTATAATTTTGATATATTTTATTCTAATCACATGCACACACATACACATGCACCCCATTTATAACATTGATTACCGTATAAAGATCATTTTGTCCTCTTAGCAAGCTTTCTTCAGAAACTTCATTCTTTACAGCTTCTTAACTTTCTTTTTACAAAAGTAATACATATTGAGTTAGAAAACTTAGAAAATATGGATAATGAAAGAAAGACAGTTAAAAATTACTACCACCTGTTTATAGCAGCTGTTATCATTTGATTCGATGACAAATATAAATTTATATTATACATGCTTTCTTGTAGCCTGCTTTTCTTCACTTAACGTATTGGAGATGCTTTTTCCAGTTATTACATGTACTTCCAAAATATTTAAAAAGATGCATAGTGTTCCATTTTATGTTAAAAAGATATTTTTAAAAACCAGTCCTTTATCTTTTAGACTTATGCCTTATAAAATTGTTATTTGTAAAATGTATATACTTCCTTTATATGCATTGAATAAAATTGAACTTAAGAACATTATTTTCTTTTTGTTATTTCATATAATGCAATAATAACTGTCCTTGCATACAATTATGTATCCACATCATAGATCATTTCCTTTGTATAGATTCCTGTAAGTAGAGTTGTGAAAACCTCAAACAGAAATGTTCCTAAATATCTTTGATGATTATTACAAATCATTGTCCAGAAAATTTATTCAGGTACCATTTCTGACCAGCACTTTTTGACTATTTCAAACACTTCGAGTTTTATGTTTTTCTTTCATTAATTATTAACTAAAAAATACTTTGCTTTTTATGTTAAAATAGTTGTAAAGAGGTATTTCACTGTTTACATTTTAATTTCTTTAATTATTAGGATATTTTCCATACACTGATAATGGTGTTTACATTTCTTCTGTTGCTAATTCTTTAATGAAATTACCTGTGTTTCTACTTGGTTCCCGTGCTTTTCACCTTATTTTGAGAATCTCCATTAAGTTTAACTTTAATTATATCTGTGAAATGTTATTTTTAGCTCCTTATTATTTGATGTTTAAAGGATATTTGGGCACCCAAAAACTTCAATCTTTACATACTTAATTTTTAATTTTGTGTTAATGTCATTTCTTCTATTGCATTTGACTGAGAAAGTCATCCCCCCATATTGTTGGCATTTTTCATTAAAAAATAATTTATATTCTAGCTGAAATATGTTTTAACCTCTGATATAAAATGTGGACCTGACTACGTTTTTAAACATATAACCAGCCCGAATATGCATTTTTAGCCATATAACCAGCCCAAATATGCTTGTATCATTTAAGTTAATTGGAATCAGGAAATCTGCCTTTTATGTTAGTATTTCACAAAGCTAAAATCACGTATAAAAAAGTGTCTTCTTCTACCTCTAACTTTGCATCCATTCATGTTTACGTACAAGATGGCTGCTCATCTTATTTTATATGCTTGCATCATTAAACAAAACACTACACAGATTTTATTTCTTCCTACATATTGGCAAACTTTCCCTTTTCTCTACTCTCATTTCTTCCTGGCCAGTTTTGCCAATTATAATATAGATTGCTTGTGGATGGATGTGTCTAAAGGATATTTATATCTGTGCACAGCTAATTCTAGTCACAGACCTAATGTCAAAATAAAGTAATCAGCATATATCCTGTCCCTTGCCTCTCTTCACAAGTGTTAGATTCTGTTGCAGGGAGCAAAAATAGAGCCCCTTTTTCTTTTGCAGTGACAATCCAAGTGAGATAACGGAGTGTTCAATTAGCTGAGCTAATGGAGCATCTCCCCCAGTTTAACAGCAAGACGGTTTTGAAGCCTTCATGCTTCCTGCTCAATTTCATTCTCTCTGATAACATTTTTAACTGCCTGAAGAATTCTCTTTAGTTAAAGGCTTTCTTTCTATACCTTATTAGTGGAGCAATATTTCAGCTAAATCCCATAGATGTCAACTTTGTTGGCATATAGAGGAACATTTAAGTGTTATGCATAGCACATTTCTCCAGTCCATCTTTACCTCTTCTGTCTTTGAATCCGTTCAGAGTTAGGGCAGACAGGCTGCCAACTGTGGGAGAAATTCTTGCCACAGTCCTTCCCATAGTTTGCTCCAGACCTGCTGTCTTCCTGGAGAGGGAGATTTCAAAAGTCAGAGAAGGAAGTTGAATTGTCACTTTCCTTGAAATATGCAGTGTTGACAGTGAGAGTGGTAATTAACAGAAAATAAGAAATGCAGACATAGCACTGGGACTCGTGGTTAGAATCCATTCTTTTAACTCTGCCAGTAATGTAGGGAATACGGAAGAACACTGGGTTTGCATTTGGAAGTTTTGAGTCTGAGAAGAGGCTCTGCCATTTAACTAACTGTAAAGGTTAACTCTCAGCCTCAGTTCCCTCACTTTTTTTTTTTTTTTTTTTTTCACATGGATAGTGTAAGAATAAAATGAGGTAACAAGTGAAAGTGTTTTGTAAACCCAAAGGATTGTACAAAATATAAAGACGTGTTATTGCCCTTATTCCTCAGAGAATGCAAACAATGAGAGAAGGAGAGTTTATTTGTAGACCTTTTCTAGGAAGGTTTGTGGATGAAGAGTGTTAGGAGGATGAGAGAAACAGAACAAGATAAGAATTACAGATGGTTGGTCATCCTGGAGACTAAGCCTCGATACAGGTCCTGCAGAACCTGGTCACAACATTTAGAACTTCATTTTGTTTGAAATAAGTAGCATGATAAGATGTTATTTTCTTGCTGAGTGAATGAGTCCTGAAATTCAAGCCTTTGGGAATAAGTTCATGGATCACTCTATTTTTCTGTCCATCTATTTATCCATTTATTCATCCAGATGTTTAACACGCATTTTGTGATAATATACTATGCATAATATACTATGTTAATCTCTATGATTAATCTCTATGATTGCAAACATGAAAAAGATAAGGTTTCTGCTTTGGAGAAGCTCAAAATCCAGAAGAGGAGATGTATAGCAATTACAGATGTGGGTGGTCTCTTTTTCTTAAATAAGCAAAACCTCTAAAGAAGGCCAGATGAATAAAACTAAACATGGTTTCTAGAGTCACTCTAGAAACTTGGGTAAACATTTAAAGGCTATTCAGTACCATATTGAGAGGCCCTTGACCATGCCCTCTTGTTTCTGTTATCAGGCTGTTTAGTTTTATTCTAATGTGGCTAGCACGTAATTCCTATTTCAAAACTTTCAGATATATTTTAACTTTTTTCTATAAAGTCAAAACCAATCCACTATCTGAAATAATTGTGCTTGAGCATCTTTTTTTTTTTTTTTGAGACAGAGTTTCACTCTTGTCGCCCAGCTGGAGTGCAGTGGTGCCATCTTGGCTCACTGCAACCTCTGACTCCTGGGTTCAAGCGATTCTCCTGCATGAGCCTCCCAAGTAGCTGGGATTACAGGCGTCCACCACCACATCTGTCTAATTTTTGTACTTTTAATAGAGACGGGGTGTAACTGTGTTGGCCAGGGTGGTCTTGAACTGCTGACATCGGGTGATCCACCCTACTTGGCTCCCAAAGTGCTGGGATTACAGGTGTGAGCCACTGTACCGGGCTGCTTGAGCATCTTTTGGTAAATAGGCCCAGTTACCAGACTCAACAAGAGTCTAGTGAAATAGGACTAAAGCAGGACCTTCCATAATACATGGATAGAGGGCAGGCTAATGATTAGTTTCCATTCAAAACATTTCCTTTGAGAATATGTTCTACATTTATTTAACAGGGTTGAAGGAAACTCAAGTAAGGCATGTTTTGTCGTGGTTTGTTACTTTCTATTCCAGGGAGGGGAGTTGATCATTTTATATTTGACTAGTTACACACAAATTCATGTATAGAGATCTAAGTTAACTGGCAACAAGTTTTAGATTTCCTGATGTGATAGTTTCTTAATCTTTGCAGTTTGGTACCTGCTTACCTGGCTTGCACTTAATGTGGCTCAGAAATGAGCTATGTATATTCTTATCTTTTATACTTTACCTCTCCTAATAGTAAAACTGTCATGCATTAGGGCACAATCATATTTCAGTCTTATCAGTATTATACCTCTTCCACTCACTCATCCTTACAAAATGTTTACTAAGCCACTAGAAAGTACAGTGGACTACACTTAAATTAGGCTTCTCTTCCTTTTTCTTCCCTCCCTCCCTTTCTCTCTTTTGCTTCCCTCCTTTCCTGTTCCCTCCCCTACCCTTCCTTTCCCTTCACTTCCCTTCCCTTTCCTCCTTCCTATAATGAGAAATTTTTATCAGAGAATATTTGAAAACTACATAAGAAAGTAAAAATTTCTGAAGAAGGTAAAGATTGTATTTTAATGTGTTTCTTTCTACTTGCTATATAAGTATATATCCATAGGTAAGTGTGTATGCATGCCTTCCAAAAATATGATTTTCTACCGTTTTGTAACCTTTCTTGTTTGTTTAAAATACAAGCATCTTTTTAAGAACTATTTTCTGCAACATAATTTCTTGTCTGTATTCCAGTGCATGGCTTTACTAAGGCTAATTTACCAATCCTGTGGTTATTTCTAAATTTACATTATAAACTTTTCTGAGACCTCATTTGATTAAGATTTTATGTATATAAATACTTTTTTTGTGTGTGTTTTTGAGATGGAGTCTCGCTCTGTCGCCCAGGCTGGAGTGCAGTGGCGCAATCTTGGCTCACTGCAAGCTCTGAATTCCGGGTTCATGCCATTCTCCTGCCTCAGCCTCCTGAGTAGCTGGGACTACAGGTGCTTGCCACCATGCCTGGCTATTTTTTTTTTTTTTTGTATTTTTAGTAGACACAGGGTTTCACCCTTTTGACCAGGATGGTCTCGATTTCCTGACCTCATGATCCACCCACCTCGGCCTCCCAAAGTGCTGGGATTACAGGCATGAGCCACTGCGCCCGGCCTATATAAATAATTTTATTTGAATATACATTCCTATAAATGGAATAACTAGAACAAAGAATATTCATATATGAGGCCTCCATTGGGAATACAGATCTCCAAATTCTCCTGCATAAATATACAAATTTATACTTCTTGCATATGTGTGCCTGCATCACAGTATCAAACTCCTGTTTACAAAAGAAGGTGACTCACAGTGTGTCTTATCTATTTTTAAACAAAACAACTTAATATTCATTATAGAAGAAAAAAATTAACTCAGTTTTACAACAAAGAAGTGTAACTTCCCTTTAATAAATATCAGTGGTCTAAAAAGGCAATCTAGTTGAAAAGATAAGTATTAATTATAATTTCTTCAATAATGTGAATTGATATGAAATGATAAATATGAACAAAAATTATTAATATCACAATTTTTTGATAGGAAAACTGACTATCAAAGAAGTTAAAGGTTTTGCAGAACATTGCATAGCTTGTTGGCAGTGGAGCCAATAAGAATTCAGGAGGCTTGTGCTCTTTCTGCTATATGTATACCTTACTCCATTCCAAATAGTAGCTTATTTAATACTCTACCTAATTCACTGATTTTATTTTTTTCATATATGAGAATGAAAGTGTAAAATGAGCAGGTGATTTGGACAGTCTTACCCTCTTATGTTTGGTAGAATCCCTGTGATACCTGTTCTCTACTATACATCAATTCTTTTTATGACTAGGGACTTCTTTTGATTTATGTATACTTCTGTAAAACTGAACAAGGGCATATATTTATGTATTCATTCAACAAATATATCTTGAGTGTCTCCTCTGTGCCATGTGCTATGCTATGCTATGGATAGAAAGCAAAAGTCAGATCTCAAGAAACTCATAGCCTATATGTGAAAATACTGATATGGGTAATTGCGATAAACTGGGATAGCCGCTCAGACAGAGACACACACTTGACTCTGGAAATACCAAGAAATATCTAACCTGCAACACACCTTTGTCTAAAATATGAGAAACCTGATATTCAATCCAAGTTGAATATTGATGGAGGCATGAACAAAAGCTATGTTCTGAAGCTTTAGTGTTGTGCTAATCGCAAAATTCATCACTTAATTACATTCTGTTTCCAATACACTGTTGTAAGGTGGCTATATGGATAGTGTTGAGTATGGTTTCTGAGATCAATTTTTTTTTGTCTAAAACCTGTTTTCCTCCTGGCTTGGGCAAATTTCTTATCTTTTTAAAGCCCCATAGTCTTCAGTTTTAAAATGGAAATAATGGTTGCACCCACCTCAAAGGGCTATTTTGGGGATTAACCGAAACAATCTATACAAAGTATGTTTTAACATGTTTTCTGTCATGTAGTCAATAAACAATATATGCTATTATTATCACTTCTCTCATATACTGTAAATTAATTTTATTGTAGACATGATACAGCTTTTTCATAGTAAGAGAACCACTGGGATGAAGGCTCAGAAGTGCATTGATTCTTACTCTTATTCTTGATGTGTTCACTTAATCTTCTTGGAACACCCATTTCTTTCTGGAAATTGGAGATAGGCCTGGAGAATGAGATTGGGCTACATGGTCTCATGGGTTCCATTGACATCTGCCTCATTTGTCTTCCCAATAGGCCCTAGCATTCTGCACTACTGTAACAACTGAAGACATTCTAAGAAATTAATCAGGCAAGAATAGCAGGTTAAGGCAGCCGACAGTGTGTTAGAAGCAGTTCAAGTCTAGAATGTGGAGGTCTTTAGATTGACAATAAGTACAATGTTCGCCAAAAGCTCTGACAAGCCTGATAAAGAGTTAATGGGACTTTAGGCTGGCACATAGACCATGGTGTCTTCCTTTTGTTCAGAGCCCATGTGGTGGCTGAGTCTAGTTTTGGGTAAGGAATTATGCAAGGCCAGTGTTGGCAAGGGTGAGATGGTCAGAGCGGAGGAATGGAGCATGGGAATGGTGAAGATTCTGGGAATCATATTGTGTGAAGAACTGGAGCTTGTGAATTTAGGAAAAGACAAATTCAAGGAGTAGAGGGCTGGAAGAACAGGGAATATTCTCTAACAGTTGAACACTTTGGCAAAGGGTTTAGATATACTCAGAGTGGTCCTCAGGCAGAACTATGGCTAATGGTGGAGGTTCCAGGGAGAAATATTTTAGTTGAAGTCAGCGATATAATTCTATACAATTAGAACTCTGTTTTTTTTAACTTATTTATTTAAACTTTTTTCTTTTTAAAAAATTGGTGGGGCCGGGCGCGGTGGCTCAAGCCTGTAATCCCAGCACTTTGGGAGGCCGAGACAGGCGGATCACGAGGTCAGGAGATCGAGACCATCCTGGCTAACACGGTGAAACCCCGTCTCTACTAAGAAATACAAAAAATAGCCGGGCGAGGTGGCAGCGCCGGTAGTCCCAGCTACTCGGGAGGCTGAGGCCGGAGAATGGCGTGAACCCGGGAGGCGGAGCTTGCAGTGAGCTGAGATCCGGCCACTGCACTCCAGCCTGGGCGGCAGAGCGAGACTCCGTCTCAAAAAAAAAAAAAAAAAAAAATTGGTGGATATACTTTAAGTTCTGGGATACATGTGGAGAACATGCAGGTTGGTTATGTAGGTGTACGTGTGCCATGGCGTTTTGCTGCACCCATCAACCCGTCATCTGCATTAGGTATTTCTCCTAATGCTATCCCTCCCTTTATCCCCCACCCCCCCAACAGGCCCCGGGGTGTGATATTCCCCTCCCTGTGCCCATGTGTTCTCATTGTTCCACTCCCACTTATGAGTGAAAACATGCCGTGTTTGGTTTTCTGTTCCTGTGTTAGCTTGCTGAGAATGATGGTTTCCAGCTTCATGTTCCTGCAACGGACATGAATTCATCCTTTTTTATGGCTGCATAGTATCCCATGGTGTACATGTGCCACATTTTCTTTATCCAGTCTATCATTCGTGGGCATTTGAGTTGGTTCCAAGTCTTTACTATTGTGGATAGTGCTGCAATAAACATACATGTGCATATGTCTTTATAGCAGAATGATTTATAATCCTTTGTATATATACCTGGTAATGGGATTGCTGGGTGAAATGGTATTTCTAGTTCTAGATCCTTGAGGAATTGCCACACTGTCTTCCACAATGGTTGAACTAATTTACACTCCCCCCAACAGTGTAAAAGTGTTCCTACTTCTCCATATCATCTTCAGCATCTGTTGTTTCCTGATTTTTCAATGATCAGGTTCTAACTGGTGTAAGATGGTATCTCATTGTGGTTTTGATTTGTGTTTCTCTAATGACCAGTGATGATGAGCTTTTTTTCATATGTTTGTTGTCCGCATAAATGTCTTCTTTTGAAAAACGTCTGTTCATATCCTTCACCCACTTTCTGATGGGGTTGTTTGTGTTTTTCTTGTAAATTTGTTTAAGTTCCTTGTAGATGCTGGTTATTAGCCCTTTGTCAGATGGATAGATTGCAAAACGTTTCTCCCGTTCTGCAGGTTGCCTGTTCACTCTCATGATAGTTTCTTTTGTTGTGCAGAAGCCCTTTAGTTTAATTAGATCCCATTTGTTAATTTTAGCTTTTGTTGCCATTGCTTTTGGTGTTTTAGTCATGAAGTCTTTGCCCATGCCTATATCAAAAAACAAAACAAACAAACAAAAAGGAACACAACATTTAGGGGTGTCAAAGTAAGTGTCAATATTATTTTTATATTTATAGACTCAATGTTTTTACATTGAAAGTAGACCTAAATAGTTTTGTTGTCTGTTTCTCATCCATTTCTAATATTTAAATATAATAAAGTCTAATTGAAAACATGTAAGAAGAAGTTTCCTCACATTGGAATTGCTCATCTGGGAAAAGATAATATTAACTCTGCCGTGATAAAATTGAGCTAAGACTAAGTTTTAATCCTTTGAAAATTATCTGTAAAGTCCTAGATAAAAGTCATCTTAAGAGAATATTATGCAAAGATAAAATTATCTTTCATAAATGAAACTTCTCACTAGAAGTCTAAGAGTTTAGGAAGCCAAGGTCCTGCTTTAATAATTTTTTAAAAATTACTTGGTTTATCTACTGTAGCCTTGTTGCCATAAGCACAGTGAATATCTACTTGGGTTTTGGTGACTGGTCTAAGTATAAAAGATTAGGAGGAATGAGCTTTCTTTCCAAAAATCTCTAATCAAAGAATGACTTCTGCTACATCCCTTGGAATAGAGCCACTGCTTCTGTATCCTCCCTTAAGAGGGAGAGAAAGAGATAGTACTAGAGTAATAAGAGTGTCTTTATGATTATTCTTCAATCTGCATATGGTCAAAACAAAATTTAGAAGTATTAGAACATTTAATAGGGCCTGGGGCTTCACAGCTCTGGTTATTGACTTCTGTTCCCTGACATTCTCTTTTTCTGACTTCTTTGCCTGGTGAAGATTCTCAAAATTGGTTTCAGCTATACTGTGGCTTTGTGCTACTTTTAAGTCAGTTAAGCATTACCAGAAAACATAAAAAAACACACAGGAAACAGCTGTAATTGCACATTGTTCACATTTACAAAATGTTCATTTCTACTTGGAGGAAGAGAAATGTGCTGAAGTATATATCATCAATTTAATAGGCAAAGTCAATAGGTAGATATTATGTCCTGTTAATGGTTGTGGGGGAAAACAGTCATCCTCAGTTGTTTGCTTCTGGGAGTGTAATTTGGTATATATGTCTGTATAAAGAAGTATAAGCTAGTACAAACATCGATTTGGCAATGTCCATCAAAAATACAAATGGGGACTTCTGACCATTGATTAATTCTACTTGATCTTATCTAACATCTTGAACATGTGTGAAATAATGTATGTATAAGAACATTCACTATGAATTGGTTGTTAAAAGTAAAATTTCTAAGATGTCAATAAAGTGAATGTTTGGTACTAGAAAAATTGGTGGATAAAATTGTTCATACTTATTGTGTGCAATATATTTTGGGTATATATACATTATAGATTGACTAAACCTAGCTAATTAATGTGTGCATTCTCTCACATAATTATAATTTTAGTGGTGAGAACACTTAACATCCACTGTCAGCATCTTTCAAGAATACAATATATTCTTATTAACCACAGTCACCATGTTGTACAATAGATCTCTTGAATGAATTCCTTCTATCTAACTGAAATTTTGTATCCTTTGACGAACATCTCTCCAACTTTCTCCCCTCCAACCACCCCAGTTCCTGGTAACTACCATTCCAGTCTCTAGTTCTGTGAGATCAACTTTTTAATATTTCACTCATAAGTGAGATTATGTGGTATTTGTCTTTCTGTACCTGGCTTATTTCGCTTAACATGGTGCTTTTTAAAAAGGTTTTTTGGTGGGGTAATAAGTAGTCTGCACTAGGAGTGCTTTCAGTAAAGATTAGGATCTCTCAAACCTGCTCCATGCAAAGAATAACTAGGCTTCCTCATAAAAATAAAGAGTTCTGGACTCTCCACTAGAGTTCTGATTAAGTAGATCAGAGAAATGTCATAGGTATAAGTAATTTTTATCCTGTGTATTATGAAATTTCTATGAGCAAGAAAGTTTGGGACTTTGCTGTTTATCTGCCAGGAATGTAATAAGACAGTTCTTCAGTTTGTTGGGAGTATTTTTTCTATGATATTGAAGACTCATTTTAAATTTCTGGTAGATTCTTAATATATTTAGCAATCAACTTTATTATAATCATTGTAGCAAAAATATTTTTAAAAACATGTTAATTTGATACACAGCAAGTAATATACCCATGTGGAAAATGTGTTTTATCTTGAGAAAATAATTTTAGAAAGTTTAGAAATAATTTAGCCCTCAATATTCAGGCTTGAAAAAAAGGCACATATTTTCATACTTTAAAATGTGATTTTCCTGTATGGCATCCCACAAAAATAAATGTGTTTTGCTAGTTAATATAATGGATATTTTAAAAAATGATACGCCAACGTTTGAAAGACATACAGGTTTACAGAATATAAACTATTAAAGTTTGAACAATTTTTATATCCAAAATTTGGAATATACTTTTTTTTGTATGATTGAGAAAAAATTAGTTCCTGACATTTTAGGCTGTGCAAATGATGGCTATTAGAGGAAACATCCCCTTTTAAATTATTGTTTTACAAGGTTAGCTACAGTAACCATCCAGGGACCTGTGTGCATCTGACTTTGTGTCAGGTTTATTTCTGTGATAATTGAACCAGCCCTGGAGTAGTGTCAGAAATTTTATTTTGCAAAATGAAGAAAAATGTGTTGAACTATAAACTAAGGAATCATTCAGAAATTCCTTCCAGTTATCAGTAACAAAACCAATTTATCAATGTAAACTATTACTTTCTTTTGCTTCCAGAGGAGGTAAAGTGGAAATTTAGAAATAAAAACACCAGCATTTATTCTGGAGAAACAATAGAAATGAGGAGGATTCATATGCTGGCCATTAGGTAAAACAAGGAAGCTTATGAGGTAGGGGAAGTGACAAGTAGGTAACTTAGAAGACAATGTAACAAATCGCCTCTGCAGTGCTGTCATGGTTTTACTGACTCTTAAGCTCTCTCAGATCACAAGTGTGAGGAAACTCAGGCAGCCTATTCAGAGAACCACCAGACAAAGAACTACAGTCACTCACTACAAGTCAGTGAGACACTGAAGGTTTCCAAGAACTTGAGACAGGATCCTTCTTCCCTTTCAGACACAAAACTCATGAAAGACCTTGAGCCAGAAGCAACCAGCTAAGCCCTTTCAGAATTCCTGACTAGAGAAACTGAGATAAAAACTGTTTTTTGGTTTAGATACTAAGTTTTGAGGTAACTTGTTATATAACAGTAGGTGACTAATACACTCATTTGCCCTCATGATCCCTTTATGTACCTCTCAGGTAGTCTTTTGGGCCCAACTTTTCTGTCCAACTTAATTATTGCATCTTTTAAAATAAATGTTTAGGTATTGAGAGATGGTTCAAGAAATATTTTAGAAGAGCTTTTAGAAAAATGTATACTCCCTCTAGTTTAAATCTTATCTCTGTTACGAAAATGAAGTACGCTACTATATACGGGAGAATCAAGAAGTACTTCTATTTTGTTTTCTGATATAATTAATTGTATATATGGGGTTAGTAAAAATGCTCTTATTATTTAATATAATTTAGCTGAAAACACCCTAAATTATACATTCCAATGAATTCCAATTTACCTTGTCTTTATATAACTCAATTACATATTATACTTTGAGAGATGATTAGAAAGAAATCTTGAGATTCTTGTGAAATGCCTTTTTTTCCCACATATTACCAGGAGAATATTTTTGCTGCATTTAAGATATCTTATTCTTGGCAAGAGTATTCTAAAAGTGATGGTGTGCCCTTCTCAGTGTATCATATCAAGGATTACATGAAATCCTTATTTTTCATGGTTGATAATGCCAGCTTTGATCTCTTAGTTGAGGTGGGGTCTTTAGGTTTTGTTAATATATTGTTTTTTTATTATGCAATTTATAAGTACTTTGAGAATATGAAAATATAGTACTTCTGATCATATATTTGCCCATGAATCACAGTTTACAATAATTATTACTGTGGTGTTTGCCAAATGGTGATTTTCTATTACTGTCATTCCTTCTACGGTTATTAATTGGAATTCTACTATAAAAAAGAGTGTTCCTTTTTCCCTTTAGCTTATGTATTCAATTATATATAAAGGAATTCTTTGGTACTAGTTTTGTAACTTTCTTGAAAATATGAAACTATTTCAAAATAAGAAGTTAGAAAATAAAAATCTTAAAATCTTTTAATTTTCAAATGAAGAATGCATAGAGGGAATTTGTAACTTAATGTAGAGTAAGCCCATTTTATAAATTCAGGTATTTTCAAATATTATGTGCATCACTGACTATCGTCAAAATCATTAACTTTATCAATCCTGACAATATAATCTCTTGTAGAAGACAATCATTGCATATAGAAGTTTTAGCTAAATATCTTGATGGTAGACATTCGCCTCAGTTATTAGGATTCATCCTTGTAAATTTTCTCTCAGTCTGTGCATTTCCCGCTTGTATCTCCAAATGGTAAATAATGAAAAAATTCATTTCAAAAAAAATGTTCAAGAAGGACTGTTGCTGACTCTCTAATTTTATCCCAGTTTTTCCAATGCTAGAATAAACACAAAAAAATAGAGAAATGGCCAAACAAAGAACTTTTTTTAAAGTTTGTATTTTGAAGTCTCTAATTTTCTTATTCTAGATTCATATACTGTGAAGAAAACCAGAATTTATTGAGTTTGTGTCATACAGCTGACTCTATTTTAGGTATTTGCTCATATTGTAGACAATATTAATCGATACTGATGGCATTTTCACATTTATAAGATTAATGCCACATTCACCTTTATAAGATTAAAGCAACTTAAAAATACTTTAGGTTCAGGGGGTACATATGCAGGTTTGTTACATGGATATATTGCGTGATGCTGGGGTTTGGGCTTTGACCGAACACATCACCTGAGTAGCGAACATAGTACCCAAGAGGTAGATTTTTTTTTAAACTTTCCTCCATTTCCTCCCTCCCTCCTCCCTTTTTGGAGTACCTAATTCCTATTGTTCCCATCTTTATGTCCACGCGTACGCAATGTTTAGTTCTTACTTATAAATGAGAACATGCAGTATTTGGTTTTCTATTTCTGAGTTGTTAGGATATAATGGCCTCCATCTGCTTCCACGTTGCTGCAGAGGACATGATTTCATTCCTTTTATGGCTGCATAGTATTCTGTGGTGTATGTGTGCCACATTTTCTTAAAAACGATGTTTGTGATGAATATTATTAATATTATTTACATTTTATAGATGAGAATGTGGAATCAGAGGAGTTAGTTATCTTCTCTATGTCTCCAGCTAGAATTAAGAGAATCCCAGTTTGTAAACCCCATGGTTTTTCCTTTTTCCTAAAATATCTGTGTCTTTTTATTTCTACAAAGAATGTGCTTAACTAAGTTATGCATCCCAGCACTTTGGGAGGCCGAGACGGGCGGATCACGAGGTCAGGAGATCGAGACTATCCTGGCTAACACAGTGAAACCCCGTCTCTACTAAAAAAAATACAAAAAAAACTTAGCGAGGCCGAGGTGGCGAAGCCTGTAGTCCCAGCTACTCCGAGGAGGCTGAGGCAGGAGAATGGCGTGAACCGGGGCCGGGCTTGTAGTGAGCTGAGATCCGGCCACTGCACTCCAGCCTGGGTGACAGAGCGAGACTCCGTCTCAAAAAAGAATTACAATAATTCTCATCTGTATCTTGTGTCTTTGTTTTCTAATACCTTTTATTTTACTAAGTTCTTTGGTTCCTTTTCAGATTCACTTTATTATTAATTACTTGCTCAAAGTGGAAGTTGGAACAAATAAGTTTTCTCTAAATTTAGTTTTGATGGGGATGTTTTACAGGAATAGTAATAGAAAGGAAATGGAGATCTTCATTCCTGTGTTTATGGTTGCCCAATATTATTAAAGGCCGAGTATGTTTAATATAAGTATAGCTTCTATTCTTTGCAATATATGTTGCAAAAAGTGTTTCTTTGGCGGGGGGTGGGGGGGGGGGGGGGGGGGGGGGGGCTAAGTAACACATAGGAGGAAAAAATAAGCTGAACCTGCTTTCTTTTACCGGTAATATTAGTAGCTCTCTCTGCTTTCAATTGACTGGCGTTGATCAGCTAAGAGGTGCCCAAGGTCATTGTCCACGGGACAATTCCTTTGTCTTGGGAAGGAAGTCTCAGGAAGCTTTTTCAGTCTGTTTGGATACTGTTTTTCAGTCAGTTTGATGAAGTAGCAGCACTGGTTGTTTAGGGAAAAAAAAAGAAATGGGACTACATTATTATATTAGTTTGTTCTCACACTGCTATAAAGAACTACCACAGACTGGGTAATTTATAAAGAAAAGAGGTTTAATTGGCTCATGGTTCTGCATGCTGTACGGGAAGCATGGCTGGGAAGGCCTCAGGAAATTTATAATCATGGTGGAAGGTGAAGGGGAAGTGGGTACATCTTACATGGCCAGAGCAGGAGAAAGAGCGAGAAGAGGGAAGTGCTACACACTTTTAGACAACCGTATCTCATGAAAACTCACTATCATGAGAACAGCAAGGGGGAAATATGCCCCCATAATCCAATCAGCTCCCACAAGGCCCCTCTTTCAGCATTGGGGATTACAATTTGACATGACATTTGGGCGGGGACACAAATTCAAACCGTATCAATTACTAAAGACATTTGTAGTGAGGTGTTACAAGGGATTTTTATAAATGACAAGGGACACAGTTGGAAGGAGAAGATAGAAAGTAGGGGAAATATTTCAGATAATTACACATTTTGATGCATAAACCTGTAGGTGAGTGACAGGTCCGATCCATCAAATTATTACTCGTGATGAAGCTGAGAAAGGGCCATCTGAAAAACCCAAAGAAACTGTCTGTATGGCAGTCTTATTTAGATGACACTTTACTGACAGTGTATTTTCATCTCATTATGTTTAATGAACAGGAATAGTCTGTAAATAAGGAAAATACAAATTTCCAAAGAGCCTAGTCAGGATTCTCACCAAAAAAGGACATCTTCATGGTAACGATACAATCATGCCAAGTCTCTTGTGTAATTGATTCATGGTTCATTCTCTTCCTTTGTTCTTTTGCCTATGCTGTGTCTCCTCTTCTCATTGATCTTTAAAAATGTGCATATTCAGATAAGAGATATGATCCTTGCTTCTTAGAGAAGAAAATTCATATTGTACTCTCCCCTTTCAAAAACAGATGCTTGTTAAAAGATTAAAGATACAATACAAATTCCAAATACATTTGTGCAGCTAGAAACAAAATATTCTATTAAAGATGATGCTTTTCTTTTTAAAGTATGGATGAGTATCCAGGGCTTGTTTTTCACAGTCATAAACTATGCCTTTTTTAGAAGTTGAAAGTATTATGAAGGCAAGGACAAAATATTTTAAATTAAATTATCTATAGTACTTTGTACACAGCAGTCCAATAAATATTTGTTGACACCGATTAATGCCTTTGTGTGGAGCCAATGAATTAATGTGTAGCACCTTCAGGAATTAAAGAATTGCTGAATTAGATTTTTAGCAAAAAATAAATAAATTGGTGAGGTAATGAATATGTTAAATAGCTTGATTAAATCTTTCTATAATGTGTACATAGATCAAAGTATCACATTGTACCCTCATAAATATACATAATTATTACTTTTTAATTAAAAATAAATAAATTTTAAAAATTAAGATACAGTGGCTTAGATCTTAAGAGTTATTCATAGCATGCAGGCAAATGGCCTAGTGTCCCAGTCTTTATTCTCTTTCTATCTGAATCATCCTGTATTCTCTTAAAAATGTAGGACTCTGATGACACTGTTTATTTCCCATGTAGATCACAGCAAACCTTTTAGAACTAAATGAACAAAGACATGAATCAGAACATTAAGCATATTCTAGACTCTGAGTCTGAAAGAAATGGACATTCTAGGTTATAAATCTTAATTGGATAAAATAGCAGTCAGCCAACACTCTTAATTTTGAAAAATGTGCAATAACAGAGGGTGTTACAAGTGCATGATAAATAAGCCACTCTTAGGACATCCTCTGAGAAAAACATCACTTGAAAATTCAGAGTTATAACTTGGAGTAATTAGAGAGAAACACACTGGTTTTCAAAAGTGTCCTTAGAATAGGCACTTTAGCTTTCCCTGTAATTTATTGGATTTGGAATGTCTATTCAATCTAATAATTCAGACAATATTTATGGAATGATCTCTCCACATTACGAACCAGGTGACCAACAAAGATGACTGTGTCACACTTTGCCTTTTTAAAGGAGCACATTATCTCAAAGAAATGTATCTAATTAAAATGCTTATTATTGTATGAAATGATATATACTCATCAATGTACATTTCAGGGAAATGTAGAGAAGACATTAGGATAAAATTCTTACAAAACTAAACAGGTTCTTACCATATGATCCAGCAATTGCATTCTTTGGTATTTTTCCAAATAAACTGAAAACTTCTGTCAACACAAAAACATGCACATGGATGTTTACAGCCACTTTACCCATAATTGTCAAAACTTGAAAACAACCAAAATGTTCTTCAGTAGGTAAATGGATGAATACGCTGTGGTTCAGACAGACAATTAATTATTATTCAGTTTCAAAAGGAAATGAGCTATGAAAGACATAAAGAAACATTAAATGCATATTACCAAGTGAAGGAAGCCAATCTGAAAGGGTTACATACTTTATGATTCCACATATATGCTATTCTGGAAAAGCCAAAACTATGAATATAGTAAAAAGATCAGTAGCTGCCAGGAGGGAAGAGGAGAGGGAGAGATGAATAGGTTAGGAACACATAAGATTTTTAGGGCAATGAAAATACTTTGTATGGTATTACAGTGGTGGATACATGTCACTGTATATCTGCCCAAACCCATAGAATGTATAAAACCAAAAGGGGATGCTATTGCAAACTGTAGACTTTGGGTTATAATGATTTCTCTGTATTTGTTCATTGATTATAATAAAAATACTACTCTGGTGTGGAATACTGATAGTGCAGAGGTTCTGCATGTTTGGGGCAGCGGATATGTGAAGACTATACATTTTTGTCAATTTGGCTGTGAACCTAAAACTGCTCTAAGAAGTTCAGCCTATTAAAAATGACCAGACATTTAAAAGAAAATCTAGTAAAGACCAAAATGCATTTGTATTTCTACACTGGGAATACTTACCCAATACCAACTTTTATGCATACCCCTTTACTCCCCAAACAACAACAACAAAAAACTCTCTCCAAGTTCTTCTACCCAACCACTGGCGTGTTTATGAGATTTGTCTATTGCATTCTGGTGTTTTCTATATATAATTTATATACATGATTGAAATCATGTTATTTGTATATTTTTAGCCTATAATAGCTCAAGGGGACATATGAAGGAGGATTACAGCAGATAAAAGATTACACGCAAGAAGAATGATGGGTATAAAAGAAGGGTTGGGCATCAGATTTCGATGGTGAAAGTCAACTTTTCTTTGGGAAATGAGGAAGAAGGAAAGTGAAATTCAATTTAAGAGTCCTTTCTAATCTGAAATATGTTGTTGGAAAGTTAAGTTAGAACCTGTATTAATTTCCTAAGGGTTGCCATAACAATTACCATAAACATGAAAGGTATCAACCAACAGAAAGTTACTGTGTCACTGTTCTTTGCACTAGAAATCTGAACTCAAAGTGTCACTTAAGTGCCAGATGGATTCACAGCCACATTCTACCAGAGGTATAAGGTAGAATTGGTACCAATTTGATACTATTCAAAAAAAAAAAAAAAAATCAAGGAGGAAGGAGTCCTCCCTAACTCATTCTATGAAACCAGCATCACCCTGATACCCAAACCTGGCAGAGTCATCCAAATAGGAAAAGATGTCAAACTATCTCTCTTTGCTAATGATATGATTCTATACCTAGCAATTCTAATGACTCGCAAAAGCTCCTGGAACTGATAAAGGACATCAGTAAAGCTTCAGGATGCAAAAATCAATGTACAAAAATCAGTAACATTTCTATACAACAATAACATTCAAGCTGACAGCCAAATCAAGAACACAATCCCATGTACAGTGGCCACAAAAAGAATTAAATACCTAGGAATAGATCTAGTTAAGGAGGTTGAAGATGTCTACAAGGAAAGCTACAAAACACTGCTGAAAAAAGTCAGAGATGAGAAACAAATGAAAAAACATTTCATGCTCATGGATCGAAGGGATTAATATCTTTAAAATGGTCATATTGCCCAAAGCAATATACAGGTTTAATGCTATTCTTATCAAACTACTGTCATTTTCCAAAGTTAGAAAACACTTAAAAATTTCATATGTAACCAAAACATAGCCTGAATAGTGAAAACAATCCTAAGCAAAAAGAACGAAGCCAGAGGCATCACATTATTCAATTTCAAAATATACTATAAGGCTAGAGTAACCAAAACAGCATGGTACTGGTACAAAACAGACATATGGACCAACAGAACAGAATAGAGAACCCATAAATAAAGTTGCATGTCTATAGCCATCTGATCTTCAAGACTGACAAAAATAAGCAATGGGGAAGGAACTCCCCAGTCATTAAATAGTCCTGGGATAACCAGCTAGCTATATCCAGAAAAGTGAACCTGTACCCCTAGCTTTCACCACACACAAAAATTAAGATGGATTTGATTTTAATATAAGATCTCAAACTATAAGAATCCTAGAAGAAAGCTTAGGAAATCCCATTCTGGACATCAGCCTTGAGAAACAATTTATGACTAAGTGCTCAAAAGCAATTGCAATGAAAATAAATTTTGACAAGTGGAACCTAATTAAACCCAACAGCCTCTGCACAGCAGAAGAATCTGTCAACAGAGTAAACAGATAACTTACAGAGTAGGAGGAAATATTCACAAAATATGCATCCAGAAAATATCTAATATCCAGAACTTATAAGGAACTTAATTCGACACTTAAAAACCAAATAACTGCGTAAAAAGTGGGCAAAAGACATGAACAGACACTTCTCAAAAGATGACATACAGGCAGCCATTGAACATATGAAAACATGCTCAGCATCACTAATCATCACAAAACAAGAATCAAAGCCACAATGAGATACCATCTCACACTAGTCAGAATGGCTGTTATTAAAAAGTCAAAAAACAACGTACAGGTTTACAGAGAAAAGGGAATGTTTATACACTGTTGATGGAAAAGTAAATTAGTTCAGCCACAGTGAAAAGAAGTGTGTGTATATACTATTTAGATAATAAAAAACTGTTAAATATTAGAAACTGTTAAACTTTTTACCAAAGTGACTGTGCAGTTTTGCATTCCTGCCATCAGTGTATGAGAACTCCACTTACTTTACGTCCCCATCAATACACAGTATCATCAGACTTTAATTTTAGTTTTAATTTTAGTTATTTTAATAAGTGTGCAGTAGTATCTCTTTGTGGTTTTAATTTCCATTTACCTGATGACTAATGATGTTGAGTATCTTTTTGTATATTTTAGTTTAATAAACTTTTGTTCAAATCTTGCTCATTGTTTGTTGGGTTGGTTGTATTCTTGTAATCAAATTGTAAGATTTCTTTATGCAGTGTGGAAACAAGTCATCTGTCAAATACATGTAGTGTGATTTTTTTTATTCTTTAGCTTTTCAGTTTTTAACTGAGTGTTGTTTTTGGATGAAGTCTAATTTATTATGTTTTTCTTTTATAATCTGCACTTTTCTAAGTTCTACTTTGGAAATTTGAGCCTATCCCAGCATCACAAAAGTTTTCTGCCATATTTTCATCTAGACATTTTCTAGTTTAACCTATAGTCTTAGGACCATGATGCACATCAAGCTATTTTTTGTGTGAGATATAATGTAAGAATCAAGGTTTACTTTTTTCAAAGTGGATATATAATTTTTCCATTACTAAATGTTAAGATAATATTCTTTCCCCATTGAGTAACCTTACACCTTTGTTCAGAATCAATTATCATATGTGTATGAGTGTATTTTGGACTCCATTCCATTTCTCTCTGGATATTGCTGTGCCAATACCATATTGTCTTGATTATTACAGCATCATAGTGAGCCTTGAAATCAAGGACAGTCAGCTCTCTGTATCTTTGGGTTCCAAAGCTTTGGATTCACCAAATGTGGATGAAAAATACTTGAAAAAAATTTTGTACACTGAACGTGTACTGATTTTTTCTTATTATTTTCTACCAGTACAGTATAACACCTGTTTACATAGCATTTACATTATATTAGGCATTATAAGTAATCTAGAGATGATTTAAAATATGTGGGAAGATGTACATAGGTTATATGCAATTACTGTGCCATTTTGTAAGAAGTACTTGAGCACCTACAGATTTTGGTACTCATGGGAGGTCCTAGAACCCATTTCCCATGGATACCAAGGGGCAACTGTAGCATAAGTTCCCCAATTTTGTCCTAGTTTTTGATAATTATTTTAGTTATTCTAGATCTTTTCATTTCCATACAAATATTAGAATCAACATATACATTTCTTTTAAAAAAGTCTCCTGAGATTTTTTTAGGAGTAGGAGGGATTGCCTTAAGTCTATAAATCAATTTGGGAAAAAGAAATTCAATTTTAACAATATTGGTTCTTCAGTTCAATGGAGATGGTATATCTCTATTTAGGTTTTCTTTAATGTATTTTAGCCAGGCTTTACAATTTTCAATGTACCCATACTATAAAAACCTGCTGTATATCAAATGCATTTCTAAGATAACTGTATCGGCTGTTACTGTTTTAGTTGTTAAACAAATAAAATAATTATATTTTCTGTCTTTTAAGTAGCAAACTTACTGCGAAGTCCTGAATCATAGGAGCTGACTACACCAAATGTATTTCTAGGTATCACTGCTGATAAGGTTCCACTTTGAAGGGGACGTGATATTTGAACTCATAAATGTTGGATTAATATTTATTTAATGTACACTTACTGAATGCCTAGTATACATTAAGCATTATTTTAGGTGCTGAAGTTATAGCAGTAAGCTAAAACAGAATTCCTCTTTTTATAGAGCTTGAGTTTTGAACTTTTATAAGGGAGGTAAATCATTGATATGTAAAGTTTATTATATAGTTGGGTAATAATTTAAAGCAAAAGGGGTGTGCAAGATCAAATCATTAAAATGTGAAACAAAAGGATACTGTGAATATAATATTTATTAATGGAGAAGAGACTTTAGAATCTTGTCATATAAATATTATAAGCTTTATATAGAGTTATGCATTAACATTTTTCAAAATCTGAAATTGAGAGGATGAATGAATCTAAAACATCAATTATTTCTTAATAGTAGGTTTGAGGGAAAACATTGGTAGTATATTAGTTTAAAACCTATCCAGTAGTATTAGTCATTAAAATGTTCACAATTATGCAGACCTGACATTTAAACATGTGGAATAAATGTACTGGAAACTATAAAGTGATTCACCCAGGGTTCAGCCTTAGAGTTTAAAAGGATGTCATCATAATTCAACTAACATTATTTTGTTAGAGTTATGTCTAATTTATCCTGAACCACTAAATATGTAATTAGTGAGAGTGAGAATGGTTTTGGCTGTGGTGGTTTGTAATAAAATGTGCTAGAAAACATAAAACTGAATAGCATATTTGACATTAAAACTAGGGAAAAGCAGCAGAATACTGGTTTTGTCATACTATCCTTAGTATCAGGAATTTTCAGGAGGGAAACCCTAATGTTGCTAAAATTATCTACTTAAAATTATTTCTCCATTCATAATTTTCAATATAGATTTAATATTTTATAAGTGATGCTTTCAAATTCATTTAGGAATATGAACTATTTTTAATGAATATATGTTACCTAGTATATGTAATTTGCTAATTTTATTACATAAATTATTTCATCTAATCCTATTACTAACTCTATAAGGTAAGTACTACCATCACTCCATTTCATAGATAGGAAACTAAAATTGAGGGAGGCTAATATATATTCATGGTTGCACAGCTAGTGAGAGAGAGTGAGAGCGAGAGCAAGAGCGAGCGAGCGAGAGAGAGAGAGAGAGAGAGGTCACGCCATTGTTTGGACTCAGGCACAATTAGTTTTAAAGCTCCTGTTCTTCAACACTGCACAACTCTAGTCAACAATTACTCTGTTGCATAGTGAATTAACAATAGTAGAGGTTATGGAATTTGTTCCTTTAAAAATGAATGTTTCAGAAATAAGCCCTAAAATATATATCTTTACCAGTAGCTTTGCTTAAGGAGTTGAAGGAAATAATATAGAATGTCATGCAGAATGTAGTTGACTGGTTATCTTAACTGCTTCTCTTAAAGAACTAGGAATCACTTCAATGTTGTTATCCATTTAGAAGGGAATAGTTCTGAGTATCTCTTATGGAACTGAGTTTTAGTATTTTTGGTTTTTATAAAATACAGAACTATAAGTTCAAGTTAGTTGTAAAAACACAAGGATAAAGTGAAGTTGAGAAATCTCTGTATAATTGTTGTTACTGTACTTGCAGAAAAATAATGCTATCAGTGCTTTGCATGAGAAAAATACAATTAAGAATATATAAATATACTGCTTTAAGGAAATTAAATGAAAAACACAACATTAAAACACAATAAAAGTAAAGATATATAATTAAAAGTAGGAAATTTAGAAGAAATTTTATTTAGCCTTAAAATAATACTGTGAAGGCTGGGCACGATGGCTCATGCCTACAATCCCAGCAGTTTGGGAGGCTGAGACAAGCAGATCACGAGGTCAGGAGTTCAAGACCAGCCTGGCCAACATGGTGAAACCCCATCACAACTAAAGATACAAAAATTAGCCAGGTGTTGTGACAGGCGCCTGTAATCCCAGCTACTCGGGAGGCTGAGGCAGGAGAATCACTTGAAACCAAAAGGCGGAGGTTGCAGTGAGCCAAGATCATGCCATTGCACTCCAACCTGGGCAACAAGAGTGAAACTCTGTCTCAAATAATAATAATGTGGAAAGGTTTATTAATATAAAAAAATAGAAATATTGGTTTGAAAAATGTTACATCTGGGAATAATGAAAGTGCTTGTTTCTATTTTGCTGAGAATACAAAAAATGAGATTAAATGAATACAAAGAATGAAAGTACTTGTTGCCATTTTGTTAAATAGAAATGTTTTTAAAATTGAGGGAAAAGATTGATGAAAAAATGGGGAATTGTGTCAAATTTTAGGTTCAAGGTAATATATTCAGGGAAGGATCTTATGAATACTTCTGTTGCTCAAAAAAGATTTATATAGGGCTGGGAATAGACTAGTGCAGATCCATCAAGAGTACATTATCAGTAGAGGATACTTTTGAACACGGCATAGAAGATTAGGAAAGGACACGCAGAAAGTTAAAGAAGAAGATATTCAGATGAATAACAGGAGAGGAGATTTATATGGTGACTTCCATATAAAGTGGAAGTAGTGACTTTGAAGTGCCTTTAAAAACAGAAAGATAGCAAGTCAATTGTTTTTCATATACGTTTAAAGTAACAGAATCAAAAGCCTGGGATTAGGAAATAGTGGAGGAGTGAGCTACTGTTCCACTGTACACAGGGAGGATGAATGCAAAGGGAGGTAGGTGCAGATTTATGCATAATGCAGCATCAACGCTTCATGCTAGACTGATGAACTACACTTACTAATTAACTAGACATGGAGTTTTAGAGGCTAAGGTAAACATGGATATTTTGCATATCTGTGTCCTGGATCACAGAAAACCAACATAGTCTCAGCAAGATAGAAGACTAAATCAGTTTCTTGGAGCTCATGGAAGAAATTAGCACAACCATTTTCTTCCAGTTGTGATGAGTCCAACATTTGGCTTGGGAAGACACTTAAGCTGTATCCACTTACTTCTGATACTGAGATCTCATCCAGACAAAATATCTGTCTGGAAGGCAGCAGTGTAGCTGGCAGAAGTTTGGAGTCCTCAGTAGCAGTGAGGGAGCCCATTTGTAGGTCAGAGTCCGTGGTGATTTTATGCTGAAATAATTTAATCAGAGCAGTTCAAAAGTCATTTCAAAGCTGAAGTGTAGTAGCTAGGGATTTAGGTTTAGAAACTGAAGAAATAGAAGCTTCTTTTGTAAAACAAATTATTTTATTCTGGTAAGAGCACAATCTGAGTTCTACCCTCTTAACAAATTTTATGTGTACAGTATAGTATTGTTTAAGTATCATCTCGTACAGCAGATCTCTTGCTTAACTGAAACTTTATGCTTCTTGATCAGTAGGTCTCCATTCCCCCTCCACCTCTGCTTCAGCAACCACCATTCCACTCTTTGATTCTCTGAATTTGAATATTTTAGATACTTCTTTTGTCTTTCTATGACTTGCTTATGTCACTTAAGATAATATCCTTAAGGTTCATGCATGTCATCCCATACTGCAGAATTTCCTTGTTTTAAGACTGAATAATATTCCGTTGCATGTATATACCACATTTTCTTTATCCATTCATCTGTCAAAGGACATTTAGGTTGTTTTTACATCTTGGCTATTGTGAATAGTGCTTCAGTGACCATGGGAGTGCTAATATCTCTCTGAGATTGTGATTTGAATTTTATTGGATACTTAGAATTGAGATTGCTGGAAACTTCTTTTTTAAAGTTGAATGACTATTTTGAGCACCCTTTCTCAGAGCCCTTTGCCAATTCCTGTGTAGTGCAAAACTCCAGCAGGTAAACCCCACATGTAGACATTGTTATGAAAAGTGTCTCCCAGAGCTGCATAGTACCCTGTCATTCAGTCAGGATGAAAACAAAACAACAAACCAAAACAAATCTCAGCCATTCTAACTCTACACCCCTTTCCCTCTAAGGCCGTCTGTAAATGCTAGGGAATGGCAGGGGTCAGCCATCTGATTTTTTGTGTTTTTTTTTGGAAATGGAGTCTTGCTCTGTCACCCAGGCTGGAATGCAGTGGTGCGATGTTGGCTCACTGCAACCTCCACCTCCCGGGTTCAAGCAATTCTCCTGCCTCAGCCTCTTGAGTAGCCGGGACTACAGGCGCACACTGCCATGCCCAGCTAATTTTTTGTATTTTAGTGGAGACGGGTTTCACCATGTTGCCCAGGCTGGTAGAACTCCTGAGCTCAGGCAATCCACCCGCCTCGGCCTCTCAGAGTGCTGGGATTACAGGCGTGAGCCACTTCGCTCGGCCGGACCCGTCTGATTTTTTAATGTAGTTTGCTCATTCTCACATCTCTGAAATATTATCTGATGGTACTTTGCTCAATGATCCTTGCAAGTCTGGCATGTGATAAATACTGTGAGGGAAGCTGTATAAGGCCCCCTGCTGGAGGCAGGAATGAAATTAGAGCCCATAATTGGTAGATAAACTTTGCTCATATTAGGCCTCTCAAAGTTTTTTTTCCTAAAGGTTTTACCTTTACATGACTAGTCATTTTTTTTTAATTAATTTTTTTTTGGACTCTGGCAGTAGCATTTGGCAGCACCTGCTGGTAAATTAAGTAGAAGTTGACAATGTGACACCTGAAGTACTCATCTTTTATGTTAATCTTGTCCTGGTTCAGTAATGTTATAATTTTATAAAATTGTGTTGTAATCTAGTGTTAACTCTGAGCTGAAGCTTAATGTAGAAATGACTGATTTTGAGCCCATACATTGTTTAAAACCGTAATTATAATCATTATTTAGTAGTATTGCATTTCTGTTTCTTCTGTTAATCTATATTCCTATCTACCTACTTACCTATTTCTATGCTATTAAAATTTTTACTTGAATTTAATTTTTTCTGTATCATAACCTAAGAACAATATTTAAGGGTGACAATCTCCACTTCCCTAACTTGCTGGTAAGTAACTATCACGTTGGGCAAGTCACTTAACCTTTCTGGATTTCATTTCCTTATCTGAAAATGATGTTGAAGCAAATAATTTCTAAAAATTCTCTTAAAATGTATGATTCTGAGAATTTGTGATTCTGAGGTATCAAAAGCCACCACCCATTAATATGTTATACTTGGATATAGACAATTATTAGTACACAGAAAATTGCTCGGTTACGGCCCCAAAGAACTTGTATTCCACTGGGAAGGGTGTGGTCATCATACTTCAAAGCATCATAGTAGCTGCAGTATTATGTGGGGACAGAAAAAGTGATTAAATCAAGTACCTCTCACTCAGCAGCCCAAATCAGAACTGCAATAAATGACAGAAAAGTTGAAATAGACAGCTTGGTTTAGGGATAGGATCTGTATTCCATTGCTAAATAAAAAGCAACAATAAGATTGAAATGAAAACTGTAAAATGTATGAAGAAGAATGTAAGGAATCTTAGGAAATGATTTTGTAGAAATAGGAGAGGAACTAAGTCTTACAGGGACTTATGTCAGTGCTAAGGAATTTGTTAAAACAACTAAAAGCTGGGAGTCATTGAAATGTTTTAGTGAAGAGAGTGACCTAGATCCAAATTTTAGGCTAACTGTACTGGTGGTGGTGAGGACGCCTCTGAGAAGGCAAGATCAGTCACAGCAAAGGGAGGAGACAGGTGTCGTCTATGGCAGTAGATAGAGAGAGACGATCATGAGATCTAACTGTGAGCAGCTGGAAGAGGATGTCTGGGCCTCCACGGGGGAAAAGCAAGCAAGACATTCTGAAATTCCTTAGGTCTCAATTCCCCATCTCCTGAACCACATCATATCCAGCTTGAGATTGGGGCCACGATATCTATTTCTTTTTAATCCTCTGTTAACTTCTAGTAGATGCTGGCTTCATAGTTAGTGCTTGGTAAACATTTTTCATTTATTTTGACCAATTACACCAAAATGAGACAGTCCATTTTGTGTTGCTGTAAAAGAGTATCTGAGACTAGGTAATTTACAAAGGAAAGAGGCTTACGTAGCTCATGTTTTTGAAGGCTGAGAAGCTCAAGGGCATGTCCCCAGCTTCTGGTGAGCCCTTTCATGCTGTTCATATGATGGATAAGGTCAAAGGGGAAGTGGAGGTATAGGAAGAGATGGAAACCTGAGGGATGTCCTGGCTTTGTAACACCCTACTGTCTCAAAAATGAATCCAGTCTCACAAAAGTGAGAACTCACTACCATGAAAACAGCACCAAGCCATGCATGAGGGATGCACCTTATAACCCAAACACCTCCCACCAGACTCCATCTCCCAACACCACCACAATTGGGGATCAAATTTCAACATGAGTTTTGGTGGGGACAAATAAACCATAGCAGCAATATTCTGACCTGCTGATGTTTTTATATGCCTGTGTTCTGCCGGTATATTCCCAGAGGGTTCCTGACACAGTTTCAGCAATTACTGGGGGCTTTGTGAAATCCAGCCCTCTTTATTATAACGTCAATAAAACTGACTTGATAATAGCTGTTGATGTCAATAAAGTTTAAATGTTTTACCACAGTCATTATGTCATTGGGATGCTAATTGACATTAATACTAGACCCAATTTATGACTAATTTTTTATTGCTATTTATGAACC
Organism: Papio anubis; assembly: GCF_008728515.1. Lineage (NCBI taxonomy): Eukaryota > Metazoa > Chordata > Mammalia > Primates > Cercopithecidae > Papio > Papio anubis. The sequence continues at coordinate 53,455,801 of NC_044989.1, read as the reverse complement.
CCACACAGGCAAGGAAAGGCGTGTTCTCCACAAAGGCAAAAAAAAAAAAAAAAAAAAAAGTGCTGCACATAACTTTTCTGTTCCCTCTATATCAGTTTGCAAAATAATAGCTACATCTATTCAGAGTTGTTCAAAGTTGACATTTCACTGTAAATATATGAAACTGTGACAGAAAATTTTTTATCCATAGTGTCTGTAATCCACTGACATAGACCAATGCAATGGCTCCCAAACTCACAGGCTCATTAGAGTAGTAAAGTCTATGAAATATTCTCATTAGTTCAGAAAGTCTAATAAATAGGATTGATATATTTACTCAAAATAATGCAGCAGTGTTTATTGAACCGTATTTCTTGCTTGGACTAAAATTATGCGTCAACTCAATATGGTGACATTGTTTATCTCATGTTTATTTTTGGTGAACAGTTTGTACACACACACACACACACACACTTACACAAATAGAACACTGTTATTTACTATATGCCATTTGGTAATCAAATCCTTGAAAACATGAAATCCAAGGCACATAAATAGTAAAAGGAATCCTTGGAAGTAAACAAAAATTAGAATTTCAGGCACACATAGCATAATTCAGTCTCCATGAATTCATGCCTAATCAGAAAATAAGAAGATGCAGAATATTTATCAATAAATACTTTGTAAGCATCACTATGTTCATGCCCTGTTTTGGAGCTCATGATACATCAGCAGAATGGAAAGCACATCCTTCTAGTGGTGCTTACATTCTAGTGAGAATGATACAATACTGACAAAGGCAGTTTATTGGATTGTGCTGATTTGGGAGTTGAGAAATATTGATGATCTAAAGAGGAGGTGGTATCTCAATGATTATATTTAAAAAAACAATAGAAATTGGAGCACAATAGAGATTCTAGGTGGGTATCATGGGTGCCAGGCTTCCTTTAGTAATTTTCTGCAAAGCCAGTTTCCTTTTCTATCAATATGTATTTTTTGACATGAAGACTCTTTGCAAGGCAGGGTACTTCTCATTTCCAAAGAACTATATCATTTCTCTGGTGAATGAGGTTATTTTCTGGGTGGCCTATTTTATGTCTCTTCTCTTCCACCTAAGTACAATTGTACTGTGTGCTGTTTGTCGATTAGTTGTACTGTGAAAGGGACAGAAAATATTACATATTGATAACCTGTGTAGGGGTTTATTCATTAAGCTATAGGCTCTTATTTCTTTTAGGAACAAACATCAAGCAAAAGTTCCTTTGGAAATTTTGTCTCTGGAATCTACTCCTTTCAAAGAAAACAAAGCCATAATCTGTAGGCAATTTATGGCTCCTTCATAAAAGCACTGCAGCATCTAAACTCCTATAGCATCTGGCAGCTGGCTGCATTTTATTTTATTTGCATGAGTAACAATATATTTTAAAATGTAATACAATTTAAATGCTGATAAAGGTGCTTGAATATTTGTTAGAAAATGGTCACAGTATTATATATTTTTAAAAATCAGGAATATATTGAAAGATTATCTTGATAATTCTATCTTTAAAAATGCATTTTGTAGAGAAATTTGACCAGCATGATTCAGATCGCATGTCTACATGAAATAAATTTATCATCCTCTTTTTAAATTATCCTCACTCGTTACCTCCATAGACATAACTTTAAAGCAAATGGGACTAATTGCATGCATAGGGTATTAATATTTAATCACCCTAGTATTTCATTATCTAAGGATGTTTATGTAACTTTGTGCTTTTAGACTTTCTCTCGGAAAACCACTAGTATAAAGAGGATACATTACAAACTTTTATATGTTATTAACATTTGAGTTTGGACATGATCAAAAATAGACTGAAAGTATTTAGATAGCTCTGTGATACTCCATTGTTCATTAGTGTGCATGTAGTTAATTTTGAGTGCTTTTTACTTGCAAATGTTTCATGCATTTAATAGGTTCAATAATTTTCAACAGACTGTGGAAGCATGGATTAATTATAAAATAATTTAATTCAAAAAGTGAAATGGCTGAAAGAGATAGGAGATGTCTTAGCCTACTTAGCTTAGTGAGTGATTTATGTCATAGGTGGAGCAAAATTTATTCTTTATTTTCCCAGAGGGCTGGGGTTATGCAACTGCTCTGGCTAGACTTGTCTCCCACCAGTAGTTTTAGGAGACCAGATTATACTTTTAGGGTTCTTTGTAGGAAGGTTGAGGAAAGAACCAATGCATTGATGGAATGCCACGAGAGATGTGACCCAGGGCCTCTTCTGTAACATCTGAGTCTTTAGTAAACTTCATCAAAGTGACAAGATGCTTGACATATATATATATATATATTTTTTTTTAAGAGATAACTGTTACTGAAACCAGATGGCAAGAGCAGAGACAATGAAAGATTGGTGAAGTAAGGATGCGTGAATAGAAAGTAGAAGCCCCAGGCTGTGATAGCAGAGTTTGGATCAAGTTCAAGAGTAGTTGGCTTCACTTTACAGGGCTTCAGTTATATTGAGCAACAACCACTTTTATTCTTCCTACCTATGGCTCTCTTCTCACCTCTATAACTTAAGTTTATCATTTATTTTCAATTCTCATCAGTTGTTCTGCTTTCATAAAACTGAGACTTCCAGCAGATATCCAAAATAAAATTTCTTGTTGCTATTCTATGATGATTCTGTGCTGATTTCTCATTTAACAAAACTAAGTGAATCTCTTCCATTTCAGCATTCTGTAGCGCATTCATGTAATAATGACTCTGATAATAAACTTCACATTTTGCCATCATTCTACTTTGACTTAGTAAGAAGTGTAACATTCTGCATCTTCACCAACAATGTGGCCATAAAAAAGAGCATCAACATGAGATAATTTATCTACCTACGCACCAATGCACATCTTTGCTAGGTGAGTTTCTCCCTCTAATGTGAAAAAAGTAAAGAGAAATAGAAGCCTAAGGATGTAATTAATGTCAATTTTGCATATCTTTTCTATAATTCAATTTTTAAAAAATCTGTGTGTGCATAGTTAAGACAGTAGATTTGTAGCACTTTTAAGAATATGTCCAACGGCTTTGCGTTTAGAAGATAGTAGCGTAATCAGAAACTTTCCAGAACAGTTTTCAAGGTTCTATTTAATCTCAGGGCCTACAAATCTAGCCAGGTATATTTAGCTCACTTTTCCGGATCGCTGTAGACAGGCATACAATAGATGGGCAAGAATGATTCTGGTGTCCATCAGTACATGGTACGTTACATTCTTGGAAAGTACCTACCTATTTTCCTCATTTTTTTAAAGAGGATAATTTCTCTTTCCATTTAAAGTCTCTTCTGTCAGCATTTATTCTTGCAAGAAATACCATCTTTAATATTCCATGATCAATTCTTGTTTCTGCCTATAGTGTGATATGAGTAGTAATTTCTCTCACTAACAAGTTTTCTTTGTTAACTAGGGTTTCAATGACAAATTACCATAGAGTGGGTGGCTTAAACAACAGACATTTATTTCTCACAGTTTTGGAGACTCGGAAGCCCAAGATCAAGACCTCAGCAGATTCAGTCTGTTGAGCGCCCTCTTCCTGGTTTATGGACAGCCACCTTCTTGATGTATCTTCACATGTTGGAGAGAAACAGCTCTCATCTCTTTATTTCTTATAAGGGCACTAATCCCACTATGGGTAACTCCATCCTCATGACCTCATCTGAACTTAATTACCCTCCACAGGCTCCATCTTACAATAACAAAACCAGTTTTATCTTCATAGGGTACTCTGCTACATTTAATACTGCCATTTAATCACATTGAGTGTGTCTAATTAAATGGATATAAAGAGATAAAAGACAGATTGAGTTAAAGAGACCAGTGCACTCAGACTGTGTGCTACTTGGCTAAAATTAAATTCTGGTTTCATCTTTGGCTACAAAGCCCTTTTTGGGTTTTCTGGACTGCTTCTCTTGTTATGTTGAATAATAGAGATCCCCAATCTTGAGTTTAAAAAAGGATACTTTTTAATGCCTAAGGACTTTGAGGCCAAATACATTTGTTTTGGCGAGAAACATTTCTGGGAGGGTCTGGGAGGAATGTGGCAGCAAAGGGCAAATACTAAGTGGGGGCATAGCCAGCTCAGAAAAAGGGAAGGAGCACAGATGAGGAAATCCTGGAGCATGGGAGGAATCCAGAGGCCAAACGCTCCTTCCTAAACTGGATATCAGCAGGAACCAAAGAAAGAAAGCAGAAATGAACCTGATTACTTTAGGAGTCTTGATCTCCCTGGTATCTCTCTCTTTCCCTTTTTTCCTTTCTCCCGCTCTTCCAACCATCTCTCATAGACCCTACTTCCAATATTTATTGAGCAATTCTTTGATGCTGGACTTTAAGTCATGGGGATACAAGGTGACACTGACCTTGAGGAGTGAACTGATATCTGTGATAAAAATCATGAGGGAGTGAGTACAGGGTGCTTGAAAGGCATGTCAAAAAGGGCACACCTCAAGATTAGGAGGTAGTAAAACCTTCTGAGACAGAGGGACAGAACATGGTTTTAGGGTGGTTTTAAGTGGTTCATAAAACAGTCAATATAGCTAGAATCCAGAGTAATTAGTTGTATGTGTCAGGGGGTGGCAGAAGAGGAGCAGTGCAATGAAGGGATACATTACAAGGTATGGCTTAGAAACCCAAAGTTGGAGAAATAATTAGGGACCAGTCATAAAGCTCTTTTAAAATATAATAATTTGGACATTATCTTGAGGACATTAGGGACCTGCTGAAGGGTTTTAATCAAGAAATGATATGGTTACATGTGTGTTTTCAAAAGATCACTTTGGCTGCCACATAGAGAAAGGATCAGGAGGAAATGAAATTTATCTATTATTCATTAAGGTATTGAAATTCATTGGAAAGCATTTTCACAGACAAGCCGTCTCTTCATTTACTCAACAAATGTAAAAGAGAGATTTAAACCTTTTGTTTTATGACTTAGAAAAGCCATATTTAAAACAAATAAAAATGAAAGAAAAAGCAGCCATGTTTGTGCATGCATGATGCTTACTTTTCCGATTTGAAAAGTAGTTTTCTAACATTTCTTCCCCACAAATCTCCAGGCACATGTATTTTCTATCACTAAAGTGTTTTAATTCTGTATAGATTTTTTTTTTAAAGAAAAGCAGCAATAACCAAAACAAAACAAAAACAACAACAACAACAACAACAAAAAAAAACCCACTGAAAAAACCATTAAGAGTAACCTACATGACCCATTGCTAAATGTTGTCTGAAATGGAAATGTGTCCTTATGAAGGCTTGTGAAAGTTATTTGCCAAAGCTTGAGCAATACCTCTCATTTTAGAGTCATCCTTAGTTGATGAAGACCAAACACCAGTCTGTCTGACACTCAACTCTGAGCCGCAGCATAGTGCTCTCCAACTGATAATGGTGATTTGGTCTTTATCACAGGGCCATTACTTCTTGCTTCAAGGTCTTTATGAACAGTAGAGTGGTAAGAGCAACCACACGGGATTGACATTATGAGTTTTCAATTTGGAACTTTTCTCTTCCCAAGACAAGTCACAGAGATGGCATTCGGTTCTGCTTCCTCAGGGAATTGCTCACAGCACAGAATTATCACACAGTTTAACACAGCTGGCAGTCTGGGCTCAAGAGGAAACAGAAAAAGATTGGAGAGGATAAACAGCAGGTAGGTCGAACACAGGCTAAGACAGGGACATGGAGAATAAAGAATCTCATTATAAGTTTAGAGATACTTTAAATATCTAGAGGTTTCTTTTCACACTCAGACAAATTCTGTTAAAAATGCAAAGTAGTATTTCATTATTAATCTTCCTATGACCACTTTTAATGTGGGCTTCTAAAACCTCTTCTAATTTATTACTTCTTTCCATCTTTTCACTTTTTTGGAGATTAATAGTATAATATATGACTGTCATTTGGCAGCTGAGGAAACTGAGGTGCAGAAATATCAAGTAGCTTACCAAAGGTCAAATAATTAACAACACAACAAGGATAAGACTCCAGTTCTGTTTTCTAATCTTAGCCTCTTTTTACTTAGTGGTGGTCAAAGCATATTTGGATATATTCATTAAGTTCTGCAAAGAATAAAAGCAAAGAATCCGTCCATAATATCTGTGGTTTGATTATTTGAGCATCACTCCCAATCACCTTTCTGAAGAGTGAGAAAATATTATTAAAGGTGAAGAAAATAATAGAATAAGAAAAGATTTGATTGAAGAGCTTTATTATCAGCATCTTTTCTTAATTTTTCTCTTTTTTTCCTGCCTACACACGAGTTCCCTGTCGCAACTCCTGTTTATTTCTTTGCTTTAAGAAGTGAAGAGAGAAAATTGAAAAGAACAGACATGGAAATCTCAGAAACATTTTATTTATTTATTTTTCATTTTTGTGGGTACATAGTAGGTATATATATTTCTGGGTTCCATGACATTTTGATACAGCATGCAGTGTGTAATTATCACATCATGAAAAATGGGGTATCCATCCCCTCAAGCATTTATCCTTTGTGTTGTAAATAATTCAATTATATTGTTTTAGTTAGCTTAAAATGTGCAATTGCATTATTTTGACTACAATCATCCTGTTGTGCTATCAAGTACTAGGTACTATTCATACTTTCTAACTATTTTATATACTCATTAACCATACCCATCTCCCCCCAGCCCTCCACTACCTTTCCAAGTCCCTGGTAACCACCCTACTCTCTATGTCCATGTGTTCAATTGTTTTGAGTTTTACATCCTACAGATAAGTGAGAATATGTGATGTCTGGCTTTTTGTGCTGGGCTTATTTCACTTAACATAATGACCTCCAATTCCATCCACATTGTTGCAAATGACAGGATATAATTATTTTTTATGGCTGAATGGTACTCCATTGTGTATAAGTACCATATTTTCATTATCCATTTATCTGTTGATAAACCTTAGGTTGCTTTTGAATCTTGGCTATTGTGAACAGTGCTGCAATAAACATGGGAATGCAGATATCTCTTTGTTATACTGATTTCCCTTCTTTTTGTATAAACCCAGCAGTGGGAGTGCTATATCATATGGTAGCTCTATTTTTTTTTTTTTTTTTTTTTTGAGACAGAGTCTCGCTCAATTGCCCATGCTGGAGTGCAGTAGTATAATCTCGGCTCACTGCAACTTCTGCCTCCCAGGCCCAAGCCATTCTCCTGCCTCAGCCTCCCGAGTAGCTAGGATTACAGGTACCCACCACTACACTTGGCTAATTTTTGTATTTTTAGTAGAGATGTTTCACATCTCTACTAAACAGTTTCACCATGTTGGTGAGGCTGGTCTTGAACTCCTGACCTCAAGTGATCTGCCCCCTTCAGCCTCCCAAAGTGCTGGGATTACAGGCGTGAGCCGCTGCGCCCCGCTGGTAGCTCTATTTTTAGTTTTTAAGGAGCCTCCAAACTGTTGTCTGTAGTGGTCGTACTAATTTACACTCTCATCAATAGTGTAGGAGAATTCCCTTTTCTTCACATCCTGGTCAGCATTTGCTATTGCCTGTCTTTTGGATAAAAGTCATTTTCCTGTGGTGAGATGATATCTCAAGGTAGTTGTCATTTGCATTTCTCTGATGATCAATATGTTGAATATTTTTTCATAAAAATGCCTGTTTGCCATTTGTATGTTTCCTTTTGAGAAATGTGTATTCAAATCATTGGCTCATTTTTTGACTGGATTATTAGATTTTTCCTATAGAGTTGTTTGAACATTTTACATATTTTGGTTATTAATCCCCTGTCAGATAGTTAGTTTGCAGATATGTTCTCCAATTCTGTGGTTGTCTGCTTACTTAGTTGACTGTTTACTTAGCTGAGTAGAAACTTTTTAATTTGATGTGATCCTATTTGTCCTTTTTTGCTTTGGTTGCCTGTGCTTGGTTATTACTCAAGAAATATTTGCCTAAACTAATGTCCTGGAGAGTTTCCCTAATGTTTTCTTTAGTAGTGAGAAATTTATTTAACCTAAATATGAGACTATTAAATATGTCCACAGAGTTGGGGTAGACCCTAAAGAGGGGAAACAGAGTTAGGTTTACTGGAGGGCTTGCATCAGTGAATTTCATTCAGTTCCCATAGTACATATGGGAACTACTGGGAGGATTCAAGAAAAAAAGTAAAACCATCAGACAAAATTCTCTCATTACGGAAGGTTGCCATCTAACTAGGGAAACACACTGTACACATTTGAAATAGCTAAGTAACAGCACAGGATAATCTGTGATAGTTGTAAACATGAGTGAGTTTGGTTACATTTCATTTTGCTAAAAGTATTTTAAAAATCCCTTCAAACTATGAAGCAAAAAGGGAATTAGAAGGATATCAGAGTGTCCTTGCCCAAGGTAGGATATGCAACTAAACATCATAAGAGACTGAAAGACTGTTAGAAAACTAGTCAGCAGCTGCCTTGAAATCTCATCTCGGCTCTCTTCTGCATACCTGCTTTCTTCTTTTTCCATAGATAGGATTTTATTGCTTCATTGTGCACATATCTAAAAATGGCACTTCTGTGATTCTCCACTTTATACATTTTAAGTTTAAATAATCAAGTCAGAGTGATTAACTATCTCTGAGTCCGAATTTCAGTTATTAGGACAGAGATGCTGACTGGTTCATCACGAGACAAAGTTTTACGATCTGATTCAGTTATCTGTGGCTGTGTGGCAGCACCATATATACAAAATAAATGCTGCTATATACATCGAGGAGAAGGGGGAAGTTATTTAAAAAAAAAGAAACTCAATCCTAGCAGGATATTTGAAACAGTGTTTATTGGAGAAACTAGTAAAGACATTCAGAAAAAAAAAAAAAAACAAGTTATGAACTATGATATGTTGCTAGAAAGCCATGGGAAACTGGTGGAGCATGAACAATCCATAACATCTGGATAGACGAAAGAGGATGGAGACAAGTGACAGTTATAGATAGAACAAGAGAAATGGCATGAAGGTGGAGATGAGTCAAGTATGTTTAGTGAGTAATAGGCAATTGGGTTTTCCTGGAGCTGAGTTCATGTTGTAGAGTTTTGAGAAAACCATCAAATACTGCTTAACCGTGGGCCCATTGGGGTGGATTTCTGGTTTCTTTTTATGTTTGTAGATGTAGCTTTAGAAGTTGTCAGCATTAAAGAGCTAGCTTCTCTCAACTTACTCATGAAAAGAGATGAGCTTATTCAGGGATATATTTTTGAAATGTGTAGGGAAGAGGATTAATTATAAAACACAGATGATCATCTACACTGTAGGTATGGGAAATGGAAGAGAACCCTGAGGAAAAGCCTGAAAGGAATGGCTGCAGGGATGGAAGGCAATGGTGTCATAGAGTGCAAATAAGATAATTTCGAGCACAGAGTAGTCAACAGGTCAGTCCCAGAATTAAAATAAAATAAGACTGGATAAGTATTCACTGGATTTAACAATTAGGAAGTGACTAGAGACTTTACATACAAATATGTGGATAATCTGTGGAGAAGACAAATATGTGGGTCAGTGTGCAAATGGTAGGACGTGGACAATGGAGAAATAGACTGCACCATTCAGAAGATATCCATGAGAAGGAGAGGAGTGGAGAGAAACCACTGGGAACTGGACATGGAGGCAAAGAACTGGGGAAAGATTTAATAGAGGGAAGAAAATTGAGCATGTTTGTTAACTGAAGAGAAAAAAATAATGGGGGGAATTTATAAAAGGATTTGAGTGTTTGGAATTTTTGAGGGTGCATTTTGGCAGAAACAGTTGGTTAAGACTGAGAAGAGGTTATTTGATTTGAGAATTAAAACCATAAAGGGATGTTCCATATTGCTTGTTGGTTTCTCACTTCTGTTTACACGATGATATTAAATCCATCAAACCAAGGTGTAAGTTCAGCCGTCCAAATATTGTTGATCCACTCTTCAGAAATGGGGAATAGGAGCCACAAAATTAAATAGTTTGCTGGGGGTTACACAGTTATTATGGTACAAGAATTCAAACTCAGGTTCCAAAACTTTATTTCTGGTGCTCATTTGGTTTTACCAAGATTTCCAGTATTTGCATATCTACAGTTACAGTGGATAACTACAGTTATAATGAGAGTACAGGACAGATTTCATGGTTTTAGGTGAATGGTAAAGTAGAAATTACACGTATAGACCGTGTTTTGGGAAGCTTAAAAGTAAAAGCAAAGCAAACTTGAACACAGTAGGGATATGGCACTTTTTATGGCTTCTCACCTTGTGGTGATAGTGTCATAAGGAGAAGTACCAGTGGTGATGACAGTGTCATAAGGAGAAGTACCAGTGGTGATGACGGTGTCATAAGGAGAAGTACCAGTGGTGATGACGGTGTCATAGGAGAAGTACCAGTGGTGGAGTTCCTGGGGATGAGGAAGAAGAAAATGGTCAAGTTCAAAGTTTTGATAAAGACAGCATAGGTGGAGGGGTCAGCTTCAGAAAAGAATAGCCGTGGGTCCACCTCGGTGAGAAATGATGACAAAGAGATGGGTGAAATGGTGACATTTTGTGACAAATTGGTTACCTAGCTCTTCTGTCCCTGTGTTCTCCTTTGACAATAGATAATAATATGCAAGCCACAAGGCTGTCATGAGAATAACATTAGAAACTATAGATATCTATAACTGCCTAGATCACAGTAAGGATTGAATTTTTGGTGGCTGTAACTGTCATTACAAATGATAGTACACTAGACACAGTAGTACTCGCCTACCATTCCATCAGCTTGCTGACATTTTTATACCCCTCGCAGGGAGCTTGGTCTACATGACTCATTTTGGTCAATGGACTGTGAGGGAAAGTGATGTAAATTCCTTCTGGAACAAAATTGTAAAGATCTAGTGTGTGACTTTTCCAGGTGTCTTTTCCTCTAACCAGCAAAAGTGGAACATTCCAGATGGTAGAGGCATTGTCAGCCTGCATAGAATACATTTCCCCTTTAAGTGCCTCCCTGACTAGCATTAGTCATATACCGTCATGAAAACACACACACTTTTCTTATGTTTCAGGGTTAATTTGCTGAGTCTGCATTGCCTGGCCTATCCTGTTACTACTACCACTAGGCTAATGGCAATTTCACATCTCATACATCTTGTTTCTAAGAATACATGTTAAACTAGAGCTTAGCTATAAAATATTCCTATTGAACATTTTGAGAATCCACTGTAAAGTTCAATGTACTTACATTCTCTTCAAGGCAATTCATAAACTATTATTTGAGCACCAGGTGCACTTCACTGAGAGCTTAGAACACAACTTTAATAATAATAACAATAGCAAACATTTTTTGAACAGTCCTTAGTCCAGATGTAGTTTAGCCTCACAAATAGATTATGAGTTGAGTTCTACAATTAGCTTCATTTTACAAATGAGGGAACTGAGGCTCTGGGAGGAGAGGTTAATTACTTTACTAAAAACATAGAACTAATGAATTGTAAAGCCAGAATTCTAAATAAGATGCTAGAATTCCTACTTTCAATCAGTACATTGTACTTTTCCCCTACTCCATTGTATCTACCCTAGGGAGTTTTACAATCTCTGGAAAGAATTCTAAAATTGTAGGCCATGTATTGGGCGTATCAGAGTTAGCTGAGAAACTTATGCAAAAATGGATATTCTTGAGCACTTCCCAGACTTGCTGAATAAGAGGGTCTGTGCACAGAAATTTACAATAAACACTAATTCCGACAAACGATGACAGGTATTTCTGTTTATCAACCAGAGATAGCATGCTGTGGAGTTCACTTGGTTCCAGAAACTTTAAAACATATGGTTCTTGGCCGGGTGCAGTCACTCACGTCTGTAATCCCAGCACTTCGGGAGGCCGAGGCGGGAGGATCACTTGAGGTCAGGAGTTCAAGACCAGCCTGGCCAACATGGTGAAACCCCATCTCTACTAAAAATATAAAAACTAGCTGGGCGTGGTGGTGGATGCCTGTAATCCCAGCTACTCATGAGGCTGAGGCAGGAGAATTACTTGAACCCAGGAGACGGAGGTTACAGTGAGCTGACACAGTGCCACTGTACTCCAGCCTCAGTGATAGAGTGAGACTCTGTCTCAAAAACAAAAAACAAAAAAAAACCATATGGTTCTCTACACATTAAAAACAGTTGTGAATATTTTTCACTATTTCAATTATTTATGCTGAGACTTAACCATTATTTCTGTGTCACATTATCTAAAATTTTTGTGAGCAACAATCACATAACATGGGACTGAATTGTATCTTATTTCCAGTTTATTTACTTTAGGAGACGATTATTGTCTCTCCACTGTGTCTCAGGACATGTTGAGAATGTCTCTACTTTTCTTGTCCATGGCCAGCAATTCCTTTCAGCTCAACATCTTACTCTGAGCCAGATGACCACTGTTGTTATGGAATCTAATGGTGGCCTAGCCATTGGTGGTCAGCTTGCTACTTGGTTACCTTCTCTCCTCCACTCCTTTTTAGTACTTATTAATGGGAAGTTAGAGTCCAGTGTTATTCTTGATCCTGAAATGCATTTATTATCAGACTCTGAGCAATATGGCAACATACACTTTGGACAACCCTTAGATAAAGATTAAGTTATTCCAGCAAACATAAATTTTTGGAAGTTTAAGTTTCTTTTTCTGTCTACCTCTCCCCTCCATCACATGCCGAGATGAGAAGCTATGCTCATCTCTGGGATAACAGACTTTTTCTGGATTAGCCCAGAAAGGAAACACACACACACACACACACACACACACACACCCCATCACCACCACCACCACCACCACCACCATCACCACCTACAAACTGGCACCTTGATATTGAGTTATATTTGGCCCATTAAAAAAAGGAAAACATAGGAAAGCAAGCAACATCCGTATAATCATTTGCCACTATGACATTGGACATAACATGTTCTTTGAGGTCACATTCCCTGAGAACCTGATTGAGGGATCACTGGCAACTATGAGATCTGAACATTTCAGTGAGGTAGCTGTAACAGGTTCTTTTTGCTGAGCTTTCATTTTACTCTTGTTAAATATTTTCAGGGACTATAACCTATAGAAAGCTATTGACACTCCTATCTATACTCAAGATAGCTAAATGTAAAATAAAAAGTTATTTTAAGCATCTGTGTAATACTTCGAAATACACACAGGATTTTTTTTCTGCTTGCTTTGCATAATTTCTGCACTCAGCAATACTATCAAAGAAAAAATGAGCTCTTTTCTTTCAGCTGTTACATGCCTGGTTTGTTAAATAAGATCCCCTAGCCTCATTAGATCAAGAAAGAAGACTGTGACCTCTTGTGGAGTCTAGGGGGAGCATTTTATTGCAAGAAGAACCATATGGCCCAAAGTACATAGGAATATATATTCTCTGATCACAGCAGCTAGGTAGGAGTGGCTTCTTTGTACTCTGACTCTGACATCCAACATCATTATCATGTGTTTGCTGTGATCTTAAAACTCATAGATATTGCCCTGTTGTATGATGTGTAATTTATTCAGTATGTATATTTAATGCACAGTGTATGTCAGGCATTTATTATGTGCCTAACATTACAGAGTTAAACAAAACCCAGTGACTGCCTTTAAGGAGTATAGCCTTCTAAGGAATTGCATAAAAGTAAATACATGATTACGATGTAATGTGAAATAGCATTAGCAGAGATTTGTACATAGTGTTTTTAAATCTCAGATGTATTTGTATATACCTTTTCTTCTAACTAACTTGTAAAATTTCAGAATACATTTACTTTTTAATTTATTCACTGTATCCATTTTCATAATAACTTGAATTTGTTTGAATGGTCTTCAGTATTTGTTTATTTTGTTTCACTTTGGATTTTATTTTTTAATACTTCCTAACTGTAAGAGTATAACCTCTAGAATTCCTTAAATATTATTTTTTTGAAATTAAACACAGAAGATAAACTACCTCAGAAATTTATATGTCAATGAAATATCTCAAAATGAACATGACCGTGCAACCACACGCTGGAGTGGTGTGCTGGAGATGGCTTGCATTAATTTTTGCGAGTTAATTGTTAAATATTCTGGTTGTTCAACTGCTTGAAATTGAGCATGGCAGAAATATTCGAATATCAAGTCTTTTGCTTCCAGGAAGCAAGTTGTTAAACGTTTATTATCATAGATTAATCTCTGCAGATTAATAAAGAGAGCATCACCAGCTTCCTTGTAGCCATGCCTCTGCCTATTTCCAATTACTAATCACTTCATCTTCAAGTTAACCACTAACTTGACTTCTAATACAGCAGGTTAATTTTACTGGTTTTTTTTTTTTTTTTTTTTTTTTTGAGACAGAGTCTGGCTCTGTCGCCCAGGCTGGAGTACAGTGGCCGGATCTCAGCTCACTGCAAGCTCCGCCTCCCAGGTTCACGCCATTCTCCTGCCTCAGCCTCCCAAGTAGCTGGGACTACAGGCGCCCGCCACCTCGCCCGGCTAATTTTTTGTATTTTTTAGTAGAGACGGGGTTTCACTGGGTTAGCCAGGATGGTCTCGATCTCCTGACCTCATGATCCGCCCGTCTCGGCCTCCCAAAGTGCTGGGATTACAGGCTTGAGCCACCGCGCCCGGCCCCTAATTTTACTGTTTTGGAATCATACATTAAGAGAAAAGAAAAGATTCATTGGAGTCTGAAAACTTAAGCAATTTTGGCAACTCTCTTTAAATAAACAAGAACAAAATTATAAATACAAAATTAGGTACAGAGCCTTAGATGAAATCTGAGCAAGTTAAGAGAACTTCATTATCTTCATAGTAAATCCAACTGCATTAGGGTATGTATTCTTTTTTTGTCTAACTTGTTTCACTTAGCTCTGTAAGAAATCCATCTATGCTTTTGCACATAGCAGAAACCATTAGTATGGCCTCTTTGTTGTTTCAGTTTACTATTATGTGGTTTATTTTACTGCTGAGCATTATTGTTTTTAATTTGAGGCTCCCACCAGTAATCTTTCTTTAATGGTGCATCACATGACTTTTGGTGTGCAAATGTTGCACTGTGTTAGAAGTATACCTATGAGTGAAATTGTGGCATCACAGCCTGCTCATACATTCAGCTGTAGTAGACATTGCCAAATAGTTTTCCTGAGTGGTGGTACAAGTGTACAGTCCCAAAAGCAGTGTGTAGAAGTTTCAGTTCTACATTCTTGACAAAACAAGGGATTGTGAGAATTACATTTTGGCCATTTTAGGTTTTGTGTGATGACCCATTAGCTTTAGATTATTTTCACATGAGTTTTGGCCCTTTGGATATTTTCTTCTGTGCAATTGTTTTGTGCATTGAAAAAATTAAATTATCTATTTTTAATGATTTATAGGAGTTCCTTTTGTATTATGGATATAAGTTCTTCGAGGGATATATCCAATGCAAATATTTTCTTTATTCATTACTTTGGTTTTTTTTCTTAAAGGTTTTTTGTTTGTTTGTTTTTTAAACAATGCAAAGTTCTTAATTTTGTAGAAATTAAATTAAACATTTTAATAGCTAGTGCATTATGCATTCTGTTTCTGAAAAATTTATCTACCCAAGATCATTAAAGATATTCCCCTATGTTACTTTCTAAAAGCTTTATTATTTTACCTTTAAATTACTGAAAAATGCCTATCATTATTATGGAAGATTTTTCTATATCTCTTTTAGTTTGGTCAGGTTTTGCTTTATATAATTTGAACCCATCATTCATTGCAGAAAAATTTAGACTTATATTCCTGGTGAATTGATGTTCCTTCATCTTCAGTGATGTGTCTTGCCTCAAAAACTGTCTTTATTTGTATGCTTATAATAATGTCCTTTTATTTAGTATTCACATTGTAAACTTTTCCCTTCCTTCTCTCTTTCAATCTATTTGCATCCTTATGTTTAAGGTGTATCTATTGTGTCTACTGTTGTTTTTTTTTAATCCAGTCTGACAAGTTTTGTCGTTTAATAAGAGTATTTAATTCATTTACATTTAATAAAGCTACTTATATATCTGAACTTAAATCTGCTACCTTCCAATTTGATTTATATTTCTCTAATATGTTCTATGTTCCTTTTTCTATGGTTTCTTTCTTATTGTATAGATCATTTTAAATAGTTTACGTTTTTCCCTATTGCTTGTTAGTTATGCGCGTGTTTATTTTTGTATTACAAGAAAAAAAAGTTTGTTTTTCCTTTGTATGCTGAAAGAGATTGCATAGAATTGGAATTAGTTGTTGTTATGTGTATGATAGAATTCACCAATGAAGCGTCTGTCCCTGAAGGTTTGGTGGTGGTGGTGGTGTGTGGGGAAAATAATTATGAACTTGATTTCTTTAGCTATTAAACTACTCTTTCTCCTTGAGTTAGTTTTGGTCGTTTTTTGTGCCTTTCAAAAGTTGACTACTTCATTTAAGTTTTTGACTTTATTGCCTAATATTACATTTTCATAATGTTATCATTTTAATGCATGTAGGATTGTTTGTGATTTTCTCTCTTCCATTCTTAACGTAGGTGGCTTTTGCCTTTCTTTTTCCTTGAATAGTCTAGCTTGAGGTTAATCTTTTTTATGTATGAGTTTTTGGTTTTATTGTTGTTCTCCATTGTTTTTCTCTTTTCTATTTCATTGATTTCTGCTCTGTTTATTCCTCCTACTTACTTTGAATTTAGTTTGTTTTTTTCTTGCTTTTAAGGTAGAACTTCAGATGACCAGTCTTAGGTCTTTATTATTTTAAAGTTACAATTTTTAAAAATGTATTGAGAATTGTTTTATGCACCAGCACAGGCCTGTCTTGGAGAGTATTTTATGTGCACTTAGAAAAATAATGTGTATTCTCCAAATGAGTTGAGTATACTAAAATGTTAATTAGATGCATACTTATTTTGTTCCTACTCATTCTATGCATTACTGAGGAAGGAGTCTTGTAATTTCTAGCTCTAATGGTGGGATTTGTTTTATCTTTATGTCTGTTAGTTTTGTTTCTCATATTTTAAAGTTCTAATTTTAGGTACATAAACATTTATGTATTTTTATTTCTTCTTTAAGAATTGGCTCTTTTAAATAGTTAATGATAATAGGCTTAGTGCCCTTTTAACAGAGGCCCAAAAGAGACCCCTCACCCTTTCTGCCTTCTGAGGACACAGCTAGAAAGTGCTATTTATGAACTAGAAAGCAGTTCCTCATCAGACAGCAAATCTACCAATGCCTTGGTTTTAGACTTCCCAGCTTCCAGAGCTATGAAAAATAAATTTATATTGTTTATAAGCTACTCAGTTGATAGTATTTTGTTATGGTATCCCAAACAAACTAAGAATATATTAACACTTTAAAAAATTATTTAAAAATTAGTTTATAATATGGTAAATACTAGTAGATAGAACCCATATAAACAAGCTCTTTAGAGTCATCAACAATTTTAGACTAAAGGCTTTCTAATGGAAAACCACTGCTCTAAGTTATATTATAGGCACCTTTAGGATTACCACTTAGTCTACCTGCAAGTAACATTATTCCTCATTGTGTATAGTATAAGAGCCTTGAAACAGTATGCTTTCATTTTTTGCCTCCATTTTTTGTGCTGATATGATTATATACTTTATATATGTAGAATGTTTTATCTTTAAATATTATTTTACATTATCCTACACATTTACCATTTTGAGTAATCTTTATTTCTCTAGGAAGATACAAAAATTTCCTTCAGGTGTCATTTTTCCTTTTCTGCCCAAAGAATTTCCTTTAACATTTCCTGGAGTGTGGCCTGCTGTCAATGAATTCTCCCCAGACAGAGAAATCTTTATGAGTCATAAAGATCAGCTAGTTTTGATGAGTGACAGAATTAGAGCACACATACAAAATAGGAGAGAGATATTTTAGAGCCAGAGTTGGCAAGATTTAGCAACTCATTGAATTGAATTGAGTGTAACATGCTAACACACCTCTTAAACATCACAGCCAATGAAATAAGAATAAAAGAGTGAATACTGAGAAAGTATATTCAAAAGCGTTATTATAATTGGCAGATCATAAGATTGTCTATTCGGAAAACCCAGCCCAGAATCCACCAAAAATCAAAAACTTATTAATTGAGTTAATGTAGGTGTGTAAATATAATAGCTTTCCTGTATACAAGAAATAACCTGTTAGAATATACAACGGTAAACAACATCAGAAGCAAGAAATAACCTGTTAGAATATATAATAGTAAACAGCAGCAGCAGCAACAAAAACAATTACAAAAATGCTTGATCAAAATACAACAAGCCCACTTTTTGATGGGGTTGTTTTTTTCTTGTAAATTTGTTTGAGTTCTTTGTAGGTTCTGGATATTAGCCCTTTGTCAGATGAGTAGATTGCAAAAATTTTCTCCCATTCTGTAGGTTGCCTGTTCACTCTGATAGTAGTTTCTTTTGCTGAGCAGAAGCTCTTTAGTTTAATGAGATCCCATGTGTCAATTTTGGCTTTTGCTGCCATTGCTTTTGGTGTTTTAGACATGAAGTCTTTGCCCATGCCTATGTCCTGAATGGTACTACCTAGGTTTTTCTCTAGGGTTTTTATGGTATTAGGTCTAACATTTAAGTCTCTAATCCATCTTGAATTAATTTTCGTATAAGGAGTAAGGAAAGGATCCAGTTTCAGCTTTCTACTTATGGCTAGCCAATTTTCCCAGCACCATTTATTAAATAGGGAATCCTTTCCCCATTTCTTGTTTCTCTCAGGTTTGTCAAAGATCAGATGGCTGTAGATGTGTGGTATTATTTCTGAGGATTCTGTTCTGTTCCATTGGTCTATATCTCTGTTTTGGTACCAGTACCATGCTGTTTTGGTTACTGTAGCCTTGTAGTATAGTTTGAAGTCAGGTAGCGTGATGCCTCCAGCTTTGTTCTTTTGACTTAGGATTGTCTTGGAGATGCGGGCTCTTTTTTGGTTCCATATGAACTTTAAAGCAGTTTTTTCCAATTCTGTGAAGAAAGTTGTTGGTAGCTTGATGGGGATGGCATTGAATCTATAAATAACCTTGGGCAGTATGGCCATTTTCACGATATTGATTCTTCCTATCGATGAGCATGGTATGTTCTTCCATTTGTTTGTGTCCTCTTTTATTTCACAGACATTTCTCAAAAGAAGACATTCATACAGCCAACAGACACATGAAAAAATGCTCATCATTAGTGGCCATCAGAGAAATGCAAATCAAAACCACAATGAGATACCATCTCACACCAGTTAGAATGGCAATCATTAAAAAGTCAGGAAACAACAGGTGCTGGAGAGGATGTGGAGAAATAGGAACACTTTTACACTGTTGGTGGGATTGTAAACTAGTTCAACCATTATGGAAAACAGTATGGCGATTCCTCAAGGATCTAGAACTAGATGTACCATATGACCCAGCCATCCCATTACTGGGTATATACCCAAAGGATTATAAATCATGCTGCTATAAAGACACATGCACACGTATGTTTATTGCGGCACTATTCACAATAGCAAAGACTTGGAATCAACCCAAATGTCCATCAGTGACAGACTGGATTAAGAAAATGTGGCACATATACACCATGGAATACTATGCAGCCATCAAAAAGGATGAGTTTGTGTCCTTTGTAGGGACATGGATGCAGCTGGAAACCATCATTCTTAGCAAACTATCACAAGAACAGAAAACCAGACACCGCATGTTCTCAGTCATAGGTGGGAACTGAACAATGAGATCACTTGGACTCGGGAAGGGGAACATCACACACCGGGGCCTATCATGGGGAGGGGGGAGGGGGGAGGGATTGCATTGGGAGTTATACCTGATGTAAATGACGAGTTGATGGGTGCAGCACAGCAACATGGCAGAAGTATACATATGTAACAAATCTGCACGTTATGCACATGTACCCTAGAACTTAAAGTATTATAATAATAATAATAATAATAATAATAATAAAATACCACAAGCACCTAAAACACCTGAGGTAAGAAGCAAGCTAATAAGGAATGTAAAGAGTCAATGAGAGGACAACTATAAAGGACTTGAAGGAAAAATTAATAATTAGAAAGATATACTTTGAAATATGAGGTTTAATATTTTAAATTTGTTCATGATCAACAAATCTAGATTGAATTAATTCACAATAAAAAATCAAGTGGATCAGTTTGGTGACAAGATAAAATGATCCTAAAGCTTACTTTGAATGAATGAGAGCATAATATGAACAATACATTTTTCTAAATGCTAAGGATACTTGTCCTATCAAATATTGACAAATATTATAAAGTCACAATAATACCAGTACCAGAAGGAATAGATGTATTAGTGAAATAAAATAAAAATCATGGCCATATTTAAGTGTATATTGGGATTTATTTTATGATGAATATGGACCAAATTGGTGGGAAAATAACAAATGACAGTATTGAACAAAAATGTTGCAATTTTTAAAAAATAAAATTAGATGTCTACTTCATAACATATGTTAAAATAAATTTCAGCTCTTGAATCATTTTTAGTAAATTTTTTGGCATCTTTGGATACAGATTCAATGCTATTCTTATCAAGTAACCAACATCATTTTTCACAGAATTAGAAACAACTATTTTAAAATTTACATGGAACCAAAAAAAGAGCCTGAATAGCCAAAGCAATGCTAAGCAAAAAGAAAAAAGCTGAAGGAATCACACTACCTAATTTCAAACCATACTATAAAACCACAGTACCCAAACAGCTTGATATTGGTACAAAAACACATAGACCAGCGTAATATAATAGAAAACTGAGAAATAAAGCCACACATCTACAACCATCTGATCTTTGTCACAGCTGATAAAAACAAGTAATAGGGAAAGGATTCTCTAGTCCATGAATGGTGCTAGGATAACTACCTAGCCATATGCAGAAGATTGAAGCTAGACTCCTATGTTTCACTGTATACAAAAATTAACCAAAATGAATTAAAGATTTGAAAGTAAGACCTCAAACTATAAAAATCATGGAAGACAACCCAGGAAATACACTTCTTGACACGGGCCGTGGCAAATAATTTTTTGGCTAAGTCTCCAAAAACAGTTGCAAGAAAAACAAAAATAAACAAGTGGGATATAATTAAACTAAAGAGATTCTGTACAGCAAAAATGAACTATCAACAGAGAAAACAGACAACCTACAGACTGGGAGAATGTATTTGTAAACTATGCATCTGACAAAGGCCTAATATCCAGAATCTATAGGGAACTTAAAGAAATTGACTACCAAAAAAACCCCCAAATAGCCCCATTAAAAAAATGGGTGAAGGATGTGAACAGACAGTTGTCAAAAGAAGACATGCAAGTGGCCAGCAAACATATAAAAAAATACCCATTATCACTAATCATCAAGGAAACGCAAATCAAAAACCACAATGAGATACCATCTCACACCAGTCAAAATGGCTACTGAAAAGTAAAAAAAACAAAAACAAAAAAAAAAAACAACAACAGATGCTGGTGAGGTTGTGGAGAAAAAGGAATACTTACATACTCTTGATGGGAATGTAAATTAGTCCAGCCACTGTGGAAAGCAGTCTGGAGATTTCTCAAAGAACTTAAAACAGAGTTACCATTTGATCCAGCAATCCCCTTTTCCAAATGAAAATAAATCATTCTGCCAAAAAGACACGTGCACTTGTGTGTTTATTGCTGTGCTCTTCAAATAGCAAAGACATGGAATCAACTCAAGTGCCCACCAGTGATAGACTGGATAAAGAAAATGTGGTACTTGTATACCATGGGACACTGTGCAACCATAAAATAGAATGAAATCATGTCCTTTGCAGCACCATGGATGGTGCTGAAAGCCATAATCTTAAGCAAATTAATACAGGAACAGAAAACCAAAGACTGCACGTTCTCAGTTAAAAGTGGGAGCTAAGCATTGAGCACATTGACATAAATATGGAAACAGTCGATTTTGTGGACTACAAAAGGGTGGAAGGGGGTGAGGCTGGGTTAAAAAAACACCTATCAGGTACTACGCTTACTAGTTGGGTGATGGGATCTATACTCCAAATCTCAGCATCTTGCAATATTCTCATGTAACATATTTGCACATGTACCCCATTATCTAAAATAAAATTTGAAAAGAAAAACTTCTAGACAGATTAGAGATTTGAATGTAAAAATAAAACCAACACATTACTAGAAAAAAAATATTAGATATCTATTGTCTTGAGTTTGAGGATTTTCTGACATAATAACAGAGAAACATGAAGAAAATGCCTTATTTGGGCTTATTTAAATTGTGTGAATCTAAAGCCGAATACCATAAAATTGTATTTATGAATTTAAAATGAAATTGACAACTCATAAAAGCTTATAATAGACAAGGTGTAAATATAATTAATATATGAACCCAGTAAAAAAAATATGGCAAAATGTGTATATGCTAATTTGAAAATGGACAAAGCAGGTATTCTGGTAATTTGTAGATTAACAAATATGATGGACAAAGAGACAGATGGCAAGATTTTTAACCTCAGAAGTCATGGAAGAAGACGTTAGAGGTAAAGATCAGGCCACTTGAAAGAGCACGCAGGATATGTCAGACAAGGGAAAATAAAAACAGAAAAGAACAAGGAAAATGTCAAAGATAAGATGTGTGATAAGTTGTATTTATTTTTATTATAAACACTTCATCCTCCTGGGTGAAATATATTAATAGTTTCCTCCACAATGGAATTAGTTTGGCCATGTGATTTTCTTTGACCAAAGAAGTTTTACAAACTACTTTGTTCTTTGTCAGATTTTTTTCTCTCTTGGTTACCATGATGGAGACTGTAACAAATGGAGACTGCTTAGTTCACGTGGATCCAGAGTGAAAAGTTCATGCAGCAGACCCACAGTCAAACTGTGTTGGAAACATAACGTGGATGAGACAAATACCTTTGTTGTTGGAAGTCACTGAAACAATGGGGTGATTTGTTACTTTGTTATATCCTAGTGTGTCCTGACTGATACATCTGGCCTACTTCATGTTTCTGACTTCTTGGCAAATTGACCAACTAGGTAGAGCAAAGATTGTAAATAGAAAATACAACCTGTCAAATAATGTGTACAAGAAAGAGAAGGTTTAGTAGGAGAGAAATGTTAACAGATTAGCTCATTGTGAGTGGGAAGATGTAGGCAGTAAGGGATGAGAAATAAATACAGTGAAGAGGAACAGGGTAATAGAGAGTTGTCAGTTACAACTCTCTGTTGTCAATGCCTCAATTAGAAGTTTGTATTAGGTTGAGGACTCGACTTGAATGACAGTATTTCAGCTTGGAAACTACTGCTGTCTGGTTTTATGTTAGTTATATAATTTTTAAGTGTTATAAACTCTCTTAGTTTCTCCACCCTTCTTCCCCTTTTATTCTCAAGATTTATGTTGATGCCAAGTCACTAACAACAAGAAAAACAAACATATTGGAGTTCCTTCAGTTTGGAGTTCTTATTTAGTTTATTTTAATTCCCTGTTTCTGATCTGATATATTGGTCTTTCTACTTACTTATTTTTTCATTCATTCATTCACATCATGGTATACAGAAAGATAATAATTATATAGCAGTTACAGGTAAATAGAAGAGGCTGTTCATGCTGGGACATTACCTAACTGGGCTGGCCAGACTGTACCATGAGCAGAGAGGATCCATGCCTTGGCATACCTGTAACTCACTGAAGAGGCCATTTTTGGAAAGCTCTGAAATAAGCAATTGCACAAACGATTTAGCAGAAAGCTTATTCTGGCTAAATTATGATCCCTCTAGCTTATTTATTTAATTCTATCAAGAATAAGTGCAATGAGATGAACATTATTCATATCACCTACTTTTTTTTTTTTTTTTTTTTTTTTTTCTGACAGGGTCCCACTCTGTAGCCCAGGCTGGAGTGTGGTGGCAGTATCTTGGCTTACTGAAACCTACACTTTCTGGGTTCAAGTGATTCTCCCACCTCAGTCTACCAAGTAACTGAAACTATAGGCATATGCCACCACACCTGGCCAATGTTCGTATTTTTAGTAGAGAGAGGGTTTTTCCATGTTGGCCAGGCTGGTCTTGAATCCCTGAGCTCAAGTAATCCACCTGCCTCAGCCTCCTAAAGTGCTGGGATTACAGGCATGACCCCCCATGCCCGGCCATATTCATCTGTTTCTTAAAAGTAATCCGTTAAAAGTGATGGTAATAAAGTTGTTAAGATATGTCTTCTATTTCAGGAATGGGCCTGAACTGGCCTCCCATCTCAGGATATTAACTTGGATTTACACAATTCAGTTACTCAAACATTCCAGTAGTTACTGCTAGAGGCTTGCTTTATCCTCGCGTGTTCTAATTATCACATTTCCATAATCTAAATATTCCTGGATTCAAGGATAATTTCTCTTTCGTGAGATAAACTCACTTTCTACTCCCGGACATATCTATTTCTCCAGTTGTCTCGCTCACATTAGTATGTGTCATTTTGCTCAATTGTATTCTGTGTTTTCCTTTAAAATATACTTGTCAGCTATGCTATAAAAATAATTCACGGTAAATTGATATTTTATGTGCCCCTCTCTTAAACATTGAGAGATTATTTCTGTACTTTCCTAATACAAATTTATTATGTTTACTAATTATCATTATCTAATTATTTAAATAAATATAAATTATTTAATAAAATATAAATTATATGGGAAAAGAAATGGGATGGAGCAAGAGCATGCTAAATTATCAGTGGTCCCATTCTGTTTCTGTTCCAATTATATCAATCATAGAACTTGTAAGAGCCCTAAATGAGAGTTTTACCCGTAGAATCCTAATAACTTTTTTTTTTTTGACATAGCAGCTGTCCATTTTCCAGGGGCATCTAAAGAATGGAATGATGGCCACAGAGAATGCAGGTAACAGAGAAGCTATGTGTTAGTATAAAGCTTTTTGTATCATAAATAGAACTAGAATGCAGGTGCCCACAGTAGTACCCTACTGCTGGACTAATAAAGTATACTGGCTCAGCAGTCGTAAAGCTCAGAGTTGCTATTTTTGTTGAAAGATTTCAGACCCATGGTGTGAGACTGAGACACAAACTTGTTTGCCTGTTAGGATGGCAAATACACATGTTTCTTTGAAGTGCATTAAGTGTGGTGACACAGGATATGTGCACATCACGACAGTGGCATAGCAGGTTGGAGATCTCCTGAATGTGAGTACTAATTGCTTTTCTTTCTTACTATTTAATATTTTTTTCTCTTAACTGCCTTGTCTAACCTTTGCTGGATCCTCTCTCTTTTGACTTCGTTAATAACAGTGAACCTAATGTTGCAGACTTTAGTCCTTATTTTTTCCTTCTCTTCATTTTGAAGTTCAGTATCAGTTACATTTGATAACACCTACATCTGTGTCCCCAAATCAAAGTTTTCTACTGGGGTCCAGTATTGTATCTTTAATCCCCGACATCTCAAGTTCGACTCGTGCTAAATGAGTTCATAATTGCACCTCTAATGTACAACTAATGGTACCATCATTCACAGAAACACTAAAACTCAACAGCCAAGGTGTCATCACATTGCTTCCTTTTCCTTTGCTCCCTCTAGCTTATTTATTTAATTCTTATTAGTTGTATTTCTTGAATATTTCTTGCATGTGTCCCCTCCTCTTCATCCCCATCTGTACTGGCCCTTATCACCTCTCACATGGACTGTTATAATAACCCCTTGGCTCGAGCTTTCTCCCACTCCAGTGTGTCCTTTATAATGTCTTACCCTCCACACAAAGGATCGTGATTCTAAAACACAAATCAGATCCCATCACTTCCCAAGTTTCTCCACTGTCTGGTCCTCAGCATTTGTATTTGTGTGCACACAGGACCTCTGTGACCTGGCATCTCTACTTATCCTGCTGAATCTTCACCTGTATCACTCAGTGCCCCTGGAAGTGAGTGCACTCTGCTGCTTCACACCTCTTGGCCATGCATATACTTCTCATCTGAAGTAGCCCTTCACTCCTTGTCCACTGGCCAAACCCCAATTTTCTATTCAGAAATCAGCCCAAACACCCACCATGCAAATTCCTGGTTCTTCTTGTGGTTGTATGTTAGGGCTGTCACAGTGCTTTCCTTTCTCAAGCATCATTTTAGCTATTACCATGGGCAGTTTTAAGTTTGCTTACTGGTCAAATTTTACAATAGACTGTATGCCTCTTTTGAAAAACAACCATGTCCCAGACTCAGTTCAGTGCCTGGCATGTAGTAGATAATCAACAAACAAGTGTTAAGTATATGAATGAGTAAAGAGATGCATAAGTTTTTGGTTTTAAAATAATTCGGTACCTCCCCTCCTTCTGCTGTACTAGGAGCAATAGTTTGGAGGTATTTTGGTGATGGATTTATTTTCTTTGCCTGTGGGATTACCAAAGTTATGGCACTTCATAGCTGGTGTCGTGGCACAGGTACTGGTGAGGGCCAAGAACTGGCTATGCTAGATTTCTTTCACTTACTTGTACTTTCATGGAATTGAAACATGTTTTTCTATTCTGGTTAGTGCCTTGCATGTCCAGATAGAGACAAAAGTGATTGGTATTAAAAAGTATTGTTTGATGACATTTTAAAAGAATCTTTGGGTCTTCTAGAAAAAAAAATTGGTTGTGGTTTTTAAATATAAATATAAATGCAAAATCTGTACTGTCTGAGTAATCTGTACAAAGTTTGTATAGTAACCTATGTCTAAGATGGCCTGAAAAATGTAGCTGATTTTAAGCAATTCAGACATTACAGATCACACAATGATGTATTTTTTCAGTCTCTGGGAGGCAGAACTGTAACAGACTCTTGGGGACAAAAAGGGGGCTTATTTTTTTAAACAAAACATGATGTTATACTAAGAGCAAAACTATTGTTTTTGACAAGGCATGTAAGAATTCAGTTAGATCTGACTCAAATGAAAATGAAATAAGCTAGTTTTGATTCAAAAGCTGCGGACGTTGCCTAGTTGTGAAATGAAGGGTCCCTGAGGTTGTAGTCATGGCAACCAGTGTGAGGGAGCTGAGCTTTGAGTGCCCTTGTCCTCCATCACTGTCAAGTTACAGATTCCGTATTTGGAGGAATGGTGTTGGTAAGTTAGTAACAGGAAAGCACCAACTGAACCATTTCCCACCAACAAACCTGTATTTTGTATAATGAACTAATGGTTATGACTGTTAAGGTACTCTCCTACAAGGTTACAAACTGTAATTATTTCCAATAAAAAACCAGAAGCTTGCTGGGTGCGGTGACTCACGCTTGTAATCCCAGCGCTTTGGGAGGTCGAGGCAGGTGGATCATGAGGTCAGGAGTTAGAGAACAGCCTGACCAACACAGTGAAACCCTGTCTTTACTAAAAATACAAAAATTAGCTGGGCGTGATGGTGGGTACCTGTAATCCCAGCTACTCGGGAGGCTGAGGCAGGAGAATTACTTGAATTCGGGAGGCGGAGTTTGCAGTGAGCCAAGATAGCACCACTGCACTCCAGCCTGGGTGACAGAGCTAGACTCCATCTCAAAAAGACCTGGTGCGGTGGCTCACGCTTGTCATCCCAGCACTTTGGGAGGCCGAGGCGGGCAGATCACGAGGTCAGGAGATTGGGACCATCCTGGCTAACACAGTGAAACCCCGTCTCTACTAAAAATACAAAAAATTAGCCAGGCGTTGTGGCGGGCGCCTGTAGTCCCAGCTACTCAGGAGGCTGAGAGAAGAGAATGGCGTGAACCCGAGAGGCAGAGCTTTCAGTGAGCTGAGATTGCACCACTGCACTCCAGCCTGGGTGACAGAGCGAGACTCCATCTCAAGCAAAAAACAAACCAACAAAAAAAAAAGCCTGAAGCTTTTGGTTTTAGTTTTCCTGCTCTTTAAGAATAGATCTTGCAAAGGTTATTCTTAATTCTTGCCTTTCCACGTGGGCCTGTGTGTTGGGAAGCTGTTAGTTCTGGCTGTATCATGAAGAGTGTCCTGTCGTTTTCCTGTCTGTCCCTGCCGTGGTAACTCTCTTAACAGCCCCACTCAATAAGCTGTCGGCATCTGAAGAAAGAATTGATGGTACAACAAATTTCTCAATATAGGGATGAGACTGAGGGGACACACAGTCGCTTTCAGGAGGTTTGCCTCAAGTTCTTTTCAGTAAAGATTAGATCCACGCCCTTGACAGGCTCCACAGAGCTGGCAGTGGTTTCCGAAGCAGAATCTTGGTTCCAGCTTTTCCAAAAGCTTCCTCTTACTTTTCTTCTCTTCATTCCCTATTCACCATCATCATAACAATGTGTACACAGGAAGCTCTTGTGGATTAGTTAACATCACTTAATGATGGTTAGGGTAGAAAAGAATGTTGGAAACATTAGAAAAGTAGAATAATAGTCACATAATAATAATTTCTGAGCTCTTAATGTAAAACTTTGTGCTAAACACTTTGTATACTATTAGTTCTTTCAATTCTCAGTAATCCAATGAAGCAGATACTATCATCTCTATATTGAAAATGAGAAAATTGATTCTCTGGAAAGTTTTACAACTTGTTCCAAGGTCAGCAATTAGCATGTGTCAGAACTAGGACCTCAGCTTTTCTGGATCCAAAGCCTGGAGAAGTTAGTTTTTCTTTTGAGCAAAATAAATTTATTTCATGGCAGCTCTGACATTCTGGAGGCTGGAAGTCGAAGATCGCGGTGCCAGCACAATCGGGCTCTGGTGAGGGCCCTCAGCTTGCAGATGGCACATTCTTACTGTGTCCTTACGCAGTAGAGAGAGTGATGTCACTCTTCCTCTTTTCATAAAGACACTAATCCCCTCATGGTGGCTCCACCAAAGGCCCCATCTCCGAATACCATCACATCAGGGTTTAAGTCCTCAACATATTAATTTCATAACATGAAGCTGGCAACTAGCCCAAGGCAAGAACTTTGCAGTACCAGTGCAGTTCCCCTATAGAGTCCTGTATGCTAGACTTGCTGAGGGTGGGCTTCCAAAAATGCACAAAAGAATATTCCATATGGTTATAGGGAATGGTCTCAAAAGAGGCAGTTTTAAAAGTTTTAATAAAAAATATAATATGTTGGGTTTGAATGTGAAATAATATGAAAACATACAATGAAAGAATCAGTATCTTTAACCTACCAGATCCCTAGTTTGACAGCACACAGACTAGTCATCTTAGTACATTTTGTGTATCCATCCAGAAATAGTCTATACATTTGTGAGAATGCCTTTTCTTTTGAGGGCAATTTGATCGTATCTATGACAAATTTACTATTCATGTGCATTTTGACCCAGTAATTGTATGTATAGATACATTAGCTCAAGGGACTAAAGAGCTATATAGGGGGACATTTAATACATGATGCATGCCATTTATCCTATTTGTTTGTCCTGTTTTCACTAAAATGAAAACAAACAAACCTGGGTTTCTTATCCTTTCTATTGCCTCTCAACACCAGGTATTTAGGGAGTTAGGCTGTCAGACTGACCTTAACATGATGCTTGCCTTCTGAATAAGGCTTTCTATTTATTATAGGCCAAGTTCATTAATTTAGTCAGTAAAATTTATTGAATATTTCATATGTGTCATGCAGCGTTTGAGGCACTTGAAATATTTGTGAATTAAACAGATTAGAACTCGGCTCCTATAATTTAGTGAAAGATAAAAGTCAAGCAACAAACAAACAAATAAGATTATTGTAGGTGGTTATTCATGTTCTGAAGGGAGAAAACCCAGTGATGGAAGGTGACTTTAAGTATATATTCAAGAAGATAAGGTGATTAGGGAATAACTACTTATGAGGGAAACATTTGCTGTATGACTTGAATGATGGGAAAGGGGCACCCCATCATGAATTAGGCTGGGACATTATCGAGCAAAAGTTCTGAGAGAGGAACTTACTTAGCATGTTTTAGGAATTGAAAGGTCAGCATAAATGAGGCAAAGGAGAAATGAAAAAAAGAATGGCACAAGATAAAATTGAAGAAGTGAGCAAGGGTCAGATCATGTGGGATAATGCAGACCTGATAAAAAGATTAGATTTTATCCTAAAGGCAAAAAGGAAATTTTAGAAGGTATTAAGCAGAGTAGTGGCATGATCTGATTTATGACATTATAACAATTCCACTGACTGTAGAGAATGGATTATAAAGAAAGGACAAGAATGGGAACAGGGAGATCTGTAAGCAAATTATTAGAATAGCCTAGATTAGACATAATGGTAGCTTGGATTGGGCTGGTGGCAGTGGCACTAGGGAGAACTGGACAGATTCAGGTTACATTTTGAGGACACTGTTAATAGGACTCGCTGGTATATTGGATATGCAAGTGTGAAGGGCAGGGAGGATTAAGGGCAACTATGGTTAAGGAGAGCTCTGCAGGTCATTATGTTAAGTGAAATAACCTGATACAGAACAACCACCATCACACTTTCTGACTTAATTGTGGGAACTAAAAATTAAAACAGTTGAACTCATGGAGACAGAGGGTAGAAGGTTGGTTATGGAAAGGCTGGGAAGGGTGGTGGGGAGTGGGGGGGCATGGTGGGAGGTAAGTGGAGATGGTTAATGGGTACAAAAAATTAGTCAGAATGAATAAGAACTAGTATTCACTAGCATAACAGGTGACTGTAGTAAAAAATAATTTAGTACATTTAAAATTAACTAAAAGAATATAATTAGATCGTTTGAAACACAAAAGATAAATGCTTGAGGAGATGGATATTCCATTTTTACCCCAATATGATAATTACACATGGCATGAAAGTATCAAAGTATCTCATGTAGCCCATATAAATATATACACCTACTATGCACCCACGCATATTTTTTAAAAACTTAAAAAAGAAAAACACAGGACAACTTTGAAACTTCAGCTTGAGTGACCAGGTGAATGAACGTGATATTTACTGAGATTACAGACAGGTGAATGAGAGAAGCAAATTGTATACCAGTGACTAACTGGGTGCTGTTTACACAGTAACATTTAACAAATATTTATCATCCTGACATGTAGAAAAGTCACTGTACTTAGCTAGTTTCTCTAAAACTCCAGGTGAAAGCATCCACTGAGCAAAGCTTACTGACTAGAATCCTTTTGCCCTGTCTTTTGAAAAGGTCAGTTCTGTCCCATTCATCACTAAATAGACATAATCACTTGTTCTCTAAATTGTAAAATTGCCTCCAAATAATTCACCAGCCTTCTGTAAAACCCTTATTAACCCACTGCAAGAAATACTCAGTTCCTAAGTGAAAACAATATTTGTGTATCAGTCAGAGCTGGAGAGGCCCATTGTCACTTTATGAAAATTAGCTTTCTTTTTCCTTGTGGTAAATTGCAGATTCTTGCAAATAATATAAAATGTGACTTATGTTCCATGTGATAAGGAAGATACCTCTGATCATCCAGATTGTCCAACAAGACAGACTTATTTTTTCACTCATATTTTAATTGCTGTAATGTCAGCCTCAGAGCTCATTAAAGTTTTTAAGGCACAATATCCTGGGTATAAAATATTTTTATTGAGAAAATGAATTTTCTCTTGCCTTGAGACTAGCTCTCTAATTAAAAGCACATACCATTAGTGCAAGTATATCACATTAAACATACACTCTGATGAATTGATAAGTAATCTCAATCTTAAATCATAATCATTTTATTACTTTTCTGCAAGAAAGGAACCTCCAGTAAAAGGAGAAGGAGCACAAAGACATTTCTAGAAATTGGACCGTTCTCAGCTGACTGAGGTTTCCTTTGACAGTCATGGTTTCCTAGTGGTTTATAATAATTTGGTTTTTGTTTTTTGTTCTTTTTGCAGCCAGCCGGCTGGCATTTGCACCTGCTGCCTCCAACCTGCCATTCTACCAAGACTGTTACATAACTGTTGATATTATATATAAAAATAGATAATATTGTTTAAATATTATTTTGTAATAATCCAAAAACTTTTTATCTTCTTTGAAGGAGCTGCAAGAAAAGTTACATCTGTCATCATTAAAATATCCTCCATTTATTCTAGACATTATGGTGATTATATGAAGAGTGTGGTCTATATTTTACTGCAGACACTGAATAGCACCAGCGGAGAATGATCGTCTGCTGTTGTCACAGAATCAGCAGTTTTAGGCAGCATATAATACATTAGCTTTCAAATTTTCTTCATTAGAACGTCTCCAAGTTTAATTTACTCAACTGTATGGAGGTTAAAGATCTGCTGGTAAAGCACTCATCATTAACAGTGATTATTCATTGTCACTCTTGAGTAGGCAAATTCCACTTTTGGAGATTTTCTCTGCTAAGAAGAATTAATGGGAGCTGAGGAAGCAGGATAGGAAGCTCCAGGCCACAACTCTAAGGCTTCTTAAAAATGGAGAGAAATTCCACACTGCATTATTATTGGCTATAGTCACCCTACTGCACAATGGAACACCAAAACTTATTCTTCCCATCTCATGGTAACTTTGTACCCATTGACTAACCTCTCCCAGCCCCACTTTCCTCTTGCCCTCTTCAGCCTCTGGTAATCATTATTCTACTCTCACGTTCTACCATCTGACATATGATATATATACATGTCTTGAAACATTAGATTGCATACCATAAATATGTACAATTATTATGTATCAATCATAAATTTTAAAAATTAAATTTTTAAAAATGGAGATGAACCTAAGCACCACAGTCACGTGGGTAGAGTTGGTTTCTTGTCAGAGTAGGGAGGCAAAGGGCACAGGTCATAAGGAAGGCAGAGGTGACCAAGGCAGTCTCATGGCCTCTCACTTTGACTAAACTCTAGACAGGATTCTTCCTGACTTTAGATACCTGATTTCCCTTTTCTTAGAACATTTTCTTGAGAAAATTTGCAAGGGTACACTCTACCCTTTTGTACATTTTCTACCACTCAGGAATGTCTTTCTCAAAAGCCTGGGAGCCAGCCGGGCATGATGGCTCATGCCTGTAATCTCAGCATTTTGAGAGGCTGAGGCAGGCAGATAACTTGAGGTTAGGAGTTCGAGACCAGCCTGGCCAACATGAGGAAACCCCATCTCTATGAAAAATACAAAAAATTAGCCAGGCGTGGTGGTGGGTGCCTGTAGTCTCAGCTACTCAGGAGGCTGAGGTGGGAGAATCGCTCAAACCCCAGAGGCAGAGGTCCCATGAGCCAAGATTGTGCCACTGCACTCTAGCCTGGGTTACAGAGCAAGACTCCATCTCAAAAAAGGAAAAGAAAAGAAAAGAAAAGAAAAAAATCTGAGAGCCATCCCTTTAACAGGCCACCATCAAGACAGACAGAACCCATCTCTCCCAGTCTGTGTGAAGATAGGAGCCTAACTTTGGTAAGTATCAATCAATAAGTACAGATAGCCGAGTCACATTGACCAGTCTCCTCTACCTTTTGGAAATTTTTATTTGGAAAATCGGGCAAGTGGGTCTTGAGCATTTGCCTTCTTAAAAGTTCTAGTCTTAAGTAGATTATGACTCTAAGATATTCCTCTCCATTATTTTAAGGAGTTCAGAGGAATCAGTAATGCTTTCAAAGTGGACCTTTCAAAGTAGATTTTACTGCTTCCTTCAGAATCACTTGGATAACTAATAAAATATAGATTTCTGGTCCATTCTGGAGAGTTTTAAAATTAAACTCTCAAGGCATTGGGCCTCAGAATGTCTCTCTTAAATAAGCCCCTCACTTCTTTCTTTTA
Source organism: Papio anubis (assembly GCF_008728515.1). NCBI lineage: Eukaryota > Metazoa > Chordata > Mammalia > Primates > Cercopithecidae > Papio > Papio anubis. Next base: position 53,422,157 of record NC_044989.1, on the reverse strand, counting down.
CACACTAAAATCTGAATACAACTGCTCTATCGTAAGCAATTAAATCTTTATAAAAAGAATATGAATAGATCACACCACTGCAGTCCAGCCTGGGCAACAGAGCGAGACTCCATCTTAAAAAACAAAAAGAATAAAAGAATACAAGTAGTTATGAAAAAGATACATTTTGAAAAATAGAAGAATTTTAATTTTTAAAATGATAAAAACATAGAGGTGGAGATATTCAAAATATGTTGAATTTAGGTAGAAAAGAAATCTTAAATCATTGGATTTATCTCGCTGCCTGTATTCAGTTTTTCCCAAAAAGAACCTTATCAGTTGACAATATATTGTCCTCTTAACACTTTCTATTGAAGAAAATTCCAGAATTTTTTTCACTCATCCATCAGAATGTACAGTGATTATGTTTTGCAGTCTTTCTTTGTAAATAATTTTGGCATACTTACCACAACTGAAAATTATTTTTTCTTGCTCTAGCCATTGGAGTTGTGGGAGAGTAGTTGTGGTCACAGGAAAACAGAGAAAAACTCTTCTTTTTTGCATTTACTTTTTCAAGGGAAATATTATATTTTAAAAAGCCAGGTTTTTTTTTTTTTTTTAGATCCTGTGATTTGTGGAACAAGAAAAATGGTGTCCTAAATCAGGCTCTTGATGGTCCACTGACTCAGCCAAGTGATTTGGTTTAGTTTTGGAGGGCCCTCAGTCAGAGAAATGTATTCTTTATCTTGATCATCTTATCCTTGTGATTAATAACTTCTATTCTCTTTAACATCTATGCTGAAGGATGGCTCTGTCAGCAACTATTTACATTAGAGAGTATAAATTTATAACATTGCTTTGTTTCTTTCGGAAATCTTCAGGTTGGAAAATTTTCCATTGTGGAATAAAACATTTTTCCACCATTAAATGAAGAAGATAAAGTCATTCTAGTAGCTAGAAGGCTTTTCTGGTACTCCTAAACTTTACCCTTCTGTTCCTTTCATGCCACTTTCTTTAAAACAAACCCCTCCCTAAGAAAAACTATCCATCCCAGGTCTTTCTCCCTGGCAAAAAGAAAGTGGCTTCTCTTAATAGTCAATGTGGAAAACCGTGAATGAAAAGAAAAAAACCAAGTAAGGTATATGTAAACAAACAGCCTTCCAGCTTGAATCAGTTTCCAGTCTTAGTTTCCATAATTTTTTGTTCTTTTCCTATCCATTATGCAGCATACAGTACTGGATTTGAAAGTGGATTGTCCCTGCCACAGCTTCCTGCTGTCGTGGGCAAGAGAAATCTGGCATGGAACTTGAATCCCTGAATTTGCTCTGACCTGAACTTGTGCCACAATTGAAATGTGCTATGCATTGGCTTCAGGATGGAGAAACAGGAGAAAGTGAGACTGCTAGAGACAGCTTATCCACACACACACACACGTACAAACACGAATTTTGATAATTAGCATTCACTGGAGGAATACAGGAAATTATAAGCAGGCTAAATTTCTTTGTTGTTTTTATGTTCTTCTTGTCCCAATGTGGAAAGCCCCCGCTGTGTGAGAAGCTGTACTGCAGCCCTTGGTACAATTAAAGGCTCAGCCCAGCACAGAAGCTTAAAGAGCTCCTCTCAAACAGAGCCTTTTGTTTTTTAGAAGTGGATAAGCAGGAGCTTGGCAAGACACTTAGATTTTAAGAAACACTGTGCCCTAAAACACTTAGTATGAGAGGCTTCTGATACCCCGAAAATTATCTTGTACATACTCAGAGTAATGAACTTTGGAGGTTTTATCTGCCCTAATTACAAATTGCTTTTCTTCCTCTCTTCCTTCTCCTCCTCTTCCTTCTCTTCCTTCTACTTCTTCTTCTTCTTCCATAAGGCTAAAGGTCATGAAGTTTTCCCGCACAGCAAAGTAAAATGGCATATCTGAATGTGTGGTGGAACTCTAGGTGGCTATAGAATACAGGGATAGGGACGATCCTATCCTAAAGTATAGAATACAGGGATAGGGATAGGGACAGACAAATACTGAAGAAGTGCAGGACAGGGGCTGTGGGGAGATGATTAGAGCAAAAGAGTAGACATTGACTCTGCATACATATAGAATCAAAGGTGGAATAACAGTTTTGCATCTGGGAAGGCCCTGAGCTGTGCCTGTCCTTCAGGGGTGGCCTTCACACCTGGCAGAGCTATTATTATTTTTTCCATGTTGGTTGAACAAGTGCTATGTGTCAAGTGTTGTGCTAGATCTAGAGGCTTCTGAGAAGAATAGGTCGTGGCCATTATCTGCAAGATTATGAAGTTATACACGTAGAAACTGAAAATTGCATTCAAATAGGATCCTAACCAATGAGGAAGTATAGAGTACTATGGGGGACAGAGGGAAATGTGAGAAATTTAAGGAGGATCAGAAAGTGCTCCGTAGAAAAGAGGACATTTTAGCTGGGGCTTTAAGAGGGAAGCAAATTAGCCCCAAAAGAATAATAATAAAACAATGGAGAAATGGCTTGCCTGCTTGAGGAAACAGCATGCCCAAAAGCATGTCATGGAAGAAAATGTTTTGTTTAAATAATATTGAAAACTTCCTTTCTGAGGAGAAAATAAAGTGGAGATGCATTGAAGGAGGGGCAGAGAAGATGAGGCTAACCAGCAGTTATGCAGGAAGACAAGAGAAGTCTGAAGTTTTGCACTACTTGAGCATATGCAGAACTCGTGGACTGGGATCTGGATGTATGGCCAGAAGGCCAAGAAGCAGCACCAACTGTGTGGAAGCTGTGAGGTGAACTTAATTCTGAAGCATAGCTCGGAGCCAGCATGCGCTTCTTAGATGTTGCATTAGGTAGAAACCGACTCCAAGTTGTCAAAAAGCAGCTTCCTAGACATGCCTTCTTAGAAAAGAAGCTGTAAATATGGGAATTAGCCAAATCCACTGAAATTTATTTAGTCTTTATGTGCAAAGTAGTATACCGTGTGAAATTAATATGATGAACTGCTTGCCCAAAGAAGCTTTTAGTGTATCAAGGGAGAAAGACATCTACTTCAGTTATTGTAAGAGATGGTAGCATGCTCTGCCTCAGCAGGGAAGGAGAATGAGTGAACTAAGAGGCTATACAAGGCAATGTGCCAAATATTTACATGGAATTCTCAGGCTAAGTAGAGATTTTTGTCCATTTTGGAAATGAAAAATATGCTCAAAAGGCTATGAAACTCTCAAGGAAATTCATTTAATAAGTATCAGAGTCAAAATGAGCTCAGGTCTACGTGACACTGAAAGGTGCCTTTGTATCCAATGTGGACTGCTTTAAATCAAGCAGAATATAAACATTTGGTTTCGAAAGAATAATAGGAAGTTCTCAAAGCATCTCAGTCTTCAGCGCTTTTGATCACCCCTCACCATCTTTCCACTCTTCAGTATTTATCACCATTCCCATCTCATCCCTAAAAGCTTCCTGCCCTGCTTAGCCTGGAGTGATATCTTCCTTTCCTAATGCCTGCAGCGGCTGCCCACATTCTAGGTGTCCAAACTGACCTGTGCTACCTCTAGTGTCTCCTTTCCAAGCACATATTTCATGAGGCAGCAGATATCTCAAGGTCTAGCCTCAATGAGTTTCACAAGTAAAAAAAGTTACTGCAAATGAAAATTACATCAATTAATACAGCAATGGGTAAAGATATTGGCATGAAAGCAGCAAAGAGTGTCAAATCTGGAGGGGCCTGCAGTTAGGAGTGAGAGATGATGCAGAAGTGACCTGAGTTGATGGCTGGCCAACTCAGTGGTGCCAGGCCCCAAAAGAGCTCCCTTCCTGGGGAAATGGAAGAATTATGTAGATCTTGATATTAACATCTGATTCTAGATAAAGTGAATGGGATTTCTCTGAATTTTTTTAACATTTATTTTAGGTTTGGGGGTGCATGTGAAGGGGTACAGGTGTTGTGAGGGTTTGTTGTACGTATTATTTCATCAATCAGGTATTAAACCTAGTATCTAATAGTTATCTTTTCTACTCCTTTCCCTCCACCCACCCTTCCCCCTCAAGTAAACCCCAGTGTCGTCATTGTCTTCTTTGTGTTCCTAAGTTCTTATCATGTAGCTCTCACTTATAAGTGAGAACATGTGGTATTTGGTTTTCTTTTTCTGTGTTAGTTTGCTAAGAATAATAGCGTACAGTTCCACCCATGTTCTCACAAAAGACAGGATCTCATTCTTTTTTTTTTTTTTTTTTTTGAGACGGAGTCTTGCTCTGTCACCCAGGCTGGAGTGCAGTGGCGCGATCTTGGCTCACTGCAAGCTCCGCATCTCGGGTTCATGCCATTCTCCTGCCTCAGCCTCCCAAGTAGCTGGGACTACAGGCGCCTGCCACCATGCCCAGTTAATTTTTTTGTGTTTTTAGCAGAGACAGGGTTTCACTGTGTTAGCCAGGATGGTCTCGATCTCCTGACCTTGTGATCCACCTGCGTCAGCCTCCCAAAGTGCTGGGATTACAGGTGTGAGCCACCACACCCAGCCAATCTCATTCTTTTTTTATGGCTGCATAGTATTCCATGGTGTATATGTACCACATTTTCTTTATCCCACCTGTCATTGATGGACATTTAGGTTGATTTCATGTCTTTGCTATTGTCAATAGTGCTACAATGAACATATCAATGCTTGTGTCTTTATGGTAGAATGATTTACATTCCTCTGAGTACATACCCAGTAATGAGATTGCTAGATCAAGTGGTAGTTCTACCTTTAGCTCTTTGAAGAATCTCCATACTGCTTTTCACAATGGTTGAACTAATTTATACTCCCATTAGCAGTGTATACGTGTTTCTTTTTCTCTGCAACTTCACCAGCACCTGTTATTTTTTGGCTTTTTAATAATGGCCATTCTGACTGATGTGAGAGAGTATCTGACTGTGATTTGCATTTAGCTAATGATCAGTGATATTGAGCTTTTTTTAAATATGCATATTGACTGCCTGTGTTTTGAGAAGTGTGTGTTCATGTACTTGCTCACTTTTCAAACTATACTACAAGGCTTCAGTAACCAAAACAGCATGGTACTGGTACAAAAACAGGCACATAGACCAATGGAACAGAATAGAGAACCCAGAAATGAGGCTGCACATCTATGATCATCAGATATTTGACAAAGCTGACGAAAACAAGCAATGGGGAAAAGACTCCCCATTCAAAAACTGGTGCTGGATAACTGACTAGTGTTATGCAGAAGATTGAAACTGGACCTCTTCCTTACACCATACACAAAAATCAACTCAAGATGGATTAAAAACTTACATTTACCCCAAACTGTGAAAACCCTGGAAGACAACCTAGGCAATACCATCCTGGATATAGGAAGGGGCAAAGATTTCATGACAAAAACACCAACAGCAATTGCAACAAAAGCAAAAATTGACAAACAGGATCTAATTAAATTAAAGAGCTTCTAAACAGTAAGAGAAACTATAAACTAAAGAGCTTCTAAAGAGCAAGAGAAACTATCAACAGAGTTAACAGACAACATACAGAATAGGAGAAAACATTTCCAAACTATGAAACTAACAAAGATGTAATGTCCAGTATCTATAAGGAACTTAAACAAATTTACAAGAGAAAAACAATCCAGTTAAAACAGTGAGATTTTCCTGAATTAACTCAGATTTCCAGTATTGCTTCATGCCCTGTAGAATAGAAACATTGAGAGAACAGAAGTAACTCTAAGTCTCATAAAATAACTGACGTAGTTGAGCATATTCTTGCATGTTTGACTTTATAAATTGAAAGTTGTATCAACACTACAGCTATATCTGAGTATTCATGTCATCTCCATCCATAGAGCTTCCTGAGATAGATTCATCATGAGGAGAAGGGACTAGGTTTCATATTCTTTTATATGTCCCAGGGTTCCTGGCAGAGTGCCTTTTATTGATAGGTCACAGCCTTTTAATGTATTTCACTCAGATCCCCATTACATATGGATGAATGGTGATTTCCCATTGTGCAATTTTCTCTTATTCTGTAATGAACATTCAAGAGATCCCTCAATTAAAAAATCTGGATGAAGCCCTAAGAAACTGCAACATAATGAAAAATAATATTTCTTACGTTCCCTTATCTTTAGTTTGAAAAAATGCTCTGATAATATTTTCACATTTCATTCCATTAAAAAAATTTTAAATTTCTACTATAATTTCTTCTTAAGTTCTTTTATTGATTAGATGTATTCTTGATTTTTTGTGGAGGGGGAGTTGTTGCTTTGAAACCTCATTAGATTATATCTGTGAGTGGTTTTAAAATTTATTCCTCTTATCACACTTGAGTTTAAATTTTGTTTTTTAAGTAAGTTTTAGAAACATCATCTCATTTCATTCAAAAACTTTGATTAAATGTTTGTTATAACTTTTTACTCTATCCTCCATGACTTTTAATCTCCCATATTTTTCTTCTTCTTGTCTTTCTTTTCTGAATGCTGTATAATTTCTTTAAATAAGTCTTCCAGTTTTTTAACATTCTCTGAATTTTTCTTCATTCTTATGTCTCTATGTTCATTGACGTACAATTTCAATTACAACTTTTATTTCAAGATGTTCTTTTTGGTTCTTTCAAAACCTTTTGGCAATCTTACATACTCTTACTGCTCACTCTAATTTTCTAGTCCCTATTTTATTTCTTGGAACATATTAAACATACTAATTATTTTGGAAAACATCTAATATCTGAGTCTTTATAGTTTTATTTGTTTATGCTGACTTTTTTTTCCTCATGGAGTCATATTTCCTTTTGACTTTTGTGATTATTCACTGTGTTTATATTCCCAGAAAAATTATCATTTGAAATCCTTTGATATGTGGGTCAAAAGCTGATGCTCTAGAATGTATTTTCTACTGCTTTCAACAAGCACCGGAGGGTACTAAGCACCTAGAATTAGTTTGAGCTAAGTTATGGAATTGAAGGTTTTTGCTACCTACTGTAATGAGAGTCAGCTGTAGACATGCATTTTCAGGAGAAATACATTTTGTAACCCAGTGCTAAGATTTTATACAGGCAATTTTCCATGCTTCCTCCTTGAATGGGGGACAGAGGTTTATTTCTGATCATCTTTACACAGTATTTGGGGTACCAGTTAAATGTGGGGATCTTCTATTTAGACTCTATTTTGGCAAATTCCTAAGCTTTGTCTGTTTTTCCACTACCATCTTTCCAACCCCATCCATTGAAAATAAAAGTTCAAAATCAACAAAAATTGGCCAAGGGCTCTAAGGCAAAAATAAGCTTCAGTGCTGTGTTTACTTATCTGGTTTCTGTTTTCACTAAGATTTTGGCCTCAGAGGAGTCTTTTTATTCATGTTGAACAATAAATGTACTTTAAAGAATGCTTTAAAGATATTTTATCTAAGACATTTTAAGTTCTCAGGGTGAACATTGTCAGAATGTCTAGCCATAAATATATCCAGTAGTGGAACACAACTTTTAAATTGTAGGTAGCTGATGGAATTTTTTTGGTTTGATAAAGTTGGCATTGTCAGAGTTCCCATTTTCTTTCATGTGTTAACATATGATTAAAATGTTATTCATCAGAAAGAATGTAACAGCTACTCCTTTCCCTTCCATGTAGTTGCTGACTATTGAAATATCAAACTGATTTGGGAGGCCGAGGTGGATGGATCACCTGAGGTCAGGAGTTCAACACCAGCCTGACCAATATGGTGAAACCTCGTCTCTACTAAACAAATACAAAAATTACCTGGGCACAGTGGCATGCACCTGTTGTCCCAGCTACTCGGGAGGCTGAGACAAGAGAATTGCTTGAACCCAGGAGGCGGAGGTTTCAGTGAGCTGAGATTGTGCCACTGCATTCTAGCCTGGGTGACAGAATGAAACTCCATCTCAAAAAGAAAAAAAAGAAAAAGAAAAAGAAATATCAAAATGAGACTAGAAATAAGCAAGAGAAGCATTACAACAGGTACAGAAGTTAGCTTATACTGAAAGCGGGCAAGAAATAAAACTGACATGGAGCTATTTATGATTATGTAACAAAGAGGTAACTGATTAAGCTGAAGTTATTATCCTTCAGATATTCTAATACTACTTTTCTGCTAGATATAAATGTTCTTGGTGGTCAGCTTTAATCAATGATTTAAAAAAAACCTAAAACAGAGGAGGGTTGGTCAGGTCTTGTTCTAGCGATCTGTCATCTGTGTAGATGTTGCATGTGTGGTGTGATTTGGGATGGGGAGTAGTGGGAAGAACTAGAGAGAATTTTTATTGTATAGATGAACCAGTATGCCACAATCTCCTACTAGAAAATTAAAGGCACTCAACTTGTACATTTGAACCTGTGGGATTCCATAGAAAGCATTCAAAGCACAATTATGCCATTATTGCTCACACTGTAGAGGCCCAACAAAACTAACAGAAAAAAGAACTGTGCCTCTTTAGAATAACAAATTAAATATGTATAAAATATCTTCCACCCTACCTTTACCCCTCCACAAATCTGGCTCAGGGGATATTTGGAAATATAGATTTGACAAGTGAAACATAAATAACCTATTTAGTTTCTTGGTAGCTGAATATATTTTTGTTGTTAACCTGGAGAGATGGCAAAAAAAGGAAAGCAACTATTTAAGTACACTGTGGGTACCCTGCTCAGGAAAATGACAAAACAAAATATATGGCCATTTTCATATTGCTCCCTAGTGCAGGCAGAAAGGAATGGTGTTATTTCTTGAGTCTGACATAAATACTGGATTTCCCGATTGCTGGAGTATATGTGACTATTTCAGATATTATGTTTTTATTCCAATGATTTTAGGGAAATTAACAAAGGAAAGTGACTACAGGATGCACAAAATCAGTGTTTCAAATAACTGACTTAGGTTAAAAAAAGAGATATAGAATATATTAGGGGAATTAAAATTGTAATAATCACAGATTTTTTAAAAGTAGTATCACATAGAATTTTCAAATATACTCATTTTTTCTTCTTTTTAAAACAGCAAATATCTGAATCAGTTATGTTGTTAATAGCTAATAACATGACATTCCATTAAGTTACAATTCCCTGTAAAATAGAATATATTTGCAGACAACAATAATAGAAAATATAATAGTAAATGTATTATAAGATGATTTGCTTTCTGTAGAAATTCAATGGCATGAATTACATTGTAGCAAACTTTATATTTTCCTTGGTTGGAGGATTTTGAACTTGGCTGTTGCTAAGATATTAAAGACTTCAGTAATGGTAGGAGTTATTAAGCTGAAAGAAAATGCTAGATCTACTATTTTCAGAAGAAAATTTTTGTAATCTGGTTTATTTGATTTGCTTACACAAATATTGGTAAAATCGAATCCATCAGTGCATAACTCTTATAATTCACACACAAAATATAACTTGAAGGCAAACGACAAAGGGTAGAAGAGAAAACTAAACAGAGAGTCTAAAAATTTGATTTTTGGTTGTGGTTCTGCAGCTAACTAGCTGTGCAGTCTCCCTATTTTCAGAATTTCTCTGGACCTGAACTTTTTAATCTATGAATCAAGGAGACTAGATCAAAGGCCTAACTTAATCTAAACTTTGTGAAGATTAAGAGGTGTATTATTAACCGGGTAATTTAGGTACAAAAGATAGAAACCCAACTCAATGTGTATTTTATTTTATTTTATTTTTTGCTATGGAGGGAATTTACTGCTTAACTTGGCTGAAGATCTGGAGGTAGACCAGTTCCAGGAGTGGTTGGGTCCAAGGGTTTGACTGATGACCTCAGTCCTCAACTTTTCTTTGTCCATCTCTTGCCTTGACAATGCTTTCCTTTGCTTCTTTTTCAGATCAGCTGGTCTCATTCAGTAATTACGAATTATTTATTTATAATTCCAGACTTATTTATTCTGCATTTAACAGTGCCAGAGAAAGATAACATCTCCTTTCTAACAGTTCCAACAAAACCCTTTACCTCACTTGGGTCATGTGCCCATCCTTGTTCTGTGGACATGGATGTAGAATTCTCTAATTGGTCAGTCATGGGTTATGTCTCTATCCTTAAAAGTTGAAAGGAGGGCCTGGTGCAGTAACTCAAGCCTATAATCCCAACACTTTGGGAGGCTGAAGTGGGCAGATCATTTGAGGTCAGGAGTTAGAAACCAGCCTGGCCTAGGTGGCAAAACCCCATCTCTACTAAAATACAAAAATTAGCCAGATATGGTGGTCCACATCTGTAATCCCAGCTACTTGGGAAGCTGAGACAGGAGAATCACATGGACCTGGGAGGCGGAGGTTGCAGTGAGCGAATATCGTGCCACTGCACTCCAGCTGGAGCAATAAAACGCGACTCTGTCTCAAAAAAGGAAAAAGAAGGGAGGGAAATTCCCCTCCTTTCCAAACTACATGAACAGATGAACAGGATGGTAAGGATCCCATAAAAGAAAAGAAAATTAAGGTTTTGCTATCTGAAATGGTGCAAACAGAAACAAAAACATAACATACATACACACATGCACACACAGACACACACACACAGAGCAAGAGAGAGAGAGAGAGAGAGAGAACATATTGGGCAGGCAAAACTAACAAATACTCAGCACAGGAATCTTCTCTGTTTGATAGAAAAATTAGTCATATAAATTTCTTTTGATTTTCGTGATACTTAAAATGTATTTGCAATGTTTTTATAACAAAATATCGTTTAAAAACCAGCAAATAAGTATAGAAGAAATGACATACTTAAAAACCAGCATTTTGCAACCTTCAATGTCATAATTTATTCAAAGAGAATTGTCAGCTTAAGCTAAAAGAAATTTAACAAGCAAATATCATGTGGAATTTTAACTGGATCTTGGATTTTAAAAAACTCCTTAAAATCCCTTTTGGGATAATAGGGTGAAATTTAATATGGACTATGCATTAATTATATTAGCAAATTTTGTTTGATAATAATATTGTGATTATGTGGGCACATGTCTCTAGTCTTAGGATATCTATGCTGAAGCATTTGGGGGTGGTGGTGGTATCTGCAGTTTACTTGACATGTTTCAGCAAAATAATAAACACACATATATTCATGTCTGTATATGTCTACATATTTTTGTCTATATATCTTTCCATTGAAGAGATTTTAAAAAAACCTAACTAGTATCGTATTTTCTTAAACAACAGTTTGGAATTGATTACGTAATTTCCTCAGTGTCCTCAATAAATGCACGAATCAGCCGTTGGAATGCTATAATTAATCACACCACTCCAGCTTTTATATCCTTTTCCATTCCTCCACTCTATGTATTTCCCTCATCCAGAGAAAAATAAATGGTGCTGAAACATCACTGTTCAAATGTGAAGACTTCCTGTTGTCAGTTCCTACCATTATCTTAGCTGTGCCAGTTACTGTTAATAAATAGCCAGTTATTTGCAGCTTCTATTCCTCTCTTCTGGAACCAATGAATGGTGGTAGTTTTGTACCCCTACAATCAGTGAAATTTGGAGTTATCCCCTCTGCTGTTCTGTAATAATAAAAGTTATAATTTTGGGGACACTTACTATATGGCAGATAATGTTAAAGGATGTCATGCTCCCAGGAAACCTATGATTAAATAAAATTGTTACCCCTGTTGCTACCCTAGACAAACCCTCACCATCTCTTGCCTGAATCACTACTGTAAGCTTCAACAGCTTCCAGTACTGTTCCCATGTAAATCCTTTCCACAGCAGCTAGAAGGACATCCCCATAGATCAGGACAGGAATTTTTGCCGATAGTTACAAAATCTTCAGCTTAGATGAATTCCTGGTATACTGATGGTTCTAAATTAATATTGCTTGATGGAAGAGGGCGTCACTTATTTCCTGAAAATATTTTACTGTCTTTTTAGTTAATATGCAAAATCCTTACCGTGGCCCATAGGGCCTTCCATGGACTTTCCCATGACTACCTTTCTTATCTCCTGTAGCACATTCTCCTTTATTCACACTGGCCTTCTATCCTCAGACAAGCTAAATTTAGCCCTGCCTTCAGGCTTTTTGCCCTTTTGGTTTGTTTTTTCCTCGTCCTGGAATCTTCTGCCTCTAGATCCTCCCTTGGTTTGCTCTATCTTTTCATGCACATCTCAAGTCAAATGTTACTTCCTTAGAGAGGTGTTCCTAGACTGCCATCCCATTTTAATTAGTCCCTTTAGCCAGGCACTGTTGATCACGTCACCTCAACTTTTCTTCACAGGCCTAAGCAATATCTAAAATAACCTGTTCCATTAATTCGTTTATTTTCTATTTTCCACTACTAGAATGCAATCTTCACATGTCTAAGGACTTTATGCAATAAAAATTTATCACAGAATTTGTAGCTCTTAGAGCAGTGCTAGTAGATAGGTCTGCAGTGAATGCTTTTATTTTGAGTGAATGAGGAAATGGAGGCTTAAAGAAGTTAATAGCATATATAGTTTTGATGATATGAAGCTAAATGTATATGTTAATGCATTTCTGAACTTGTAAATATTAATTTTATATATGAGCAGGGTCTTATGTTCCATCCAAGGACAAAATTGGGGACATTGTTCTCTTGGTATTTGATGTAGTTTGGATATTTGTCCCTTCCAAATCTCATGTTAAAATTTGATCCCAATGTTGGGGGTGGGACCTACTGGGAGGAGTTTGGGTCATGTGAGCAGACCCTTCATGGAATGAGAGCTGATTGTTAAAAAGAGTCTGGCACCTCCCTTCTCTTTCTCTTTCGTCTTCCCTTGCCATGTAATATCAATTCCCCTTACCCTTCTGCTTTGAGTGGAAGCTTCCCGAAGCCCTCACTGGAAGCAGATGCTGGTAGCATGCTTCTATAGTCTGCAGAACTGTGAGCCTCTTTTCTTTATAAATTACCCAACCTCAGGTATTCCTTTCAAACAGATTAAGACAGTATTTTACTCACTTTTCTCTGATTCTCTATTGGAATACACTATACCCTGGTTATAGATTCAGGTAGAAGAATGGTACAGTAAAATATTCTTAGCTCTTTGCCATTGAAGTACCATGTTTTAAAAATCTTTTCTAATCTTTCAGACCAACCTGTCTATACCATCTTGTGTTTTGTCTTAGAAGCAATGAGAACATGGAAAGAGGAACTGAGAAAATTTACTCAGAGTAATAGATAACTCCCAACAAAACTCTTTGTAGAGATGAACCAAGCAATTCCCACAAAAATTCTGTCAGTTACATGTGCTTGAATTATTTTTTTCTGTTAATTCAGATACCTGAAATTGTATGAATGTGCTTTGAAACAGAGGACATTTCAGTTATTTTTCTCACACAAATAAATAAAGTAGAATATCTTTATTTACTGATATATATGTTAGAAGTCCTCACATTTGTATGTAATTTTAAGTGTTACAAAGTACTTTTACCTATGTTCTCTTGTATTGATTTTTGAAACAGTCCAGGGAGGTAAGCATGTCATAAAATATTCTTATTTAGCAAATGAGGACATTGAGGCATAGGGTGGTAGGAAAGCCACATTAGGAACCACATCTGTGTAACAACAGACAACAAACTAGAAGAGTCAGAGCCAGAAATTGAGTCTTTTGATTTCTCATCCAGGACTGTTCTTTTCTTGTGAGACTAGATACAGATAATAGTATCAATAGACAAATGTTAGAAAAGTAGTATAGCAAATAAAAATATTCTGAAACTAAAAGAACAAAAAGCCCTGGAACTTGTAGAAGGTATGTGGTATCAATATTTTGAATGGGATGCAAAAAGAATGAATCGTCATTGTTTTAAACATCGAAAATGAACAATGGAAATAGCCAAATTAGTCATTTTAAAAGACGCCATTAAGAAAGAATGCTTATCAGAGTAAAGGCTTATATTAAATCTCATCTTCAACATTTATGAAAACCGTACCCTTCTTGAACATCAGCTAAAGTATTTTTATTTCTTACTTGGCTGAAACTGTAATTTAGACTTAAGTGATAATTGAGACTGAATAGAAACAAATTTTACTCAGTTTGAGTCTTCCTTCAAATGGCATATGTGGATATAACCTTATAAACTTAGGTAATTATGTATACAATTTTTATTTTATAATGTTAAACTTTTTGATGAAGATAATGCTTATAAAAATGAATTTATAACTCAGGGTTTCATTAGAAAACAGGTCATACACTCAAATTAGAATTATTCAGAAGGGTTTATTTTCAATGGTGTAAGGAGGATAAAGGGTAGCCTTCCCACAGCACCTTTATGGAGTTCTTTGTTAGTGGACCGAAACCCGAAGCCAGGAGACAAGGTCAAAGGCAAGATATAGAAAGGCGGAAATAGATCTGGAGGTGTAAAAATGAATGTGTTCAGCAGAGTGATCTGATGAGAGGGCATGGGGATGGTAAAAACATTGAGTGTTCTCTGTGTTGTCCGTCCCTGTACTTAGCATTTTACGTTCATTGACTCAATCCTCACGGGAACCCTGTTAAGTAGTATTCTCCCCATTTCACAAGTGAAGAAACCGAAACTCAGAGATTGCTTACAATACAGTATAGTACATTTCTTAAAGATGTATTTGTGGTTATCCTTCTCCTTGAGAACAGATAGCCAGTAAGGAAAGAGGAAAATAATGTCAGTCAATACAGGAAGAATTTTCCACAGAATATTATGATTATTTCTCTTGGAAAAAATCAAAGAATACTGATCTATTTATAGTTAGGTGTGTGTTTTGATTTGAAATATGTAATAAAGTAGAGATAACTTTATTCTAGCTAGCTAGATCTAACAAGAATTTTTTTTAATGTCAAACTTTGCCAAATATAGTCTCACTAGATAAAATTAAGAAGGTAAGCCAAAAGTGATTAGTCTTTCACTCTACTCTTAATCTTCTGACTAAACCTTAGAAGAAAATAAGCCAAGGAGATATAACTGTTGGATATAGCAACATTGGAGAAACTACACCAGAAATAAGTTAACTCCACTCCTGATATTTGAGACCCTGCCGCACAACCCTATTGTAGTGTCTGTCTTAGGACAGTAAAGGGAGGAGCCACGTAGTGAACCCATCCTCTGGTGGGTTGGGAGGACATCCAGCCCGGCCAAGTCCGTGGGTGTGAGGATGGATGGGGAAATGGGGAAGTGTTTTCATTTACTTCTTTGCTTGCAATTTTCAACAAAAATACTTTTCCCACCTATTTTGTAAGTGACTGGTGTAAACATGGCTCAAATTGACCCGCATTGTAGGGCTGGAGATCTTGGTAAGTTAGCACAGAAACTTTCCTGTGGTACTTTCCCAGGGTCTTGAGATGACACTGAAAATGGATCTTGTAACCAGATGTGCTTTCAAAGTCCACCTTCCTACTGCTTTGCCCCATTACCTCTCTTGACCTTTTCTCTGTATCTACATAATGGGCACAAAGTACTTGGAAAGAGAAGATATAATTGACACATTGGTAGTTTGCATAAATCAGTATAAGGTTACCCCCTTTGTTTTCATATTCTACTACATTCCAACAGGACACATTAAACGGATACCCCAAACTGCTCCAGAGGATAGACCTTCATGACCTATTTAGAAAGATGTGGTCTAAAACAATTTTTACTTGACAAGTTGCATTAAATCATATCTTAAGAGACTTCATTAGAACTGTCTTTAAAGTCTCCATCAATTGCTAATATAAATGTAGTCATATCAGATTTACCAGAAAATATGACTGATGAAGACAAACCCAAGTCCCTCTAGTCTGATTTTCATGGATTGTGAAGGTTCTTGATTCAAAACTGGCAAAATTATATGAACTTTTTCTATACCCATTCCAGTCCAGCTTCTGTCTCTATATGTTTTACTTTACCTTTCTACAAAATGGGCATTCTTTAAGGATTTTTTGAAGATTGATGAAGTAATTTCTACAAAATACTTTTAAATCCCCAAAGATGCTTGCAATAAACTCATTGTAGGTATTTTTCTGTGGTTTATTTTACCAGCTGAAATTTGCAGGCCATATTGCCACATAAATACTTGTTCTCGTTCAGTGCTTGAGAGGTGGAATAGTGTTTCTTGCATGCCATTTTATTGATAGAACACTTTGGTTGAACTCCATGGGGAAATACAGACTATGAAAGAAATGATTTCATTGCTGGAATTAGACTTCGGGGATCTGCACCACTGGACTTGTTAGATGTTACCAGACAACAGGGCCAACTTCTCCTCACTTAAAAAACAAGTCTGGACTCTAGCAATACCCATAAAGTGTTATCTTTTTGTCTTTCTTCACTTTTGAGACTTAAAGTGCTGCAGATGCTATTGACTCTGCTTTGAATTCTTAAAGAGTTTAATATTGACAATGCTGTCTTAAGCCATTTCTATAGACTATGTCTGTTTCTTTTATAGTATGCACTCAACAAATCTGCCTGGATTAAAAACAAATCACAACTCACTGATGAATGGAAAACAGATAGCTGATATTCTGTTTTCCTCATTGCTTATAGCTTGTGTCATGAAGCATTACCTGTAGAATGAGCTTTCTTTTTGCCTTTGTTTTCCTTCACATTTTAGTAACTGAGCCTGTGATTATAGATGAGAGTTTGAAAAAAGTTTGTGATCTGTTCTGAAAAAGATTGCATGAAGTGCATCAGTGCTTTCCCAGCTGAAAACATCTGTTAGGAGGTACAAATTTAGCTTCTCATTGTTGGTTTCCTGAGTACCAGACAGAGTTTATTATTTAACTGATGACTGGGAAAAATGGGCTCCAGTAACAATCTGGCCACAAACTGAAGACGTTTTTTATATTTGTTCTTTAAAATACCTTGAATGGAAGGATTTTGGAATAAAATATTGACCATTAGCCCTTGCTAGGTGAGAGTATTTGTAGAAATATGTATACACACACACACACACACACACAGATTATGTATGTATGTATGTATGCCTACATCCCTATATTTCTATATTATAGAAACATATAGAAATAGGCTGGGCATGGTGGCTCACGCCTGTAATCTGAGCACTTTGAGAGGCTGACATGGTGAATCACCTGAGGTCAGAAGTTCAAGATCAGCCTGGCCAACATGACAAAACCCCATCTCTCCTAAAAATAGAAAAATTAGCTGGGAGTGGTGTCAGGTGCCTGTAATCCCAGCTACTCAGGGGGCTGAGAATCACTTGAACTCGGGTGG
Organism: Papio anubis; assembly: GCF_008728515.1. Lineage (NCBI taxonomy): Eukaryota > Metazoa > Chordata > Mammalia > Primates > Cercopithecidae > Papio > Papio anubis. The sequence continues at coordinate 53,405,063 of NC_044989.1, read as the reverse complement.
CAGAGGTTGCAGTGAGCCAAGATCATGCCACTGCACTCCAGCCTGGGCGACACAGTGAGACTCCATCTCAAAAAAATATATCCATATTATAGAAATACAGTTTTAAAAAATATATGATTTTAAGTTAGCAAAGATAAAGGAAAAAGAAGGAATTGTTTTGTTATAGGAGTTTTAGGAGAGAGAGAGAGCGAGACAGGTGGCAGAGTGAGAGAGAGAAACTGATTATATTGAGATCAAATTACAGTTAATAAATATGTCAGTATATCAGAAAAAACAGCAGTAGACTCTGAAATTCTAACTTCTTCGCCAATGGGTTTCATTCCCTGATTCGACTTTATTTTTTGATAACAACTATTTTGAAACAGCCTCTATGCTATTCTGAAATATATTCTCTTCATAATATAACAAATTGCAGCAAAAATAAAAAGATACCCCTAAATGTAATAAAATTAAAAATGAGAGAAAGAAAAGTAACTTAAACTAAAAGTAATAGCCAGCACATATTTATTTCTATGATATTTAAATATTCAGGTGGATCACATTAGAAGATGTCTTGAAACAGCCTGCTGCTCGTACCTGTAATTAACCTTAGAATCACTGAATGCCGCGGTGATACATGCATGCTGATAGATCCCTTGTACAGGCAACTAGAATACCATGAGCCACATCACACTCAAAGACATAGTTTTTCCAAAGGAGAAACTCTTGATACATTCATGAAGATAGCAAAGTAGAATTTTTCTCTTGATTTGCAATGAGTTATAGTCCTGTAAAATGCAGTGTGTATTGAAACTTTGCAAAAGATGCTTTATGCCTATGCAAGATCGCGTTAGATCCTGGGCTTTGATAATTATAAGGTTTTTCACTTATGACTGTTTGGGGCATTCAAAAGCCATATGGGGTGATTTACTGTTCTTCCTTGTATGGGATTTTATGGTGAATTTCAGAAAGGTAAGTTTCTCTAGCTCTTGCTGATTAAATGCCAGTAGAATCCCATCTTACCCTAAAAACTTTGTGAACAAAAACATTCTGCAAGGAATTCAGCAAGTGCACTCTAGGGGGCAGCAGGGCCATTGTTGAGGCCGTTGCAATGCACTGTGTAGACTGCCTGAAGGTCTCATCTAAGACTGTTATCTATATGTGAATCTTGTGTGTTTATCTTTTGGGCTTCTGATAGGATGGTTAGCTAGAAGTCCAGTTATGTTATTATGTGCTTAGCCAGGGAGCATCTTCTCTAAAGCTTTCTGTATTTAAAGTAGCATCTCACAGAGATTAGTTGCTCAGAGGCAAAGGTGAATGATGGAAGAAATGTGATGCTAATTTCATTCCATAACTTTCAAGATTAGAATGCAGTGACCAACAAAGATTCTCTAGAATAGAAAATTGTTTAGTTTTCTGTCTGAGATGCTTTTGTGACACTTCAAAATTTCTATAGCAATGATCTCTTCTTGACTGTATGCTTGCCCACAATGAAACTAAAAATAGATTTTGCTCTAGGCATTTTTGTTTCCTTAAGCCACAGTGCAAAGGGAGAGAATGACAGGTATTTTTCTTCAATTACTTATATTTTGGGTCTGTTTTTATTCTGTCCTAAACATTGACCACCTAGTAGGTTCAATTTGAATTAAAATTCTGAAAACTAAGCAAGCTGGGTATTCATCCTTGTCATCTTTTTTGATCATGATACACCATTCACATTTTCTTATGACTAGATTTATTTAATATTAAAATAATTTACTTATCAAGTGTCAAAATTTTTAATTTAGGATTTGTCAAGAAACATTCTTTTACGTTGTGCATGGCTATGTGTTTTAATGTTTCTTTGAGAATTTCACCTTCACATTTGTAGTGAGAAAAGGCACTGCAAACAGTAAGAAAGCTAATATCAACCACGAGAAGTAGTCTGAATATCTGAAAACCAGTCAAGGATATATAGACTAGAGATTTTATCCCAGCTGTCTCAAGTCCTTGATGTGGATTAAATGTTTAAAGGATAAAATAAGAAAATTTTCTCAACCTGGGGAAAATGTTGACATAAATGTTTTCTGCTCGACTATCATATCTCTTCATGCCAATGACAGGTCATTTTCACAGGTGGAAAATTGTCATTTTCCTCTTTTTCCAATATAATATCTCTTTGAAAAATAGTTTTTAGTTTGAAAAATGGATGTTTTTCTGCAGTAAGAATAAGACTTCCCAACTGATGCAAGCAACTTACCTCAAGATTGGGTTGAATTTGGGAAAACTGTACATTTGCAGTGGTTAATAAAAAGTGGATCTTTTAAAATAAATTTTTAAAAAATGGCCAGGTGTGGTGGCTCACTCCTGTAATCTCAGCACTTTGGAGGTCGAGGTGGGAGGATTACTTGAGCCCAGAAGTTTGAGATCAGGCTAGGCAACAGACCAAGACCCCATCTCTACAAAACAATTAAGAAAAAATAGCTGGGTGTGGTAGTGTGTACCTGTGGTCTCAATTACTCTTGAGGCTGAGGTGGGAGGATTGCATGAACCCAGGAGTTTGAGGCTACAGTGAGCCGTGATGGTGCCACTGCACTGCAGCCTGGGTGACAAAGTGAAAACCTGTCTTAAAAACAAGGAAAAAGCCACATAGCTAATGTGTAAAACCAATTTAAATAATTAAACTTTCAAATGATAAAAATGAATGAATAAATAATAAAATGAATAAATAGATCAGTTATCCTTGAGAAAAGGATAAGTTTAGACTAAGAAAGAAATAGAGAACCAATATCCCCAATCCTTTATTTAGACAATGGACTACATTCTATGCTAAGTCCTAAACCTATCCAGGTTTCCTTTCTTCCATAATGCTTTAAAAAATACCAACTACAAGAAACAAGTGATATTTAAGCTTCTAATTTTCTTATGAATGATCAAGGTACAGATTTCTTGATAATAAAGGGAATGACTGGAGAAGGCAAAAACAAATGAGCTATTTTTCAGTTAAAACACATTTGCCAACTATGCGGTTTTTAAAGTATGTCTACAAGTTCTTTGTTAATTGCCCCTTCAAGAGATGGAGTGTCCCTAGAGTATAGGCTGGAGTTAATGATGCTTCTAATGAATAGAATAAAGCAAAAGTTATGAAGTACAGAGATGGATATGCAGAAAAAATTGCATTGCAGAAAAATATAAAGCAGAATTTCTGATATACAGAAAAAAAGCATAGTGGTTTCTATCTTGATTCTTCTTTCTGTTGGATCACTTTGGGGAAAGCCAGCTGCCTGGCAGTGAGATGACTCATGCAGCCCTGTGAAGTTCATATAGTCAGGAACTGAGGCCTCCTATCAGCCAGTCATCTTAGAAGCAAATCATTCAGCCCCAGGCAAGTCTTTAGATGATTACCATCCTAGCTGAGATCGTACCCCAAACTCATGAGAGACCCTGAACCAAACTATTGGACTAGGCCCCTCCCAAACTCCTGACCCGTTAAAAGCCATTAGATAATAAGTGCTTGTCATTTTAAGACATCGATTTTAAAGTATTTTTTTACACAGCAATCAATAACTAACACATCAATGTTGTACCCTTCATAGTCATTTACATGTAGAGCATTTTCCATTGCAACATGTTGCAAATAGAAATAATTCAATAGCTTCTTAACATGGCAACTAAGATATCTACAGAGGTGTATTAGTCTGTTCTCTCCTTGCTGTAAAGAAATACCTGAGATAGAGAAATGCCTGAAATGGATAATTTATAAAGAAAAGAGGTTTAACTGGCTCACAGTTCTGCAGGCTGTATGGGGAGCATAATGGCTTCTGGGAGGGCCTCACCTCAGGAAACTTTCAATTATAGCAGAAGGCTAAGGGGAAGCAGATATTCTTACATGGCTGGAGCAGGAGGAAGAGAGAGAGAGGAGGTGCCACACACTTCTGAATAAACACATCTCATGAGAACTCACTCACTATTGCGACCAAGGGTGATGGTGCTAAACTATTCATGAGAACTCTGCCCCCATGATCCAGTCAACTTCCACCAGGGCCCACCTTCAACACAGGGGATTACAGTTCAACATGAGATTTGGTGGGGATGCAGATCCAAATCATATCAAGAAGTAAGGCTATAATTTGAGTATTTTTTCTGTTTATAGATCTTCCAGTTTTTCAATTGATGTAGCACTATTACTATGTGTTATGAGAAATAAAATTCTAAGCCCCTCAAACAATTAAACACACTTTTGGCCAAGGGGACCACAGAGAAAACTTAAAAACTGTGTTCCCAACCAGCATTAATGTTAAAATAGAGACCATAAGACTGACAGAACTGACTCTTTATTGACAAGATACTAAATGATAAATAAGACCAAAGACCATGCCGGGCAAGGGTTAAGTCATGCACCCCTACACTTAAAGAATAAACTATGTTTTAATTGCCACAAGGTTTTTTTGCTGTTTTTCTCTAGCATCTAAACAAGCACTGCCCTTGAGATAAGTAATGTTGAAGCATTGTAGCTCATCCACCATCAAATACTGACTAACAGCTTCCCTGGTCCACAAGCCATAACTGCAGCTTTGATTGGACAAGAGGCTGATTTCTGTAACTTTTTCCTGCTGACAGACCATGACCATGGACTGCTTCTAGCCAATTTACAGAGACTGTGCACTATTTTCATGTCCCTGCTTTGCCTTTTTACATGTAGAACCTAACTGTAATACCTTTTTACATGTAGAACCTAATTGTAATGCATTTAAATGTTAAGTCTCCACTGCCAAGTGAACATGGGACACATGTAACATGCATGTTTGCTTGCATGCATGTGCATGTCCCCCCACCACCCTACTTCAAGAGCATTCATAGCTCTTCCAATAACCTTTTGAATATATATGTTTAGCCAACCCGTTCATTATAAAGCTTCTGCTGCAACCCATTCTCCTCCAAAGTGCCTGCTCCTGGGCTCTACCAAAAGTTATGCTTCTCAGCCTTTTAGGAAAGCCGCCTTGAAGTCTGTAATCCTTTTTAAGAAATAATCCTTTGGGTATATACCCAGTAATGGGATGGCTGGGTCAAATGGTATTTCTAGTTCTAGATCTTTGAGGAATCGCCACACTGTTTTCCGCAATGGTTGAACTAGTTTACAGTCCCACGAACAGTGTAAAAGTGTTCCTGTTTCTCCACATCCTCTCCAGCACCTATTGTTTCCTGACTTTTTAAAGATTGCTATTCTAACTGGTGTGAAATGGTATCTCATTGTGGTTTTGATTTGCATTTCTCTGATGGCTGGTGATGATAACCAAACACCGCATGTTCTCACTCATAGGTGGGAATTGAACAATGAGAGCACTTGGACACAGTAAGGGGGACATCACACACCCGGGCCTGTTGTGGGGTGGGGGGAGGGGGAAGGGATAGCATTAAGAGATATACCTAATGTAAATGATGAGTTGATGGGTGCAGCACACCAACATGGCACAGGTATACATATGTAACAAATCTGCACGTTGTGCACATGTACCCTAGAACATAAAGTATAATAAAAAAAAGAAATAAAGTCTCCTTTCCAAATTTATAGGTCTCAGGATTATAGATCTCAGATCTATATTAATCAGTTTTCCTGTTACCTAGTTGTGCTCCCCAGTAAACAGAAAAATACAAATGAAAATGTGGCGAATGCTTTGCTGCAGTTGATGATTCTTTCAGGTTTATCCATAGGTTTCTGTGATTGCTCTAAGTACATAAAAGCTATTACAGACATAATAGTTTTATCATTCTTCTTATAATCTAATAGCAGTTGATGAGGTACCAGGGTGATAACTGGAAGTAAACTCCAAGGATAAGTGTAGCATCTCTAGAACCCGGGTGTTTGGGTTCAAATTCTGGCTTCACTACTTGCCAGCTGTGTGACCTTGAACAAGATATTGTCATCTCTGTGTCACAGCTTCTTCCTCTATGAAATAGGGATAATAGTAGTGTATTATTCATATGGGTTTCAACTGTTTGGTTTTAAGATTGGTAATCTTAAAATCAATCAAGGTAATTACTGCATTAACAGAATGAAGGAGAAAATTATATAATTTATCTTAATATAAGCAGAAAAAGCACTTGATAAATTTAAAAATAACAAAAATTCTTAAACTAGAAATAGAAGGGAAGACAACATCTTTAACTTGTAAAAAGGGCATTTGTTAAACATTTTTTAAAATCTTATATATTCTTAGTGTTGAAAGCTTTCTCTTTGAGCTTGGAGACATCTTTTTAAAAATAAACTTTGTTTTCTCACATTGTGTTGCTGGTATCTAGAAATATAATAAGTTTTTATATTGGTTGGTTATAAAGCAGCTTTCTTCAACTCACTTACTAATTCCGCTAGTTTATCTGTATTTTCTATGTTGACCTGGATGATACAGTGTTTTGAGAGAGGGAAAAATGAGGTGATGGAACACACAATGGCTCTTAAACGCCTGCTTAGAAGAAGCATACATCACTTCTGCTCACGTTTTATTGGCCAAAGCAAGTTAAGAACCAAGCCTGATATCCATGAAGCAGGGAAGTGTAATTATCCCTAAAGGAGAGGCAGATAATATTTGGAATTATACAATCCATTGCACAGATTGTTATATTGTGACATTTGTAAACAAGGCAGAAAATCTTATCTAAAAGTGAATTCTCCATGCTAAAATTACACTGGAAATGGAGAACTTATTAGTGAGTGTGATAATTTAGATGAGATTCTATTTGATCTTTATCTTTTCAATCTCAGGCAAAAATTCATTTGTTAATCAGAAACTTTTCTTTGACAATTTAGGCCTTTGTGTCCAAGATATTCTGAATATGGAAAATTCTGTGTGTTTATGGAATAAGCTACAATGATACGAATGGTTGTTTAATGTTTTACAGTTTACTGAGATACTTTTATGTTTATCATTCCGTTGAAAACAGCGATGAAATAGAGTTGGAAATTTTAGTTGCCTGCTACTCAGTTATGTTCCTCCATAAACAGAGAAATACAAATGAAAATGTGGTAAATGCTTTGCTCATTTTCCCATCCTTAGAGTCTAACACAATATCTGACACAAAGAGGGACTCATTTATTGAATGAAATAAGATTTAATTACTTGTTCAAGGTCATGGTGCTAACAATGTTCCCTTATACCACTGCTAGCCTAATAGCACCTGCCTGTAGGTGGGTAGAGAAACTAGAAAAACAGGGAATAATAATGTAAATATGTTTGTATTTTCTCTGAAACTGACCAACCTTTCCACTTTGCACATGCTGGCATGTAATTAGATGAAGAAGATAAAGCATGGGTCACTAGGAAGGCAACTGCTGAAAAGTCCCTGCTCATAAAACACCATCAAAGTGTCCATCTGTTCCATATTTAGATACACATTTTTCAAAATTAATGTATTTAGACCAATTTAAGTATGGAACATATGTTCAGAAAGGTATTAGAAAGTGCTTCTGAAGGCTGAGGAAACCTAAGATCTAAGAGACTATTGATAGCTAACATTTCTTTATTCTAGAAACATTTATTTAAGCTAGCAGAACAGTTCTCGGGGGAAAGGTCTACAGTGTTGTCTAAAGGGGGCAAACTTAATCTGCGTAATTTCATTTTCTAGGGTCTCTAAACATGGGCAGTATTTTTTTTAATCATCAGTAAGTAGATACTAGAATTTAAATCATTTTCCTAGATCAGACTGATGTTCTACTTTCAAAACAGCTTTATCAACACTAAGCAAAATAAAACTCTTTTTCAGTGGGCTCCTGTATCACGCTTTAAATTTCTTTAATTTCCCCCACTGTTATTTTCTATATTAGTTCTCTATGACCAGTAAGTCAATACTGCTTATGGAAATTTAGGAGCTCTGAGTGATAGAATCACAAATAATATGGTCAGTCTTTATCTTCCTGGATAACAATTTAGATACAATATAGAATAACATAGGAACATAGGAACTGATTAAATACAAATGAACCAATTATAAATCACTAAATTAGTGCCAGTTTGTTTGTTTAAACGGACTCTCACTCTGTCGCCCAGGCTGGAGTGCAGTGGCCGATCTCAGCTCACTGCACGCTCTGCCTCCCGGGTTCATGTCATTCTTCCGCCTCAGCCTCCCGAGTAGCTGAGACTACAGGCGCCCGCCACCACGCCCGGCTAAATTTTTGTATTTTTAGTGGAGACGGGGTTTCACTGTGTTAGCCAGGGTGATCTCCATCTCCTGACCTCGTGATCTGCCTGCCTCAGCCTCCTAAAGTGCTGGGATTACAGGCGTGAGCCACCGCACCTGTTTTTGAATACAGCTATGGGTCAGCCTATTGTGGGAAACAAAAGGATTGAATCCATAGCCTTTGTTTGCTGGAAAATATAACTATAAGAAACATTAGCTGGGCGCGGTGGCTCACGCCTGTAATCCCAGCACTTTGGGAGGCTGAGGGGGGCGGATCACGAGGTCAGGAGATCGAGACCATCCTGGTTAACATGATGAAACCCCGTCTCCACTAAAAATATAAAAAATTAGCCGGCGTGGTGGCGGGCGCCTGTAGTCCCAGCTACTCGGCAGGCTGAGGCAGGAGAATGGCGTGAACCCGGGAGGCGCAGCTTGCTGTGAACCGAGATCCCGCCACTGCACTCCAGCCTGGGCGACAAAGCGAGACTCAGTCTCATAAAAAAGAAAGAAAGAAACATTAAATGGTAACTATATTAAAACATATAATTGAATACAAAAATTAAAATACATCATATTGTGAAATATATAATCGTATTTATTGTATAATAAATATATAAAAGTATACTACATATAGTATACGTTATAAAAATAACAAAATATATAATCTTATTGTTAAGTGATTAAATAGTGTGAATTATAGAGGAGGCGGAACTCTCAGCTGCAATAAACTAGAAATTCCATGGAGGAGGAAAAGACTTCAGATGTTCCTGGAAGGAAGAATTAGGGTCCAATAATTAGTCAGGTAGAGAGGTGAATACTGTGTATATAACTGAATCTTGAGGGAATAGAGAGTAATTCCAAAGCAGATTGCAGTTTATATTTTTGAAGAAACAGGGGAAGATATAAAAGCAGTAAGAGAAGAAATGTGTTAAGAACAAGGAACAGGAAACAGTGTGTTAGTCTATGTCTCTTCAGTGTTTTCTTGAGAAAGAATTGGGGTTGAAGCTTTCTCAAACATCATCATCCTAGACTAGAGATCATCATTGTAAAAAGTGGGTATAAATCAAATAGAAACCAATAAGAAGATGAGTTTATAGGTACTGGGAGCGGGGAAACTCCTTGTCTCTTGTACTTTCCCTTTCTACTTGTTCACTTTAAAACTCTTAAGATGAATTCCCCATGCTTTTTAAGTAGCATTTGTTTAGCTTAATCAGACACTATATTGAACAAGTTCAAAAAAACTTATTTGCTCCTATGCTCCTATATTAATTTTAATAGTTGTGTCCTTAAAAGAAAGCAGGATGGACTCTGAACATGCCTTCATAGGTGCAACAGACCTGTACTGATGCTGGAGATGGCCCCTGCCCTCCTCTTCTGGGGAGGTCTTTGCTTCTTTTTATTTTCTCAGACTGTATAAGCTCCCATATATCCAATTATTCTTGCCTTCCTTTAATAATTTTCCTCACTATTAGGAATATACTCAGTTTTCACCTATCTCTTCAAGAGCATATTCATCATGGAATAATTTACTTGAAACAGAACTGTCAGTCCATGTTTCTGCCCAATGCTGCTCAGCTCAAACTACCAGTATTTTGAAGATCTGTGTGATGTCAGACTACCCATCTTCTTAAGGGTTGTGAATGTTTAGGATCCTCAGTAATGGAGTGGGCATTTTTAGATTCATAATTTCTTCAAATACATTTTGTCTGACTTAGACTAATACTTCTCTTGGCTTCCCCTGGTCATTTTTATATCATTTACAAATAGTTTCTGAACCTAAAATCCAAAGACAACAGCAAATATTTACTTAATATAAATCACTGATGTGCCTTGTGCCTTTTACCATCATAGAGCAGATCACCAGTCCAGTGACTCATTAGAAAAGAACATTTTTTCTACCATTTTTCTCCTCTCTACTAATGTTATACGCGGTCTAAAAATACTTGAGATTGGTTGACAGAGAAGTCACAAAAATGACAACTTGTTTCTCACTGAAAATGAAAGTGTAGAATCTTATTGCAAGTAAGGAGTATGGTACACATCCACTGACCTAGACATAGTTTTAAGTATTAATCTAGATGTATTCATTGAGGAGACTAGAGAGAGGTGATTATTAGTGATTGATTCACTCCATTCACTGTGCTAGAAACAGAGAAGAATAAATGAATTCTTTATTATATAAATAATTTATACTCATATAATTAATTATATTTATTATATATCATATAATTATTATATAAACCTTTACAAGCCTTTATAAGTCTTTTTGTCCTTTGGGAGTCCATGTTTAATAGAGAATAAGCACATACATGGGTACATAAGGTGTACTAAAGTAAGTGCAGTATCAGAAGCATGTGACATACTTAGAAAAGCGCTGGGATCTCAGTAAGAACTCAATACACAGCAGTGTGGCCATTAGAACTCTTCATTCACTATAAAACATTGTCATGAGGGGAATGTGATTAAATCAGTTGGGTTATGTTAAGGAATTTTTCTCATTTATTACTGCATTAACGTTTCACTATAACTGTATAGTATAATTAACTTTGGTTTTTTATAATTGGACAAATAGAGATTAAGAGCAGTTGATTAACTTTCCTCAGATCACCTGGCAGTCAAGCTCATAGCACAGGTTTGGATCCAGAAGTGTCCGAAGTCCAGGACCATCCTGTTTCCACCATGCTGCCTCTTTCCTCTTCATTACCACCTAGGCTTTGTGGAGCTTGCAAACATATACATTGCTCTTTCTTTATTCTTACAGAATATATAAACCTGTATAAGAGACCTCCCCTAAAAAAATACAGAGTGTAACAATTAGAATAGTCTATCGTCAAGAGCAGATAACTTTGACAGTTTCAAGCAAGGTCATTGTTGGAATTTCTGGAAGAAAGTTGTGGTTAGAGTCAATCTCTACACCACTTCTGTTGGCATGTTTAGACAGGATTGCGGGCTTCAATGTGTACCAAGGATGGCTCTGGAGAGAAAAAGAAATATGACAACTGCCACATCTCCTTTGGGTATGAAAGTATTCCAAAAGAAAAAAACCTGGACTAGTCTGTCTTGCAGAATCTATTTTGATAAGTTCAATAATGGATGCTATGATGCATTTTGTAGCAGGGGTGTTTAAATTTTTTTTAAGTAACAAATTTGATTTTGCTTCAAAACGTTTTATGTTCATAGATAGAGCCTAATTATCTACATACAAACTATTGCTAAAATTGTGTGATATTTTTCATCACTATGAAAGTATTCAGCTGTATATCTTCAACAAGGACTGGCTTATTTTTGCAAAGATCAGATAAAAAGAGCATAACAAGTTCTATGTATTTTTCGGAGAAGAAAGCCTTGCTTCTATGGAAAATAATGTAAGAAGATCTCACAGGCTTGTGTTTTTAGACAAACCAATAGTAAATGACTCTCTCAGTCTTGAATGACCTAAGTTGGAAAGATGTTAGTAAAGTACTTCAATCTAAAGTGTTTGTGACTAATTAATTACTTTAATAGTCAACAATCAAGGCATAATTATAGATTATGTACTAGGTATAATACAGTTTGCTCCTTTACCCTGTGGAGAATGGAAAAAAATAAAGAAGATGCAAAGTTTCTATCTTTGAAGGAGCTTAAAATCAATCATTAAAAACATTGAAAATAAGATACTGGTTGATTGTTTAAAAATTAACCATAGGCTGGGCACAAAGCTAGACTTTGGGGATATGGTGGTGCACAGGATGAACAGAATACCTTCTCTCAGGAAGACTGCGATCTCTTCAGGGAGTCAGACAATAAATACCTAAATCAATAAATAAACTAGGTTGTTTCAGGTAATGAGAGACACAACCAAAAAAAAAAAAAAAAAAACGTATCAGAGAAGGTCTCTCAGAAGAGGTGAATTTTTGCCAGCTGTGTAAAACATCTGTGGGCAGTACGTTCTTATAGGGACAAGCAGCAAATATGACCATTAGGAAGCAGGAGCAAACATGGGGTATTCAAGAAGTATTAAAGTAGACCTGTGTGCTGGAGCTCTGCCCTAAGAGCCTGCCTTTATCAGATGCAGGCCCCTTCACCTTGCACTTCCCAGCCTCCAGAATTGTAAGACATACATTTTTTATCTTTATATATTACCCACCCTGTGGTATTCTGTTATAGCAACATGAAGTGGACTTACACAGATGGGGTCAAAGAGGTGTGCAGGGCCATTTCATGGGGGGCCTGTGAGTTCTGGTAAGAAATTTAGATTTTAACCTAAAGTTGCTTTGGTAAACCAATAGAAGGTTTTTTTTTTAGTGATATGCAATATGATGCACATAAATAATTATAGTCTATACATAATACATGGTTACCCATCCAAAATGTACAATGTAAGAGCTGGACAATTATTTTTTTTCTGAGGAAATTAGGGATAATTTCATGGAGAAGTTTGTCTTTGAGCTGAGTCTTGAAGTACGCATAAAACTTCCTGTGAGAATGGTGAACAAAGCTCTCAGGCAAGAAATCATAAGATGTTGACAACTACCTCGCAGATACATTTGCTTCCTAAGAAAAGAAAATACTTTAGCACAAAGAAATGATTGTTAAATGTGAGATTGTGGGCACCAGCAACTGGATGAAATGTTTGGGTGACTAGAGGTTGAGTGGGATGAGAGTGCTAGATGTCACCCTTCAAGCTCCATTTACGGCAGCTGTTTACTCTGACACTGGATGCTGACCCCCTTGTTGTGCTTTGACGTCCTGAGGGACAACATGATGCAGTAAATGTCAGGATAAAGGTGTTATGTTTCGGGAATCTGCTGAGGTCACAGGGAAAGGCTGATACATTCTCAACGTAGAGGAAATTCTCACTAGTGAATATGAATGGACTGACCTCTGTTGCCTTGTGTGTGTCTGTTTCAGTGATTATGCAACAATGCTGTCTGCATCCAGAGAGGTGACTCTGGTGCTTGAAAAAATGAAATCAAAAGGCCAATTCTTGGTCTTGGGTTTATGATAATTTCTCAAAAATAATTGAGTCCAATTTGAGTAGTCTGGAAAGGGATGGTGTGTCCTATGCCACGAATGCAGATTGTAACATGGTGTCCTAGAATTATACAGCAGTCTTTGTTATGATAGGGGATATTTTCACTGTGCTGCTTTCATATTTTGAAAGACTTTGTCAGACACATAAGTCTGCTTGGCAATGCTTATTAGTAGTTGAATTGCCTAAAAGGAGAGGCCAGCAAAATTTTTCTGTAAAGGCTCACATAGGTAGTAAATGTTTTAGGCTTTGGGGGCCAACACCATAACCAAGGATATTACAAAGGCACTTAAATAACAAGAACAGAAAATCTACATTTTTTTTGCTGATAAATTAAAAATATATTAATAATTAAGTTTTTTTTTTTTTTTTACTATACCCATCTACTAATGAAAATCATGGAATTTCTTCTTTGGGAGATAGGGTTTCACTTAATTGGGGTTCAAAATTAGTGCTGCTCATCATCAAATCAATTATAAATGTTCATGTATAAAAATAATTCTTAGCTTATAGGCTGTATTATAAGCAGACAAGGGAGCTGATTTGATCCACGGGGCACAGTAGACTGATTCCTGCCTTAAAGAGTACCTTAATTGGTAACATGAATACTTTTTCAAATTAATAATCACAATACTAATAAATCATCATCTTCATATTGTATATCGTTTTTAGATGTCCAAATATAGTAGATAAGTGGTTAATAACATGTGCTTTGGAACCAAACCAACCTGGGTACGATGTTTGGCCTCACTCCCTTCTGACAGTGTGACTTCAGAAAAGTCACCTTAATTTCCCTCAGACTTGATTTTCTCATCTGAAATATATGTAATACTAGTATCCCTTCAAGGCCATTTTGAAGATTAATTGAGATAGTATTAACATGATGCCTAATACATAGTGGGCAAGAAATAGTAGCTATTAATATTTTTATGTGATTTCTCTAATAATTCGTTTTAGGTATATAAAAGAGAAATTATTATTTGCCCCATTACTATTATTCTTTATTAGAGAAATTGAGGCAGAGATGAAGGAACTTACCCACTGTTATGACACTCTAGCTTTATTATTTTTTAATAATAAATACAATAAATATTTTATATGTGTTAATGATAAGTCCGTTCTCTTATGATTAATGCACTTAGTAGTTATTTATTAAGTAGTTATGTATGTGGTAGGCAGAATTCTAAGATGGTCTAAAGAGACCTGTTCCTTGTGTATGTGCCCTCTATAATGCCCTCTGCTTGAGTGTGGGTTCAGGTGGATCTGTGAATACAAGGGATAGTAACTCACTTGATTAGGTTACATTTTATGGCAAAAGTGGCAGAGATAGTCATTCTCCATGATAATGTTATTAATACATAACACTCCATAATAGCTGACTGGGGGGGGGACTCTCCTGCTGGCTTGGAAGAAATAAACATCCATCTTGAGAGAGTGCCAAGTGGATATGACTTGAAGGCAGCCGCTAGGAGCTAAGACCAACTCCTAACAAACAGCCAACAAGGAAATAAGCACCAAGGTCCCTAAATGCTACAACTGCGAATAATTGAATTCTGCCAAAAACCTGAATGAACCTGGGAAAGGACTGCAAGTTCCACATCATAATGCAGCCCAGCCGACACCTTGATTTCAGTCTTTTGAGAATCGAGCAGAGAAGCCAGCTAGGCTGTGTCTGGACTTCTGCATTGCTGAAACTCTGAGATAATAAATGTGTGTTTTATGAAGCAGCTCAATTTGTAATAATTTTCTACATAGCAAATAAAAACCTTATACAATGTACCAGGTTGTTGGCTAGGTGTTATGAATAAAACTTTGAAGAAAACAGTTTTTATTATTGTCTTGTTGGGTTTATGGCTTAAAGAAAAAAGGAGACATTTTAATGCAGTATATTTCTATGATAGAAGCAGAAAGAAGTCGTCAGAAGAAGACAGAAAGAAGAAGGAAGACAGAAGACAGAAGGTAGGCCAGGTGTGGTGGCTCATGCCTGTAATCCTAGCACTTTGGGAAGCCAAAGTGGATGAATCACTTGGGGTCAGGAGTTCGAGACCAGCCTGACCAACATAGTGAAACGCTGTCTCTACTAAAAATACAAAAAATGAGCCGGGCATGGTGGTGCGTGCCTATAATGCCAGTTACTCGAGAGGCTGAGGCAGAATTGCCTGAGCCCAGGAGGTGGAGGTTGCCGTGAGCCGAGATCCTGTTACTGCAGCACTACAGCCTGGATGACAGAGAGATTCTTTGTATCAAAACAAACAAACAAACAAAAAAAGTCACCTGTCTTGGAGGAGCAGGGAGACTTTTCTTGAGACAAGCTAGAAAAGGAAAATTTAGTAGGTTCAGACAAGAGACTGAAGGGCCAGTGTAGTGGGAGGGGGAAGGAGTATTCCAACCTGGTAAGTAGCAAGTACAAAGGTTCTGGGGATGGGCAAGAGCACAGTGTATTCAACGAATTCCAAATCACTCGCTGGCTAGAGGAGAGTGATGAGAGATGAGGCTACAATGGCGGAAGTTCATGAAGGGCTTCAAATAGCATGTCATATTTAGGACTTTGCACTGAAGGAAGTGGAGGACCAGGGAATGGTTCAAAGCAGAAGGGTGACAACTTCAGAGATGCCATCTTTGCAGTCTGCATTGAATGGCATGTAAAGTCAGAGAGACTTGTTGAGGGAGAGAACCACAATCAGGATGACAGATTATGGCAGCTGGGACTAGGACTGTGGCAGGTAGGGTGGAGTAAAACTGTTTAGGGCCTCCCACACTTCTTCAACACGGGTATTGCATTGCCTTAGCTTTTGACATGACAGATGTGATGGTTTGTAAGGGCACAGTTAGAAATGTAGAAACTCACTCACCTACCAAACCCTTTTTAAAAGTAGGTTATATGACCAGAATGTCTAGGCTGTGGGAATAATGATTCAATCAAGTGTCTTCCTTATCTCCAATGGAGGAAAAAAAAAATCTATGACTTTCTGTTGGTTTGCAGTAGTTATTGTTTTTTAGAAGAAAGTGCTGTCAGAAGAGTGGTCACTACAGCTATTTATTGATCCTTCCGGGGATCGAGAAATGATAAAATGCTCTGACCTTTTTAGCCTTATTGCATTCCTTTGGCATTTTGATACAAAGCAATTAGTGACTTCTCTTTCTCCAGTAATAGCAGTTCCAAATTCAGAACCAGCTCTCTAATTAGAGGATCATAAGCCAGGATGGAAAGCAAATGGTCACCTGACAAGCCAGAATAAGATAAATGCTGATGCTTTATGCCGAGGCCACTGGACACTGGCTAAGAAGGGTCATTGAAGGAGAGCTTGAAATTAATCCTGGCCTGTGAAATGGTATGGATGTCATAATTAATCTATTGTTTGTTAATAATTCTGTAAGAGCTAAGGTGCACAATAATTTGTTTATGGTAACAAAGGACCTGGAAAAGCGTATATGATAAGTTGATTGATGAAAAAATAATACCATGGATTTGATTATCTTGTCATGAAGAGAGATGTGGTGTGGACACTCAGCTTTGGTTCCACTGAACGTACAATAGAGACACTTATTCTTATCCCCTAAATAGGTTTTAGAGTGATTCTCTGTAGCTCTGAATAGGGGAATTGTTGCAGCCTTGTCCTTCTTGTACAGCTATTTTGGTAAATGACAGAGGCAAAACCTCCAACAAGCTATCTAAAATAAGAGGAGGCTTGACAGCCAAGGAAAGCTTTGATCATATGATAAACTAGTCAATGGGAAGAAATCTCTGAGGTTAGAGAGCTAGATTCCTATCAGTTATGTTGCTCTATAAATCAGGAGAATTGGGGAAAGAGCGAAAGGTTGCCTTTCAGCTTCCTGCCAGATGGATTTCTAGGAGAAAACTTCAGTTGCATTCCAGAGCTCTGTCTGTGTCACAGATGAACTCTCAGCTGACGTATGTTAATGTAGATTGAAGTAATATGGAAGTGCTGACATGTTTCTTCAATCTTCCTATAAAACAGTCTGTGGTGGGGACGTATTTCTGATATAGACTGAAGAAAGTGAATAAAGATACTCAGCTACAAACCTTCTCCTTTTAAAGTCAGTTTAAAACCCATGACCACACTCTCAAACATATTTTATTGAATGCTCCTCACGTTGGTATCATCCTCTGATGAAGGATGCTGTGATATACCTGAAATTCTAGAAGCATGGTCTCTCTCACAGGGGGCTGTCTCCTTAACTAAGTCCCTGCAAAATGAAAAACTTAGCCAGGGGTAAGTAAAGTGGCCCTTAAGGGGACCCAGAAAAAGTGGTGGCACAAAGTCCTTTTTTTCTCACTTTTCCTGGATGGGTGGATTCAATAAGCCCAAGCATCAAAGTCTAGGAGATCTCTCAGGAACAATTCATCTTATAAGATTTCCAGCACCCAGATCAATCTAGGTAAATGCTCTATGAGCATTTCCTTTTCTTTTCTTTTCTTTTCTTTTCTTTTCTTTTCTTTTCTTTTCTTTTCTTTTCTTTTCTTTTCATTCATTCATTCATTCATTCATTCATTCATTCATTCATTCATTCATTTTCTGAGACAGAGTTTTGCTCTTGTCACCCAACAGGAGTGTAATGGTGCAATCTTGGCTCACTGCACCTCCGCCTCCCAGATTCAAGCGATTCTCCTGCTTCAGCCTCTCCAGTAGCTGGGATTACCGATGCCCATCACCACGCCCAGCTGTTTTTTGTATTTTTAGTAGAGACAGGGTTTTGCCATGTTGGCCAGGCTGGTCTCGAACTCCTGACGTCAGGCAATCCATCCACCTTGGCCTCCCAAAGTGCTGGGATTACAGGCATGAGCCACTACGCCCTACCACATTTTAAATAAGGAATGCTAGACTGCTACAAAATGAGCCCCTGGTTTTTGGAGATGGAGCACATTCCCTGAGACACATGACCGTCACTAGATTCACACATATCAGGGAGACTACAAAGGGGCCCATTCTGAGAAGCAGTATAAAACATTTAGTCCCTGATCTTTGTGACCTCTTTAAATGTCAAGTTCCCCATCCACCCCATCCTCAGCCTTTGACAATATGTTTTTCTTTATTAAATCTAAATAGGCATCACATAAGGTTAATGAAGTGGTGATAAGATTCATATAAAGACGAGACAAAATCTTCTAAAATGTTTCATCTGCCCCCAACTAACCATAGAATGAAATATTACTTGACATTTCATCTCAGTAGGCATATCATGAAATCCGTTCTTAATTAATTATGCTGTATTGGTCTCCTAGAACCATCAGTAATTGGATATTCTTTGATAAGTAGAAGAAGAAGATTAAAGGTATGAAGCTTTAGATTGGTATTTGGAAATGTATTTGGTTATAAATTACGGAAATACGTTTTCATTTTTCTCCCGTGTTGTGTTGTCCAGATGGAGTCAATGACTGGCATTGATTCAGTCAGTGTCTGAGAAAAGACACAAGACCAACAGCTTTGTGATTCTCTTGACCTTTCCTTATCTCAGTATAACTGCTTGTATTAATTTGCTAGGATTACCATAAGAAAATAGCCAGACTGTGTGGTTTAAGCAACAGACGTTTATTTTTTTTTTCATAATTCTGGAGGCTAGAAGTCTAAGATCAAGGTGTCAGCAGGGCTGGTTTATTCTAAGATCTCTCTCCTTGACTTACAGAAGTCAGTCTTCTTGCAGTGTCGTCACATGGCCTTCCCTCTTTTTAAGTCTGGGTCCTAATGTCCTCTTTTCACAAAGACACCAGCCGTATTTATTAGGGTTCACCTTAATGGTTTCATTTTGTTTTAATTATCTTCTTAAAGACCCTATCTCTAAAGGCAGTCATATTCTGAAGTACTACGGGGGTAGAACTTCAACAGATGAATTTTAGAGGAGTTATATTCTGCCCGTAACACTGCTGAATCTTGAAAAAACATGATCATGTTCAAGGATGAATGAGAGATCACCTGGTTCTCCCTTGTGAAAACACTTCACTCATTCTTTCTATTTTTTTTTTTTTTTGAGACCGAGTTTTGCTCTTTTGCCCAGGCTGGAGTGCAGTGGCATGATCTTGGCTTACTGCAACCTCCACCCTCTGAGTTCACGTGATTATCCTGCTTCAGCCTCCCTAGTAGCTGGGATTACAGACACCCACCACCACACCTGGCTAATTTTTGTATTTTTAGTAGAGACTAGGTTTCGCCATGTTGGCCAGGCTGGTCTTGAATGCCTGACCTCAGATAATCCACCCACCTCGGCCTCGCAAAATGCTGGTATTAGAGGCATGAGCCACTATGCCTGGTCAATCCTCAACTCACCCCAATTCCAAATTCTCTTCCTAGCCTCTGGTAACCATCCTTCTATTCTTCGTGTCAATGAGTTCAATTATTTTGATTTTTAGATCCCACAAATAAGTGAGAACATACAGTGTTTGTTTATCTTTCTGTGCCTGGCTTATTTCACTTAACATGATGATCTCCAGTTCTTGTAACTCAAAAGGATAAATGCTTGAGGTGATGGATACCCCATTCTCCAGGATGTACTTATTTCACATTGCATGCCTGTATTGAAACATTTCATATACCCTATAAATATATACACCTATTATATACCCACAAGAATTTAAAAAATAATAATTAAAAAATCAATTTACAAAAGCCCCACTTGCCAACAGGCTCATTGACCGGAACAGAGACACATGATCTTCCCTAGACACAAATCAAACCAAAAGGGAAGTAAACAGGTTTGTTGTGATTAGTTTAGCTCAACCACCATCTATTGCCTGGGGTTGGACACCTCATTTACTTGAACAAAATCTCATTTTGTTAGCAAGCAAGAAGGTGGAAGGATGAATTTTTATATATAAATTAGAAAATTTGCTTCAGAGATGAAAAGAAATAGAGACATGGGAAAGCAGCAAGGTTTCACTTTACAAACCTATTTAATTTAAGCCTAGTTGAGGGTCAGGGGAGCAGGTAGGGCCCAAATTAGACACCACTGTAAAGAGTCACTGTTTTTTCTGCTGTTTTCCTTCCCTCTGTACTCTGTCTCCCCTCCCCCAGGCCTTACAAGGTGCAGATTTTTTGCATGGCCTTTGGTCGAAGCTTGCTCTCAGAAGAGCATCTGCTATCAGTGTGACTCCCTGTGGTATCCACTGTGAATAAATTTAAGTCATTGAAATTCTTTTCTGAAGGAGATTTCCATTTTAAGCTTTACTTTATAATGAAAGGCTTTGCTCACAATTCAAGGGATTTCAAGCACTGGTGCACACAAGAGTTAGCTTGAGGGTCAGAGCAGCCATTCCAGTGCCCTAGAAATCATACTGACTTGGTGGCTGACTTTACTGGTGGTTACCTACCTACTACTTGTTGAGAAGGCTGGCACTGAATATTGGCTCAAATAGGGCAACCCTAGAAGATTGGATCATTGTATTAATTTTCTGTTGCTGTGTAACAAGTTACCACAAATTTAGCGCTTGAAGCAGCACCCATCTATTATGTCACAGTTGTACAGGGGAGAAGTGTGTTGTGAGCTTGCCTGGGGTCTCTGCTCCTTGTCTCAGGAGGCTGAAACGAAGATGTCAGGGACGACGTGCTCTTATGTAGAAGCTCTGGGAAAGAATCTGCTTCCATTTTCAGTGGTTCTAGGCAGAATTCTTTTTTTTTTTTTTTTTTTTGGCTGAAGGACTGGGGTCTCCATTTTCTTACTGTCTCTTGCCCTGGATTTGTTTCTAGATCCTGGAGACTACTGTCTGGTCCTTGCCACATGTTCCCTCTGTCTTCAAGCCAGTTTGAGTCTCCCTTGTGCTTCAACCTCTGACTCCTACTTCTGCTACCAGCCAGAGAAAATGCTCTGCTCTTAAAGGAATCTTGTTATTAAATGAGCCTAGATAATTTCCCTAATTTAAAGGAATTAATTAACCTGAATGACATCTGAAAAATCCCTTTTGCCATGTAATATAACAAAATCAGAGGGGTAACACCAGGGGGCAGATGTCCCAAGGAACATCGTAGCCTTCTCCTTATCGCAGTTATCTCTGGCTGAGGGAATGTTTTTGAAGATTTATCTGCCTTATTTATTTATTTTTTGAAGTTGGACAAGCACGATGGCAGAGGAGGTAAAACAGCACTATACACAGATTTCATCAAGTTAGTGGGTTGTTCAGGGATGAACTTTTGAGATAGTCAGGGCATGTGGAAAGGACAGAGGGGAGTTAGAAGAGAACTTTAAGCTCTGTGAAAATAGGAATGAAACAGTGTTTGTTCTTACATTCCCAATGTGTAATCTGGTAAAATTATAGAGTGAGCACTCATGGGGTATTTTTTAAATAAAATAATGATTAGACTGGCTATTAGTCAACTTGGTTAACAATCATCCTGCTCCCATCTTATTCACTTATAATAACAAACATTTTATTTCTAATTATCTTGAACTTGATATTTGTTTTCTCCTGATGAATCTTGGTAAAAGAGATTAAGTTGATATACTCAATTATGTTAAAGCCTCTTAGAGATGGACGGTCACGTTCAAGTCACCTGGTCAATCCTATGTCAGATGGATGGGGAAGTTTGGTCCATCTTCTGAGAGGTACTGCAACCTCACATGACAAAGGATAAGGCTGTATAATCTGAATAAAGGGAAAGGGCAGCATAGTTGGGAACAATGATGCAATCCATCAGAGACTATCTTTCCAGAATTTATTGCCTAATAATTGTTCCTGCTCCTATATTAGCAGACTCTCTGAGGTTTAGCAGTAGACAGAGAATATTTAGGAGAGGAATGGTAGCTGATTGAAGTTCTTCACTCTGTCATTCTAAGCTTCCTTTGCATTCTGCTACACTCCTTCGTGGACAAGCATAGAAGCACAGTAGGCATTAAGCAAGTTTCACTGAGGGCATTTGAATGACACATTTGCTCAACCTCATTGCGACTCCTGGAGGTCCTTCATCCGAGGGTGTTGTTTTAAAAAATACTGATTTTCTTTATTTTCCAGAAACCTCCAGATACTATTACCTTGTCAGCAAATTTTACATCCAAGATTTGTCACTAATTTCTCGCTGTTTAAATGTATTTCAAACCTAACCTGATTGGAATAATGATATTAATTTTACCTTGAAGATTATAAGTATTGTTTTGTAAAGAAAATGTACATGTGACCCAATTTATCTTTCTTTAAGGAAGTATATATCTTTCTTCTTCTTGCATTCAGGCAACATTAGTCCTAAATTATAGCAACATATAGTGAAAAAATATGGTTCTCTTACTTTTAATACATGCTCATTCCTCAAACTTAGAGGAAAAGTTGTTGTGGAAATAACATTTTAGTCAATAGATTACTAACATATTATGTGCCTTGTACCTTGGGTAATGTGATGTTTGGAGAATTACTTAGCTATTAGTCTTCAGTGGGAGCCAAATGAATAATGAGAATTGGTCATTCATCTTATTTTCAAGGATTTTCAACACTATCTGTGTCCTTGGGGCCACTTTTGCAAATGTTACACTTTACTGTTTCATGATCCAAAGTGACAGGAGGCTTTTTTTTAAGTCTAAGATTTAAAACAGGATTGAGGCTTGTCTGAACTATGCAACCATAAAGACAGGCAGGAAGAAACATAACCATTTGTTTGTGTTTCTTTTCAAACATGACAGCTGGAAAAATGGCTGCCATTTCCATTCACGTGAAGTTTTCAAAGCACCTTGGACAGCTGCCGCCACTCTGTTACCCAAGAAAAGGCTGTGTGCCAGCCTCATGCCTCACTTTTACCATTGATTCTTGGTCTTGATGAACTACCTGCTGCCATAAAAAGAAAAGCAAAAATTCGCACCATTGTCCTTTTTTTTTTTTTTTTGGTGTGCACCAATAGGTTTTTCTGTTAGCTGGTAATACTGAAAGCCTCTTCAAATCCTTGTTAAATAAATGAACAAAAACTTAATGGGATATATGGGGGAACCTTCATATGGATGAATATCTGCACGGTCATGAAGCTTGTGGCTCTTCTGGTTGTCAGTCCTGTCTTGATGGTGTCACAGTTACCTCCAGAATGCAAGAAAAATGGTCCCTTGATGGCTTCTGTCCTAAGTTTTCCTGCCTGTAGGGCTCAGAAATGTGACTTTTTCTATTCTTAAAAGATTGAATTGAAAGGTGAAGGGGAACTGAATTATATAGTGAGATTGTGTGGCAGAAACTGGCTACTGGTTTACTAAACCTTACTATAATTCTTTCTAAGTGCATGAATTACATTTTCCAGTCTTCCTTATAATTAGGCATATATCCTTAGTTCCAAAAAATGGAAGACGAACAGCAATGAAGTGTATCACTCTCTAGGAATATGCCATCAAGCTCTTCTATTAGCGATCCTCCACTAGTTGGATGAAGAAAACCGTGATGGTCTTAGGAACAATGTGGTGAAGATGGCAGAGGTGCAGAATAGAGGGAGGCTGAATACCTGAATTAGCACTTGGGCAAGTATCCTCTGCTGATCAACACTCCTATTTTGGGTTTTGAAAGAATAAACTTCTATTACCTTTGAACCATTATATGTTTTAGGCTTTGTATGTTATTGCATGTATTATTTCTTTAACTAATGCATCTATAATTGTATTGTGTCCTAAAATTGTAGGGTAAAAGGATGATCCGTTAGGTGAAGTCCTGGAAAATATAAGAATTGATATCCTTGGTAAATGTTGAAATTCGGGAGTTATTTCATATATGCAATCCTATGATGAGGGGAATGAGACATGAAGAAAGATAAGGGAATGTTATTAAGTGTTTAGGTACCTAAATCTGAACTCTAACCAGAGGCCATGAGGGATTCTTCAGTGCTGCCCACTGGAGGTTTAGAGATTCTTAATCAATGAAGGCACTTAATGAATCCTCAAGGTGACTGCAAACCTGACCAACCTTGCTTTTGGAGTTATTTTGCTGAGCTGTGCACAGATTCCTGACCCACAGAGACTGTGAGAATGGTCCTTTGATGGCTCCTGTCTTAAGTTTTCCTGCCTGTAGGACTCAGAAATCTGACTTTTTCTGTTTTGTATTGTTTTAAACCACTAATTTTGCGATACTTTGTTACAAAGCAATAGAAAACTACATCAGGCTGAATCTACTAAAGCTGACCATATATACTCTATCATCCAAACATTCCACATATAACCATCAGAAATACATGCATATATGTTCACAAAAGACATGTACAAGAATGTTCACAGCAGCAGCGTTTATAATAGCCCATACAGGAAGATTATCCACTGTTCACTACATTAAATGTTTACCAAATGTAGTGGGTAGGCAAATTTTGGTATGTCACAAAATTTTAAAAAATGTGAATATTGAGAATGGTCAATACGCAAATAAGCACAACAGCATAGATTTATTTTGCAGAGGAGCTGGGTACAAGACAAACTACTCTCATTTAATTTATATAAAGTATTTTTTTTTCTAGTCAGTATAATGTCAATATAATGGTTGCCTTCTGGGGAAATGAAGACTGGTAGGGGCTCTAGGGGGAACTACATTATAGGTAAATTCCATTTCTTGAAATGAATGCTATTCATCAGTTTACTTTCTGCAAATTAATCAAGCAATACACTTTGATATATTTACATTTCTGCATACATATTATGTATTGATTAAAAGCTTTGTAAATGTTTAAAAACTATATGTGACTCTGATAGAACTTTATGTTTGTATAAAGCTGTGTGTAATTTTTTATGTTAGTGTCGTGTATTGTTTCAGAAGCTTGGAGACACCTACATGTTCACTAAAGTGATTGGTTAAATAAATTCTGGGGCATTCATCCAATGACTTGCTACAAAGCTATTAGGAAAAATATGGAGATTTATGCTATTGATTTAGAAAGATGCTCACAATATATTTCTCAGTGAGAACTGATGATTGAACATGCATGCAAGGCAGTAGCAGAATCACAGAGGGTTAAGCAAAGAGAAAGGTGATTACTAAAGTATTAATAATGATTTGCTTGGGTGGTAACTTCATGGCTGACTTTTCTCCTTTTTGTTTATCTGTATTTTTAACATATTCATGGGTTTGATTTGATTCTATTTTGTATTAATTTGATTTTAATATCTTAGAAAGTGGAAGTCATGCTTTTTATTCAACAACTTATTCCATGCGTACTTAATTCATTTAACATAGACCTTGTACAAAGTCAGAACTCAATAAATATTCACTCACTCCATGACTGAATAAAAAAAAATAATAGAGATAATCTGTCATTTTTACCTATATATTTTAACATATGATTTAGAGAAGGGCATTTCTGTCTTCTAACAAGTTGTGTAAATAGAGACAACAGATAATGGTGTGTATTTGTGTGTGTATTTTGCAAGGGAGAGTTATATATTAGAGCCTTGTTTAAAAGCATTTTGGACATTAATTTAAATGAGAGAGATGTAATTGAGAAGAGACAATAAAGGTAATGTCTCCAGTTGGTTAATAGACTGCGGACATTTTTTTTTTGTTGTCTATTGAACATTGTGTTAGTTTGATTAGACATTTTATCTGACATGTAAGCTCCTTGTCTGATTTTGTGAAGGTCACATAAATCCTGGCTCATCCACAGTGAGGAAACAACCTGCCAGGGCCTTCACAGCTCAGGCAGGTGGCTGGTGACAGGATGCCTAGTGATCTGAATCCTAGGGTTGCAATTGGTTGCTGATTCTGCATGCAAGGCTTAAGCTCTGGATTTCGTACTTCCTGTCTGGGAGTGACTTTACAAAAATAAGGAACAATGAAAAAAGTCATATATTTTTTAGTAGTTCTTTCTTTTTCTACTTTTTTTCTTTTTGTCTTTAATATGTGTGTACATGTATATGGTGGTATATCCAAGACTACACATCAGTAATTCTTATTTATTTTGTTGCAAAACAACATTGACAACTATCCATCTAAATGTAATAACGTCAACTCAGTTGTCTCAGTGGAAGCAAAATGTTCACAAATGCCAAAATGTAAATGGAGGTGAGGGAGGACTGTGAGAAAGAAGAAAACAGTAAGAATTACTTTTTTATTTTGTTTTATTTTATTTTTGAGACTGAATCTCACTCTTTTGCTCCAGCTGGAGTGAAGTGGGGCAATCTCAACTCACTGCAATCTCCACCTCCCAGGTTCAAATGATTCTCCTGCCTCAGTCTCCTGAGGAGCTGGGATTACAGGTGCCTGCAACCACATCCAGCTATTTTTGTATTTTTAGTAGAGATAGGGTTTCACCATGTTGGCCAGGCTGATCTTGAACTGCTGACCTCAAGTGATCTGCCCACCTTGGCCTCCCAAAGTGCTGGAGTTACAGGCATGATCCACTGCACCAGGACAAGAATCAATTTTTTTCAAGATTTTAGAATGGGTACTCTCTATTACAAAACTAGCAATTATTTTGGTATTTTGCTCAAATTAATTTATGTAATACACATGCAGTTAATAGTAGTTTTGGTATAGGAGCTAGATGGATTTGATTGAATAACAAAATACAGATATGAAAAGACAGGAAATAAATAAATACCATCTAGATTATAGATTACTTTCCTATTTCCTATCCTCTCCTAGTCTTTTGGACATTGATATGGTTTGGCTATGTTTCCACCCAAATCTCATCTTTAATTTTGGTTCCCATAATCCCCAAATGTTATGGGAGGAACTCACTGGGGAGGTAATGGAATCATGGGAGCAATTACCCTCATGCTGCTGTTCTCGTGACAGCCATTGATTTCTCCTGAGATCTGATGATTTTGTAAGAGGCTTTTTATCCTTTATCTTGGTTCTTATCTTTCCTGCCCCCATGTGAGGAAGGATGTGTTTGTTTTCCTTTCTGCCATGATTGTAAGTTTCCTGAGCCCCCCTCAGGCATGTGGAACTGTAAGTCAATTAAAACTATTTTCTTTATAAATTATCCAGTTTGGGGTATGTCTTTATTAGAAGTGTGAGAACAAACTAATACATTAAATTGGTATCAGCAGAGTGGGGTGCTGCTGTAAGGATACTGGAAAATGTGGAAGCAACTTTGGAACTGGGTAACAGGCAGAAGTTGGAATAGTTTGAAGGGCTCAGAAGAGGATAGAAAAATATGGGAAAGTTTGGAACTTCCTAGAGATTTGGAGGGCTCAGAAGACAGGAACACGTGAGAAAGTTTGGAATTTCCTAGAGACTTGTTGAATGGCTTTAACAAAGACACTGATAGTGTTGTAGACAATAAAGTCGAGGATGACATGATCTCAGGTGGAGATTAGGAACTTGTTGTGAACTGGAGCAAAAGTGACTCTTAGTATGGTTTGGAAAAGGGACTGGCAGCATTTTGCCCCTGCGCTAGAGATTTGTGGAACTTTGGACTTAGTAGAGATAATTTAGGGCATCTGGCAGAAGAAATTTCTAAGCAGCAAAGTGTTCAAGAGGTGACCTGGGTACTGTCAAAAACATCGAGTTTTATGTATTCACAAATACATCGTTTGGAATTGAAACTTATGTTTAAAAGGGAATCAGAGCAGAAAAGTTCAGAAAATTTGCAGCCTGATGATGCAATAGAAAAGAAAAACCCATTTTCTGAGGAGAAATTGAAGCTGACTACATAAATTTGCATAAGTAAGGAGGAGCCAAATGTTAATAGTCAAGACAATGGGAAAAATGTTCAGGACATGTCAGAGGTCTTCACAGCAGCCCTTTCCATCACAAGCCAGGAAGCCTAGGAGGAAAAAGTGGTTTCCTGGGTTGGGCCCAGGGCCTTGCTGCTTTGTGCAGTCTTGGGACTTGGGGCCCTGCATCCTGGCTGTGGCCAAAAGGAGCCAATGCAGAGCCTGGGCCATTGCTTCAGAGGGTGCAAGCCCCAAGCCTTGGTGGCTTACAAGGGTGTTGGACTTGCAAGTGCACAGAAATCAAGAATTGAGGTTTGGGAATCTCTGCCTAGATTTCAGAGGATGCATGGAACTGCCTGGATGTCCAGCAAAAATTTGTTGTAGGGGTGGAGCCATCATGGAGACCTCTGTTAGGGCAGTGTGGAAGGGAAATGTGGGGTGGGAGCCTCCACACAGAGTCTCCACTGGAGCACTGCCTGATGGAGCTGTGAGAAGAGGGCCACCATCTTCCAGACTCCAGAATGGTAGACCCACTGGCAGTTTTCACTATGCACCTGGAAAAGCACAGACACTCAATGCCAGCCCATGAAAGCAGCCAGGAGGGAGCTGTACCCTGCAAAGCCATCATGGGGTGGAGCTGCCCAAGGCTATGGGAGCGCACCTTTTGCATCAGCATGACCTGGATTTGGGGCATGGAGTTATAAAATATTATTTTGGAACTTTAAGATTTAATAACTATCCTATTGGATTTTTGTACTTGCATGGGGTCTGCAGCCCCTTCATTTTGGCCAGTTTTTCCCATTTGGAACAGGTCTATTTACCCAATGCCTGTACCCCCATTATATCTAGGAAGTAACTAACTTGCTTTTGATTTTACAGGCTCATAGACAAAAGGGACTCGCCTTGTCTCAGATGAGACTTTGGACTTGAACTTTTGAGTTAATGCTGGAATGAGTTAAAACATTGGGGGACTGTTGGAAGAGCATGATGGTGTTTTGAAATATGAGGACATGAGATTTGGGAGAGGCCAGAGGTGGAATGATATTGTTTGGCTGTGTCGCCACCAAAATCTCATCTTGAATTGTAGTTTCCATAATCCCCACATTATTGTGGGAGGGACCCAGTGGGAGGTAATTGAATCATGGGGGTAGTTAGCCCCATGCTGCTGTTCTCAGGATATCTGATGGTTTTATAAGGGGCTTCCTCTTGGCACTTATCCTTCCTGCCACCATGTGAGGATGTGTTTGCTTCCTCTTTCACCATGATTGTAAGTTTTCTGAGACCTCCCCAGCCATGCAGACCTGTGAGTCAATTAAATCTCTTTTCTTTATAAGTTGATCAGTCTCGGATATGTCTTTATTAGCAGTGTGAGAACAGACTAATACATTTATCACATAACTACATGGATATAGTCAAAATAAAAAAAATGAAGCTCAAATGGAATTCATTACTGGCACCTATTTTAGAAAGTTAAGTGAAGGATATTGCAAAGCAGTTGATTTAATTGGGGAATTATCCATAGATCTCTAATTTAGGGGTTTTTTTTTCCCTTTAACTTTTTGCTGTTCATAGTCCCATTTACCATAGAGGTTGTTTAAAAATCATTCTATGAAAAAGCTGACAATATTTCGACAAATTACTTACCATTTTTTATTTCAAGTGATATAACTTAGAGCAGAAAAGAAAAAGAGAGGTGTGGATTTATCTTAATGAAAGAGAGTTTTAGAAAAGAAAGTGAAAAGGCCAACATTGTGACTCACACCTGTAATCCCAGCAATTTTGGGAGGCAAAGGTGGGAGGATCACTTGAGGCCAGTTTGGCAATTTGAGGCTGCAGTGAGCCATGATTGTGCCACTGCACTGATGGAGGTACATTTGTTGAATGCAATAGTGGCTAGGTTTGGCAGTGCTCACTGCAAGGTTAGTTGAGGGGCAAGGCTAGGCACTAATGCTAACTAATGCCAGGGTGGAGCATATTCAAATGAGCACAGTTGCAGAGTTCTGAGGTATATGCCACTGATTATTCTAATGGGCTATTAAACCTCTAATTATAATTCAGAAAACAACCAACCCACAAGATTAAAAAGCACTATATCTCATTGGGGAGTGGAGCTTTGACACAAAAATCCAGGTACACAGACAACTGACTGACAGGTCTTAGATTACCAATTACAAACTTATGGTTTAGGAAAAGGACTGAAGTAGTCGTGGTGGTCTTGGTGTTATCTAATGTCCTTTGACAGATGAAAGATAAGGTGTAGGATTACAAGTGGTTAAAATTTTACCTCCTTTTCTCTTTTCATATTATGCCTTTTCTTGGACAGAAGATATTCTTTATCACTGGGTCAACTTTCTGGACTTTTCCTAAGTCCTGCAGAATCTCTGTCCTGAAAAATAGGGAAATAGAAGTAAAGTGGTTAAATTGATCTACATAATAAAATGCTGAGATGGGAGACAAAGAAAGAGGAGAAGTAGGTACCTTTGAAGCCCGAGTCTGAGAGAGAGGTTAGAAGAGCAGTTTACAGAATGCTGGAATGAAAGAGATAACGTGGGACATTATCATGCCTGTAAGAGATACTGAAAATGAAAGAGAAGTAGAGGAATGTTTCAGGTGTTTGGTGATTAAAAGAGTAATTAGATGGGTTTGAACCTGCAGACTAGGAGATTGTCAGGGTCAAAATGTATAGAAATTACAGAAGAGGGGAGTTAAATGAATAGTAAGTAGTGAAACACATTATACCACCTGAATATGTGACACTTTAGAAATTAGCTTAAACCAAGCAAACCAACATGGAATACTCAACACAGAGAAAGGGTTAGGGTTAGGGTTAGAAAGAAAAGAAAAATTAAGGCAAGAAACATGCAAATGTAGTTTTGGATTCTATATCTGTGCTTATCATCATGTAAAATTAGAATAATATGTTTAACTTCTGAGACCATCAATTTTGTCATTAGTTAAGTGGAATAATCACAATCGCGTATGAAAATAAGCACACCAGCACAGTGCCTGAAATACATTGGTTAAAACAAAAAGATGAAAAAGAAAAAGCTGGAAGCCTGTCCATAGGTAAGGATTTTGAGATAATCCATCAAATATTCTTTCACAGGGTCGTAAACCTTTATTCTGGTTTGCCAGAAGGAAGTATCTTTTATAATCTGTACCTAATAAGTAATTATTAAGCACCCTAAGAGGTTTTAACATTGAGACATTTCTGAAATGCTGTAGAATAATTGTTTGCTAAAAAAAAAAACAATGATCTTCACTGCACAGCAGCACCCCTTTAAAGCCACTGGCTTACTAAACCATTGAAAGAATAAGGTTTAGTAACTGCAGTTCGGCAATTATAAGACAACTTGCCTGATTCTTTAAGCAAATATTTTTAGCCATATTTTTAGTCCTGGTACCTATTTTACCTATGTTCTATTCTAAATTAATTCATGACTTTAAGTTTTAGAACTCTTAATTTCAGGAGTCATAGAAAAGATGATGTTGGACCATATTTTAGCACATGAGAAAGGAATGGTAAGGACCCCTTGGCAGAACTGGTTTGCAGCTTGAATGTAAACTTCATAAGGTCAGAGTTTTTTTTCTTGCTTTTCTCTCCTGATCTATTTTCAGGACCTCAAACAAGACTTAGCCACAAATTGTGTACTTGATAAATATTTGTTAAGAGAATTAATGAATAAATGGATTAATCATTAAATCACCACAGATATTAACCAACTGGGTTGTCCAGTAGTTAATCCATATTTTTTAAAAATTTAGCTCTTTATAGAGCAGCATTATCATATAGAAGTATAATGTGAGCCATATATATAATTTTAAATTTTCTAGTAACGGTATTTAAAAAAGTAAAAATAAACTGGTAAGATGATTTTAATAATATATTTAATTTATACCAATATATCACAAATATTATAATTTCAACAAGTAATCAGTATATTTAATTATGAGACATTTTACATTCTTTTAAAATATTGCCTTCTAAATCGCTTGTGTATTTTACATTTCCAGTACATTCAGATGAGCTGCATTTTAAGTACTCAGAATGTTATCAACACATTGAACAATAAACTTATAGAGCAGTCAAAATCTGTTTTGAAAGACGTAAAATTAAAATAATATCTTAGATTTAAAATAAGACAAGTAATCTATAGGAAAAAGCATCGAATTTGAGTTAGATAGCTAGTTTAGAAACCCATTTACTAGTGTGACTTCGAGCAAGAGCATCTCAATAAGTCTGTTTTCTCACATGTAAAATAGAAGTAATCATCAGACCTTGCTGAATTGTTACCTTAGAAATAGTATATGTGAAAGCCCTCCTACGGGATCTGACAGGTAGTAGGTGCTCAGTAAAGACTGTGAATGGTTGTCATTACCATAATGTAATTATTTAATTTATACTCTGCTTTTCGCTGTTTATGATTTTAAAAATGAGCTTATATTTCCATTTTAAAGGTGAACAAGGAAGGCATGAACCTCATTCTTGGATTATATATCCTATATTAGCAACTGAATTTTTTTTTTTTAGTTATTTCTAAGCATGTATCACAGGAAAAAACTTACATATGTCTCATAAAATGTCCTCATTTTCCCAGTGCATCATTGACATGGGGCTGTCTCCACTACTGGGGAACCCATGAGTTCTCTGCTCTGCTGGGACAATTCTCAGCTGGCATTTTGCCTCTGTGGCTGCTCTGATACCCTCATTTCAGAGAAAGAATTTTGGATTTAGTATTACAAAGTACAAATATCCTACCTATATGAGAAAAAAATAGACATTTTTGAACATATAGCCATCTAGAAATGTATCACCCACCAGTCACTCTGAAAATTAAATTACTTATAAAGGTACTCTAGCAAACAGAAGACTGAATGATAGTTCATGAAAAAATAAGATACAAGAATTAATAGTGAGCTATGAAATTAAGTTCAATTGTTAGGTAAGGATTTAACAATAGAGATAATTATTAAATAATAATTTAAAGTTAGAAAATTGAGAAGTTAAAAGGAAATTGAGAGGAGGATAAAATAATTAAATGTCTGTTAATAGGCTTGTGAAATGAAAAAAGGGCTCTATATCCACATTATTTTAAATATTAATATGAAACTATTTTCACATGTTTGCTATAAATTTGAGTATAATCATTAGTAGAATATAAATAAAATTGAAATATCTAATGTAGTACAAGATAAAAAACAAATAATATATGACGAACATTAAGTAATAATAATAATAAAAAATGTGCCCTGCATATGACTAGCCAGTTATCCCAGCACCATTAATTGAATGGGGAATCCTTTCCCTGTTGCTTGTTTTTGTCAGGTTTGTTGAAGGTCAGATAATTGTAGGTGTGTGGTCTTATTTCTGGGTTCTCTATTCTGTTCCATTGGTCTATGTGTCTGTTTTAAGATGGATTAATGACAAATGTAAAACCCCAAACTATACAAATCCTGGAAGACAACCTAGGCAATACCATTAAGGATATAGACACAGGCAAAGATTTCATGATGAAGATGCCAAAGCTTTTGCAGCAAAAGCAAAAACTGGCAAATTGGATCTAATTAAACTAAAAAGCTTCTGCACAACAGAAGAAACTGTCAACGGAGTAAAAAGACAACCTACAGAATGGGAGAAAAACTTTGCAAACTATGCATCTGACAAAAGTCCAATATCCAGCATCTATAAGGAACTGAAACAAATTTATAAGAAAAAAACAAACAACCTCATTAAAAAGTGGGCAAAGGACATAAACAGACACTTCTCAAAAGAAGATATATTTATGGCTGGCAATCATGACAAAAAGCTCAAATTCACCAATAATTAAAGAAATGCAAATGAAAACCACAATGAGATACCATCTAACACCAGTTGGAATGGCTGTTATTAAAAAGTCAAAAAATAACAGGTGCTGGTGAGATAGTGGAGAAAAAAGGAATGCTTTTACACTGTTGGTGAGAGTGTAAATTAGCTCAGTCATTGTGGAAGACAGTGTGGCAATTCCTCAAAGACCTAAAGACAGAAAGTCCATTTGACCCAGCAATCCCATTAATGGGTATATACCCAGATGAATATAAATTTTTCTATTATAAAGACACATGCACACATATGTTCATTGCAGCATTATTCACAATAGAAAAGACATGGAATCAACCTGTATGCCCATCAATAATAGATTGGACAAACAGAATGTGTTACATATACACATTGAATACTATGCAACCATAAAAAATAATGAGATCAAGTCTTTTGCAGGGACATAGATGGGGCTGGAGGCCCTTATTGTTGGCAAACTAACACAGGAGCAGAAAACCAAATACCACATGTTCTCACTTACAAGTGGGAGCTAAATGATGAGAACACATGGACACATAGAGGGGAACAACACACCCTGGGGACTTTTGGAAGGCAGAGTGTTGGAGGAGGGAGAGGATCAGGAAAAACAATTAATTGATACTAGGCTTAATACCTGAGTGATGAAATAATCTGTATAACAAACCCCCATGACACAAGTTTACCTATGTAACAAAGGCCTGCACTTGTACCCCTGAACTTAAAACAACCTCCCCCAAAACACAAAAAACCGCAAACAACAGCAACAATAACAATAAAGGAAACAAAATATGAAGACATTGAAAAATAAGATGGCTGTGCTACAATCTCACCAAAATCTAGGCTTATCTTTTTGTGCTATTAGCTGTAGTCATGTGACTTTTAGCCATTAGGGCATAAGAAATAGTGGTATGTGTCATTTCCAGGACTGATCTCTGAAGTTCCCTCGTGGCAACTCCTGGATACTTTTTATTTCCTCAGACTGTGTGAAGATGACTATCATGAACTTGGACTTGATGCACTGAAGGTGGCCTCTATTAATGTGAGTCCTTCAGTGATTGTATGGAGCAGCCTTCTGCTCCTTGCTACTCTGTACCATTCTAGGCTATTACATAATGTCTTAGTTCATTTGTACTACTATAACAAAATACCACAATTAGTTAATTTATAAATACTAGAAATGTATTTTCTCACAGTTACGGAGGCTGGTAAGTCCAAGATCAAGGCACTGACACTGGTGTCTGGGGAGGTCCGTTCTCTGCTTCTGAGATGGTGTCTTGTTGCTGCATCCTCCAGAAGGGAGGAATGCTCTATCCCCACATGGTGGAAGATGGAAGAACAGAAAGGGAAAAACTCTCAGAAGGCCCTTTTATAAGGGATGAATCCTTTCTTGAGGGAAGAACCCTCGTTACTTAACCACTTGCCCAAAGGCTCCACCTCTTAATATCACTACAGTGAGGATTCAGTTTCAACATGAATTTTGGAGGGGACACACATTCAAACCATTAGCACAAGATGCATAAACTTCTAGGATATTTACATCATTATATGTCTTTTGTCTCTATTTTATATACAGCTATGTTTAATTCACTAATATGGCTGAAATAAAATCAATGTAATGGTGACTGCAATAAATATGAATAGATTACATTATTGAAATAAGCCAGATTTGAGAAAATATACTGTTGCTTAATGTGATTAAGTCAGGGGATCAGATCACATCTTGAAGATATATTTATATGTGAGAGAGGCAAGTCGGTTTTCTCTGAAGAACATGTACACCTCCATGATTAATTATCTTGTAACAGGAGACAATATAGCACTAGATTCATTCAGGCAAGAGCTTTTCCCTTTTTCATCTTATTTCTTTCCTTTTGAATTGGTATTGGACTTTATTTCCTGTGTATATCATCCATGCTTCTTAACTGCTTTAAAAACAATCATATCTTTGTGTTTTTGAGTAGAATTTTGAAAATATCTCTAGATTTCTAGTGCTGTCATTTTGTCTTCAGCTGAGTCAATCTTACCACTTACCCTTTGGATTCATTATTATTCTCTTTTATGGAATACCATTTTTAATTTCCATTAACTTTGCTTTTCTTTCATAACAGCCTGCTCTTGTTTTATATATGTTCCTGAGGACATTAATTGTAATTATTTTAAAATTTATGTGTTTTCCTACCTGTATTCTCTTTTTTGAAGGTTAGTTTTGGTGTTATTTTCATTCCAATGTCTTTCTTTTATGCTGTTGTCTTTAAGTGTTTCATGGAAAACCTTAGTCTTCTGTTTATAGTGTAAGGTTCTTATAAGAGTGGTATATTTTTCTGGAATATGTTTTTATTCATCTCTAGTGAATATTCTCTGTTTCCCTAGCAGAAAATTCAAATTCTGATAGAATTTTGAGCTTATGTGAAAGTACAAGATGGGAGCATGTGAACAGCCTGTCTTTCTCTTTGAGTATGAGATAATTATCTTCCTCAATTTGAGATACCCCTTAGCTCTAGGGGATACTTACGTTGGGAATATCCAATAGGAGATTCACTGTTAGTCCCCAAACTATTCTTGTGAGTTTAGCTGGAAGGAGAACAGTAGAGCCTGCGGCACTGAAAGTGGGGAATTGTTGCAGTTGTTCTACAGATTGTTAATCAGTTATGTCACTGACCATCCAATTCTGGCTTCCATCTTCTGCTGCATCTGATTGGGATAATTCCAGGTTTCTGTTTTTAGTGATCCTGTCTTTTATTATTATTTGTAGCATTTGTCCTTTCCTTTTATCTTTTTCTCCAGCTTCATTGATGTATGACTGACAAATAAAAATTGTATACATTTAAGTTGTACAATGTGATTATTAGATATACATAATATAAATATACATTGTGAAGTGTTCATCGCAAGCTAGTTATCATATCATCTCACATAGTTACCCTTTGTGTATGAAGAGAACAGTCAAGGCCTACTCTCTTAGCAAATGCCAAGTGTACAATATATTATTAACTATAGTCACCACACTGTACATTAAGCCTCCAGAATTTACTGGTATTATAACTGAAAGTTTGTGTCCTTTGACCGACAACTTCCCACTTCCCCCACCCCTGTAGCCCTGGTAACCACCATTCTCCTCTGTTTTCACAAGTTCAGCTTTTTTAGATTCCACATATAAATGCTGGCATACCTTGGAAATATCGTGGGTTCAGTTCCAGACCACTACAACAAAGCAAATATCACAATAAAGTGAGTTACACACGTGTTTTAGTTTTCCCTTGCATATAAAAACTATATTTACACTATATTTTAATTAAGTTTGTAATATTATGTCTAAAAAATATGCATACCTTAATGAAAAAAACTTTATTGCTACAAAATGCTAATGAGCACCAGTGCCTTCAGTGAGTTATAATCTTTTTGCTGGTGGAGGGTGTTGCCTCAGTGTTGATGGCTGCTTATTGATCAGGGTGGTGGTTGCTGAGCATTAGGGTGTCTGTGGCAATGTTTAAAATAAGACAACATAAAGTTTACTGCCTCAGTTGACTATTCCTTTTAAGAAATACTTATCTGTAGCCTGTTAAACTGTTTGATAGCATTTCATACGCAGTAGAACTTATTTCAAAAATGGAGTCAATCCTCTCAAACTGCTGATTACCAATTAATTTATGTAATATTCTAAGTCCTTTGTTGTCATTTCAACAATTTCCACAGCATCTTCACCACGAGTAGATTCCATCTCAAGAAACCACTTTCTTTGCTCATCCATAAGAAGTAACTCATCATCCATTAAAGTTTTATCATGAAATTGCATCAATTCTGTCACATCTTCAGTCTCTACTTCTAATTCTAGTTCTAATTATATCTACTGCAGATGTGGTAGAAACAGAATGATAATGGGTTATTAATTAACTCATTAATAAGGTTTGGAATAACTTCTTCCAAACTCCTGTTAATGTTGCTATTTTGACCTCCCATGAATCACAAATGTGTTTAACGTAGTTTAGAGTGGTGACTCCAGAAGGTTTTCAATTTCCTTTCCCAGATCCATCAGAGGAATCACTACCTATGGCAGCTATAATCTTATGAAATGTTTTTCTGAAGTAATACAACTTGAAAGTCAACATTACTCCTTGATCCATGAGCTACAGCAGAATGGATATTGAGTTAGCACATATGAAAATAACATTAATCTTTATCAGAGCTATGGGGCGACTAGGTGCGTTGTCAATGAGCAGTAATGTTCTGAGCAAGTGGGCTTAAAATATTCAGTAAACCACGCTGTATACAAATGTTCTGTCATCCGGACTTTGTTGTTCCTTTTATAGAGCACATGCAGAGTAGATTTAGCAGCATTCTTAAAGGCCCTGGAATTTTCAGAATGGTCAGTGTGCATTGGCATCAATTTAAAGTCACCAGCTGCGTCAGCCCCTAAAATGGCCTGTCCTTTGAAGATTTGAAGCCAGGCATTAGATGGTATCTTCTTCAAATAGAAGGCTGTTTTATCTACCTTGAAAATATGTTGTTTCTTTCTTCAGTGATCTTAGGTAGATAGTTTAGATAACTTGCTGCAGCTTCAACATTAGTACTTACTGCTTCATCTTGCACTTTTATGATTTAAAGATAGCTATTTTCCATAAATCTCATGAACCAGCCTCTGCTAACTTGAAACTTTTCTTCCACAGCTTTCTCACCTCTCTCAGGCTTCATAGAATTGAAGATAGCTAGGGCCTTGCTCTCTATTAGGCTTTGGTTTAATACAGTGTTATGACTGGTTTGGTTTTCTATCCAGACCATTAAAACTTTCTCCAATATTATCAGTAAAGTTGGTTTATATTTGTATTACTTACATATTCACTGGGGTGTCTTTTAATTTCCTTTGAAAACTTTTCTTTTACATTCACCACTTGGATGATTATTGCATATGATAGGCCTAACTTTTGGCCTGTGTCAGCTTTTGACGTGCCTTTCTCACTAAGCTTAATCATTTCTTGTTTTTTATTTAAAGGAAGGAACATACAACTCTTCCTTTCACTTAAACACTTGGAGACCATTGTACAGCTATTAATTGGCCAGATTTCAATATTACTGTGACTCAGGCAGGGAGGCCCAAGAACAGAGAGAGAGATGGAGGAACTGTTGGTCCTTAGAGCAGTCAGAACACACACAAGATTTATTGACTACGTCCAGTGTGTTATATGGTCGCTGTTAGTAGTTTCTCCCAAGAGTTACAATAGTAAAACCAAAGATCACTGATCACAATCACTGTTACAGATATTATAATAATAATGAAAAAGTTTGACACATTGTGAGAATTACCAAAATGTGACACAGGGATGTGAAGTGAGCACATGCTCTTGGAAAAATGGCACCCATCGACTTGCTCCATGGAGCTCCATTCAAACTCCATGTTTGAAAGTTCCACAAACTTTCAACTTGTAAAAAATTCAGTATTTGTGAAGCACAGTTGTGTGGAAAAACACAAAGTGATTTCCCTCTGCTGTCATAGCACATCAATCAACACCGAAGATTTCTGTGACCCAGTGCGTATGTTTTTTGTTTGCCTTATGCACCAAGCAAGCGATCAATTCTGCAGTAGACACCAACTGTAATTCAACTCATTTCTGACACCACCTGGAAATAGTGTCTGATCCCACAACTTGAGCACTCCATCCCCAAGCCTGATCCCTACTCCTGATACCAATTGCAAACCCCAGGTTGTTTGACCTGTGTTTCTGGCTGACTGTCTATAAATTAGGGATCCCACAGCCCACTCCTTGGATTTAATTTGTGAGAGTGTCTCAGAGAACTCGGGGAAACACTTACCCATTTATTGTAAAGAAATTACAAAGGATACAGAGGAAGGACTGCACAGGTATGTGGGAGAGGTTCCCTCCAGGAACCGCAGATGTTCAGCTTTCCAGAAGCTCTTCCATATTTCCTCCTCTTCAGCCTTTTCTGGAGACTTCACTGGATAGGCATGAAGCATGGCCAACTGTGTAGACATGTGACAAAACAAAATGGGTATGATCTAATACTAATAGACTGAGTGGAGAAACCCAGCAAAAGCTGTCATATTTTTCTTGGCCTCTCTCTGCAGCATTCCTTCCTCCAGGGTACAGGGCAGGACTTCTTAAATCAGAGTCTTATGACCTACAAATCAAACTGGGTAGGTCAGAGAATTTCTTTATGGCCAGCTCTAAGAAAAAAAAGGTAGGGGAAGATGCCTGCTTTGGGGAGAAAAAAGGGGCAAATGAAAGGAGCATAGGACAAGGTCAGAGAAAGAGAGAGAGAAAGAAAGAGAAAAAGAAAGAAAGAAAAAGGAAAGAAAGAAAGAAGGAAAGAAAGAAAGAAAGAAAGAGAAAGAAAGAAAGAAAGAAAGAAAGAAAGAAAGAAAGAAAGAAAGAAAGAAAGAAAGAAAGAAAGAAAGAAAGAGAGAGAGAGATTCTATTTTTCTAAGGCCTTCTGAAGCCTTAAGGGTCCCAATATGTTAACAAGAACTAAAGTAATTACGGCGTTATGAGCCAAGAACTGCAGACAAATATCAGAGCAATGAAGTGAAGTACAAATAAAAAAATGTCTGTCTGTAATATTATGTAGTATTTGTCTTTCTGTGTCTGACTTTTTTCACTTGGCATAATTGTCCTCTGTCCTCCATCATTTTATGTTGAGGATTACCATCTCTGTATCTCTGTTGGAGTCAACTGTTGATAAAATTTCCCTCCCTTCATGTTATCATGAAGTTCTC
Organism: Papio anubis; assembly: GCF_008728515.1. Lineage (NCBI taxonomy): Eukaryota > Metazoa > Chordata > Mammalia > Primates > Cercopithecidae > Papio > Papio anubis. The sequence continues at coordinate 53,364,809 of NC_044989.1, read as the reverse complement.
AACATTTCTCTTCCACTCATGGCATTGGCACTGTTGTTTTCCTATAGATTTATATTGTATATCTTTTTTTTTTTTTTTTTTTTTTTAGACGGAATCTCGCTCTGTCACCCAGGCTGGAGTGCAGTGGTGCGATCTCGGCTCACTGCAAATTCCGCCTCCCGGGTTTACGCCATTCTCCTGCCTCAGCCTCCTGAGTAGCTGGGACTACAGGTGCCCGCCACCATGCCCGGCTAATTTTTTGTATTTTTAATAGAGATGGGGTTTCACCGTGTTAGCCAGGATGGTCTCGATCTGCTGACCTCGTGATCCGCCCGCCTCAACCTCCCAAAGTGCTAGGATTACAGGCGTGAGCCACCGCGCCTGGCCATTATTGTGTATCTTCTATTATGTTAGTGTGATTCGGGAAAGATGAAAGGTAAACATATATGCTCATTTGGCCTTCCATTTTTACCATAGCTTTCAGATGTTTATGGCATTCCATCAAATGTTAGTTTTTCAACTTCAAAATGCTTACATCCTTTTCTCTCACAATTATATAGGAGGCGGTAAATGACACCGATGCCAGTACTTTTTTAAAAATCTTTGGAAAGAATCACATTGATTTAACTATTTGACAAATACTGCTTGGGCTATGCTTACTTGTGTACTACTGAATTAACATAGGGTTGAAAGTGATTGACAGATATATTTCTAATTCTGAAGTCATAATTACTCAAATGAAACCACCCTGAATTGCTTTCGGGATGCTCTTCTCATTAGGTTTCCTGAGATTGACTGTTGTCAAGAGGTTTAAAATTCTCAGTGTTTCCTCTCTTTTATTAAAGATGAAGTTGGTGAATCTGGCATTTAAAAACTGCATATCAGGCTTCCACATTTTCCTAATTTTTTATTTTGTTTTAACCAATTTTAGTAATTAGACACCATACTAGTGTGCTTTTATTCATGTAATTGCAATTATCTCTAAGCTGATGAGAAGACTACTGGTTTAGAAATTAAATATTTTTTCCCAATTCAACATGCTAAATAATTAGCAAATCCAGAATTCTAAATCCACATTTCTTGTTACCTTTCCTTTGTTACGCTATGCTAAACAGGGTTTTGCTTTGTTTTTCTTTTTTCCAAAGTGATTTGGTCAGCTTACTAGCATCACTTCTGAGAATGTTTTTCTGGCCTGTGAGTTTCTAGGCCAATTAGAGAATTACATCTTTGATATTTAGAATTATATGCCTCATTGTGAAATGGTAAGGACTGTGAATATATTTTTCCAAACATTAACTTTGTAAATTTTTGAATTGACCAGTAAACATAGCGCACAACGTGGTACCTCCTATAATAAAATCAACTATATGAGTGGAGAGTGAAATAATTATCTACCAGGTAAATTGATGACTTGCCATCATAAATGAGAAAAACAGCTACAGATAGTTTCTGAAAATTTGATTGAAAATATATTTCTGTGTGTACAGGTACGTGTATGCATGATTTCAATGTAGGATAAATTCGTATGATTGAATTATAACACTTGCGAATCATGAGTTTGTGTTGCTTTTACATTGCCTGGCTTATATCACTGTGTTTCAACTTCCTATAACTATTGAATAGGAAAATGTTTATTGCAATATGCCATAGTAAAAACTTATTTACGTTCTTAACACATAGGTTTACTTCACATTGTGACAGGAGAAAGAGAACACATATAGATGTATTATTTACCCATGTCACTTTTAACCAGAAAGCAAAATAAATGAAGAGGTGAAAAAAAACTCTCATAGAGTGCAAGTAGATCATCTGATGTTTTTACTTAAGTAAAAATGGTAAGTACCTGTTTCATAAATATAATTAAAATGAATATATGGTAATTAAAGTATGCATGACTATCCTTTCCAAGTAAGCATATGGATCATATCCAACAAAAAAGGGTCATTATAGGTAAATGAATTATCTGTAGTCAAATATATTTTCTTCTCCCTGTTTCATACATTGTCATAGCAACGATTGACTTCATATGGCCTGACTCAGCTACTCAGCAACCAAAGAGAAAAAAAATGTTCTGTTTCCTGTAATCTGCAAGAGGTGATATCTTTAGATTGTGCAGTAATAAAAGATGATGCTTAAACCTACTGGATTTTCTTTTGTGATTGCCGCAAAATTAATAATTATCTACTAGATGCAGGGCAGTTGTCATTTTGAGGTTTGGGTGGTAATATCTATAGGTGAGGAACAGAAGTGTTTTAAGAATGTTCAGTGATTATTGGTAAAAATAGAGACAGGACAACCTCTCAATAGTTATTTGTCCAAACATGTTTTGTATGTATCTTAGGAAGGAGCAAAGACTTACGTAATATGAGATTTCTGAACAAATATTTTAAGAATGCCTAAAACTCAATTCCACTTTTCTGTATCCTTCTATTTTACAACATTCTTCAGTCTTTCATTATATTGAGCTAGTTCTTTTTATGTGAAATGAATTTATAATTTTTTTTTTTTTTTTTGCTGAAATAAGAAGGAAAAAAGTGTACTTATTTCCAACTGAGAGTGTTGAGTATCTGGTGTTGGTGTTCTCCTAAATATCATAGTAATGGAATAGCAAACATTTTCTGGCCATAGATTTATAAACTTTTCTATGTGGACTATGTAGAAAAGATACAAGTTATGTTGAATAAAAGCACAAATAAAATTTTATTTTTGTATGGGCTTGGGCAGACTGAAAAAGAACAACAAATAAGCCATTAAAAATTAACTTAAAATGTCACTCGGTGCTAATTTCAGCTTCAGTTTTAGTTTCTAATTTCTCTGTAAAATGGATTTAGACATCTGGTTTTTAAAGTGGATTTTATGAAGTAGACTACACAGCCATTATCAGCAGGGCCTGAAGGTGGTACCTACCTAGGAAAAGATATGGAAAAGTCATCTTTTTTGTTTTGTTTTTTAATTTCCCATTTCATTATTGTAGCTGTATTTCTCATTTTATCTAGAAAATAACCACTTATGAATATGAATATTTTTTTCTGCAGGGAATAAAACTGAATAGAAACAGAAATCTTAGAGTACATATGGATGACGTCTATGTGATATCTGCACCACCAGTAACTTGTCCTCTGCCCATGGTCATCCTAATATGTACACAGAGGTACTCCACTTCAAAGTCCAGGTTTTACCTAACAATTTAACAGAGCAGTCCTGGGAGGCACTTCTGAGATTTTCCTACAAAACCGTCATATTTTATTTTCATTTTATTTAATTTAATAGAAAATAGCTAGGAAGGGGAGTTAAACACTTTAAAAATCTGAAATGTGGTCAACCCCTCCCTTCCCTCCACACTACTGTCTTGATTGCATTTTCAGTCTTTCACCTCATTCAGGTGATTTGATTTATCATTTAAAGATTATCTTGAAGACAAAGATTTAGCCACTTCACTGTTATCTGTTTCAGCTCTGTCATCTCTCAGTTCTGCGTTTCGAGAATACCGAATCAGATTTGTAGAATATCAAATGCTTGGAGCTCTTTGGGAAAATGACCCTATGTTAATACAAAGTATTGCTTTGTATCAACTTTTAAAAAATGACTCAGTCCCTGTGAGTCTTAGTTTCTCCTCTATAAATGTGAAATGTTGGAAGTCACAGTATTGATCTTGGCTTAAGCACTGGTCCTGAATTTATCAAACTAGTTTTAAAACGAGTTAGAAGTGAGGCTGAGAGCAGGGTCAAAACAAGGCTGAGACAAAACATTCTTCCTTTAACTTCTCTGTGTTGTCCCAGAGAGTGTGTTCTCATTATTTTGTCGACTGTTTTGTACCTCTGGACATGCCACCAATGATGACATTCAGACAGGTAATTGCAACATTCCTCATATCACCTTCTAAAGATTACGTGTCTCCTCACTGGTGTTCTTTTCATTTGATTTGGCATTATATTTTATTGCATTTAGATAATCAGCAGACCGTGTTGCCTGTCTCTTCATTTATGAAATGGGAAAGAATATCTCTTTTATGTTGCTATTGTTGTGTTAAATATTATAGCATCTATTTAAAATATGGAAAGGCATGAATAGTAAATAGTCATTAAGTCCTAGTTTCCTCCCTGTTCTTCAGTCCCCAGATATGGGAAATATTTCTTTGTGGTAAGTTGATCTATGCTGACTGCATTAGTTAACTATTGTTGTGTTACAAAGCACTCCAAACTCCTTAAATAATTAACATTTTAAACATTTCTTGTGAAGATAGAGCCATGTTGTTCTGCTAATCTTGGCTAGGTTTGGCTCATCTCACAGGGGCCTGATCATGTCATGAATAATTGGTCAGCTAAGGGAGACTAGACTCAGAGTGGTTTTGAATATGTCCTATCCCTTCAGCATCCCAGATCCCTTCAGTGGGGTATCTAAGAGCAAACAGTCTCAGTTGTGGAAGGTGACAAGGAAAAATGAGCATATACTTTTCAAGCTTGGATATTGCTAATATCCCAGTGGTTAAAGTAAGTCACATGATTGAACGTAAAATCAGAGCATGGAGGGACTGTATAGTTACAGGAAAAAAAAAAAAAGCATGAATAATTAGGGCTATTGGTACAATTGACTTACTACCTCTACAAAGTTTCTTGCAGAACCTTTTAGTTAGTCAATGTTTACTGAGAGAAACAGAATGCCTACAGCTCATAAAGCAGTATTGAATGATTTACTTTAGGAGTTAAACCTTACGCAACTGTGGTACTGACCTATTAGAGTAGGCTGTGTACCCTCTCTCTTTCTCTAATGATTAATGATGTTGAGCATCTTTTCATTTGTTTGTTTGGCCATTTGTATACCTTTTTTGGAGAAATGTCTATTGAAGTCCTTTTTCTATTTTTAAAAATCAGTTCATTTGTTTTGTTGCTGTTATTATAGATTTGTCGAAATTCTTAGGTATTCTAAATGTAGCCCCCTTGATATGGTTTGGCTGTGTCCCCACCCAAATCTCATCTTGAATTGTAACTCCTACAATTCCCACGTGTCCTGGGAGGCACCCGGGGGAGGTAATTTAATTATGGGGGTGGGTCTTCCCTACTCTGTTCTCGTAATAATGAATGAGTCTCAAGAGATGATGGTTTTTAAAATGGGAGTTTCCCTGCACAAGCTCTTTTTTCTTGCTGCCATCCATGTAAGACACAACTTGCTCCTCCTTGCCTTCTGCCATGATTGTGAGGCTTCCCCAGCCACGTGGAATTGTAAGGCCATTAAACCCTTTTTCCTGTATGAACTACCCAGTCTCGGGTATGTCTTTATCAACTGCATGAAAATAAACTAATACAGTAAATTGGTACCAGGAGTGGGGTGTTACTGAAAAGATACCCCAAAATATGGCAACAACTTTGGAACTGGGTAACAGGCAGAGGTTGGAACAGTTTTGAGGGCTCAGAATAAGATGGGAAAATGTGGGAATGTTTGCAACTTCCTACAGACTTGTTGAATGGCTTCAACAAGAATGCTGATGATATGAACAATATAGTCCAGGTTGAGGTGGTCTCACATGGAGATGAGGAACTTGGGAAGTGGAGCAAAGGTGACTCTTGTTATGTTTTAGCAAAGAGACTGGTGGCATTTTTCCCCTGCCCTAGAGATTTGTGGAACTTTGGACTTGAGAGAGTTGATTTAGGGTATCTGGTGGAATAAATTTCTAAGCAGGTAAGCATTCAAGAGGTGACTTGAGTGCTGTTAAAGGCATTCAGTTTTATAAGGGAAGCATAGCATGAAAGTTCTGAAAATTTCCAGCTTGACAATGTGACAGAAAAGAAAAACCCATTTTCTGAGGAGAAATTCAAGCTGGCTGCAGAAATTTGCATAAGTAACAAGGAGCTGAATGGTAATCCCCAAGACAATGCGGAAATGTCTCCAGGACATGTCAGAGATCTTCATGGTAGCCCCTCCCATCACAAGCTGACGTAGGAGGAAAAAAATGGTTTTATGGGCCAGGCCCAGGGTCCCTGTGCTGTGTGCAGTCTAGGGCCCTGGTGCCCGGTGTCCCAGCTGCTCCTGCCTTGACTAAAAGGGACCAAGGTACATCTTGGGCTGTGACTTCAGAGGGTGCAAGCCCCAAGCCTTGACAGCTTCCATATGGTGTTGAGCCTGTGGGTTCACAAATGTCAAAAATTGAAGTTTTGGAACCTATACTTAAATTTCATAGGATGTATGAAAACGCCTGGATGTTCAGGCAGAAGTTTGATGAAGGGGTGGAACTCTCATGGAGAACCTCTGCTAAGGTGGTGTGGAAGGGAAAAGTGGGGTTGGAGCTCCCACACAGAGTCCCTACTGGGGCACTGCCTAGTGGAACTATGGGAAGAGGCCCACCAGCCTCCAGACCCTAGAATAGAAGATCCACTGACAGTTGCACTGTGTGCCTAGAAAAGGAAGAGACACTCAACACCAGCCCATGAAAGCAGTTCAGAGGGAGGCTGTACCCTGCAGAGCCACAGGGGTGAACCTGCCCAAGATCATGGGAACCCACCTCTTGCATCAGCATGACCGGGAAGTGTGACATGAAGTCAAAGGAGATCATTTTGGAACTTTAAGATTTGACTGCCGTGATGAGTTTTGGACTTGCGTGGTGCCTGTAGCCCCTTTGTTTTGGCCAATTACTCCCATTTGAAATGTCTACATTTACCTAATGCCTGTACCCCCATTGCATCTAGGAAGTAATTAACTTGCTTTTTATTTTACAGGCTCAAAAGTGGAAAGGACTTGCCTTCTCTCAGATGACACAGTGGACTGTGGGTTTTTGAGTTAATGGTGAAAGGAGTTAAGACTTTGGGGGACTTTTGGGAAGGCATGATTGGTTTTGAAATGTGAGGACATGAGATTTGGGAGGAGTCGGGTCAGAATGATATGGTTTGGCTGTGTCTGCACCCAAATCACATCTTTAATTGTAACTCACACAATTCCCATGTGTCATGGGTGGAACCTGATGGGAGGTGATTTAATTATGGGGGTGGGTCTTTCCTGCACTGTTCTTATGATAGTAAATGAGTCTCCGAAGATCTGATGGTTTTTAAAATGGGAGTTTCCCTGCACAAGCTCTCTTTTTTCCTGCTGGCATCCATGTAAGACATGACTTGTTCCTCCTTGCCTTCCACCATGCTTGCGAGGCTTCCCCAGCTACATGGAACTGTAAGTCCCTTAAACTCTTTTTCCTGTATAAATTACCAAGTCTCGGGTATGTTTGTATCAGCAGTGTGAATATGAACTGTTACACCCCTTATCAGCTATCTGGTTTGCAAATATTTTCTCCAATTCTGTCAGTTGCATTTCATTGTTTATTTTTTCCTTTGATGTACAGAAGATCTTAAGTTTTATGTAGTTCCACTTATCCTTACTTTTGTTGCCAGTGCTTTTGGTGTTATGTACAAGAAATCATTGCTAAATCCAAAATCACAAACCTTCTTCTCTATGTTTATTTCTGGATTTTTATAGTTTTAAATTTTACATTTACATTTTTCTTTAATTCAGTTTCCATTTTTGCATATGGTATAAAATAAGGGTCCAACCTCATTCTTTTGCCTGTGAATATCTAGTTTTCCCAATACCATTTTTTGAAGAGGCATTCCCTGTTCTGTGGTGTTGACATGCTTGTTAAAGATTATTTTACTGTATATGTGAAGATTTATTTCCAGGCTCTGTCTTCTGTTCCATTGGTCTATATGTCTGTCTTCATGCCAGTACCATCACACTGTTTTGATTAGGTTGTATTGTTATATGTAAAGTGTCATTGAGATTTTGATGGAGACTATATTGAATCTGTAGACTGCTTTGGGTACATTTAATAATAAGTCTTCCAGTCCATGAAAATCAGGTGTCTTTGGGTTTATTTGTATCTTTAATTTCTTTTTTTTTTTTGAGACGGAGTCTCGCTCTTGCCCAGGCTGGAGTGCAGTGGCGATCTCAGCTCACTGCAAGCTCCGCCTCCCGGGTTCACGCCATTCTCCTGCCTCAGCCTCCCGAGTAGCTGGGACTACAGGCGTTCGCCACCAGGCCCGGCTTATTTTTGTATTTTTAGTAGAGACGGGGTTTCACTGTGTTCGCCAGGATGGTCTCGATCTCCTGACCTTGTGATCCGCCCACCTTGGCCTCCCAAAGTGCTGGGATTACAGGCATGAGCCACCGCGCCTGGCCATCTTTAATTTCTTTTAGTGATATTCTGTAGTTTTCATTGTACAAGTATTTGCCTCTTTGGTCAAGTTTATGCTTAAGATTTTTTTTTTTTTTATAACATTATAAATGAAATTGTTTTCTTAATTTCATTTTGGGGTTGTTTATTGTTAGTGTGTATAGAAACACAACTATTTTGTGTATGATCATTTTGTATTCTGCAAATTTGCTGAGTTTGTTTATTAGTTCTAACAATTGTCTGTGGACTCTTTCGTGTTCTCTACCTATAAGGTCATGTCATCCACAGGAAGGGATAACTTTATTTCTTCTTTTACAATTTGGGTACCTTTTATTTATTTTTCTTGATCAGTTGCTCTGGCAAGAGCCACCAGTACTGGTTTATATAAGTGGTGAGAGTAAAAATCTTTGACTTTTTTCTGATTTTAGAGGAATATGGCTCTAAATTAAACACATTCCTAAGTTAAACACATTCCTTTCTCAAGAATAGTCTACATGACTATGTGTTTAATTTAGGCAACAGGTGGCAGGCATATTCATTGTCTGTTATATACTCTCATACAACGTTCTGGGATCTTTATTTCAGTGTTTTGGCTGTGACCTTTAGTTGCTTTTCTTCTTTTCAATACCTCTCTCCGATGTACCTTCTTATTCCAGGGTTTCTGAGACATTAAATTTATTCTTGGTGATTTATTTTTTTTTCTGGTTTCCCATAGTCCATGAACTCCGATGTAACAATATTCTGTCTGAAGCACTATTATTTTATTTATTTATTTATTTATTTATTTATTTATTTATTTGAGATGGAGTCTCGCTCTGACACCCAGGCTGGAGTGCTTTGGCGCAATCTCGTCTCACTGCAAGCTCCGCCTCCCGGGTTCACGCCATTCTCCTGCCTCAGCCTCCTGTAGCTGGGACTATAGGCGCCTGCCACCAAGCCCGGCTAATTTTTTTGTATTTTTAGTAGAGACGGGATTTCACCGTGTTAGCCAGGATGGTCTCAATCTGCTGACCTTGTGATCCGCCTGCTTCGGCCTCCCAAAGTGCTGGGATTACAGGAGTGAGCCACTGCGCCCGGCATGTTTGTATTTTTTTAACCTTTATTTTAGGTTCAGGGGTACATGTGCAGGTTTGATATATAGGTAAATTACATGTCACAGGGGTTTGTTGTATATATTATTTTGTTACCCAAATAATAAGCATAGTATTTGATAGGTAGTTGTTTGATTTCTGTCCCGCATCCTCAAATAGGCCCCGGCCTCAAATATTCTTTCCTTTATGTCCATATGCATTTTATTTGTTTAGATTTTGTGTTTTAATAAACTATTCTCTCCATTTTCTTACTCTAATATGAACTTACTAGGGACATATATATGATACATTTTGCTCTTCACTAGTCTTTAATTTTTTGTTAAGTAGAAAATTTTCTGGAGCTGTACATTCATTGACTTTACTTACTGTCGTTGACTTTACTCGGACCACTTTATAGTATTACTTTGGAGACAAAGCAGTAGTTTGCTATTTTTTCGCTGATCGGAAAAAGCTTGTATATGGTTGCTTTTTATATACTCTGTACTGTAGTCAGTATTGTGGAAGAGATCATGGCAGGATCTCTAGGATGTTTTATAAGATATCTAGTATATTTCCAGCCTCCTTATTCTTTGTGCCTCTACTATACGGGCAGGGGAAATAATGCATTGACACATTTTTTGGTTCATATGTACTGTCAAATGGTGTTTGACAAAAATGCCAACACCACAAAATTGGAAAAAGACACTTTCTTCAAATAATGGCTTTGGGTAGGCTGGATATTCCAATACAAAAAAATTAAGTGTGGTAAGGGACAGATTTTGATATTATAATTTTTAAAAATGGACAGACATGGTTGATACTGCCCTCTCTCCTCCATTGAATAAAGTTGTGGTGGCTGGACCCATAGTAGCCACCTTGTAAACACAAGAAAAAGACTAAGAGAACAATGACAAAAAACTGGCCTTGACAAGCTAAACAAATACCAGGAATTCCCTAGATTCACATATCTGGTGAGAAAGGTAAATTTCTACATGTTTAGTCCAATTTTAACTATTTATTACTTGCAGCTGATTGTTATACTAAATTATATATATATGTGTGTATACACACATATATATGTACATATATACATACATATAAATACATATGTATGTGTATATACATACATGTATACATACATATATACATACATATATGTATGTGTATACCTTCTCAACTATATATACACAAGTGTATATGTATATGTATGTATCTGTGTGTATATATGTGTATATGTGTAGATATACATATGTGTATGTATGTGCACATATACACGTGTGTATACATGCATGTACACACGTGTGTGTATATATGCATATACACACGTGTGTATGTGTGTATATATCCATATATGTGTGTGTATGTGTGTATATATCCATATATGTGTGTGTATGTGTGTGTATATATATGTGCATGTGTGTGCATACATATGTGCATATATGTGTGTATATATGTGTGTGTGTATATATGTATGTGTGTATATATATAGTTGAGATGCTTTTCAACTTATGATGGAGTTGTGTCCTGATAAACCCATCATAAGTTGAAATATCAGGAGTAAAAAATGCAGCCCAGAGAGCCTTTGGAGAAGAATTATTGATGCTTACTATCTAAAATTTGTGGTCACATGTCATCACATTTGCACCATCATAAAGCTGCAAAAAAAAATCACAAGTCATACCACTATAAGTCAGGGACTGTCTGTACATGTACATAAACATTAAATCATATAAAGTAGGGGATTTATGTAACCAATGAAAACCAAGAGGAGTTCAAAATAGGTTAGAGTATTTGGGAAAGACATCAAGGAAATGGAATTTGAGTGAGTCATGAAAGAAAGAAAAGAACTCCAAAATACAGTGGCCTAAAACAATTACTATATTGATATGATTCCTAAGATCAGGTATTTGGGTGGGACTTAATAGGAATTGCTCATCTTTGCTCCACATGGTGTCACCTGAAATGACTTCACTGGGGACCGGAGCATCCAAGATGGCCTCACTCACATGTCTGGTGCCTCATCCGGTATAACCTAAAATGCACTTGGCTTCTCTCTTTCTGGGTTGCCAAACAGGCTCAATCATGTCTGGAGGGGGGGGGTAGTTTTTTTCCATGGGGTCTCCTTCGTCTTATTTTCCAGGGATCTTTATCTGTGGCTATATAATCTAAACTTCTTTATATGGCAGCTGCCATTCTAGAGGACAAAAACAGGAGATGTAGGGTCTTCCATATCCAAGAACTAGAAATTGAGATAATTAATGTAAATTGCCTAAAACCATGTCTCACACACATCAGACACCCAAATTGTAGTAGATCTTTTTTTTTTTTGTACTTCAATAGGTGGGATTCAGGCAGTGTGTTAACATCATGGAAATTCAGCAAGTGGAGGTGACACAGAATACAGCAGGTAGACAATAGCTAATATGCAGCTGCTAGACAGACTATGGTCAGCATCAAGGAGGACAGAGTGAAGGTGGTGAGAAACCTTAAGGAGAGTTGCTTATTAGACTGAGACATTAGATTTGTGTGTGTGTGTGTGTGTGTGTGTGTGTGTGTGCTTTTGCGTGGAAAGGAAAAGGTGTCCACTTATTTGCTATTGAAAAGTGAAATCCACAATGGTTGAACCAGTTTACAATCCCACCAACAATGTAAAAGTGTTCCTATTTCTCCACATCCTCTCCAGCACCTGTTGTTTCCTGACTTTTTAATGATTGCCATTCTAACTGGTGTGAGATGGTATCTCATTGTGTTTTTGATTTGCATTGCTCTGATGGCCAGTGATAATGAGCATTTTTTCGTGTGCCTGTGGGCTGTATGCTTGTCTTCTGGTTCAACCATTGTAGAAAACAGTATGGCGATTCCTCAGGGATCTAGAACTAGAAATACCATATGACCCAGCCATTCCATTACTGGGTATGTATCCAAAGAATTATAAATCATGCTGCTATAAAGACACATGCACACGTATGTTTACTGCGGCACTATTCACAATAGCAAAGACTTGGAATCAACACAAATGTCGATCAGTGACAGACTGGATTAAGAAAATATGGCATATATACACCATGGAATACTATGCAGCCATAAAAAAGGATGAGTCTGTGTCCTTTGTAGGGATATGGATGCAGCTGGAAACCATCATTCTGAGCAAACTATTGCAAGAACAGAAAACCAAACACCACATGTTCTCACTCACAGGTGGGAATTGAACAATGAGATCACTTGGACTCTGGAAGGGGAACATCACACACCAAGGCTTATTATGGGGAGGGGGGAGGGGGGAGGGATGGCATTGGGAGTTATACCTGATGTAAATGACAAGTTGATGGGTACTGACGAGTTGATGGGTGCAGCACACCAACATGGCACAAGTATACCTATGTAACAAACCTGCACGTTGTGCACATGTACCCTACAACTGAAAATAAAAAGAATTAAAAAAAAAAAGTGAAATATAAGCAAGTATTTCCTGGTGCTGAGATACCTAAGTATTCACATTGAGATTTTTAAGTTAGTCTAAATTCTTGATTGATTTCAGAGTCTGAATTAATCAGACTCAAAGTGCAGTCTGAAAACCAAGACACACCTCGAGAATTTATTAAAACAACGATTCATTGACCTCAATCCAGATGTGCCTTTATGTCTTTGTTTACTCTCTGTGCCTTAGAATCTGTTGTGGTTTGACATCAGTTTAGTAAAATAGATTTATGGATTATACTATCAGGTTTTGATTAAACTAACTTTCCCAAAATATGTCTCCGCAAAGAAACCCTTGGGAAAGATGGAAGGGAAGAAAAATGTCATACAAGTAAACAGAAGGAAAATAGCAGAGATGGTACTTCTACTCCTAGTATAATAGCCCTTTCAAGCCAAGGGAAGAATAAATGAGATGTTAATATAATCAGGCATGATATAGTCTGTACATTGCATGATTAAAATGTGCTCACCAACTGTAAGGACAAGAAACCGTGTGCTAGTAATATACAAAAATCATATATGTATTTATCTCATTCTTTAAAATTTATATTTTTCTTTGCTCTTTATACTTTTTGCAATGGAATATTAAGTAGTAAATGTATGTAATTTATATGTTAATATAAATAGATGAGTTTTAAAATAGAGCTAATTCAAACTGAAGCACAAGGAAGACCTTACAGTAAGGAACTAGGCATATCATACCTATCTTGCTATTAAAATATTAACATGAGAAGTTAATTATAGCATCACATACTTGGATAACATCTCGATGCCCAAAATGTACATATTTGGAAATATCTCAATATAGTTGTGCTGTTTAAAATGCTACTGTAAGCTTGTACATTTTATGCCATGGTCCTAAAGGAGACAAAGAACTATCCTCTTAGTTATTGATCTACCAAGCAAACCATATCTTAATTTGATTTTGAGAAAGTTTGCACTGACTCTTCTGTCACAACAGCCAAGCGCAGAGTCTGCTAAATAACTAAGTGATCTGTACATTTATAAGTATTTACTGAATAATTATGAATAAAAGTAATTTTGCTGTTTGAAACAGAGAATTGGATTGTGATAGTTTCAGTATAACTTTTAATAACGCTATCTATTTAAAGTGTGCATTGTTAACATAAAAAATCTAATGTACTTTTATTGGAATTTTTATTGAATTAACATTATGGACTTTAAACAAATGCCCTAATTAGGTAGACTGTCTAATGGGAATATTGCCTAAATTAAAATCAAGAAAAATGTTCAATATGCTTACTAATCCTCCGGAGAAATTTAGAAAGCTCCTGCCATACTTTTATGAAAATTTTACTGTTTCCTGATCTATTTAAACCAAATTTGTTGCTTTCTTTTTGAGTGCTCTTTACTGTTTATTTTCTCTTGAGTAAAGTGGCATAACCTATAGAGATGATAGAGATATAAAAGGAATCCTGGAGAGGCAATGACTATGAAATGAAATGTTTGTTATTCTCTAAACTTGCTGTAATTTGTAAACAACCACAAAGATTTGAATATCTTTGTGTCTTAAATGATGCCCACGGTGGAGTATGTAGATGTACAACGCATGTTTGACAAATTTAATTAAGAATTTTACTTTTCATAGAATAAACTAGTGTATTTGAAAGTTTCTTAATATGGATATGGATAAGTATAGAATTATCTCAACTTTGTTTGGCTCTACACAGTGATAAATCAGTCAGCAACCAGCACAGCAGCAGAGTGTAACAGGATGATGAGAGATTAGGGAACTATATTATTTGAGGAATGGTTACTGGAGGGAATGGGACTGTTTATTTTATAGAAATAACAAATCATGGGAAATTTTTATTTATCTTCAAAAATTGAAACAGTTTTCCTGTAGGGGAGTAGTCTTTGTTCTTCCAGTAGTCAAGGACGATTTAAATAAATTTCAGGAACACAAGTTTTAGCACAGTATAAAGAAAAGCTTTCTCACAGTTAGCACATAGCTGTGCTTTTTCACACATCAAGGGGTTACCACATTAATATAGTAAAATTGTCCCTGAAGATTTAGTACTTAAGCAGAAAGTATGATCATCTGCTTATGTCTTCAATTATTTGCGCTACCACAGCAAAATACTGTAAGCCAGATGACATAAACAACAGAAAAGCTGTGGAGGCTGAAAAGTTCAAGGTCAAAGTGCAAGCAGATTTGGTATCTGGTGAGAGCCTGTTTCCTGGTTCATGGATAGTGACTTTTTGCTGTGTTCTCACAGAGTGGAAGGGAGTGGCAGGTGTCCAGTTCTCTGGGATCTCTTTTACAAAGGTGGTACAGTAAGTCCTCACTTAGCATCATCCATAGGTCCTTGGAAAGTGCATCTTTAAGCAAAATGACATATGATGAAACCAATTTTCCACAGGCTAATTAATACAAAAAACAGCCAAGTGCCTCTAGCCTATTCCCGGTCACAAAACATCACCCAACTTCAAAATAAAGATCACAACACTTCTAATATTAAGTATTGAAATAAATGTGAGCTAGACACACATTTAAGAAAGGTTAATGAAAACAAGTAAGATGGTTATCTACCCACTTCTTTTACCTGATGACCTAATGGGCCTTTGGCATGTGGTAGAAAGCCAGAGTACCTGGAGAAAACCCTTTGTTCTCATCAGTGTTATAACAAAATAATGTTGAATGAACGGACATTATTGAAGGATCTGCTGTAATTCCATTCATCAAGGCTGAACCCTAATAACCTAATCACCTCGCAAAGGCTGCACCTCTTAATGTGATCACATTGGTGATGTGGTTTGAATACATTAATTTTGGGAGGACATAAGTGTTTAGACCAAAACAGCTTTGGTTCAGACAGGACTCGTGAACTGTGGGGGAAATTAGATTTGGCAACATCTAAAGTCTGTTTTAGGCTTAGAATCTGTTCTTTTACACATCTTTGCAGGATTTTCATGGCTTTAGGGAAAGCAAATCTTGCAAGGGCAGTTTATTCTTCAATTGGAGTTGGTAGGTACAGTTATAATGTGTGTACTCTTTTGCTATATTCTAGTCAAGTTACATTTTCACTTCTGTGTATGTCAATTGGATGGAATATCCCTATATTAGTTAATCCATTTGGGTGCCATGAAGAGAGGCGTTCTTGGATCCCTCAAGAAATGAGAATTTATTGGGGGAAATAAGTCTTGTTTATGTAGCAAGCATTTGTGTAAACCTAAAAGCTCCTCCACAATCTCAGGGAGCTAAGATGTTGAGAAATACTAGGAGAAAGTTGTTCTTGTAATGTGAGTATCTGGTTGATGTCTCATTCCCAGAACCTTTCTGATTTCAGTCTGTGCTCTCTCTTTGAGGTCGTGGCTACTGTCGCTGATTCAGGTTCTCTCTGTGTCCTTTGACTGCCGGTACCACTGCTTTATATTTGTTTCAAATTCAAACTCATCCAGAGAGAGGATCTGAATGACCAAGCTAGTCACCCTTTACTCCTTCCGCCAGAGCTTTTTCAACAGACCACCATAAAGAACTGGCCAACCTATGGTACAGATAGACCGATTTTGGAACGAAAAACGATGCACATCAGTCAGCCACTGTCACGGTAGCTGTGTCCTCTAGTACCAGCACAACAACTGATTGAGACTGATCTCTTGGAAAGAAGCTTCAGAAATGGCAAGCATGCTGAGGCTGGGATTGCCAAGAATAATCTGTATCCTATATTAAAGTATTTGCATTTAAGTCTCATCTGTCTGCTGACATTATGCTCAGATATGAAGAGTAAGAGGGCTAATTTGTGATTATCTCCTCTTGACATCTAACAAGTAATCATGCAGGTATCATGTACATTCACCAAATAGGTTTAGAATGAATATATGGTTATTTAAATTATAATCCCTAGAAGGTTTGATCAAATTAGGTGAACATGATTTTCAATGCCTGCTTTGTGTAAGGCAAAAAGTAGATTAGATTTTCTGTGTTCTTACTATATTTCCACCTTAAAATTCAGATTCAACTTGTTTTAACTGAATATTAACTACAGTATTGAAATGTTTGGTTTATACTTTCTATTACAGAAAGAATATGGCTTACAAAACCGCATAAAATATTAAAAATAGCATACAATTAAAGCGAGAGTTAGAGAAGAATATATGAATTGGTGCAAAGTGGACACAGGATTGAAAATGAAAATGGGAGGAAGATACAAAGTGTAGAATCATAAAGATAGTTCTAGACGTGCTAGGAAACTTTACCAGTCAAACTACTCTAACTATGTGACCTGAACAAAACAGTTCTGAGTCTAAAGTAAATATTCTCATAATTTAGAGCAGAGCTCTCAAAACTAGATCACATAATGATCTTCTGAACAACATCCTTACATTAGATGCAATGTGAGTTTCACCTCTTTCTTTTTCTCACTCCAGGTAATTTTACATATATTATCTTTACAGTGGCACTTCGAGTATTCATTTAACAGATATTTTTTCAGCATATATTATATTTATGCCACTGCTCTAGATTCTTGGAGTGTAGATTATTCCATAAATAGCTAGTTAAATAAGCTAGATGAGATAGTTATTCAGAAGGAATTAGATTCTGGTAGAATGAAACAATCAATAAACAAGCGAACAAACATGTGAACAAGACCATTTTAGGTTATGGTAAGTTTTATATAGAAAAAAATACAAAGTAACATGTTAGGTAATTCCTGGGGTTGAAGAAAGCTCAAGTTGATTACAGATTGAGGAGTATGGAAAGGTATATGGAGAAGGTGATAGTTGAGCTGGGAAAAAGCCAGACCTGGAAACTCTCTAAGAGCACTGCAAGCAGCAAGAATGTTATATGCCACCACCCTAGAATAAGAGTGAAATTCCAAGAACTGAAAGTAATACCAGGAACAGGTTGACTGCTTCAACCTGTGTGGTTGAAGCATAGTTAAGTGATAAGGTCAGAGACGTAAGTCTGAGTAAGGTCAGATAGTAAGTCAGAGCAAGGAAAGTCAGTTTAAATGTAATGCATAACTATTGGATGGTTTGCAGAGGGAAGGGAATGGATCTCATTTGTATTTTTGAAACATTTGTACTGGCTGCTATCTAGAAGGTGGGAACTGCGGGAAAGGAACAGACATGGCAAATACAGAAGCGGAGAGACTAGTTAAGAAGCTATCATGGGAATCCACACAAAATATAATGGTGCTGTAGAGACTAGATGAGAGTGGAAAAAGAGGCCGAGTCAATGAATTTGGGCTATATATGGAAGTACAATGAACACGTTTATTAGTTCTCATTTTATGCATGAGAAAACTAAGGTTCCAAGAAGCTAAATAAAAGCATCACAAAAACATAAAGCAAGAGTTTAAACATAGGTATTCTGATTTGAAGACTGTCAGATCATTGTTTTAAACGAACAATTTTTTAACAGTAAAGTTCTCCTAAATATTGTATTATCTTTGATGCCTCCATTGAAAAGCATTTCTATTGGCATAAATGTATCTTCATTCAGTTTAATTTCTTTCATATACTTTGTTTATTTTTAAAAGGGAATATAAATATTTTTATGAAAATTTACCATATTGTATTACCAAGGAAGTAATATCAAGGAAGTAATATCTTAGCTCTATAAGTTACTTCACTCTTAAGAAGACTGCAGAATTAGACATGGTGTCAATATTGCTGATTCCTGCTATTAAAATATTAGATGATTTTTACAGCAGTACAGCATTATTTTGACTGGATTTCTCAAAAATCAGCCACAGGTTACCCAGAAATCTGCCTTGGAAAATCACATGTGTACTTTTCTCTAAAACTGGGTTTGTAATATTTTTATGCATATCCAAATGTTTTAAAGATGACTTTCCTAGCAAGTAGTTCTTTTACTTCAAGAAAATCATAACAAAATAATATTTGGAACATACATGAATTCTGCCACATAAGAGCAATGGGAAAAGAAGGAAAGGAAGTGGGATTCTTTCACATTTGCTTGCATGACCTGTATTGCTTGGGGCTTTGTCAAATATCTATCTAAAGCAATGTGGATTTAAGGAAGGATATCAGGTGGAGATTTGTCCAGTTTTACTCTTTGATTGAATGTTTCCATTGCATTTACAAAATAATATAGAAATACTTTAGAAATAGGGATGACAGATTGAACTAATATATTTAATATATAAAATAATAAATATAAATAATATATTTTATTATTTATATATTTTATTATAAATAATAAAATAAAACTAATATAATTTAAAACTATATATTATAGTTTTTAATATATATTTAATATATATTATGTATATTATAGTTTTAAATTATTCCTTAATTCCATAGTTTTGAAGCAACTACAGCCCAATAAGGTTAGGTATTATAGTAAAAAAATCTTCTGCCTTACCCTAACTTCGGAATAATTTGCAGATAATTTAGACTTAGCTTTGCAAAATCATTTTTTACAGCTTTATTATTTCTTGCTTACTTCTGAAACAAATCTTCTTGACTTTCTTATTTCATTAATGGCAATCCGATTTCTCTCAGATTCTTAGGCTTGAAATCATGGTGGCATTTTTCCTCTTTAAATTTTTATTTTTGGTCATTCATGGCTATGTCTGATACATATTAAGTCTCATAGAGTCTGCTTTTCCACTTGTTAAATTACATTTATATCCCATCTGCCTGCTTCTGTTCACTTTTCTGAAGTTCCAGCATAGGTGTGTATTACTTCTTACATGTAATATTCTCATAGCTTTCTAATTTTAAAAAAAGGTAAAAACATAATCAGCCCTTCCAAATTAGGGATAACATTTGAGCCACCCTTCAAATCAGGAAAAGAATTTCACTAACTTCAAGACCAATGGAAGGGCAATGGAAACAACTAGTACGCTCTGCCATAGTTGTACTGAGTGAAACTGTCTTTGTCCAGCAAAATAAGGTCTGTAACAGACTGGAAATTCAGCCATCATCCTTCTGTTCACTGAAGGTTCTTTTTAACACAGCCAAAATAGCCTTTCTCTCTACTTATAATCATTTAGATATCATACTTCTAGAAAAAAAAAAACAGTAGCAGAAAATTGGATGTAGGGACTGATCTTAGTCCCCATCTGCTGATCTGTGACTATCCTCTCAAGTTAGGATCTGTCATAACTAAGATAGGAAGAACACTGGTAGAAGAATATTCTCAGGATTTTAGTTTTAATAGACTGGGTCCATTGAGACTGTTAAGAAGCCATTCATCAGGAAGAGAAGATCCATACTGATCTAGCAAAGCCACACTAGGTATTGGGAAATTATTCAAGATACATTCTAATACCCATAAACTTACCATCTCACTATAGAAAATGCTAATGCTAATGTATTAACATCACTCAGGACAGATAATATGAGCATGTGCTATATGCTCTTAACAAACAGAAAGTTCCAGTTCTTCCCACTCCTCCACTTTATACCAAATGGTTACCTGGTTTTAGTGTATTTATGAAAGTATGGCCTTGTTGCTTACCTGGTGGCTCATCATATTACCTATGCCTCATTACCCAAAAATGTGCTGTATAGCTCTTATTTACAAGTGACTTTTATTGCAAATCACAGCCTAGAACACCTGAGCGTGATACAGTGCTGGTATCTCTACACGAACCTCAGCAGGTGCATGAAAGTCAAGCAAGCCATTCTTAACCTTTCCTATTCTGCTCCTCAATTTTTTAACAATTCTTGTACATAAGGGCGTAGGCATATTAAATTCTATTGTAGGACTGAAAGTAAACAAAATGAATTATAATACAAGATAGAGGGGAAATTTTTAAAATTCTATCACTAGGGAAAGCACAACATATTTTAAACACAGCATGAAAGCATGTCCTACATAGACATACTCAGTCATTAATGTGTGTCCTCTGGTCTCTGAGGACTTCCTTCTTCAAACTTTTTCAGGGCTAGTCTTTACCATATCTTTACTTCTGATATCTTGCGCATAAGGCTTGATGCCATCTACTATTTCAAATGCAATGTCTAAGACACAACAACACCTAGTAGCTCATTTTGCAAAATTAGCATTCGGTGTAGCAAAAATATATAGAAAATGGAGGAGGAGCACCTGTGGAATTTCAGGGAGGCTTTGATAGTCCAAGTCCATCAAGGTTCACTACTAGTATAAAATACAGATAGGCTGTTTAGCATGTAATGAATGTTCATTAGCTAATGAACATGTGAAACACAGACCTCACTTATGACTGCACGTGTGCATGCTTCCACACACACAGATATACACCTAGCAACACAGCAACACCCCCCCCCCCACACACACACTCTCTCTCTCTCATTCTCCAAAGAGCAAACCTTAGTTTTAAAAAAATCACAGTATCTGGATAAATATTAAGAAAAAGAAATCATTCTCTAAATTCAACAAAATGTGCCTACACGCTTGCAAAAGTGATAACACCTCTCATTATTATGCCTCCTAGTCGTTATCTCCCTTCATACTATATCCAGAGGTCCATGGGTGCTTATGAAATGGGCATCTTTAACAATACTATTTTAAATGACAGCATTTTCTGCCTTTGGTAGGTGTACTCTGGTTACACAGATAAACAGTTGAAATTTTGAAAAATGCTTTTTACTTCTGTTGATCAAAATACATCCTTAGGTGCAGGGTGTCCAGATCATCCTCTGTAAGTGAAAGAAAGATGATGTGAGAGTTTACTATCTTCATATTCATGTGGCAATGTAGGGGTCCAATCACAAGATCTATAGACCTACCTTCTCAAAAATGTATAAACAAAGTTGAACCAATAAAATCAATAAAAATATTACAGTATATATGAATAAAAACATGCAATATTTATCTTTCTGTGCCTGGTTTATTTCATTTAACATAATGTCCTCCAGTCTCAAAAAGATGATCTCATAGAAGTAGGTAGTAGAATAGTGGTTGTTAAAGGCTAAAGAGAGTAGCGGAATGGGGAGGATAGGGAGAAGCTGGTTAACAGAGACGAAATTATAACTAGATAGGAAGAATAAATGCTAGATAGAAAGAATATAGCACTGTGTGGTGACTATAGTTAGCAATAATTTATTGTATATTTTTGAATATCTGGGGGGTAGCATTTTGAATGTTCCAAGCACAAAGGAATAATAAATGTTTGAGGTGATTAAGATGCTAACTTACCCTGATTTGATCATACACATTGTATACATGTACCAAAATATTCTGCACCCCATAAATATATACAATTATTATGCACCAATTAAAAATTAAAGCAAATAGACACAATTATACAACAAAAGAAAATAGCACTAGCTTGAAGAATTATAAAGGAAACCAAGGCCTTAGAGTACAAGCGCTGAACTTTGTTTATTTATTTATTTATTTATTTTTTTGAGACGGAGTGTGGCTCTGTCGCCCGGGCTGGAGTGCAGTGGCCGGATCTCAGCTCACTGCAAGCTCCGCCTCCCGGGTTTACGCCATTCTCCTGCCTCAGCCTCCCGAGTAGCTGGGACTACAGGCGCCCGCCGCCTCGCCCGGCTAGTTTTTTGTATTTTTTAGTAGAGATGGGGTTTCACCATGCTCGCCAGGATGGTCTCGATCTCCTGACCTCGTGATCCGCCCGTCTCGACCTCCCAAAGTGCTGGGATTACAGGCTTGAGCCACCGCGCCTGGCCCAAGCGCTGAACTTTGAAAACAATCACAGAAACCAGAAGACTTACTTAGAAACTTGTATGGAACTCTGATCAGAAAACAGAAGGCGTGGAGGTTAAAACAAGACATAAATAACCATAAGGAAAGAAGATATCAAGAAGAAAACGTTTATGATAGAATGAATGAAATGAAAAGTAATATGGAAAATCGAAAAGAAAGTAGAATAATGAATAGCATTATTTATTATTCCACTTCCTTGTTCTACTTGCTGCACTTTCAGAAATAAACTAAAACCAGGTAACCATTGGGTACAAAGTAGAGGAGTGGAAAAAGTTGGAACTTTCTGTTTGGTAAGAGCCTATAGTACATGCCATGATTCTCTGTCCTGAGCAATGCTAATGCATTAATATTAGCATTTTCTATGGTAAGATGGTGAGTTTATGTGTATTAGAATGTGCCTTGAATAATTTCCCAAAACCTAGTGTGGCTTTGATAGCCCAGTATGGAATCTTCTCCTATTCACTAATAATGAAAAATATTCTGAATATAACCTTTTAATGAGCACTGAAGATAACCATAATGCAAATTAGCTATCATTCTTAACTATTTGTCAACACAATTCAGGTGGAATTTCTTCCTATATTTGATAATCATTTTAAAACAATGACCAGGCCGGGCGCGGTGGCTCAAGTCTGTAATCCCAGCACTTTGGGAGGCCGAGACGGGCAGATCATGAGGTCAGGAGATCGAGACCATCCTGGCTAACATGGTGAAACCCCGTCTCTACTAAAAAATACAAAAAAAAAAAAAAAACCTAGCCGGGCGAGGTGGCGGGCGCTTGTAGTCCCAGCTACTCGGGAGGCTGAGCTAGGAGAATGGCAGGAACCCGGGAGGCGGAGCTTGCAGTGAGCTGAGATCTGGCCACTGCACTCCAGCCTGGGTGACAGAGTGAGACTCCGTCTCAAAAATAAATAAACAAATAAATAAAAAATAAAACAATGACCAGAGATATTCTGTCTCACCCCCCAAAAGTCTAAATTATTTACACAGTAGGATCATAAAAATGAAAAATTGTGTCTATTTTGTCATAAAATGGATAAATCCAATAATCCCCTTTCATAAAGTAAATTGCATAAAGGTATATATTGAACATTTTTATTACCAAGGAATATGAATATAGTTTTGTGCATCTTTGTGCCATAATTTTCTGATCTATTAAAAACATTTATAATAATTTAGTTTATATATAAAGCATTTAGAATAGTGGCTGTAGAAGTTGAGTATTCAGTAAGTAATATAAATTAATATGAATTATAATATTAGAACAATCCAAGTAATTTCAGATTTAAGATGTTATCAGTAAGCCTTTTTAAATATTTTTCTTCACAAGTGAATGCTTCTTTGCCAATTATGTATACATTAATATATCTAATACAAGATAATGCATTTAACAAATTTGTTAAAAAATATAGGAAATAAAAAATATGGCAATATATACCAAAATGTTACTTGATATTATTGTGTGGATGGGGATTTGGGATACTTTTTACACTGTTAAATTTATGCATTTTTCTGAATGTTGTACAGTAAGCATGCTATACATTGACTTTCAGAAATTATATCTTATTTGTAATTACCAATATATGTCTCTTAATTAATACTCTAATGTAAAAACAATTGCATAACAAGAAACTACAGAGAAATCAGTAATATGACTATGCAGTGAGTATTTGGGTATGTTTATTTCTACTTTTCCAGGTTTTCTCATAATAGTATGTCATATTTTTTAAATAAAGTATTTAAATACACTATATAGGCCAGTATGAAATATCTCTTCCATTCAATCATTCTTACTTTCTCCAACCTAAAATTCTCTGTACCTCTTTTAAACTCTGATAATTACTTCCACTTCTATTGATTATTCATGGTTTTTCTGTCTTTCATTATATTTATTTGTGTAACTTTTGTGTTAGAATGTCATTTCATTGGGTTATATGCAATTCCATATTATGCTTAATTCAAAAGGGCATAACTATGATAGATTCAACATACTCTTCTTGTACTAAAAACTTCGTGACATTTTTGTTAGCTGAAAGTACCATTATTTTTAACCTCCCATGAGTATCTGCGAAGACATACATTTTTCACAGGGGGAGTCTAAAAAGAGTTACGTAATAGTATGAAATTTCACCTTTTTTAGAAATGAAACATTAAGCAATACAGGGCATCTATTGAATTAATATAAACACTGAATGAGTAATAAGGAGATCTATGTTTTATTTCTTGTTTTAACCTCTAAAGAGTTTAGCTATTTTCTGAAGCACTGGTGATCATTTTTGGGGAACTAAGATTTCAGATTGGAGTAATGATCTGTAAGTTTTCCATGTATCAAATTACAGCGTATCCTCTCTCTGTTTTGTGGGGGGATGTACTCTGCTTTCTTTCACTCCATGTTGTTGCGTGTTTCAGTAGTTTGCTACTTTATATTGCTGAGTCGATTTCGTTGTATGAGTATACTAAATTTGTCCATTCCACTTATTAATGGACATTTATGTTGTTTCTAGCTTGGAGTATTGCAAATACAGCTGCTAAAAACTTTCATGTACATACACTTTCATTCTTTTGGATAAATACCTAAAAGCATAATGACTTGATCATTAGATAGGTATATATTTAATTTATTAAGGACCTATCCACTGGGTTTTAAAGTGGCTATACTATTTTACATTTTCACTAGTAGTGTATAGCAGTGATAGATCTTTCACATCCACACAAATCTTCTTTGGTCAGTATCTAAAGTTAGCCATTCTAATAGGTGTGTTGCACTATCTCATTGTGGTTTTAATTTATATCTCCTTAATAATTAATATTGTTGAACATCTTATGTGCTTTTGTGCTATTTATCATTTTGCTGAAATGTTTATTCAAATATTTTGCTCAGTTGAAAAATGATTTATTTTCTTGTTATCAAATTTTGACAGTGATTTAGATACTCTGAATATGAATCCTTTGTCAGATATATGATTTGTAAAAATTTTCTTCTCCCTTTCTAAGGATTGTCACTTCATTCTTTCAATAGTTTCTTTCAGAGTTTCTTTTATTTAAGTTTTCTAAAGACAAATTTATCATATTTTTTATTTTATGTATTATGTTATATGTAAGAAATATTTTTCTAACCCAAGGTCACAAATATTTATGCCTATGTTTTCTTGAAATTTTAAACAATAATTGTAGGTTTGTCTTTTTTTCCTTGCAGTTCTATCAGATTTTGCTTCAGAAATTTTGGACCTTTGTTACTAGATACATAAACATCTGAAATAGGTATATTAAGTTGTGCCTTTTTTTCTTTGGAAAATCAAATCTGATAATCTCTGCCTTTTAATTGGAATTTTAAATCTATTACATTTAATGTTATTATTTAGAATTTAAATTTGTCTTGCAATTAATATCATATTTGTTTTATTTGTTGTCTGCTTGTATTTTCTCCCTTTTCTGCCGTCTTTGAATTAAGTGCTTACAAGATTTTGATTATTCCTTCTTATCTCCTCTAATGGCTTATTAGCTTCAATCAATTATTTTGGTTTTTTTATTATTGCTTTTAGGTTTACAGTGTACATAAGTAATAATATAGTCTACCTTAAAGTGACATACAAATTCACATGTAGTATAAGAACCTTACAGTAATATTCTTCCCTTTCTCTCCTCTGAGCCTGTATGTTGTTATTATACATTTTATTTCGGCACATGCTATAATGTCCACACTATATTGTTATTACTTTGTTTAAACGATCTGTTATCCTTTAAAGAGATTTCAATAATGAGAAAAAATCCTACGTATTTGCCTACATAGCTACCATTTCCGGTACTGTATTCTCAGTGCAAACCCAAAGTTCCATCGGTATCATTTTTCTTTCATCTTGAGGGTTTCTTGTAACATTTCTTCAATCTTATGGTGATAAATTCTTTTACCTTTTGTGTTTCTAAAAAAGTCTTATTTCACCTTCATTTCAAAAAATAGTTTTGTTAGGTATATAATTCTAGGTTGCTGAGTTTTTTTCTTTCAGTGCTTTAAGATGTTACTCTACTGTATTCTCATTTGCATTGTTTCTGTTGATAAATATATGGTCAATGCTAATGTTTAACAAGCTTCTTGGATCTGTGGGCTCATAATTTTCATAAATTTTGACATTTTATTTTTTCAAATATTTTCCATTTCTCATTCCCTCTATTATCTTCAGGGAGGCTTACAATTACACATATATTTGACTACTTCAATTTGTCTCGCAGCTCTCTATCTTTAAGTCTTCCTTCTCTCTTTTATTTTAGAAAGTTTTTATTGCTATGTTTTCAAATGCATTATTCTAATATCTGATATTTATCTCAACCAGTGTATATTTCAACTAGACAATTTATTTTTCATCTCTGGAAGTTAAATTTTGTGCTGTTTTTATGTTATTCATGCCTCTAGAAAACATTTATATCCTTTTCTCCAGTTTTTTTGAATATAAAGAATATAGTTATAATAGTTTTCATAATCTTATCTACTAATTGTACAATATTTATGAGTTCCATATTAACTTCATTTGATGAATTTTTCTCCTCGCTGTTGTTATAGTTTTATAATAGTTTGAATATCTAGTAATTTTTAATATGACACCAAAATCTTAATTTTATATTTTTGGGTGCTGAATATTTTTGTATTCTTGTGAATATTCTATAGCTTTTTTCTGAGATGTAGCTAAGTTACTTGTAAACAGTTTTATTATTTCAGGATGAAACAAAAGGATAAGCAGTAAGGAGAAAACCAAATAAATGAGGATAAACAAGACCAAAGATAAATATGGTCTCTGTTCCTACACCATTATTGAAAGTGAAGTTCCATCATAAATTTTTAATGCTTTTTCCCAGTTATTCTTTTTTATAATTTTTAGGTTTTTTTTTTTTTTCATTATACTTTAAGTTCTGGGATACATGCATAGAATGTGCAGGTTTGTTACATAGGTACACATGTGTCTTGGTGGTGCATTCATCAAGCTGTCATCTACATTAGGTATTTCTCCTAATGCTATCCCTCCCCTACAGCCCTCACCCCCAACAGGCCCTGGTGTGTGATGTTCCTCTCGCTGTGTCCATGTCTTCTAATTGTTCAACTACTACTTATGAGTGAGAACTTGTGATGTTTAGTTTTCCGTTCCTGTGTTAGTTTGCTGAGAATGATGGTTTCCATTTTCATCCATGTCTCTGTAAAGGGCATGAACTCATCCTTTTTTATGGCTGCATAGTATTTTGTGGTGTATATGTGCTACATCTTCTTTATCCAGTCTATCATTGATGGGCATTTGGGTTGGTTCCAAGTCTTTGCTATTATGAATAGTGCTGCAATAAACATACATGTGCATGTGTCTTTATAGTAGAATGATTTATAATCCTTTGGGTATATACCCAGTAATCAGATTACTGGGTCAAATGGTATCTCTGGTTCTAAATCCTTGAGAAATTGCCACACCATCTTCTACAATCATTTAATTAATTTACACTCCCACCAACAGTGTAAAAGCATTCCATGTTTCTGCACATCCTTTCTAGCATCTATTGTTTCCTGACCTTTTAATGATCGCTATTCTAACAGGCATGACATGTTATCTCATTGTGGATTTGATCTGCGTTTCTCTAATGACCAGTGATGATGAGCTTTTTTTTCATATGTTTGTTGACCACATACATGTCCTCTTTTGAGAAGTGTCTGTTTATATTCTTTGTCCACTTTTTGATGGGGTTGTTTGTTTTCTGGACACAAATGAATGGAAAAACATTCCATGCTCATGGATAGGAACAATCAATATCATGAAAAAGGCCATGCTGCCCAAAGTGATTTATAGACTCAATGCTATCCCCATCAAGCTAACATTGAATTTCTTCGCAGAATTAGGAAAAACTACTTTAAATTTCATATGGCACCAAAAAAGAGTCAGTATAGTCAAGACAATTCTAAGCAAAAAGAACAAAGTGGGAGGCATCATGCTACCTGACTTCAAACTATACTGCAAAACTATGGTCACCAAAACAGCATGATACTGGTACCAAAACAGATATATAGACCAATGGAACAGAACAGAGGCCTCAGAAATAACACCACACATCTACAACCATCTGATCTTTGACAAACCTGACAAAAACAAGCAATGGGGAAAGGATTCTCTAATAAATGGTGTTGGGAAAACTGGCTAGTCCTATGCAGAACACTGAAACTGGACCCCTTCCTTACACCTTATATAAAAATTAACTCAAGATGGATTAAAGACTTAAGTGTAAGACCTAAGACCATAAAAATGCTGGAAGAAAACCTAGGCAATACCATTCAGGACATCAGCATGGGTGAAGGCTTCGTGACTGAAACACCAAAAGCAATGGCAATGAAAGCCAAAATTGACAAACGTGATCTAATTAAACTAAAGAGATTCTTCAAAGCAAGAGAAACTATCATAAGAGTGAACAGGCAACCTACAGAAGGAGAGAAAATCTTTCCAGTCTATCCATCTGACAAAGGGCTAATGTCCAGAATCTACAAGGAACCTAAGCAAATTTACAAGAAAAAAACAAACAACTCCAATTATTCTTAGTAATGATTGTTTTATAAATGTTTGTTAATAATCAAAATATATAAATACTTAAGTGATTCTAAAGGTCACCTTTAAGTCACTTTCATCAAACTACAAGTTTAAACTGGGAGTAACAAGTCCTACTCATCTTCTACATTTTATGTTTCCACTTACTTGTTTTGTTTTCTTCATACTGCTTATTCTTTTGTTTCATTTTTCTAAACTTTTCACTTCATATTAATTAATTTGTGTTTCCCAGAAAATTTTTAGTTCTAATTCTGCAAGAGTTAGTTATGTGGGATATCAAATGTTAAAAAGAAAGAAAGAAGGAACTGTAAGGAGATAAAGAGAGAAGAAAGGGGAAGTACAAGGAGGCAAGGAAGGAAACAAGAAAAATAATTTTCTTTGAATCCTTGGGCAATACTACTCTCTCAATTTCTTGAATCTTGTGTGGTTGCTGAGATGTCACATGTTAACGTGATTCTCTTCTAAGTCGTCTGCTTATAGTTAATTGTAGAAAGTTTTGTTTCTTCTTATTTTTTTCTCCTTTCATTTATTTATTTGTAGAAAGTTTTAAAATTATATTTCCCTTTATCTTGATGTTCTGAAACTTTATTACTACACTGTTTTTAGCTGTGTTGTGTTATTCACTTAGCAACTGCTTTAATAGCAAAGGACTCTTACCTCCTTCGGCTCCAGGAAATTTTTTTCACTATTTGCTCCTTCTAAATCTCCTGTTAAACAGATAGTAGAAATTCTAGGTTTATCCTCAATTACTTGAAATACTTCTTTTACATCTTCCATCTCTCTGTTCCTTTCATTTCAGACACTCTTCTAGCTCATGAATTTACTGATTTGTTTGCCTGATATGCTATCCAGCCAATCTTCTGATATCTTTATTTTAAATTTTTCATTTTTTCCTTTTCAAAATTTATCACCTCTACAATAATGGCTTGTGTGAGTTTTTTTTAAAGTGATATTCTCTTAACCAGCAGAGCGTATACATTTTACTTATTAATGAAATTTGACTTTAAGTTGTTTTTTCTGTCCTGATGTTGGCATTTCTTAATGTGTTATGTTTTTGACTATGTGCTCGTCTTTAATGAATATTTTCTATTAAATGATCTGTTGTAGCCATACAACTTGCTTGAGAATCTTTCAAAAACTTGTACTGTAACCTAATTCGAGAGAAAATGAGGCTAGTAGATGGGTACTTGTGCAGCCATTATTTTGGTTATGGCTGCTCCAGAGTACAGCCATTCTTACACACACCATGTTTTCCATTTGAGAAGAGTTAGCAGCATGATCATTGCTTTACCCAAGAACAAGAAGGGAGATTCAAAGAGGGTGAGCTTTGCTGAAGTTTTTATTTTGTTGTTTTTGTTACTTTGTTTTTTTGTTTTTTCCTTCAAAGTATGTTGTTACATGATCTTGAACTCCTATTTCTAGCATTCACCACTTCTGTGCATAAAGTACTTGAGGTATTATTTCTTTGTTCATTTAAAGATATAATCTCCTTTATATTCATCCCGTCTGCTTTGTGTCTTTTAGAGATTCCTCAAAGTTTGAGTTTGCTTCTCTTTTGTGAACATTGTAATGTATGGGAATATACATATTTTAATGAGTCTTCTATCATTTCAGAGGATTTGGCATGAAAATAGAAGGAGACAGTGCAAAGTTACCACCTTGAATCGGAAGTACATTTTACCATATTCAGAGTTCCAAATCTCATTTTTATTTTTCCTTGTGAATCCAATGGGAAGAGTTTTATAATAGTGGTTGTATTCATCAGTAGCCCTGGCATTTAGAGAAACTGGACAATATAGGGGTCCACCAACAATTCTTCAAGTTCAGGTTTTAAGATCCATTTACTGTCACTGCTTAGTTTATAAGAGAAGAATGTTAAAATATTACATCCCTACTAGATTTTTTGTTCATTATCTGTAAAGCTTTGATTCAAATAATTAAAAGAGAAATTCAATCAGATTGTTTTTAGACATAATAAGTGTATTATCGCTCTGTGTTTCAAAGTTTCCCAGTTCCTCTCTAATTTGTAGATATACTGCTGATTAAACTTAGCATGGAATTGTCAATAGACCAATCACCAGGCAACAAAATATAAAAATGTACATTTTGAGCAGAAGAGGGACAGAGCTCAGGAATTGCTTAGGAAATTACATTAGACCCAGTGGAGAATTATTTACTTAGCAACTCCCTATGTCCATTTACAGTTCATTAATTGTGATAGTACATAGCAATTTATTTTTTCTACATTCTAAAACAAAACAAAAAGTCTGTGTGTAAGCCTGTGTGAAGGCTATTTAGTACCAAATAAGACTAATTTGTATATTACGTTAGAGTTTTTGAGTCAACCAAAATATTTCCAAATACAAAATGTGACCATATATGACAAGTGTTAAGTTACAAAGTTCTCTTTTCATACTGAAACAGATTTTTCAATTAAGGCTGCCAGAATATTTTTTATGTGAATTAATCAATTACACAAACACTGAGTATTTTTAAACTACAGTGTATAAAACATTTTCAGGGAGACAAAGACAAACAGGACAGGTTGTTCTCAAGTTGTGACAATGTAGTTGTGGAGAAACAATGAAGATATGACTATTTTAATAACATTTTAAGGTAAACATTTAAAAGATAAAAATAAGAATGTAATCCAAAATAGTACATGAAAAGTATCGAAAGGAGCACAACATTACATAAATCTTGACAGTTAAAATAGTATGATCACTGAACACTTATTAGTCTGGAATTTGTTGGAGGAGATTTGAGCTGTACATCAGTGGGCTCATTAGTTAGAAGACAGGGAAGTACACTCTGGCCAGATGTTATCTCTGTGAGGTAAGTCGGTAGTCAAAAACCCCCAGGCCTGTTTGTTGATGAAGGAGTGGACTAACCCAGATGGACTCCCTAGTTTATATTGAGAAGTAGTTGGAAACAAGACAGACATGAGAGTTTAGGGGTCTGACAACATGCTAACTTAAGTGCTAGACTCATAATGACTTCGTTTTGAAGGTTGATGGCGTGATTAATTGCATAGGGCAGGAGTATAACTTCTTGACCAGATAAATCATGTTTAGAAGATGTTTAGAGGAAGAAGCACAGTATATTTAGGTTAGTGTTATTTGGCATCTGCGATGTTTGGAATTCATTCGTTCATCTGTTTGTTCGACATGATCTCAGACATGTGCTGGTTTCTGCAGATACAACGGTTAGTAAGAAAGCAAATGATATGAAACATACACTTGAAAATTGAAATGATAACTGATTTAAAGGAAGCAAAAAGAGAACTTCACTAGCAAATAGTATGACCAAAGAGGACATATTTTTAGATAGAGTGATCCAAAAAAGAGAAGTCCAAGTGGTGGTATTTAAAAATGAGACTTGAAGAAAAAGAAAGAATCAGGCATGCAAAGAGCACAGGCAGAGCTAACATTGCCTATGAAGGATGTAAGGAGTTTGGCAAGTTTGGTGAGCTTTTGTGTGCAGGTGTGGAGATGAGGTTAAAGAGCAAAAGCAGGAGGGCAGATCATGTACTACATTTTATAATCCTTAGAAATAGGCTGGGTTAAATTTTAAATGCAATGGGGAGTGATTCAAATGTTTTATGCAGGGCAAGGCAGTAACATGATCTGGATTATAAAAGGCCAAGGCATGTGGAAAGCCTTGTTAAGGAGTCCTCACTGTCAAAATAACATCAATAACCTAGTCCTGTTGAAGATATATTTTTATCTTTTTCATGTGAGGTTTTATAAAAAATCATCTTGGCCTGGAATTAGTTTAGTCTTAAAGTCTGGAATGGAGCTGAACCTATAGTTGGATGTTAAATTGCCCCAGCTGTGGAGGTCCACAGAACAGAAAGCCAGGCATATTGTGAGATTAGGCCACGAAGGGCAGGGAAGTGTCAGGATTCAAGTACTAAGTTGGTTCCAGCAGCTGTGAGCTAGACAGAGAGGAGAGGGGAGAGACTAGAAGCAGAGGCCTTTTAGAATAGGTACCATGACACCAAGCTATTTCCTAATAAATTAGGAAATAAAATTGCACAAAGTTAAGCTTCTGGTATGTATCCATTTTTTAAATGTATTAAAAAATTGCATTAGATCTTACTGGAGAATCAATTTGAAGGGGATAAGAAACATGAAAGTCTACCCTCCGCTGGCAGAACATGGATCCCTTAGAGCTTTCCTGGGGTTTACAGTCCTATCTCATTTGAAATGTCTGTCTTGAGAAAATCTCTTATTATGACTCCAAAAAGTTAATCTTCCTAATATCAAACCTATTGTTACAATTTATTATATAAAGTGTGATACAGCTGTCTCCCACACACAAACACAAACTCTCACACCTTTAATCATCTTTTATTCTTAGCACATTTGTGTCTTAGAACACGTATTGCCAAACCATTTTCAACAGCGTGTATTTAACATTAAAAAATGTTTTCTAAAATAGTGTGGCATTAGAGAATTTATCTTTATGAATTGTATGGAAGGAGTGCAATTCTTTGTGTAGATCAGATGTGTTTTTCTGGGTACCTGTCATTTGTATCCAGGTGAGTAATTATTTCAAATGGAGATCAAAGGCAGCCTTAAAGGGAAAAATGAGTTACAAGAGGATAGTTATTCCAATAAAGATTTAAAGCTGAGAAAAGCATACAGTGGTGATTCGGGGAGGTGTATGAGCTCAGGATGTCTGTGAACCTTGGGGAGCAACGTCTGGGAGAGCTGCTATCTTCTTTCCTGATTGGTCTCCAAGATACTGTTCTGTTGAGTTACGGTAGGTATTAGCAGGTGCCATTTGCTTAATTCATAGACTGAATTAAAATCAAGAGGTAAGCCAAATAGTAGAGAATTCGTGAAATTTCATGTTGGTGAAAATCACGTTTTTTCAAATAAAGGCTGAAAAGCGTGACGTTTTAAATAACATTTTAGATGACTGGGCCTTCAACATGTTGTATGTGTCAGAGGGAAAATAGTTTTCACTTTAATAAATTAAGAGAATTATGGGAGTGCAAGCATAGAGAACAGGTAGAAAAAGCTAGTTTTTAAAAAACTTTTATTTTAGGTTCAGGGGTACATGTGCAAGTTTGTTATATAGGTAAACTTGTGTCGCGAGAGTTTGATGTACAGATTATTTCATCATCACTATCATTAAGGATAGTATCTAACAAGTATTTTCTTTTCTGAGCTCTCCCTCCTCCCAATCCCCCACACCCAAGGAGGTCATGGTGTCCGTTGTTGCCCTCTTTTTGTCCATGTGTTTTCACAGTGTAGTTCCTACTTAAAAATAAGAACATGTGGTATTTGGTCTTCTGTTCCTTCATTAGTATGTTTAGGATAATGACCTGTAGCTCCACACATGTCCCTGCAAAGGACATGATCTCATTCTTTTTTATGGTTGTATAGTATTTCATGGTGTATGTATACCACATATTCTTTATCCAGTCTACCAGTGATGGATATTTAGGCTGATCCAATGTCTTTGCTATCGTGAATACTGCTGCAATGAACACGTGCATGCATGTTTCTTTTTGGTAGAATGATTTATTTTTCTCTTGTATATACCCAATAATGGGATTGCTTGGTCAAATAGTAATTCTGTTTTTAGTTCTTTGAGGAACTGCATACCACTTTCCAGAATGGCTGAACTAATTTACATTCCCACCAACGGTGTATAAGCATTCTCTTTTCTTTGTAACCACACCAGCATCTTGTTATTTTTTTGACTTTTTAATGAAAGCCATTGTGACTGATGTGAGATGGTATCTTATTGTGGTTTTGATTTGCAATTCTCTAATGATTAGTGATGCTGAGCATTTTTTGTATGCTTGTTGGCTGCATGTATGTCTTCTTTAGAAAAGTACCTGTTCATGTCCGTTGACCACTATATAATGAGGTTGTTTTATTTTTTCTTGTAAATATGCTTAAATTCCTTATAAGTTCTGGATACTAGACTTTTGTCGGGTACATAGTTTGCAAATATTTTTGCCCATTCTGTAAGTTGTTTACTTGGTTGATAGTTTCTGTTGTGGTGCAAACGTTTAGTTTAATTGGATTCCATTTGTCAATTTTTGCTTTTGTTGCAGTTGGTTTTGGCATCTTCATCATGACATCTTTGCCAGGTCCTGTGTACAGAATGGTATTCCCTAGGTTATCTTCCAAGGTTTTCGTAGTTTTAGGTTTTACATTTAAATCATTAATACATCTTGAGTTTACTTTTGTATATGGTATAAAGAAGGGGTCCAGTTTCAATCTTCTGCATGTGGCTAGTCAGTTATCCCAGCACCATTTATCGAATAGGTAGTCCTTTCACCATTGCTTGTTTTTGTCAGCTTTGTCAAAGATCAGTTTGTTGTAGGTATGTGGGATTACTTTTTGTCTGTCTGTTCTCGTCTATTGGTCTATGCATCTGTTTTTGTACCAGTACCATACTGTTTTGGTCACTGTAACCCTGTAGCATAGTTTCAAGTTGAGTAACGTGATGCTGAAAGCTTTGTTCTTTTTGCTTAGTATTGCCTTGGTTACTCAGGATCGTTTTTGTTTCCAAATGAATGTTAATTTTTTTTCTATTTTTGGTAGTTTGATAGGAATAGCATTGAATCTGTAAATTGCTTTAGGCAATATGGCCATTTTAACAATATTGATTTTTCTTAATCATGAGTATGGAATGTTTTTCCATTTATCTATGTCTTGTCTGATTTCTTTAAGCAGTATTTTGCAACTGTCGTTGTGGAGATCTTTCACCTCCCTGGTTCACTGTATTCCTAGGTATTTCTTTCCTTTTGTGGGAATTATGAATGGAATTGCATTCCTGAATTGGGTTTAAGCTTGGTTGTTTTTGGCATATAGGAATGCTACTGGTTTTTGTACATTGATTTTGTATCCTGAAACTTTGCTGAAGTTGCGTATCAGTTAAAGGAGCTTCCAGGCAGAGGCTATGGGGTTTTCTAGATAGAGTCATGTCTGCAAACAGGGATAGTTTGATTTCTTCTCTTTTTATTTGGATGCCTTTTATTTCTTTCTCTTTCCTGATTGCTCTGGTCAGGACTTCCAATACTATGTTGAACAGGAGTGGTGAGAGAGGGTGTCCTTGTCTTGTGCCAGTTTTCAAAGAGAATACTTTCAGCTTTTGTCCATTCAGTATGATGCTGGCCATAGGTTTGTCATAGATAGCTCTTATTGACTTGAGGTATATTCCTTCACTGCCTGACTTATTGAACATTTTTAACATGAAGGGATATTTAATTCTATCAAAAGCCTTTTCTGCATCTATTGAGATGGTCATGTGTTTTTTGTTTTTAGTGCTGTTTATGTGACGAATCACTTTTATTGACTTGTGTATGTTGAACCAACCTTGCATGCTAGGGATAAAGTCTACTTTATTGTAGTGGATTAGCTTGTTGTTGTGCTGCTGGATTCGGTTTGCCAGTATTTTCTAAGGATTATTGCATCGATGTTCATCAGGGATATTGGCCTGACATTTTTTCTTGTTGTTGCATCTCTGTGAGGTTTTGGTATCAGGATAATGCTGGTCTAACAGAATGAGTTGGAAGGAGCACCCCCTCCTTAATTTTTTGAAATAGTTTCAGTAGGAATGATATCCATTCTTCATTTTATATCTGGTATAATTCAGCTGTGAATCCATCTGATCTTGGGCTTTTTGGGCTGGTAAGCTGAAAAAGCTAGCTTTTTAAAAGTTAATTATGTCATAGATTATCAACTAGCTTACTTGAAGCCAGCCCCATTAATACTGGTTGTCAATAAATGTCAAAGCCACATAATCTCCCTTGGAACATCACAGACTGGCCTGAGAGAGTAATCTGTCATCCAGATGCCCATGATAGGACTCTTAAAGCATTCCTTTATCTTTCCAACCCTCCTTCATAGATAGTTCTAAATCAAATTTTCCTGATTTCAGCTGGACTCCTGCTGTGGCTGGTAGAGTGCATATATGTTCTCATGAGATCCTTATCTTGCATGTCTTACTGTCAATATCATTTCAATTAAAATGGTACCAATATGAGATATATTAGCACCCAGGTCCAAGGTAACCCTACATTGTAATACCACTAAGACTGACTTTTTTGTTTTATAATTTCTGTGCTCCATGGACTGTGATTGCCAAGGCAAAGCATGACAGATACCATAAATAATACTTGCTGTTCAGCATACCTATTTATTTGTAATTTTTTATTACGGAATTTTTTTAACATATGCAGAAGTAGAGAAAAGAGTATAATAAATCCAATATACCATCAATCAGCTTGAACTAGGCTAATATAGAAATAACCTTGTTTCTATTTCTGCTTTGCATTTATAGTTGTGGCTCCCTATTTTTAGTATTTTACATTTTTAACCTGTACTACTAGCTGATATGTAGTTGAAAATATTTTCCCTCCATTATATACAATTAGTGAGCAAATTGCTTATTGAGAGCTTATGGTTTGATATATGCATTTTCACTGCTAAAATTCAGAAAATGAAAGATCCTCCTACAAGTTACTAGGTAAACATCTTTATAACTTTATTTCCATCGTCCACTTACTCTATTACTCATTTATTTGATCTCTCAGTTTTAATGAGCTTCTTGTATATTGAATATTCAAAGACAAAAATCAATCTCAAAGCAGTTTGCAGTTCATAGGGGAGACAACTGTTTATTGGAGTATCTTCTGGAGAAAGGATAATTAATATTTAGCTGCAAAGCCAAGGTTTTGATTTTTATAATTTTATTTAATTTCAAGGATATGTATATTTATTTATTTTTTACTATACTTTAAGTTATAGGGTATATGTGCACAACATGCAGGTTACATATGTATACATGTGCCATGTTGGTGTGCTGCACCCATTAACTTGTCATTTACATTATCTCCTAATGCTATCCCTCCCCCTCTCCACTCCCCACACTATGCCCCAGTGTGTGATGTTCCCCCTTCCTGTGTCCAAGTGATCTCATTGTTCAATTCCCATCTATGAGTGAGAACATGAAGTGTTTGCTTTTGTGTTCTTGCAATAGTTTGCTGAGAATGATGTTTTCCAGCTTCATCCATGTCTCTACAAAGGACATGAACTCATCCTTTTTATGGCTGCATAGTATTCCATGGTGTATATGTGCCACACTTTCTTAATCCAGTCTGTCACTGATGGACATTTGAGTTGATTCCAAGTCTTTGCTATTGTGAATAGTGCCGCAATAAACATACGTGTGCATGTGTCTTCATAGCAGCATGACTTATAATCCTTTGGGTATATACCCAGTAATGGGATGGATGGGTCAAATGATATTTCTGGTTCTACATACTTGAAGAATCGCCACACTGTCTCCACAATGGTTGAACTAGTTTACAGTGCCACCAACTGTGTAAAAGTGTTCCTATTTCTCCACATCCTCTCCAGCACCTGTTGTTTCCTGACTTTTTAATGATTGCCATTCCAGCTGGTGTGAGATGGTATCTCATTGTGGTTTTTATTTGCATTTATCTGATGGCAAGTGATGATGAGCATTTTTTCATGTGTCTGTTGGCTGTATGAGTGTTTTCTTTTGAGAAGTGTCTGTTCATATCTTTTGCCCACTTTTTGATGGGGATGTTTGGTTTTTATCTCGTAAATTTGTTTGAGTTCTTTGTAGGTTCTGGATGTTAGCCCTTTGTCAGATGAGTAGATTGCAAAAATTTTCTCCCATTCTATAGGTTGCCTATTCACTCTGATGGTAGTTTCTTTTGCTGTGCAGAAGCTCTTTAGTTTAATTAGATCCCATTTGTCAATTTTGGCTTTTGTTGCTATTGCTTTTGGTGTTTTAGACATGAAGTCCTTGCCTATGCCTATGTCCTGAATGGTATTACCTAGGTATTCTTCCAGAGTTTTTAGGGGTTTAGGTCTGACATTTAAGTCTCTACTCCATCTTGAATTGATTTTCGTATAAGGAGTAAAGAAAGGATCCAATTTCAGCTTTCTGCTTATGGCTAGCCAATTTTCCCAGCACCATTTATTAAATAGGGAATCCTTTCCCCATTTCTTGTTTTTGTCAGGTTTGTCAAAGATCAGATGGCTGTAGATGTGTGGTATTATTTCTAAGGGCTCTGTTCTGTTCCATTGGTCTATATCTCTGTTTTGGTACCAGTACTATGCTGTTTTGGTTACTGCAGCCTTGTAGTATAGTTTGAAGTCAGGTAGCATCCAGCTTTGTTCTTTTTGCTTAGGATTGTCTTGGAAATGCGGGCTGTTTATTGGTTCCATATGAATATTAAAGCAGTTTTTTCCAATTCTGTGAAGAAAGTCATTGGTAGCTTGATGGGGATGGCATTGAATCTATAAATTACCTTGGGCAGGATGGCCATTTTCACGATATTGAGTCTTCCTATCCATGAGCATGGTATGTTCTTCCATTTGTTTGTGTCCTTTTTGATTTCACTGAGCAGTGGTTTGTAGTTCTCCATGAAGAGGTACTTCACATCCCTTGTAAGTTGGATTCCTAGGTATTTCATTCTCTTTGAAGCAATTGTGAATGGGAGTTCATTCATGATTTGGCTCTCTATTTGTTATTGGTGTATAAGAATGCTTGTGATTTTTGCACATTAATTTTGTATCCTGAGACTTTGCTGAAGTTCTTTATCAGCTTAAGGAGATTTTGGGCTGAGATGATGGGGTTTTCTAAATATACAGTCATGTCATCTGCAAACAGGGACAATTTGACTTCTTCTTTCCTAATTGAATACCCTTTATTTCTTTCTCTTGCCTGATTGCCCTAGCCAGAACTTCCAACACTATGTTGAATAGGAGTGGTGAGAAAGGGCATCCTTGTCTTGTGCCAGTGTTCAAAGGGAATGCTTCCAGTTTTTGCCCATTCAGTATGATATTGGCTATGGGTTTGTCATAAAAAGCTCTTGTTATTTTGAGATATGTTCCGTCAATACCGAATTTATTGAGAGTTTTTATCATGAATGGCTGTTGAATTTTGTCGAAGGCCTTTTCTGCATCTATTGAAATAATCATGTGGTTTTTGTCTTTGGTTCTGTTTATATGCTGGATTACATTTAATGATTTGCGTATGTTGAACCAGCCTTGCAACCCAGGGATGAAGCCCACTTGATCATGGTGGATAAGCTTTTTGATGTGCTGCTGGATTCGATTTGCCAGTATTTTATTGAGGAATTTTGCATCAATGTTCATCAGGGATATTGGTCTAAAATTCTCCTTTTTTGTTGTGTCTCTGCCAGGCTTTGGTATCAGGATGATGTTGGCCTCATAAAATGAGTTAGGGAGGATTCCCTCTTTTTCTATTGATTGCAATAGTTTCAGAAGGAATGGTACCAGCTCCTCCTTGTACCTCTGGTAGAATTCGGCTGTGAATCCGTCTGTTCCTGGACTTTTTTTGGTTGGTAGGCTATTAATTATTGCCTCAATTTCAGAACCTGCTATTAGTCTGTTCAGGGATTCAACTTCTTCCTTGTTTAGTCTTGGGAGAGTGTATGTGTCCAGGATTTTATCTATTTCTTCTAGATTTTCTAGTTTATTTGCATAGAGGTGTTTATAGTATTCTCTGATGGTAGTTTATATTTCTGTGGGGTCAGTGGTGATATCCCCTTTATCATTTTTTATTGCGTCTAGTTGGTTCTTCTCTCTTTTCTTCTTTATTAGTCTAGCTAGCGGTCTATCAATTTTGTTGATCTGCTCAGAAAACCAGCTTCTGGATTCATTGATTTTTTGAAGGGCTTTTTGTGTCTCTATCTCCTTCAATTCTGCTCTGAAATTAGTTATTTCTTGCCTTCTGCTAGCTTTTGAATGTGTTTGCTCTTGCTTCTCTAGTTCTTTTAATTGTGATGTTAGAGTGTCAATTTTAGATCTCTCCTGCTTTCTCTTGTGGGCATTTTGTGCTATAAATTTCCCTCTATACACTGCTTTAAATGTGTCCCAGAGATTCTGGTATGTTGTATCTTTGTTCTCATTGGTTTCAAAGAACATCTCTATTTCTGCCTTCATTTCGTTATGTACCCAGTAGTCATTCAGGAGCAGGTTGTTCAGTTTCCATGTAGTTGAGTGGTTTCGATTGAGTTTCTGAGCCCTGAGTTCTAGTTTGATTGCACTGTAGTCTGAGAGAGAGTTTGTTATAATTTCTGTTCTTTTACATTTGCTGAGGAGTGCTTTACTTCCAACTATGTGGTCAATTTTGGAATAAGTGCGATGTGGTGCTGAGAAGAGTGTATATTCTGTTGAATTGGGGTGGAGAGTTCTGTAGGTGTCTATTAGGTCCGCTTGGTGCAGAGTTGAGTTCAATTCCTGGATATCCTTGTTAACTTTCTGTCTCATTGATCTGTCTAATATTGACAGTGGCTTGTTAAAGTCTCCCATTATTATTGTATGGGAGTCTAAGTCTGTTTGTAAGTCTCTAAGGACTTGCTTTATGAATCTGGTTGCTCCTGTATTGGGTGCATACATATTTAGGATAGTTAGCTCTTCTTGTTTAATTAATCCGTTTACCGTTATGTAATGGCCTTCTTTGTCTTATTTCATCTTTGTTGGTTTAAAGTCTGTTTTATCAGAGACTAGGATTGCAACCCCTGCCTTTTTTTGTTCTCCATTTGCTTGGTAGATCTTCCTCCATCCCTTTATTTTGAGCCTATGTGCATCTCTGCATGTGAGATGGATCTCCTGAATACAGCAAACTGATGGGTCTCGACTCTTTATCCAATTTGCCAGTCTGTGTCTTTTAATTGGACCATTTAGTCCATTTACATTTAAGGTTAATATTGTTATGTGTGAACTTGATCCTGTCATTATGATATTGGCTGGTTATTTTGCTCGTTAGTTGATGCAGTGTCTTCCTAGCATCGATGGACTTTACATTTTGGCATGTTTTTGCAATGGCTGGTACCTGTTGTTCCTTTCCATGTTTAGTGCTTCCTTCAGGATCTCTTGTAGGGCAGACCTGGCGGTGACAAAATCTCTAACCATTTGCTTGTCTGTAAAGGATTTTATTTGTCCTTCACTTATGAAACTTAGTTTGGCTGGATATGAAATTCTGGGTTGAAAATTCTTTTCTTTAAGTATGTTGAATGTTGGCCCGCACTCTCTTCTGGTGTGTAGAGTTTCTGCCGAGAGATCTGCTATTAGTCTGATGGACTTCCCTTTGTGGGTAACCTGACCTTTCTCTCTGGCTGCCCTTCACATTTTTTCCTTCATTTCCACTTTGGTGAATCTGACAGTTATATGTGTTGGAGTTGCTCTTCTCGAGGAGTATCTTTGTGGTGTTCTCTGTATTTCCTGAATTTGAATGTTGGTCTGACTTGCTGGGTTGGGGAAGTTCTCCTGAATAATATCCTGCAGAGTGTTTTCCAATTTGTTTCCATTCTCCCTGTCACTATCAGGCACACTGATCAGACGTAGATTTGGTCTTTTCACATAATCCCATATTTCTTGGAGGCTTTGTTCATTAGTTTTTACTCTTTTTTCCCTAAACTTCTCTTCTCACTTCTTTTCATTCATTTGATCTTCAATCACTGATACTCTTTCTTCCAGTTGATCGAATTAGTTACTGAAGCTTGTGCATTTGTCACATAATTCTCGTGTCGTGGTTTTCATCTCTGTCGGTTCATTTATGAACTTCTCTGCATTGGTTATTCTAGTTATCCATTCTTCCATTCTTTTTTCAAGGTTTTTAGTTTCTTTGAGCTGGGTATGTAATTCCTCCTGTCACTCTGAGAAGTTTGATCGACTGAAGCCTTCTTCTCTCAGCTCATCAAAGTCATTCTCTATCCAGCTTTGTTCCATTGCTGGCGATGAGCTGTGTTCCTTTGGAGGGGGATATGTGCTCTGATTTTTTGAATTTCCATCTTTCCTCTACTGCTTTTTCCCCATCTTTGTGGTTTTATTTGCCTTTGGTCTTTGATGATGTTGACGTACTGATGGGGTTTTGGTGTGGGTGTCCTTTCTGCTTGTTAGTTTTCCTTCTAACAGTCAGGACTCTCAGCTGTAGGTCTGTTGGAGTTTGCTTGAGGTCCACTCCAGACCCTGTTTGCCTGGGCATCAGCAGCGGAGGCTGCAGAAGATAGAACATTGCTGTACAGGAAATGTTGCTGTCTGATTCTTGCTCTGGAAGCTTTGTCTCAGAGGTGTACCCAGCCATGTGAGGTGTGGGGTGTCGGTCTGCACCTAGTGGGAGATATCTCCCAGTTAGGCTACTCAGGGGTCAGGGACCCACTTGAGCAGGCAGTCTGTTCATTCTCACATCTCAACCTCTGTGCTGGGAGAACAACTGCTCTATTCAAAGCTGTCCGACAGGGACATTTACATCTGCAGAGGTTTCTGCTGCTTTTTGTTTAGCTATGCCCTGTCCCCAGAGTTGGAGTCTACAGAGGCAGGCAGGCATCCTTGAGTTGCAGTGTGCTCCACCCAGTTCGTGCTTCCAGGTGGCTTCATTTACCTACTTAAGCCTCAGCAATGGCGGGCGCCCATCCCCCAGCCTCGCTGCCACCTTGCAGTTAGATCTCAGACTGCTGTGCTAGCAATGTGGGAGGCTCTGTGGGGGTGGGACCCTCCAGGCCAGGCATGGGATATAATCTCCTTGTGTGCCGTTTGCTATGACCCTTGGTAAAGTGCAGTATTACGGTGGGAGTTACCCTATTTTCCAGATGTTGTGTGTCTCAGTTTCCCTTGGCTAGGAAAAGGAATTCCCTTCCCCCTTGAGCTTCCCAGGTGAGACGATGCCTCGCCCTGCTTCTGGTCTCACTGGTTGGGCTGCACCCACTGACCAGCACCGACTGTCCGACATGCCCCAGTAAGATGAACCCAGTACCTCAGTTGAAACTGCAGAAATCACCTGTCTTTTGTTTCACTCATTCTGGGAGCTGGAGGGTGGAGCTGTTCCTATTCAGCCATCTTGGGCAACCCCCATGATTATCATCTCTTGGCTCGGCATTGGCTGGAACATTGTCATTTGTGACTTTTCCATTTCTAACAAATGGTTGATATAGTTCACATCTAAATCTTTTTTTATGACAATACAATTTATGAATATAATGCAAGTCTTTGATATTTTCGTAATAAAATTCCAGTCTTACAACAGTAAGTACAATACAATAAACATAATTAGCATTAAAAAGGCATTTTTAATAGACAAAATGTTGAATGAATAAATGATTTAATAGGTAAGTCAGTATGACACAGAATGTTTCTTGGTCATTTTGCCAGCCAGGGACTTCTGGCTGGCGATGTCCCTGCCCAGGCCTTTCTTGGGCATGCTACCTGCTACAGGAGGTGCCCCACCCACTTGGCTCACCCAGGCTGAGTCTGGGTTGTGTACTGGCCCAGCCTCCTATTGGACCAGGCATGCCCCAGCTTATCTGTGTTATAGTTAGTACCTGTGTTTGGCAGTTCCTGAGCTCTTGTCCCACATCCAAGAAGAATGAGGCTATGCCAACAAATGAAGAGTGAGGAGGGTGGATAAGAACTTTATTGGGTGATGGAACAGCTCTCAGCAGAAAAGGGAAGTAGGGGTGGACTCTCACCTGCACAGTAGGATGGTTTCTCCTCTCAGTGTGGCTGAGTCTGGGACTTTTGTGGGCTCAGAACAGGGGAGTGCATGCTCATTGTTTTGTGAGTATGCAAAGAAAGGCTAACGCAAAGGCACCACTCAAAGGCAGGCACAACAGTGCAGAAAACCAGTTAGTAAAGAGTAGATAGATGTAAAATAGGTGAAGAATGGGGCTCAATTAGAGGAAAGAATGTCAAATGGGAAGACAGATTCTCAGTCTGGTTTGTGGATTTACTCGGGACTTGTAGCTAGGCTTTAAAGTGTCTTCAGCTTGAAGGTGGGGTTTCGCTGGGGACCTGCCCCTATCTGCCTAGGCATTTGTCTGCCTCCTGCCACTATAAGTGATAGAGTAGGACAGTAAAATAATTATAAATGTTTAGATTTTCATTTGAAATACATGTCAGTAGTAGAATTACATTGAGATATGATCTATCCAATGGGGAAATTCTTAGGATCAGAGCACTGGGAATTCTTAGAATGAGAGGTGATATCAATCATTTTGTTCAAATCCTGTCTTTCTAAAGATGAAAATTAAAAAAAAAAATAAG
This sequence comes from Papio anubis, assembly GCF_008728515.1. Classification (NCBI taxonomy): domain Eukaryota; kingdom Metazoa; phylum Chordata; class Mammalia; order Primates; family Cercopithecidae; genus Papio; species Papio anubis. The sequence continues at coordinate 53,319,846 of NC_044989.1, read as the reverse complement.
GTCCAATGACATGTCTTCTTGTATTTCACACAAGATAGATACTGTATTCACACACAGTCTGCTTACATGATTTCTTGACAAGTATTTCTTCTTTATACAACACTACAAAATCTTGTAATTTGATTTAGTTAAAAATGATGAAACAAAATGATTATAACTGAAAACATATTCCTGCATATAGGCTTTCTGCAGTTGTATCCACTTATACCACATGATCTGAATACATGTTTCCATAGAATGGAATTCTAAAACATTTTTATCTTGCTGTTCTGTGTACTAATAGTTCTGTTTATGGGACTGGCTCAATTATTATTGATCTCTAAATTTTATACTTTTGATGACATAGTGTCATCTTGTTCTTAGCTACAGCTCTGGAGTCTCAGTAATTGACCTAATAAGAGAAATAAAAGTAGTTATAATTTCAAGGATCATTTAGGTATGGTTAAATGACAAAGGGTCAAGATGTAATTTCCTCCCTTGGCAGAATTAACAATAATGGAACTGCAGTACCTTTGGCCCTGGGAGATGGTTAACACAACAAAGATGGCCATTATATCTGCATCTCAATTTTAGCCTTAAAGACATTGTAGTAGACCTTCTTCTTTAATGGCTTGTTCACACATTCTATTAACAACTAATTTCTTTGTCCCTTGTCTTTGTCCCCTGAGAAGGAGGTTTGGCCACAGAATATTCAGCACCTCAGATGCCATATAAGGTCATTTCTCCTTGGAAGTCTCTCAGTGGCTGTCAGTTTGTGAATAACACCCCCAAAATTGTGTCTTTTAAGTTCCTTAATTTTTCCACACAGGCCTAAAACTCAGCCAGCAGCAATTATGCCAGGCCTAAAAAATGCAGCCTGCAGGGGTCAACACCACTGTGATGTAGAACAGAGTAGAAGAAGAACAAGAAATAGATCACGGAACAAACAGGCCACAGAGAAGTACATGTGGTGCTACCTGAATGCCTACAAATCGAAATGAAGGGAGTACTTAGGAAAGAAAACCTGCTCAGATCAATGGGGTATTCCGACTACTGAGGAACTCATCAGAAGGTTCTCTAATAACACATCTCATGAAACCCAGCATTAATTTTTGTATTTTTATATTTTACAGGTGTTTATTGGAGCTCTTTTCCTAGAACTGATCATTGGATTCATGGTATTCTGGAGAGCAAGGTATTTATGTGATTTAATGACAGAGAATAGTCCTCTGGCATAATTTCTTGGTAAACCTGTGATGATTTCATTTTGTTCCTCTAGTTATTTCTGTAAAATCCCTTTCTTGAGTGGCATTTGGAAAATCATTTTTGGAATAAATGAATATCATGCTGGACATGCACAAAGTTGTAGATGGGAAACACCATAACACCATGATTGCTGCTCATTGTGAACCCTTCCTTTGTGCATGAGGGTGTTGAGGATCAAGGTGGTGAAATTGTTTGCCTAAGGTGACCATAAAACCTTGAGAACCTATATAGGATTGTGAAATAAACACATTCCAAATCCTAGGCTCTGTCCCCTACTTTGTAAGCATGGGAAAATTCTCTCATCATTTGAATTTCAATTTCTTCATGTATATGAGAATAGTAGTGGGACTTACATCACAGAGTTCTCAAAAGAAATAACTGAGATAATGTATATCAAGGATCATTGATTTGTTTTCTGTAACGGGTCAGATAAGTAAGTATTTAGGCTTTGTTGGTCATATGGTCTCCGTTAGAACTACTGCATCTTTGCCATTGTAGAGGAAGACAACAATAGATAATACATAAACAAATGATTGTGCCTGTGTTCCACTAAAACTTTATTTACAAAAAGAAGTGGACAGCCTGGGGGCCATGGTTTTCCTCCCCTGATCAATATCATTTGGTATAACGTATGACCCAGAGTAATGATTTAATACATTTTGTCAGACATTATTCTCATTTTTAGCATCATTTCTATTATCATATTTAGTCAATGAGTGAAGAAAATAATTTCTTTGTTTAGTTTTTTAAAAATTAAACTTTTCCTGGTATCCCTGGGGTTATCTCCTGAGATTTCTTTACCACCACTTACAAGAGAACTTCCTCATTTCCTGGCTGTTCCTCTCTTGGGCACCGTGAGGTGTTCTGGGGAAGGCAGATAGGTCTCCTTCTGAGGATGAAATGCCCTGTAAAAGATTTGGAGTCTCCATGAATCCCTAATAACAGAGTTTAACACTTCAGCTCCTGCTCAAGATCAGAGGTGCTGAATGTGTAAAATGAAACTGTTGTTTCGTTCCCTCATGCAAGCAATACCATAAGGTTGTGCAACCAGTACAGAGAAATGGCAACCCAGATCTGTCAGTGAGGAGACAGAAAAGCAGTGTAGAAGTGTGTGGGCAGAATTAACGTAGAGATTTTACTCTTCTGAGACTCAAATATAGGGCAGACTAAAAAAACGTGGGCAGTGGTAAAATGTGTTAGAGCTATGTCTGAATTATCCTGTAGGACAAATACAATTTTCTATAGCATCTATTTCATGACACAGCATTTCTGATGTACAACTATTACAATAAAACATTAATAGGATATATAAAGAAGAGATGAAAGTCTAGCTCTAGCAAGAAGAATCTAGGTCATACATAGTGATGCTAGAAAAGTAAAAATCACAGCATGCAGTAAAGCCATTCTTGGTGGGGGATCTGGAATGAATGACCCCTTTTGGGTTACATGGTTTGACTTGCTTCTCTGAGTTCTTACAACTGTTAAAATTACTGATGAAACTCTAAAAATAATAGCAAGATCCATAATAATGTCCACAAAATAATTACAATATTAATACCAGCTTTGAGTCAGTCTGTGACAGTCAGCTGCCATGCTTCAACAAAGAGACTTTATAGAGAGCAATGAGGAAGTAATCTCCCTCTGAAATTTAGCACTTCAAAACTCTGTGAGGTAGTTAATGGGCATAGAGTCATAAAATAAAATTGTTTTGAGAATAAAGCCTTAATTTTTAATGCAGGTCAAAATTTCTTGGAGCATTATGAAAGGCTCTGCTTGCTACACAGTTTCTAAGAACATATTGTTCATATTTAATGGATCTTTAATAAAGCTTCGGCTCTTTCTCCTCATTAAGAAATATACTGGAGAGGGGCTCAAGATGGCCGATTAGATGCAACTAGTATGTGCCTTACCCACAGGCAGGAAGTGAAATAGCAAGTAGATACTCAAATTTTAAGTAGATCATCTCAGAGAGAATACTGGAATTCAAGAAAGAAGTGCTGGGAAGCAATGAAAATGAGCAAAAGAGATTGAGGCAGACTGCTTGTCCAAGATCAGCTGGAAAGTGGGGGAAGCTCCCAGACTCAGGGAAAGGGTATGAGAAAGTTCCCCAGGGTTCACACTCATGCCACAGTATTTCACAATCCTAGCTATAGGAGAACTTCTGTATCCAGGTGGGCCCTAAGACTAACATAGGGAGCTACCTAGAGATTGCGCAGAGTTTTGAAACACGTGGAATCCCATAAGCTTCTGAGTATTGAGCAGTTGCAATTGGTACCATTCTGATAGCCAAACCCACAAGTGACCAAGCCTTTGGACAAAGTACTATGTCCTTCCCTGAGGCCACTGCTAATGCCGCTGCCACCACTGAGCCAAGAAGGGAGAGGGAAGGCTGAACACCTTCCCATGCCCTGAGGACAAATCCCATTGCCACTGCTGCAGGCAGCTGTGGGACTGAGGTACAAGGAATCTGCGTATCCTCCCTATGCTGCTTTCACTGAGACTGTCCTTACCCTTCCTGGTGGCAGGCCCACAGTATAGCTGCTACTGCCCACACCTGAGCATTCTGCCAGTGAACTGGGAACCACTCTAATTCTGCCTGTAAAATCCAACATGTAAACACAATGCTGGGGGCCTGAGAACTAGTATGCTGGCCTGGTCTTATCCTTTCAGTAATTGAACATGCTTTCCATGGGCCTGAAAATTGCCCAGCCTAATTCACTACCGTTAGCACCAGAAAACTGCTTCTGAGGTTTGAGGTTGGGCTGATATCACCATAGCTGACACCTACTTGCCCATGCTACCAGCAGGACAGGTTCCTGGGCTTCCCAACCTGTTGTAGCCACTGCCAACACTAAAATAGATCACTTGGATTCCAGTGGGTTGTTCCACCGTTGCCACTGTCATCACCCACATCACATCAAACCTGCCCACATATTCATCCCACTCTTGCTTATGTGGAAGCTCAAAAATCAGACCTCCTGGGTCCACCAGCACTGGTGCCAGCATAAGTGATCCAGGGACCCAAAGAGAGGCATGCTCAAGTCACCATTGCCACCACTGAGGCCTGAAGACTGGCCCATATGGCACCCTAGTCCCCAGCAAAACTGCACCACAGCCTCCACTAATAACCAAACCCTAAGCCACTGAAGGAATCACAGATACCACTGATGCAGTTTACAGCTGAGAAAAATCATAGAGAAAACACACAAATACATGCACCCAAAGTCAAAGCCAAAGCACCATATCCAATCAATAACATATGTATACCTTCTGAAAAAAAGTCCTCCCCTATGAAAACAATTGTATAAATTCGAAGAAGCGATCATTACACAGATGCACAGGTATGAGTGTAAGGACAAAGGAAACGTAAAAAGCAAGGCAACTTGACACCTGAAAGGAACTCATAATTCTCCAATCAAAAATAAATTGTTAAAATCCCAGGTAAAGAATTCAAAATACTGATTTTAAAGATACAAGAGAATTCTGAAAAACAATACAGATAAATTTAAAATATGTATAAATCAGGATATGAATGAGAAATTTACCAGAAAGGCAGATAAAACAAAGAACCAAATAGAAATTCTAAAACTGAAGAATTTGTTAAATCAAATATAAAATGCATTGGAAAGCTTTAATAGGCTAGATCAAGCAGAAAAAAATAATTTCAGAATGAGAAAAGTCATTGTGACATTTGGAACAGTATAAAGTTAAATCATATGTAAAATACAATGGAAAGCTTTAATAGACTAGATCAAGCAGAAAAAATATTTTCAGGATGAGAAAAGTCTTCATGACATTTGCAACGATATAAAATGACTAAATAAATACGGTATTTCCATGGGTAAAGAAAGAACAAAAAGGTTAGATAATGTATTTAATGAAATATTAGGTGACAACTTCCCAAAACTAGCTAGAGACCTAGGATTCCAGATATAGGATGCCCAAAGATCTCCAAACAGATATAATGCTCAAAGGTCTTCTTGATGACACATTATAGTCAAATTGTCTAAAGTTAACGCAAAAGGAAGGATACCAAAAGCAAGAAAAGAAAAGTGTCTAGTCACCTATAAAGGGACTAACAGCGGATTTCTCAGCAGAAACTTTACAGGCCAGGAGATAATGTGATAATGTATTCAGCGTGCTAAAACAACAACAACAACAACAACAAAACCTCAACCAAGAATACTATTATCCTTGTTGCAGAGTTATTCTTCATGAATGAAAATAAAGCCTTTCCCAGAGAAGCAAATTTTAAGGGAATTGATCACTCCTATGCTGGTCCTACATGAAATGCTCAAGGGAGTCTCAAACTTGGAAGTGAAAGGATGACAACTACCATCAAAAAAATACATGAAAGTATAAAACTCACTGGTAAACCAAACACACAAATGAGGAAGAGGAAGGACACAAATGGTGTCACTAAATTATAACATCAAACCACAAAGATAAACAGTAAGAGAAAATGAATGGAAGAAAAAACATGCAAAACAACCAGAAAAACAATTAACAATATGACAGTAACAAAGACTCACATATGAGTAGTAATCTTGAATGTAAATTGATTAAATTCTACACTTAAAAGATACAGACTGGCTGAGTGGATAAAGAAACGTGATCCAACTATATGCTACCCACAAGAAAATGCACTTTATCTGCAAAGACACATAGACTCAAAGAGACGGAAAAAGATATTCCATGTAAATGGAAAGCAAAATCAAGCAGGAGTAGCTATACCAACATTAAATAAAACACACTTTAAGTCAAACCCATGAAAAATGACAAAGAAGTTCACTACATAATGATAAATTGATCAGTCTAGCAAGGGAATATAATGGTTCTAAATATATATGCACCCAGCACTGGAGCATCCAGATTTATAAAGCAAATATTATTACATCTAAAGAGATAGATAGACTTCAATACAATAATAGTTGGTTACTTCAATACTCACTTTTAGCATTAGACAGATCAACTAGATAGAAAGTTAATAAAGGTGTATTGGATTTACAGTGAACTCTAGATCAAATGGACCTTACGAATTTTAAGGAACATTTTATCCAATAGCTCCAGAATATACATTTTTCTCATCAATACATGAAACATCCTGTATAGACTGTATGTCAGGCCACAAAACAAACCTCAACAAATTTTTGAAAATTGAAATCATTTCAAGTATCTTCTCAGATGACAATGGAATAAAACTACAGATCAACCCCAAGAGAAACTTTGGAAGCTACATAAATACATGAAAATTAAAAATCATGCTCCTTAACAACCCTTGGGTCAATAAAGAAATTAAGATGGCAATCAAAATTTTCTTAACACAAATGAAAACAGAAATACAACTTACTAAAACTTGTGAAATACTGCAAAAGCAGTACTGAAAGGAAAGTTTATAGCAATAAATGCCTACATAAAAAAAGCAGTAAGATTTCAAATAAATAATCAATGATATGCCTTAAGGAACTGGAAAAGCAAGAACAAACCCTTTATTAACCAGAAGAAAAGAAAATAAAGATCAGAGCAAAAGTAAACAAAACACAGACTGAAAAACAATACATAGGATCAGTGAAAAAGTTGGTACTTAAAAAAAGATAAACAAAATTGGTAAGACTATCCAAGTAGAAAAGAGAGAAGAAGACTCAAATACAATCAAAATTTAAAAACGAAACATTGCTACTGGTACAACAGATGTACAAAAGATCATCAGAGAATATTATAAATAGCTATGTACTAACAAACTGGAAAACCTAGAAGAAATGAAGAAATTCCTGAAAGCATACAACCTACCAATATTAAATTAGAATTAAATAAAAAGTCTGCAAAAACAGTAACAAGTAGCAAGATTAAATCAGTAATAAAAAGATCCCCAATACAGAAAAGTCTAGTATAGGATGGATTCAAAGCCAAATTCTACCAAACATAAAAGAACTAGTACCAATTCTCCTCAAACTATTCCAAAAAATTGGTGAAGAGGGAACCCTCACTAATTCATTGTATGAGGCCAGTATTACCCTGATACCAAAGCCAGACAAGGACGCAACAGAAAACTGTATGCCAGTATCTCTGATGAACATGGACACAAAAATCCTCAGCAAAACATAGCAAACTGAATCCAGCAGCACATCAAAATGGTCATATAACATGACCAAGTGGATTTTATCTCAGTGATGCAAGAATAATTAACATATGCAAATCAATAAATATGATATATCACATAAACAGAATGGAAGACAGAAACCATATAATTGTCTCAAAAGACACAGGAAAAGCATTTGATGAAATTCAGCATCTCTTCAAGATAAGCATTCTTAACAAAGAGGCATAGAGGAAACTTACCTCAAAATAATGAAAGCCATGTGTGACAAACCCACGGCTAACATCACACTGACTCTGGTAAAGCCGAAAGCCTTTCATCTAAGATCTGGAGCAAAACAAGCATGCCTGCTTTCACCGTGCCTATTCAATATAGTACTGGAAGTCCTATCTGGAGCAAGAGAAAGAAAGAAAAAGGCAATCAAGCTAGAAAAGAAAAAGTCACATTGTCCCTCTTTGCTGTTGATATAATCTTACATTTAGAAAATCCTAAATACTTCACCAATAAATTCCTAGATTTGATAAATTCAGTAAAGTTGCAGAATACAAAATCAATGTCCATCAATCAATAGCATTTTATATACCAGTAATGAGCTAGTTTAGAAATAAATCAATATGGTAATACCATTTAAAATATCCACAAAAAATAAATAAATGCCTTGGAATTAATTTAACAAAGGAGCTGAAAGATCTTTGCAAAGAAAGCTACAAAACACTGATGAAAGAAATTGAAGAGGACACAAACCAATGGAAGACATATGCTCAGAGATCAGAAGAATGAATATCAGTAAGATGACCATACTGACCAAAGCAATCTACAGATTTAATGCAATCTCTGTGAAAATACCAATGCCATTTTTCATAGAAATAGAAAAAGCAATTCTAAAGTTCTCATGGAACAAAAAGTAAGCTGAATAGTCATAGCAATCTTGAGTTGAATATTTATGTAAAGGAAAATAAATCTATGTATCAAAGGGATACCTGCATTTATATGTTTCTCATAGCACTTATTCACAATAGCAAAGGTATAGAATGAGCCTAAGTGTCAATCAACAGATGATGAATGCATCAAGAAAATGTTTGTGTGTTTGTGTGTGTGTGTATACTCTAAAACACACAATAATACACACAAATACTCTAAATACACACAAACACACTCTCAAATACTCTAAAACATACTCTAAAATACTCTAAATACACAAAATACTCTACACATAATACTCTATAAATACACAAAATTAATACTTGAAATACACAAAATACTCTAAATACACACAAACACACTCTAAAATACTCTAAAATACACTCTAAAATAGCCATAAAAAAGAATGAAATCCTGTCATTTGCAACAACGTGAAAGGAACTTCAGGTCATGATGTTAAGTGAAATGAGCCAGTCACAGAAAGACAGATGGCACATGTTCTCATTCATATGTGGGTGCTAAAAATCTGATCTTATAGAGGTAGAGAATAAAATGATAGATATTAAAGCCTGAAGGGTGTGTGAATGGGAGGGGAGGATACAAAGAGGTTGTCTAGTGGGATTTAAACTTCCTTTTAGCTCACTGATCTGATCTGCTTTATTACATTTATATTATGAAATGGGTTTCTCAATACAATCTGGTACCTGTAGTAGAAAAACTGGCAAATTTTTTCAAAGGGATGGATAGTAAATGTTTCAGGAGTTGCAAGCCATACAGTCTCTGTCACAACTACACAACTCCGCCATTAAGGAAGAAAGCAGCTGTAAACAATATGTAATGAATGGATATGCACCATGTTGCAATAAAACTTTATTTACAGAAACAAACTTTGGGCTAGATTTTGCCTTCAAGATGTAGTTTGCTTTCACCTGCTATAGTTGTTACAAATGTTTTATCTTGTGAGAACTCCAGTAGTATCTGTTGTCTAGGTTCCAGTTAGTCATACAAGGGACCTTTTGTACGAAATATAGTAACTTCTAAAAGGAGGGCAGAATTTACCAATGCACCAATGAAGGGGATGGTCTCGTGAACCCTCAACATACCATCCCACTTTGATATGCCATGTTTCCTTTATATATAAGGCTGAATTAGAGGAAGGTATTTCCACAGTATAATCTTCCCTAGGAAGGTAACTTATGCTCAGGGAAGTGTGAAAATCAATTTATACAGGAAGTAAACACTTTAATACTCTGCAGACACTTAACTTTTTTTTTTTTTTCTTTTGCAATGACATCATCAACTGTCATTGGTCCAATTAAAAGCAACATTTTTATAGAAAATCAGTGACTGGTATATATTAGGTTCTCAGTAAATATTTGTTGAATAAATGAATGATGATCACCTTAGCCTTTGGGTCATTTGTGTGTTTCTCCACACTAGCAAATTGCTTTCTAGGTCACTTCAGGGTAACTGATGGCAGTCCCATGTATTCTTTGTTAGACATAGTAGCAAAATCTCCTAGAACCAAAACAGGCTGGGCACATTTAAAATAAACACTGCAAACTCATTCTGACACTTTTCTGGTATGGTAGTTATCATTCTTTCCATTCTTTAGGTTTAAGTGTCCACAGCATTTTCACTTTATAAACACCAGTCCTTCTTTTGCAATAATTCCTGTGACATATGTCAGTTCAAATAAATGAATATTTCCGTTTCCAGTTGCTGATTCACCCACGTGTCCATTCAGCACAGGCAGTGAGGCTGCCCATGTGCCAGATGTTATGCTCGATACTGAAGAGTCAAAAACAAAAAACTCATGCTTTTTATTTAGTTAGGTAGTAGACATTTAAATAGATCATTATATACTGCTATAGTAAACTTTTTAAAAGTAGCTTATGATTATAAAGGATTGAACAGTTAACCCTGGTGGAGCCTTTGCTCCATTGAGTTCAAAGAGAAATTTAGTTTAATAATTAATAATAAAAAGAAAAAAAATCATTTTAAAGGAAATATCATATAGAAAGGCCCAGAGGCTTAAGGAAATGAGATACATTCAGGAAAGAATAACTAGGGGACTGCCTGAAGATTACCTGCTTAGTAGTGGCAGAAAAATGAGGGTTTTAATATAGCCAATGAAGATTTAGTATAGGCTGGGCGTGGTAGCTCACTCCTGTAATCCTAACGCTTTGGGAGGCCGAGGCAGGCATATCATTTGAGGTCAGAAATTTGAGATCAGTCTGGCCAGCATGGTGAAACCCTGTCTCTACTATAAACACAAAAATTAGCTGGAAGTCATTTGAACCTGGGAGGCAGAGGGTGCAGTGAGCCGAGATCATGCCACTGCACTCCAGCCTGGGCAACAGAGGCAAGACTCTGTCTCAAAAAAAAAAAAGGTTACTACCATGCTAAGGGCCCCAAAATCATTCTAATAGGCAAAGGAGAGTCACTAAATTATTTCCAGAGGAAGCCTTGAGATGTGAAGGCGTGTTACAGGTTCAAAAGCATTACAGGATAGTGGGAAATGGAGTTAGGGGTGAGGCGTGGAGGTGGGAGGCAAGTGAGGAGGCTGTGTCAGAGAAGGGTGACAGACTAGGGCAGGCAGAGGACTGTGAGCCTGTGGGCAGTGCAGAACTCTGGTCGGAGAAAAGACAGAGTTTGTTTGAGAGTGGACTGATTCAGGCAGTCGGGCAGCATTAGATACTTGAGAAGACAATGGAGCACTGTGGGGTCCAATATTTGATGTGGTGTTTTCTCAAGTAGGTTTCAAGAGAACATTCATTTTGGCCCTCAGTGGGATTGTTGAGAATGTGGACAGCATTCAGGTGACATTGGTTTGTGACTTATTTGACATTCTAACAGTTACCACATAGTGTTTTAGAGTGTTTTCAGCTGATTTTGTATTTGGCTCTTCCTCAAACTTTCCGGGAATGAGAAGGATTAAAATCATTTTCGATAAGAACAACAGGGTTTCAGAGAGGTTATTTATTTATTATTTGTTGTTAGAATATTTTAAAACTACATATCAGTTTACCATTTGCATCTTCATCTATTCATTCATAGTATGATTCGAAACTTGGTGGAAATGAAGATTTCTGTTAATGTTGGGCTTGGGCTTATCAGGACGGGACATGTTTTCATAATTTAAGAACTGTACAAAAAGCACTGAGTAACTGGAGATCTTTTCTTATTTTTTCTTAGCATTACCACCATGACTACACATAACATTTGATGTAATATAAATGTGCAGAAGGTAGGAATCGTTTAAAGGAGGAGAAGGTGAAAAAATTAAACAGAAAATGGAGAGAGAAAGCAATGTAAGCTTTTCTCACATTTTTATCTTCAAAATTATAACAATACAAATGAAGTAATCCATTCCTCATGCAGGGGCTGGAGGGTCAGAGGACACTCCGTGTATGTACTTTTTCTGATCCTCCCTGGTTGTACATTCAAGCGTTAGCTGAATCTTTGTGAATCCAATGGGAGAAGATATTTGGAGCCTCCCTAAAGTTTTGTGTTTGTTTATTATTCTTTGCAGGCTTCAAGGGACATACTCTGTGAAAACAGGCAGGGTAGGGAAACACTGACGTCGCACAACATGAACTATGCAGCATGCTGCCTATGCTGTGGGCATCAGGGACATTGCCGGTTATAGGGCAGTTAGAAACACGTTTTTCTCTCTCGTTTTGAATTTAGATTGTGCTATTTATGAGAACTGATGATTGTCTGGGATGGTTTGGTGTACATGTGTCATGCATCGGAAATGTGTTTCAACAATTACTAGGTGCTTAGAGAAACAATAAAGTAAATTTATATTGATAAGAAGTCCTCAAAGGGGCTGGGTTTAGCACACCTAAATGTATGATGCACTATTCACGTGGCACTTCCAAAGCACTTCCTCTCTGCTCTATCCTTATATGATAATTTTGTAATGTATTAAATAAGTCAGATTGGGGAAATCTGCTACTTTTGTTTATTGAGTGCTTATGGGAGAAGAGAGGTGGACCCTGGAGGGAATCTAAGTCCTGTGAGTAGATGTGTGGAGTCCGGCACTATAGAGAGTTCAGGGTGCTCTCAGGGAAGGTGTAGAAAGTGGAAAGTCTAGAATTTATGTGTGCTAGGGTCTCATTATGGCAACATGGTTGGAAGAGGAGTCTATAGGACCTTTCTTAAAGTTGTGTCTGCATGGCATATATGATAGGTAAGCTATTTACGTTATATTTAGAATAACTTGATAAAAGGAGTTGTTGCAGACGGACCCCACTCCCACTCACGCATATGTGTTGTACACATGCTCACACACAGCCACCACTAGGTGCCACACAGTGTGGTCTTAAGGTCAGAGGAGCAAGGTTAGGACCTTGGGTGCATCTCTACAAGAAATTATTCAGTCCTTTCTTCTGGACTACGATGAAGGTCACATGTGGTGTTTTAAAATTCTTTAATTTATACTTTGCTCTTTGAAAGTTTTTCCATTATGTTAGTAAAATCTTGTATTTCATGTCAATTTTTATGGCAGTGGTGTAGGTAGAGGTAAGGGATAGTGTTATAAAGGAAAACTCTAAAGTAGGGTGATTATATATACATTTTTTCCAAGCAGGGCCACTTTTACAGAAAGTGATCCTCCTTGGAAAAGTGGTACAATTAATACATGTGCCAGGGCAATTGACAAAAACCAGTCTCAGGCAGACCAGTATGTATGGTCTTCCTGATATAAGGTCTGCGTGTTGAGTGGGGGTGCATCCCAGAGCAGAGGCCTTTGTCTTGTGTTAATATTGCATGGAAAGCTACTGAGTCTGTGAGTTCTAGGCTGTTATTTGGTAGAGAGCAATGGCAGTAATGTGGGATCCTCTGGTAGTTAGTTCTACGCACTCCTCTACCCTTTATTCCTTATCTTTCCATAGTATCCCTGAATAAGTCATCTCTACATGGGTTACAAAAGAAAGACATGTGAAAATGTTGAAGTCAGTAACCAGGGCAGTACGTTAAGTCAGAAAGAAATATTTATATAGAAACCCTGATTTCACTGTGCACAGAGGCTCAAAGGAGAATTAAGGAAAATAATTTCTTCCATGGATTTCTTTTATTGCTTGCTCCCTATAGAGAGGGAATGGGCTGTGGTTTTCAAGAAGTTGGTAATTTAGTAAAGAAGTTGGTAAACCGTGTACAAAGCTCCCCCTCTCCTTTCTCAATAGGTGCCTGGGGTATTGGAACATCTGGCAGGGGTGGGCCCTGACATCTGCTGACCCTGTTTGAGTGTCGTCACCCTCTACTTGCTATTTTGAAGGAAAATACTTGTAACTTTCTCTTTAGAAAATATAATTCCACTTAATATTCTTTGAGGTGGAAGCTGTCTCAGAAAGATAACATTATTTTGTTTCGTTGAGTTTAGATTCCAGAAATGGCTATAAAACTATCATTTATATGATCATGCCACCATGATTTATATAGACAGAGGCCATTATACTGATTCAGTGTTCCAATCATCTTGATAATGGATCCTAATTATTACACTCTTCTAGTACCTAAAAACAATTGCAAACCAGAATGAAGACTGTTTGAAGAACAAGACTATCATATTTCTATTTTTATCACAACTCTGAATTTTGAAGAAAAAATTAAATTAGAACTGTTAATTATGCAAATCTCACATGACCTTGTGGCTGAAAGATGGACTATAGAGGCAAAGCTGTTGATAGCAATTTAAGGTTTATAGCTGTGAGACATGTAGAAGAATCCATTGGGAGAACAAGTACTGGCTGCCAAAATCAGAAATTAAGAAGTGATCACATTTCTTTCTTCTTTGACAACTGAGGCCCAGATTCAGCCTCTTATTTGCCTTTAAGGGAGCATTCACCCACTGGACTTTACTCACTGTTTCTCCAATATCAGTGCTTCTGGTTAGAGTTTCAAACACAAGAACATGTGGAATGGACTGTTAATTCCCCTGGCACTTGCTGATGAGGGAGAAGACACCTGTGTTCCTCAGTCTGGCCTCTTAGCAAGGAGGGAGGGCAGACTTCCCGTTCTGATCAGAATCTCTTCCCAAAGCAAGAAGAGTGATTTCTTACTTAGACTGTTACCCACTTTCTTTTCTGTATTTTTCTTCCTGCTTCTTTCTGTAATATTGTTTACTTTCTTTGCATTCTACCTTCAACTCCTCTATTTCTTCTCCTTGCTTAATCTACCCATCTTCATTGTTATTCTTGCCACTGCTGTTGTTTTGTTGTTTCTAAGAAACTCTCTTTTTATGTTTTTTATTTTTCTTTTCTGCCTCAAGTACTTCACAGACAAATTTCTTTATAAAGTCATGGGAATAGTCAGGATTGGAATATAACTTGTCAAAAATAGAACTTCAAGTGTTTGGTGCAGCCAGGCATTACATAGTCATAGGGCCATTCTTCAAGACCCACTGACTTTCTCTCACTCTGTCATTGTCTGCAACCACATCCACATCTCCAGCAGCATCCACACCTACAGTCACATCCACACCCTCATCCACATACATAGCTACATCCACTTACAGAGTGATATCCACATTCATAGTGACCACACCCTCTTCCACACGTACAGTCATATCAACAGTCACAACCATGTCCTCGTCCACATACATAGCTACATCCACATACAGTCACATCTATATTCACAGTGACATCCTCTCTTCCACATCTACACTCATATCCACAGTCACTTCCATATCCTCATCCACATCCACAGCCACATCCATATCCACAGCCACATCCACAATCACAGCTATATCCACACACACACAGTCACATTCATATCCTTATCTACATCTACATCCTCAGCAACATGCACATCCACAGCCACAGCCACATCTTCATTCACCTCCACAGTCTCCACATCCGCATCCATATCTTTCATTCACATCCACAGCAACATGAGTATCCCCAGCCACATCAACATCCTCATCCACATCCATAGTCACGTCCACATCCATATCCACATCTACATCTGCTGCTACATCCACGTCCACATCCACTGCTACATCCACAGCCACAGACAGCCTCATCCATATCCTCATTCACATCCACAGCAACATGAGTATCCACAGCCACATCAACATCCTCATCCACATCCATAGTCAGGTCCACATCCATATCCACATCTATAGCTACATCCACACCCACATCCACATCCACTGCCACATCCACTGCCACAGCCACAGCCTCATCCATAGCCTCATTCACATCCACAGCCACATCAACATCCTCATCTACATCAACATCCTCATCCACAATCATGTCAAGCATCCATACATCCACATCCACAGCTGTGCCACAAACGGCCAGCCTCATCCATAGCCTCATTCACATCCACAGCCACATCAACATCCTCATCCACATCAACATCCTCATCCACAATCACAGTCACATCCATATCCACCGTGACAGCCACAGCCTCATCCATATCCTCATTCACATTCACATCCTCATCCACATTCACAGTCACATCCACATCCACATCCACATCTACAGTTACATCCACATCCACAGCCACAGCCTCATCCATATCCTCATTCACATCCACAGCCACATCAACATCCTCATCTACAATCACAGTCACATCCACATCCACATCCACTACCACATCCACAGCCACAGCCTCACCCATATCCTCATTCAGATCCAAAGCCACATCAACATCCTCATCCACATCCACATCCTCATCCATATTCACGGTCACATCCACATCCACATCCTTATCCTTGTCCACAGCTACATCCACATGCTTATTCACATTCACAGTCACACCTACATCCACATCCACAGCCACATCCACACCCACATTCACAGCTACACTAACACTCACATCCACATCCAAAGCCACATCCACAGCCACCATTTTTTTCTGTTACATTTATTGTCAGTTTTAGGTTCATATCCCTATTAGGCTGGTTTAATCAGTTACTGTGTATATGGCTTAGTCTTTTTTAGATAAGTCATTCATCATTTGAAATCCTTCCACTCACTGGTTATTCTCCAACATAGTGACGACAGCCTTCCCACTACATTAGAATCACTTGCCTGCAAAGCTTTTAAAATTCTGATACATAGTCTTTATAAAAACTAACAACTTAGTTTTTATAAAGCTCTCTGAGTATCTGCAAAGTGCAGCCAAGATGAAGAATCTTGTACCTAGAAAGACTTTACAGCTAGCAGCTGCTTGGACTCCTCAATATGTTTCTAAACACAACTGGGGTCTATTAAGACCACAGAGCCATGCCTCATACCAAGAATCAGGGATCAACTCTATCTTCATTCCATGTGATTTGCAGTAATATAAGGAGCACTAAGGCAATACAAAAAAAGTTAATGTTATTGTGAAATTACCATATGCCAATTACATTGTCAAGTGTTTATGTAGAAAGTATCATCCCATTTACAGATAAAGAAATTTGTTACTTAACTTCTCTCAGAAGTAACATGCCTGAAGTCACAGAGGTAATACATGGCAGAGCTTACTGTTCTGCTGATACTAAAACTTCTGCTCTTATAACAATGCACTGAATTGACTCCCTATATTTGATAATTACAATAAAGTCGGTCTGCTTGACTAGCTTGGGGAATAATAAGTAATTTATTATAGCTCCATGGTCCATTTGCTTTCTTCACTGCATATTTCCCACCCCTTTGCGTTTCCCTAGTTCAAAGTTTGGCTACAAATAGTCCTGTTGCTCCTCACCTTCCACAGTATTTGATCTTTACACATGACCATTAGTAGTTCACTCAGCTTTCATGAGTCAGTCCTCATTCCTTTGGAAGAGTCATTGGATACTGGACCTACTTGCTGATGTTGTCTCATACTATCACAGAGTCTTTGTTACTGCCCTTGTGCAAATGTACACATAATTCAAGCCTTTCACACTGGTTTTCAAAACCAGCTCCCCAGAGAGCAAGCAATTGGCAATTTCTTTTGCTTAAAGAACGCATGATGCTCTCCTTCCTCCTTATTCTATATCATTAGCCCAAATGAAACAATTTTAGAATCTGCATTAGGAACTCTTAAGATTGAGTTGGTCTGTTTATGACAGAGAATATTTCAAGGCAGAATTTACGCTGCTTCAAATAAAATGGACTTGCAAGAAAAGCCTTCATCAAATCATTTATTCTGAGCCTCTCTGATCTCATGACATTTTAATGCAAGCTATAACAGTATTTGCTTCAAACTCTTTATAGTTAATGTTGTTTAAATTATTCTCTATTATATAGTTTATGGAAATATATTCTTCTATATAAAAATGAGAGTAATTTTTAGCAGCAGACTGCATTTAATATGTTAAATTTAATAAACAAAGTCACATTTGTATGTGGGACATTTTCCCAGAACATAATCAAGTATGGCAGGATGGTTATGAGAAGCTCAGTTCCTTGATGTATGTATCAGCTTAAGAGCTTGTCACCTACCTTGACTCATTAATTCTAGTACTTTGTGAAAGTGAAACTTCCTGTTGTCTGCAAAACACTGTGAGGCATTTAACACATGACAAGCCTTTAGATCACATTGCTTCTATGACTGTGCATTCTGAATGCAAATATATCTCTGCAGTAGTGGCTGGCATCAGAATATTAAAATAGGCAATGCATTCTGCACTATCACGTCAGGCTATATCTAGGATACATGTGCTTGAGGCTCATAATCTCAACTCTCAATTTCTGCTAAGTTTTTGGTAGATTTACTGGATTCTAAAATGAAATTTGGAAAGATGACTTCATACCCAAGGTCAGATTGCTTTTTAGCTTATAAATGACAAGTGAACTGGCATTTTGCAAAAACATTCTTTAGATAATGGGTTCTGCCCTGCTCACTGCTCTGGTTAGATCATTAGACTTTGTGGTTAAGGTCAGATTCAAGGGAAAGAATTTATACGGTGTTTCCTGAAACTGGTCTAAATTGTATGTAATGCTAATAAATAGTAATTACCTAATGCACTTCTAATGTGCATCTATTGGTGGAGTGACTGTGAAATTTTAAATTAAAAGGTAATTTTGCGAGGTTAACTTAGGAACAAATTTATGAGTGCTCAAAGTCTATTTTGCTTTAAATTCCAAAGGCTGCTTATATAATTTCTTATGGGCTTATTCTTTATAAACCTTGCTTAATGCCTTGTCATCTCAGAAAGACCAGGCAGTATATCTCTTCCCAAGGCTCACCTTTTACTACCTTGTCCAGTATGACAAATTTATTTCTGATATATTTTCTTTCAATTTCTTCCTACTAGATCCCCTCAGTAAAATTCCTCCTTTCACCTCCTTCTGATGTTTTTGCTAACTCTAAATGATATTTTAGCTGACATTAATTTAGGTTAATTGACCCTGGAAACAGTTGGTTTAAAACCGACAAACGTTTAAGAGTAGTTGTGATTTTCCTCTTAATATTTATGGAAAATAGATTAGTGTTTGACAAAACTATAAGCTATTTGGAGACCCATATTTGTATGTATAAAAAATTCATATGAAAATTCAAGCATATAATTCCATATAATAAAATGCCACTTATCTTAGTTACCTGTGACACAGAATATGCCCAATGTTTTATAGCGATTGTACCCTCTTCTCAAATACCCATCAGAACACCCAGGCATCCCTTGAATGGGTAAGCCTATTGATAAGGCTTAGGCAGAAGAGTTTTTATTAAAACAGGACAGTGCATGATATTAGACCTCTGAAGGAGACATATACAATGGTCTAGAGTCCTATGATGTCTTAATTTCTCATAAGGGATCCTTTCTCCAGCATTGTGTACATTCTCTGGGTGAAGAATTCTCTACTGATTGAGGTCATTTTTTTTTTCCCTACATGACTATGTTTGGAATATAAACTGTAGACATTGTTTCACATTACTCAACCTCACCGATGTCCCAGGTGTTTACAATTCCCTTGGACATGACATATTTTTACAGGGTGTATCTTCTGACCAGGGACTCAAAATTTTTGAACAGATCCAAAGGACATATACATATAATGTCTAGTCTTTTTCAAGAAAGGACAGTTGGCAAATGAATACAACTGAATTGAATATATATATATATATTTATGTTGTATGAATATATGTTGTATGAATTGTATATATTGTATACAATTGTATGAATTGTATATATTGTATACATTTGTATGACTACTATATATATATAGTATTGTCTTATTTTTCTAATTCTATCTCAGACCAGTTAAAATTGACCAGAGATTGGCATTTTTCTAATCATGTACCCTTGGAAAAGTCTGTTATATTACATGCCCAGGAATTTACCTTTAACTCAATACAAGTCAAGAGCCACCACGAATTTTACCTGATTTCTATTTTATTTAAGTGCATAATATGTCCAGTCATTCATTTATAAAGATTATTGTGACAGCAGCTTATAGCTTGGAAGGAATGGACAGAGAAGGAGAAACCTAGAAGCAGAGAAAAGACTTTGGAGTACTAAGTAATGATCCATTGAAGACTGAAAAGACCTGAATAAAACAAGAGAAGTGTAGCAGAGGATACATCAACAAGAGACATTTTTCAAGTGCAATTCATATGGCTGGGTATCAGACTGGATTTTGTATGTAAAAGAAATAGAAAAGTCAAAGATGACTACAGCATTTCCAACTTTCATCACTAGGAGTTAGGCCATGCCACAGGAAAAAGAGGCACAGGAGAAAGAACTTCGAAATGGATTTCAGTTTGCCATCACAATTTGCATACTTTGAGTGTCAGATAGATTTTTGTGTCTCTAGAGTGGCTGGACCCAGTCTCTTCTTTGAGACTCAGTTCTGCCCTGGTAGAACTGGAAGCGTTTTCTTCCCTATCGGGAAATTGCTCCACTGCCTACTCACAGAGTCAAACTGAAAACATAGAACTGTTTCTTCATTTCTCATTTTCTCTTTTATATTAACAGCCAAATCAATTACAAAGTCCTGCCACTTCTATCTCTAAAAACATTTTGAGTTTGTACTTCTCTCTACTTTTACCCCTATTATCTTGGATGGTACAACCATCTTTTGGACCACTGCAATAGTTTCCTAACAATTGCCTCCCTATTTCTTCTCTGAATCCTTTCCTTTTTCAAGCAAAAGTCAAAGTGCTGTTTTGACATACCAATCAGATTATATCACACCTCTGCTGAAACCCTTTAGCAGATTCCCATTTCAGGCAGAATAATATTCGGACCATTTATCATAGCCTGCACGACTTTTCAAAAAATAATTTTCTATCTTTCCTTTGCCCTTATCCAGTACCTTTCCACCTCATTCACCCCTCCTCAACCACATTACCTCCTTGCCAGCTCTTTGCTGTGTCCCAGCCACATTGAAAGTTTATTCCTGCCTTGGGATCTTTGCTCCTGCTATTAGCTCTGCCTTTTACATCCATATTGCCATATGGCTGACTCCTTGGTATTCATTAGTTCTCAGTCACATTTGAACTTATCAGAGTGATCTTTCCTGGCCTCTCAAATCAAGCCACCCTTTTTCATATTCACATTATCCTTTTAAATGTTTTCCAATTTATCTTTTAAATGTGTGTGTGTATATATGTGTGTGTGTGTGTGTGTGTGTGTGTGTGTAGTCACTTAGGATCTCTTTTCTGCAGTCTAGAATGTTAAGTTCTATAATAGCAGTCATCTTGCTTCTTTGCTTACTGTTACTGTTATATCCAAATACCTTGAACAGGTTGTGACATAGAGTCAGCACTCTATATTTGCTCAGTGAATGTGTGATGTAATTCATGAGTTAGGATAAATCTAACCAAAAGGAAGGGATGCTGAGAGAGTATTCATAGGCTATTCTAAACTAACTTCAGATGCCTCTAACCATGGTAAGGAGTCCTTCTGAGTCTGGATAGTACAAGAAGCTACAGGAGATAACAACAACCAGGTACCTGTCAGAAAGAGGGTAGAGACAGACCCAGACAAACGTTTTTCCTGGCCAGTGTATTAAACCCATTCTATTCTCTGCCCAAGTATTGCCTAGCTTGCACACTGACATCCACATCAAAGAAACTCAAAGCCTCATTTCCCCATTTAAGCAGAATGAACTGTGCTTACTTGAGTCCCCACCTGGCCATCCTGTTCTATGCCTCCATGGCTATTATCTTTTCCTCGTAGTCTTCCATAGCTACTCTAGCCAGGACTTTCAGATCTTTCAGAACCTTGTCATTTGCTCTACCATGACTCAAACTAGACAATTTTAAAACATTGCGAATTGATGTCATCAAAGGTTTAATGGTTTCACTTTCAGCTGGGCCCTTGTGCTGCTTTTAATTTTCTTTTACTCCACCTTAGTCTATTTTATTATGTCCACATATGGATTTTTAGGAGCAGCTTTAACATATCTATATGGAAGAGCAAAGGGTTGGTAATCTGGTTGGAAGGAGAGCCTAGAAGACTTACCTTGAATGTACATTTGCATAATAGCATTTTGTTTGCATTTAGTTTGTATATCAGTAAAATAGCAGAAGTATCTGAAGAGACTTTTAGTCATGCTTACATTAAGATTGAGAGACAGTGCACAGTCCATCCATGTTCATATCTATTATTCATATCTATCATTATCATTACTTGAGTTTGGTGGTGGCTCCCTAGACACCATGAAATGCTAAACCTTATTCTGCCCAAGCGGTCTCTTGGCTGCACTACTCTAAATTTTCTATATCTTTATGATTCTCCTGGGTTCTCATTCTCCAGTAGTAAACTCTTCTCTTTGGAGCAAACAATAAAGATATCAGGCACAAAAACATACATGCTCAAATCCCATATCTTCTTCTTCTAAACTTACCTGTTTCTTTACTTTGTAGTATATTTCTTACCACTTGTTTCAAAAAGAGAAACACCACTGCTCTCCAAGACAAATTTCCTCACGTGGGGTTTCATCCTGTTCCTTATCTCCTTTGTGATCTTTTCCCATCAATCATACCAACTTTCTTATAATTTCAATATTTCTCTTTATATTACTTTCTTCTCTTCAGTCTTACAAATATGACCAAATCATAAATATTGCACAGAAGATCCCCTTTTGCCATTTCCTTGGTATAATTTACTTTTCAATCCATCATAATCTTTAGAGAAATTTTTATTGCAAAGATCATTAATAACTTCCACCCTAACTATGCTTGACCTTTTCGTATAAAATGACTATTGACTCCATCCCATATTCTTAAAATTCTCTCTTATTTGACTTAGATGTTATCATTCATTTATTTATTCGTTCATTTATTCCTATATTCATCCTGCGTTATGAGCCAGGAACTGTTGCTAGGTCCTGGTGACATAGTAATAAACTAGATGATGTTTTTAGAACTTCGACGTAAAAAAGGAATAAAAAATAACCAATGTGATACATGCTTTTATTAATGTATTTACAGAGCACTATGTGGGCAGAGAGGAAGGAGAAGCTGACTTTGTGTGTTAGTTAGGGGAGGAGGTTCTAGAAAATATTCCCTAAGTAAGCCCTCTGAGTTGAGTCCTTAAAGAATACCAGTTTTCAATGATATACAGCAATGAGAATAAGATAATTAGAATAAGAGAGTTCCTTCAGTTTAGAGAAGCAGCTCACACTGAGGCACAGAGGTGTGAGAGCACACTTACTTCAGGGGCTGCTAACTGGAGATGCCTTCATTATGGAACTAGAAGGAGAGTAAGGGCCATATCACAGAGCACTATGTATGGCATGCTAGAGCACTTAGACTAAAGCAAGTGGAAGCTACAGGAACGCTTAGTGCCAGGATCAGATTTGCACCTTAGGTGTATCACTCTGCCTATGGGATGGAAGGTTGAATGCAGTTAGGGGAAAGAAAGAAGAAAGCAAATAGCTAATATGAAGACAAAAAACTATCTGAAAAAGGCAACCTGGAAACTGTAATGTCCCACTATGGTTTAGTGGTTTTATGATGGGAATAGATTGGTCTGGAATGATTCCACAAGAACAGGACTAAGAAAAGTCTGTAACTGGTTGTAAGTAGTCCCAGATTCCCTTTCAAGGTTCTATTCTGAATTTTCCCTTTCTATAGAATTACTTTGATTACTGTTCCAAGAAAGATCTTGCTGTATTTTATATTTGGCTTATGTTTCCTTTAAGTGTTCTTATATCTCTACCCCAGGGAGAATTTTCATCTTCTATCTTAAAGTTAATTACCTCTAGGGAGGCTCCTATGATTCTATATCCCCTTGTATGTCTGTATTTATATCTGTATTCATTTATGTGTATATGTATTTCTATATGTATCACAACACTCAACACTTTCAGAATAGCCTATGGTGAGTGTATCTCTGTGTGTTCTAACTATATTATGAGTTTTTTGCTTTTGTTCATTAGACAAACATGGTTTTGCACTAGGATTATGCACTGTTTTGCACTAGGAAAATTCTAGGATTATGCCTGGAACACAGTAGCGCCTTAATAGGTGTTTTTTTGTGTTGAATCTCAGCTATCTTGACCAGTATAGTACTGTTTTGCTGAGTGTTTTAGAGAAAAATTAAAAGTAAGACCTTGAAAATAATTGAAATAATGAGAAGACAAGGGATAATTTTATACAGGTTACAATTATATCGTTAATGTTGTAAATTATTGGGAAAATAGATTATTGGGAAACTAGCCAACCATAATTTGGCTAGCCTTCTAGACAAATTGTACTCCTCTTACCGCAGGGCTGGTGACATTATTTTGTCTGTAAATGGCAGAGTAAGTGGCACAGGGATTGAGAATTGCACATTGGCTCTCATAAAAGCCTTAGAAGGAAATCTGTAATTAGTAGCATGAATGCCTCAGAATCACGTAATGTAAAAACTTAGGATGATTTATGGGCCAACAACTGGACTTTAATAATCTCTGGAGCTTTCTGAAGTACACATTTAATCAGATCTTCTCCTTTCAGTAAGATGATAAACATGAAGTCAGAATAGTTAGACAAATGACTGAGAGGCCCAGGAAATCATTACACTGCTGTTAAAAATCAATCAGCCCTTGCTTGTCCTTCATGAGTGTGTTGGGTACAGATGACAGGCTATGTACCTCTGTATACCCGTGTATGGCCCTGTATAACCCTCAGTCACTAACATATTGTTATCACTCTTAATCTGGATACAAATATTTTGTTTAGTTTATTTGAGGAAAAGATAGCAATTGAGTACCAATATATTTTAAATTAAATGTTTAACAACAAGAGCAAAAATATCCCAACTATTATAATTACTTATCTAAAAAATTCATTAGTAGTAATGTCTTTAAAATTTCAAACAAGATGTCAAACGTCAGAAATGGGATGCTGAACCAACATTTAAATTCCATCCCTAGTGCCTAAGCACTCTGTGCTTAGCTGTGTTAGCTGTCACCGCATATTAGAGCATACGGTGACCTTATTCCTATACTTGATTGCTCCTTGAACAGAAACATGTTTCCTGAGATAAATAATTGTCATCTTTATAAATATGTCTGGCGCATGTGATAATGAAATGAACACAGACAGGTATCAGCGATTACATTTTGTTTTAATTGCTTTCTGAGAAACTTGTGACATTTTGTTAAAATACAGCAAAACCAAGGAACACATTAACTATAAATACATCTGAGTAGGTAGAGCTACTGGTATTACATAGAAATAGAGCTACCTGAGAACGTCTACTTTCTAAAGTTCTTCTTGGTTTTACATGCAGAGACGGTGATTGCAATAGTTTCTTCTTTAGAGTAAACGACTTCACAAATGGAGACCAAGTGTCGTATGTTGGCAGAAAAACAAATTTACACACATTGTGAGGCACTTGTCAAGGTGTCCAAGTGAGGTATATGAAGACATCCCTAGAAATTGTTAGATTATTATAAACTTTATACAGATAAATGGGCCAGGGATGGTCAGTGGCTCAGAAATCTTCCAGGAAGGAAGGAATTGGGTACTAATAACCCGTACCAGCAGTCCGTAGTCACAATAGAAACTTTTGCCAGCTAGCTAGCAAAAACACTCATCTCCTTTCCTTCATATGCCAAAGACTAGCAATTGATTCATTTCTATTTTAATTAATTTTTAAAAGCTTAATACCTTTAGGAGTACAAGTCATTTTTGGGTACATGGATGAATTGTATAGTAGTGAAATCTGAACTTTTAGTGTACTTGTCACCTGAATAGTGCACGTTGTACCTAATAGGTAATTTTTCATGCTTTATCCTCCTCTCACTCTCTCTTCTCCTGAGTCTTCAATGTCTATTATACTACTCTATATGCCATTGTATACCCGTAGCTCAGCTCCCACTTATAAGTGAGAATATGCAATATTTGGTTTTTGATCTCTAGGTTGCTTCATTTAGGATAATGGTTTTCAATTCCATCCAAATTGCTGCAAAAGACTTTATTTATTTATTTATTTATTTTTATGACTGGGGAGTATTCTATGGTATGTGTGATATATTACACATATATCACATTTTGTTTATCCACTCATTGATTGATGAACTCTTATATTGATTCCATATCTTCACAATTGTGAATTGTGCTGTGATAAACATGTATATTCAGGTCTTTTTTTTTTTTTTTTTTTTTTAATGTAATGACTTCTTTTCCTTTGAGTAGATACCCGGTAGGGGGATTGCTGGATTGAGTGGCAGATCTCAGCAACTGCTTTCTAATGAATTCTTCTGCCCTCAAGACTTACTTGTATTTTTTATTTTAACAATGTTTTATAGTCAATATTATATTGGGAAATAAAAATGCTTAATATAAATTTTCTTGAGCTTGCTTATCCTAGGGAATCACTTAATACATATGAGTGGTAAAGTGTAGTATAAATAGCTTTTACATATTCTGTTTTCTACCTGAAAACAAAAACAAACAGGAAAAATGTCAGTGTTTTGCTAGGGAAAGGGTGGTATCATAGTATTGACTTAATTTTGCATGACTTGAGAACTTGGACTGTTAAAAGAAATTCCATTATTCTAACCCTTTAGATGGGAAAAGATGGAGGTTCTCCCACTAAATCAGAACTATTAAGAGCTAAATCAGTACTATTAAGAGAAGAACTTATTAACTGGGGCAATATGCATATTCATACAGAAAATCTTTTTCTATTCTTCTACCTCCTTCACCCAAATTGAAGTAGATGAAATAAATGTGTAAACTAGAAATTTTTCTTAAACACTGTTGAAATCAAGTTCGTTTACTTTTAGAGTGTAAGACTACACATCAATTTAAGCTGGATATAAATACGTCTTGAAGAAAGTTGTAAGCTCTTGTCAAATCCAACTAGTTTTTTTTCTTCTTAAGCTTCTTCACATGTAATTTCTAAAAATTAAAAAAATTAACTTGAGGTAGATACAGCTCAAAAAAATACGTGTTCCTCTCTGAAGGCGATTTGTTTTATTGGAATCCATGAATCTGTTTATAGCAATAAGGATATCACTGGATCAAGATACTTTACCTGGGCACCTGTGCAGAAGGTGCTTCTGAGAAATGTAGGTTAGGGCCACTTCAAGTTAGTGGATCCAGCTTAAGTAGTGAGGTGGCTGGATGGTTTACATATGGGGCACCCAGTCTTTGCCATTCCTTTCAGTATTTCCCTGGTCTCTAGAAAACTAATGAATGTGTTCTACAATGTCTTTTATCTTCTCATGACTCATGCATGACACTTAAGATATCAATTCTAGACCTAATAAACCTATAGCAGACAACAGAGTAGATTGAGAAGATTATAGCCTTGGATTTAAAACACACACTTTATTCATAATAAGAGTTAGGAACTCTCAGTGCTTTCAATTGTGTTTCCAAATGCTGACTGAGAAGCAGATAATTCATATGGGACATTGGAATTTGAACAGACTAGACTTCTCTAGAATAAATGAAACCTGGCAATCTGCAAAAGCTACATGAGGAATTTGCTGGGATTTTCAGTGTTATTGGATAGATAGTATTTTGTTGTTGCTGTTTTTGTTTTTGTTTTGCTTTTTGAGACAGGGTCTTGCTCTGTCAGCCAGGCTGGAGTGCAGTGGCTGTATCTCAGCTCACAGCAGTCTCAAACTCCTGGCCTCCAGGGATCCTCTCATCTTAGCCTCCCAAGCAGCTGAAACTACAGGGTTTTACTACCATAGCCAGCTAATTTAAAAAATTTTTTGTAGAGATAGTGTCTCACTATGTTGCCCAAGCTGGTCTTGAACTCTGGGTTCAAGAGATCCCCCCACCTTGGCTTCCCAAAGTCCTGGAATTACAGATGTGAGCCACTGCATCTGACCTTGGTATGGTAATTTGAATTCATTGATTGGTGATTTGGTTTAAGTTTCTAGATAGATGAAGATTCAGTATATAATAAAATATCCGCAATCTTTTCTAAGATTTAAGAGAAAAGGAAAGTGGTTAAGACTAGTTGAGTTAAGACAGCTAATATGTGCATTTTTGGTGGGAATAGGAATATAGTATGTATTTGTTAACAGTGAGCACAATTATTCTGGTAGAGAGTCTAATATTTTACCATGTTTTTGAAATTGTGTTAGTCCATTCTTGTGCTACTGTAAAGAAATACCCGAGGCTGGGCTCAGTGGCTCATGCCTGTAATCCCAGCACTTTGGGAGGCTCAGGCGGGTGGATCATGAGGGCAGGAGTTCAAGACCAGCCTGGCCAATATGTTGAAACACCATTTCTACTAAAAATACAAAAATTAGCTGGGGGTGGTGGCACACAATACGTAAGTCCCAGCTACTCAGGAGGCTAGGCAGGAGAATCCTTGAACCAGAGAAAGGCAAAGGTTGGAGTGAGCCAAGATCGCGCCACTGCACTCAAGCCTGGGCAACAGAGTGAGACTCCATCAAAAAAAAAAAAAAAAAAGAGAGAAGAGAAAGAAAAGAAAAGAAAGAAAGAAAGACCTGAGACTGGGTTATTTATAAAGGAAAGAGGTTTAATTGGTTCATAATTCTGCAGGCTGTACAGGAAGCATAGTGGCTTCTGCTTCTGGGGAGGCCTCAGGAAGCTTCCAATACAGGCTGAAGGTAAAGGTGTGGATAAGGTGTCTCACATGGCAGGACTGGGAACAAGAGAGAGTGAAGGAGCAGGTGCTACACACTTTTAAACAATCACATCTTGAACTCACTCACAATCATGAGAGCAGCACCAAGAAGATGGTGCTTCCCCATTCATGAGAAATCCAATCTCATGATTCAACCACTTCCTACTAGGCCCACCTTCAATACTGGGGACTACAATTTGGCATGTAATCTGGGAGAACACAGATCTAAACCATATCAGAAGGCAACGTGTGACATGCTTTCTGTGCACTCCAGTACTTACTGAGCACCTTCCCTGTGTGTGGGGAATCTCCCACTGTGAGTTTTGTCTGTTTGGGGCAGAATTTACAGTGAGCTGAGATCATGCTACTACATTCCATACTGGCGACAGAGCGAGACTCCATGTCCAAAAAAAAAAAAAAAGGAACATGATGCACAGAATCTACCTTAGCGAGATCTACCCTAGTGAGGACGATAGTGAGGGTGGTGGAGGAATATGGCACATTTGGAGGCAGCAGAGGTCAGTATCTGTGAGGGTAACCTCTTCCCAGCCTTGACCATATGAGTTGCTAAGCTTGTGCTCAGTCTTCACTGGGCAGTCATAATGGGGAGTTTGGGGACTGCCCCTAGCTCTAGAGCCTCCAAGCCTTATTCTCTGGATTCCCAGGATTTCTTGTAAGCCACTTTGCATTTTAGCATTCTTTTTTCTCTTAATGAGGTGCGATGGGTTCTGTTTATTACAACCAGGAACCTTGACTAATGCTGTCTTTGTAATAGCTATAGCATTGTTCCACATTACCCTCATCCATCCATATGGACATAGCCTCTCACAAATGGAAGGAGCTTTCATAGTTACCTTGTTTGGACCCATTTTTATCATATTTTAAAAATTATTTAGTTTCTTTCCAAAGAATAAAAAATTGAGTTTCGGAGAGCCTGAGTACAGTGGTAGCATAGTGAAATCCCACTAGATATGTAGTCAAAAGAAAGGGGTCAGAAACCTGGGTGATGTCAGGTAAGTTGCCTAACTCTCTGCCTCAGCTCTTCCAAGTATAGATTTGTCAGATATGGCAAATAAAAATACAGCCTGTTCCACGCTTGGGGCATAATTATACTAAAAATAAAATTTATTGAATAAAATTCAAATTTAAGTAGACATTCTGCATTTTTTTCTGACAAAAGCAGACAAAATCTCTAAAAAGACCAAGATAAGGAAGGCAAAAGTATTTTTATAGCACAAAACACATTGCAATTTTTATCTACTATTATTGTCTGAGGTCAAACATCCAGTTAGTATCAAAGCAATTGTCACTTTTATACTGAGGTTCAAACAAGCTAAATAATTTACATAGGTCACAGATATTTAGCTCAGCAATATTAAAATATTTGGTAAAAAAGTTAATGATTATTCTGAACTTCTAGTTCATTTAAAATAACTTATAAGACAGGCTGGACTAAAACCTCACCCTCCTTTAATTAATGATACCACAAGTATCATTTCTGCAAACATTTGTCTATGTCAATGGCACCAATTTTAGACAGTAAATTCTGATATGTGTCCTCAGTGTTTTTTAAAAAGATAACTCTGCAGACCATAGGCCATCCAGTCAAACTTTATGGCAGACAAATCTGTTTTGAATCTTTTCTTGGTTATTATCACAGACAATATAAAGCCAAAGAAAGACTGGGTTATAGCAGATCAGCTTTTACATATCATCTAAATCTGCTGAGAAATATTTTTCCAAAGACATAACAAAATAACCACCATTTAGCAGTGGCTTGCAAAATCTGAATGCATGAGTTTTTGCATTTCTGAAGATATGCAGAAATAAACAAAGGTAAATGAAAATATGAAGTGTCAGCTCAGCTGAAAAAAAGGAAAATGTAGATACCCCTCTCCAAACATACTACACTGTGCCTCCCATCTCGGCTCTGTTTACAACTCTTACAGAATTGGGTGCTTGTGAACTGGGGGATATTATTAAATTCCACCTGCTTTTAGGGGAAAAAAAGTCCTATTTAAACCTACATAAATGCATTTTCAATATCATAGACCTTGCTTTGAAACGTGGAAGAGAAGGTGGAAGAAGAAAACAAGATGATAGTACTCCTGTGGTGATGTTGTTGCTTGATTCATGTAAACAAGTTTGACAATGACAAATACACTTTCTTTTGAAATAGTGACCAGCCAGTGCTGTTCGGCGTTTGAAGAGTACCATGTAGAGACTTTTTTTTTCTTTTAAACTTTGAGGAATTGATATTGCCACCCAAGACAAAAGCACTGAAGGTTGTTTACTTTTGAGGCTTATGATGTGTGTGTGTGTGTGCGCACGTGCATGCATAGTTTGGAAAGATATCAATATCCTACTTCTCTGTCAAGCATGGTCTGTGGGAAGTGGGAGGAAATTTAATGATCTGTTGCAATCTCTGAGCAGCCTTGAATTTTTTTTTTCATAGCTCATCTTTACAGGAAGGCTTACAGCCTTGACTGAGTCTTAGGAAGCATGTAATTGTGGTTGTCATAATGAAGCTCTGAAAGAAAGTACAAGTCTATGAGCCTGCCTGGCTTTTGACACGACAGCCAACTCTTTCTACCATGTATTTGTATACTTGCTCTATTTCTAAAGTGGAGTGTGGGATTTTGATGAGCAGGGACTATATTTGCCTTCACTGCTGACGTGTATTTAAGGTGTCATTCTTCAGCTCTTCATTTTGGTTACATCTTCACTTTGGTAGGCCTCTTCCTTACCGATGAACAACTCAGAGTGAGCTACAGAGGCATTTTCTTTTAAATATATGCAAAGTTTTTCTAGTTTATTGTGTACTGTTTGCAGCCCATGATTTTATATAGATAGAAAGATATAGCTAGGTATAGACATAGATATATATAGAGAAATTTTGATGCAGGTAACAAAGGGTGTGCAGCAATGGCTGTTGGTTATTATAGCGCAGACATAGAACAAAGAGAAGTACGCATGGATCTCTGGCAGAAATACGAAGGCCTGTGGCAGACCTTTCTCCAAAACAGGAAAGCAAAGATGGTCACGGTGGTGTTCCATCAGTTTTTACTTTTATTTGACCATTCTCAAAGTTCAGACGACCATCTGCAGCTGTTCTGAGCTAACATGAAGTTCTGCTGTTTCCTCCCTTACGGTAGGGCAACAGACAATAGTTCCTGAGGTGTGATCTGAGGACTGGGGATCTGGAAGCATTTTCAGGGGGTCCACCAGACACTTTTGGGGGGCCTATGAAGTCCTCCCTTTTCCAACTACTACCTTGAGAGTCCAAAATGTTTCCTGTATGTCAACCCAAACAACAGATTTAATGCAGAAGCAGATATGAGAATCCAGCTATTAACACATATTTTAAAGAGACTGTGGCCGGGCATGGTGGCTCAGGCCTGTAATCCCAGCACTTCGGGAGGCTGAGGTGGGCATATCACTTGAGGTCTGGAGTTTGAGACCAGCCTGACCAATAGGGTGAAACCCCGTCTCTACTAAAAGTACCAAAAATTAGCTGGGCGTGGTGGCATGTGCCTGTAATCCCACCTACTTAGGAGACTGAGGCAGGAGAATCACTTGACCCTGGGAGGCTGAGGTTGCAGTGAGCTGAGATGCCACCACTGCACTTCCACCTGGGTGACAGAGTGAGACTCTACGTCAAAAAACAAACAAAAAATTAAAAAATAAAGAGATTTACAAAACTATAAACAATGCAATGCAACTTTTCCTTGTTTTTGTTTTCAACAACATAGTTACTTCTCATCAACTATGTTATTTGTGTTAATGTGAAATTGTTAATAATTTAAAATATATTAGTAATTTATATTTTGCAGTTTCTTAGTTTTGATTTCTACTATGGTAAATATCGACAGATGTAACCCATATAAACAAAAGCTTTTTGGAGTCCTCAATAATTTTTAAGAGATCCTGAGGAAAAATCATTGAGAGTTGCTATTCTGGGATAACACTCTAAAGCAGAAAGTGAGGACCGTATGTGAAAAGGCTAACCATAGCGTTTGGTCTGAACAAGCTATATAGTGTATCTTTGTATCTTTCTCTCTGTGTAATATACCTTTAATGTATACATACATATGTATATATAAATATATCTACATACAGCCATGTGCTGCTTAATGACAGAGATATATTCTGAGAAATGAGTTATTAGGCAATGTCATCATCCATTAAGTGCATTTACACAAACCTGCAGGGTACAGCCTACTACATACCTAAACTGTCGAGTATAATCTATTGCTTGCAGGTTATAAACCTGTACATAGTGTTATTGTACTGAATACTGTAGCAATTATAGCACAATGATACATATTTGTATATCTAAACATATCTAAACACACAAAGCATACGGTAAAAAAAAAACTATAAATGATAAAAAAAAAAAAAATAGTATACCTGTATAGGGCAAGTACCATGAATGGAGCCTGCAGTACTGGAAGTCACTCTGGATGAGTCAGTGAGTGAATGGTGAGTTATTGTGAAGGCCTAGGACATTATCGTACAGTACTGTAGACTTTATAAACACAGTACTCCTAGGTAACCCTAAATTTATTTACAATTGTTTTCTTCAATAATAAATTCATCTTAGCTTACTACAAATTCTGTACATTTTAAATTTTAAATTTTTAAAAATGTTTTGACTCTTTTATGATAACAGCTGAAAACACACATTGTACAGCTGTACAAAAATATTTTTTCTTTACATCCTTATATGATAAGCTTTTTATATTTTTAACATTTTTAATTTTTTTTAGTTTTTAAACTTTTTATTAAAAACTAAGACACCAACACACACATTAGCCTAAGCTTACATAGGGTCAGAATCAACAAGATGTCACTAGATGATAGGAATATTCTAGCTCCATTACAACCCTAAGGGCCCAGTGTTGTAAATCCCCTATCAGTCACTTAACTGAAGCATAGTGATGTGGTCCATGAGTATTTATGTGGACACACACACACATACACACACACACACACACAGAGTATATGTATATTTAATTAGACTGAATGTATTTTACATGGACATAAACTCTTCAGGTGCCAAGTTTCTATCACTTGCCCCTTTCTTTCACTTGGAGTTACTATATATTTATTTCTAACTCTGTGGCCCCACAGGCATATGAATTGGTAAAGTCTTTTAGAAAGGCCCACCTGCCTTGGTGTCCTATGTGAACTGAGGATAATGAGGCCTGCTAGTGATCTCATGAGACATTTTGGAGGCTAAAATCCAAAGATGGATGTCAGAAACATGAATTGCATGAAGGAAGCACAATGTCGCAGTGTCAGTAGAAATAAATAGTAATAACCATTACCATCATTACTAGTATGATTACCTCATTTTTTTCTAATGCAATTTGAACATGCAATTCAGGAGGGAAGAGCTATAAAGACAGTCTCTTTCAGAGTAGATATTTTCTCACAGATTTTTTTTCCTTGTCAATAGAGAGAAGTAGAATCTTGTGAACTAAAATGACACCTGTATATAAACTAAAGTGAGGACTCCTAATTGGAAAAAAACCATAAGATTGGGAGTTATAAGATATTGATATGGTCTTCTCTTTACTAACTAGCTGTAAAAACAGATAAATTAATCAATTTCCCCTGTCTAGTTCTTTTACCTGTAAAATAAGGTTATCAGGCTAGGAGGATTTCTGAAGTTTCTTCCGGCTTTAAGATTCTACAAGCCTAGAAGAATACCTTGATTTCTCAGTAGAAACCTTTGTTCATGCTTTTCATAATTGGTTCACATTGGAAATTCAGGCTATGTCTGAAAATCGCTAGAGAAGTAGCAGGTTGTTATTTCAGATGTGCACATTTATTAAGAAAGCATCATTATATGATGGATGCCTTCAACAAACCAACCAATCAGTACAGCAGCATTTCATTTATCCCATACTGGTAGGGAATGAAGTGTTTCACATGCATGCATTTTCCAAATAATTGACACATATTCCTTTAAGAACAACAACAAAAAAAGCTGTCTTCATTACTTTTTATAGAATTGCTTTTCAAAAACATATTCTACATTCCTGTATCCTTTAAAGAAGAAGCTATAAGGAAGTCTAAACTCTGCTTCATGATTCAGGTCTGGTAAAGGCTCTTTACTGCCAAAGGCTTTTTGTACATCACAGAGGGCTTTTTGTAAACACTTGGATCTTGATTTACGGTCAATGAATTTGACTTGTAATTTCAGTAAACAATAGTTTAATTATTAAAATATGTTAAGTATGTAGCGAATACATCAGTTTTTCTTAAATTTTAAGCTCTGATTATTAAATTAACTAATAAAATCCTGCTAAATTAAAATCATAAGTCTGTAAGATTCTCTTTTACTCTTAACATCCTCAAAAATCAACTTACAAAACTATCAGTTAAAATTAACTGTGAATACTTAAATATATTTCATGAAGTAAATAGATTAGTCTTACAAAACTAATAAAATATATTTTAAGTATTTCAAACACCTGAAAACATTTAAATCTGATAATAATTTCAAAAGCATTGGCAAAAATATAGAACAGAAATATTATTACCGTCAGACTGATTGTGTGTGTGAGAGTGTGTGTAGGCTTAGTGTTACAATAATCTTATCGGTTCCCACAGAGAAAGAATTCTCATTATCTCAGATTTGCTGATGTTAGATCAAGGATAATTTCAAGATGATTCATTGTATATCTGACTTCCCTACTTACCGCAAAGTAATTTAAAATGTAAGTTTTGAAGCGATGACCTTATGTTGAGGTTTGCTAGTCTTAGTCAATTACATTATTTTCTCTTTCTTGAAATAGTGTACTTTTAGATTTTACTTCATCAGGGTTATACAACTCAGGGTCTTGTCATTTATATATAACTCTGACCTAATGTTTAAGTTTATTTTAAAGGCATTAGGTTGAATTATGTGATTTATAGGCATAGGTACTAACCAAAAAGTGAACAGGATATACTGATAATTTTTATTGCATATCATCCAGCTTTTCCTGTAAAATATATTTTGGAAACTTTTACCTGCCCTTCCTTCATTTGCCACTTTGATAGCTTTTGTCCAGATAACTACTCTAATTAAGTGTATATACAAATGGTCAAGTCGACCAGTGGGTGTCCATTTACTTTAGTTCACTTTTCACTTTGGCAGCTTTCCAAACATGTACAAGATTATGTTTTCTGTGCTTTATGATAATAATAAAATACTCCAGGATCATCTTGATTTTTCTTCTTAGCAGGACGTTGAAGCAACTACTCTCCAAGGATCACTGATTTCTTTTGATAAAAAATAGAATGAAAGACAAAAACTGTGTGGGAGTGCATTTATGAATATTGGTGGTAGAAAAACATACTGTGCTGCTGAGCACATTTAATAATAGAATTAGAAAAAGTTATTTCTCTTTGGGTCCTAATTTTACCTTAATATTGACGATTTGTTGTAAATATATTAAGTTCCTGATAAAACATGCAGTGTACACCAAGATCATGTTTACATTATAAAAATTTAAAACTTTAATTTTCTAGAATTAAGTTGATTTGGAGCCTACATCTGAGCTGCAATACCCCTCTCTAATTTTGTAATTTGTATTTCTTGTCACCTTAATTAGAGTCATATTTTTGTTAAAGAGTTGCTTTGTTGTTCTGTGACGCTATAATATCACCAGGTTCTTTTGGTATAAGAGCTCTTTTTGTTCTGAAGTGATGTGGTTCAAGGCTGCTTTGCCTTTTGGGTCGATGTGTCTCCCTTTTCTCTTATTTTTTCTGTGCACAACTTCTCCATAGATTCAATGTCACTTCTTCTCTGAGTCAGTTTTAACCAGGCAGCATCTAGGGAGGGCTGGCCATTCATCCAGCAGCCATGGACCTGGGTACAATGAGGTCATGGTAAGCTGTGGGAATCTGACCTGTTCTCTGCTAGTGGATGAAGCTACATCATTCAACTTCTTGCTGAGTTCCTTCACTGCAAATTCTACTTCTTCATTGAAACTAAAAGGATGATTCGACCATCGATACTGGGGAATGCAGGTTCACTGAATTTTGTCAGATTTTAGAGAATGTTTTCCTGTTAAATAGGAGAAAACAGAACAGACAAGGTTGGGCACAGGATTAAAAAACTACTTAATCAGGGTCATTCACTTTGTGACACCTGCCTTCTTAAATTCTGACTTTGTCTTAAGGTTTTGTGACACTCTTTTCCTCCATGCTACCATGCTGGCCTGAGGTGGTGAGGTTGTTTATTACATTCCGGCCCTTAGTTCTCTTTGAACTGTTGAAGACAGGCTGAAACTTTCAAAATAATATTTCAAATGCTAAAGGACCCTTAATTGGAGGTTAAATACAGAATTTACAAGAACTGTAACCTTCCAGTTTGTAAATTAGAGAGCATTGATCTCCCCTAATTAGTTTGGCCCCCAGGGCCACAGACTTTGTGGTTTTTTTGAGAAAAGGGCCCTTTGCTTCCCACTGCCTAGAGCACTTTTCCATATATCCAAGCCTTTCTGAAATTTGTCATCCATATATCATTCTGAGAAGGATGGCTAGGCAGTTCTACAAAGCACCCGCTGTTTTTTGATCATTTGGTGAGTGTCCAGTCAAGATGGCATGAGGGGACATTGGCTTCAGATTTTTTTTGTTAACACATCATGGATTATTTTCAGAGAGAACCCCAAATCAGCCAATAATTCCTGAGGTCAGGCAATTTCCTAATCTACATCTCTGTTCCTGATAAAGTTTCATAATACAAATCGGTGGTTCCCAAACTTGAACGTGCCTCCTTCATCTGGAGGGCATGTTTCACCTCCTGAGGCCTGCAATCAGTCGGTCTCAGAGAATTTCATAGAAATTCTCAGGTAATGATGCTGCTTCTGGTTAAAAGCCACACAGTGAACCACAAAGGACAATTTACATCTAATGCTCAGCCCAAAGTGGAGCTATTATTGGGAGTTTCCAGCTGTCTTGCATATTTTGATTGAAAAAATAGATGCACCCAGTATACCTAAACAGAATAACTATAAAGGGAAAATGAATGTCAGGCTATTTGGAAATAGTTGAACCCTAATTTACAATGTGGGGATAATTCAGATTCTGCTCCAATAGTCACCATTTTTATGTTTGTTCGAGGCAAACTGGATTCCTAGACAATTGAAGTTTTCTCATTCCTTTTACCTATTATTCATAGGGCTGCTGCCAGAGAATATAAATATCAACTGTAATGGTCCACATTATAGTGAGTCACATTTAATCAATTCTATTTGGATGCTAGCAATTGCTTTTGAAACTTCAAGGAAAGGACAGCCAAGAAAATTAAGATCTGTATTGTCTTTTTAACTAAGTTGCTATTCCAAAGTAAGTCATGCTGCATTTGAAAAAGTCAGTAAATAGGATTATTCGAGAATCTAAAAATCCCTGCAAGGTTGTTTTGACGAGAATGTTAAATGTTACTCAAGTTCATTAAATTCACGGGTGTTCTTCAAGACCATATTTTCCAGGTGAGACTTCACAGCATTGTAATCTCTGGGTCTGGAGGACTGCACACTTGCTTTTCTGATGTGTGAGAGAGAGTGAGCTCAAAGATTTCTTCTATTTCTTTTAGCATGAAGGATGTGCTCCCCACTTAGCAATCCCTGTCCTCCCTTGACAGTCCACAGCTCCTTTTTATTCACAGAGTGACGCCAATGTCATTACTTCTCAGTTTCTGTCTTTTGTGAATACTGGAGATCCTCCTGAGGCATGCCATCTTATCACCACAAGTCGATATTCATTTGTTTTCTTCAAGGTCCATAGCGCCAGCCTATAATGCTCATCAGAGACAGTCTCATTGTCAAAGTGGTTAAGTCGGAAGTATAATTCCTGGCTTAAAAATCATTTGGCCTCCAGCCCCTGTGTGTCTACATCCTAAAGAAAATAAATAGCAATTTTCCAAATGACTATTTGCCACTTAAAACAAAATCAGCTCTTGACAATAAACCAATTCAACACAAGCCATCTGAAATCAGAAATTGCAAGTTAATATTAAAAATGTGATTAATATGATTAATATTTGTCTGAACATGTGAATACTATTTTTGGTGGCTTGACAAATAATTATAAAGGATTTGGCAGGCAGGATAAATTATCTGTGGATTAAAGCTTATTTTACCATATAACCTTTTGAAAATCTAACATGGATTAGATAGTTTAGTAAATATTTTTTTCTGAACACTGTCCTTCTTTAAAATAATTTTACTAGACAAATGAAGATTCCAAGAGTTTTAAATCATGTGTAGTAGAGATCCAGAATGCCTTATGTGAGACTTTTGGGGCTAAATGTGTGGTTTTTTTTTAAATTATACTTTAAGTTCTAGGGTACATATGCACAACGTGCCAGTTTGTTACATAAATGTGTTTTAAAAGCAGATTTTTTAGATTTTAGAAAATTATTATGGACATAAACTGTGTATTGTGTAACAGCTCCTGTGAGGTGTGGAGCAGCTTCCCACAATCTAATTTGAACATGTTTATGACAAGATGAATCAATAGTTATGTGAAGTAGAATTTTCAGAAGGATATATAAATATCAGTTCAGGTTAGGTTTTGTTGCCAAAAAGGTTATAAAGCACTTTTGTTTTTAGAGCTTTTTGGATTTCACAAGTACAGATGAGGAATTGTGAATTTGTAACACTCATGAAATGTTATCATCAATTCACTGATGTTGAATATACTCATGGTAGATATCTGGCAAATTGGGAGAGTCGCTTCCTAATTGGTATCAAAGTGAAAATGAATATTTTCTTTAGTGGAGAAGCATGGCTTTCTGTGTCACCCCATTAAAGTGTCACCTCTTTCTTCTTTCTGTGTCATCCCTGAAGTGAATAGATTAGATGTAGTTTCTGTTTATTTAATCTTGAAAAATTTGCAAAGATAACAAAAGGACGTAACATAGTACCTTGCTGACCAGAAATATCCAATAAGTAGCCATTTCATTTCAGCTTCTTACTAGCGATTTTTTTTTTTTCTTTTTCAACCTTTATTTTAGGTTCAGTAGGTACATGTGCAGGTTTACTATATGGGTAAATCACATGTCGCTAGGTTTTGATGTACAAATGAGCTTATTACCCAGGCAGCGAGCATGGTACATGATAGGTAGCTTTTCAACTCTCACCCTCTCACCCTCCACCCTCAAGTAAGCCCTAGTGTCTATTCACATCTTTGTGTCCATGTGTACTCAATGTTTATCTTCCACTTATAAGTTAGAGAACATGTAGTTGGCATTTCTGTTCTTGCAGTAATTGTCTTAAGCTAATGGCCTCCAGCTGCATCCATGTTGCTGGAAAGGACATGATTTTATTCTTTGTTATGACTGTGTAGGATTCCATTGGGTATATGTACCACATTTTGTTTATCCAGGCCATCATCACTGGGCATCTAGGTTGATCTTTTCTGTCGTGACTAGTGTTGCAATGAACATATGAGTGCATGTTGATAATAAAAGGTAGAATTTTGGAGGTCCTTGTCCATATATGTAGTTATGATCCTCATGCTCAAAATGTGCAGATCAGCTACACAGTGTGGCTTAGAAATGGTCACCAGGCAGCTTATCTTCCCTTACTTGTGCCGTTTCTTTTTCTTTTTTTTTGCACAGAGGTTGATATTTTGCTAAAAATTCAAATTCAAATACTGTTTCAAGCATTACCCCTTTAGCCTGTTTTTATCTGTTGTATGTGAGGCTGTCTATCTATAGACATGGTTAAATCTCTTTGAATCCACTTCTATCTGTATTTTTATGGCTATATATGGTGCCTATTACTCATCAGTTTCAGAGTTCTGCAACACAAGTCCCATGACAATATGTTTATTCATGTTATTTCTGCAGAGGTTCCAAGGCAGAGGAATTTCTCTGTTTTCTTTTTTTTTTCAAAGTTTATATACATATATATATACATACACACACACACAGACACACGCGCACAATGTGAATAGATATTTGTCTACATAGCCTGTAAATGTAACAAATCCAGTTCTTAGGAATTTAGTATTGGGCAGCTGCCAGGAGACAGATATTAATTTCTAGCTGATGAATTCCTTGACTTCACTTTTGTTTTTCTCTAAATTTCTTTTTTTTCCATTTTTAATCACTCCTTTGTCTGAAATAAACAAAATTCTCTGCTTTATGGAGCATAAGTACTTATAGCTCAAAGAGGATTACTTTAAGATTAATTACAATAATTTTGTAGCACAGCATAGGAAGTACTTATAAATGTATATGTGTGATTATG
The DNA here is from genome assembly GCF_008728515.1 of Papio anubis. Taxonomy (NCBI): domain Eukaryota; kingdom Metazoa; phylum Chordata; class Mammalia; order Primates; family Cercopithecidae; genus Papio; species Papio anubis. Next base: position 53,279,351 of record NC_044989.1, on the reverse strand, counting down.
AATAAAGTATTATATAAATAATATTTTATGCAAATTTCATTTTTACTTTTTTTCTCTGTAAAGATCTGGGACTTAATGATGACTGCAGCCGGAGGCTCCATAACACTTAACCTCCAGATATAGTTCTTAGAAATAGGTCTGTTAAGAGCTGCAGATGTTTTGCATCCATGCAAACTGCATCATTCGGTTTGTATCATGTTGCTAGACTGAATTTCTTTGAAAACGGGAAAGGCACAGATGTTTCTGCTTTGAGTATTTCCCTATTAAGAATAGTTTTTGTTAATTTATGCTATTCACTACCCAAGAACAATTTTGATTTATTGTTGTGTTCCTCATTCCTCAATCTGCTTTTTATTTATTTCCTTGACTTTTATTGTGTGCCTAGTATATGTAATATCTTTTGCAAAGGCAATGTATGTAGATGACTGCAGAGATACATTTCTTATTAAATAAATTCCTTTGGTTAAATATCAAGTAAACTTCCCATAGGCCCACTTTTATAAGAACTAGCTATATTTTTTAAAAATTGACATGTAATAATTATACATACTTATGGATTACATAGTGATGGTTTGATACATTCAGAGCAGATCGGGGTAATTAACAGATTCATCATCTCAAACATTTATTATCTCTTTGTTTTGGGAACATTCAATACCCTCCTTTCCAGCTATTGGAAAATATATATGTTTTGGTTAACTGTAACTATCCTACAGTGCTATAGAACAATATAACTTATTCCTCCTATCTAGCTGTAATTTTGTGTCCTTCAACAAATCTCTCTCTATTCCCCTTTCCCCTCCTCTCCCTATCCTTCCCAGGTTCTGGTAAACTTTGTTCTAATTTTTACTTCCAGGAGATCAACTTTTTTTTCAGCTTCCATACAAGTGAAAGAAAGTAGTGTGTAACTTTCTGTTTCTGGCTTACGTTACTTATTATAATGTCTTCCACTTTCATCCATGTTGCTGCAAATGACAGGATTTCTTTCTTTTTCTGTGGCTGAATTGTATTCCATTGTGTATATATGCCACATTTTCTTTACCCATTCATCTGTTGTTGGACACTTGGTTTGATTTCTTATTTTGGCTATTGTGAATAGTGCTGCAATTAAACATGGGAGCGCAGCTATCTTTTCAATATATTGAGTTCCTTTCCTTTGGGTAAATAAATGCACAGTAGTGGGATTGCTGAATCCTATGGTATTTCTATTTGTAGTTTTTCTGAGGAATCCCCACACTGTTCTCCATAGTGGCTGCACTAGTTTAGATTATCACCAGCAGTGTACAAGATTTCCTTTTCTCCACATCCTCATCAGCATTTGTTACTTTTTATCTTTTTTATTATAGCCACCCTAACTAGGGTAAGATGATATCTCATTGTGTTTTTGATTTGCATTTTCCTGATGATAAGTGACGTTGAGCACTTTTTCATGTATTTCTTGGTCATTTGTATGTCTTTTTTTGATAAATATCTGTTTAGATGATTTAACCATTTTTTGATTGGACTGTTTATTTCTTTTCTGTTGAGATGTTTGAGTTCCTTGTATTTAATACCCTGTGGAAACAGTAGTTTGCAAATATTTTCTCCTATTCTGTAAGTTGCCTTTTCACAGTGTTAACTATTTCCTCAGATGTGTAGAAACTTTTTGATTTGATATACTCCTATTGTTTATTTTTGCTTTTGTTGCCTGTGCTTTTGAGACCTTTGTTCATAAAATCTTTTCCTAAATTAGTGTCCTGAAGCATTTCCCCTGTGTTTTCTTCTAGTAGTTTTAAAATTTTGGGTCCTATATTTAGGTTTTTAATTCATTTTGAGTTGTTTTTTATATAGAGTGTGAGGTGGGGGTCTAGTTTCATTTTTCTGCATATGAATATCCGGTTTTCCTAACACTGTTATTGAAGAGACTATCCTTCCCCCACCTTTGTAAAAATCAGTTGGCTATAGACATAGATTAGTTTTTGTGTTCTATATTCTGTTCCTTTGGTCTCTATGTTTGTGTTTATGTCGCTACCATGGTGTTTTAGTTGCTATAGTTTTGTAGTATATTTTGAAGTCTCGTAGTGTAATGCCTCCAGCTTTGTTCTTTTTGCTCAGAATTGCTTTGGCTATTTGGTATCTTTTGTAGTTCTATACCAATTTTGTAATTTTTTAAAAAGAAATAGCTATTCTTTGTGAGTAAAGAGGTATTTTTAGAAATGTGATTATGGGAAAAAAGAGACATTGTAGCTTATCCCATGGCACCACAGTAGTAGTGAATTTTCAGGAGCTGTTTCTCATAGCAAGGTATAGAATGTTATTGAAAGCTTTCCAGAAGCTTTCCTCACAGGTCAGGTTTTATGATCAAAACTACACATCTGCATCCCTTATAAGAAATGAACTTGAAACCAGGCCCAGTGACTCACACCTGTAACCCCAGCACTTTGGGAGGCTGAGGTGGGCAGATCACTTGAGGCCAGGAGTTTGAGACCAGCCTGGCCAATATGGTGAAACCCCGTCTACTAAAAATAAAAAATTAGCCAGGTGTGATGATGCACACCTGTAGTTCCAAGTCCTTGGGGGTTGAGGTGGGAGGATGGCTTAAACTCAGGAAGCGGAAGTTGCAGTGAGCTGAGATTGCTCCACTGCACTCCAGCCTGTGTGACAAAGCAAGACTCTATCTCAAAAAAGAAAAAGAAGAAGAAAAAGAAAAAGAAAAGGAAAAGGAAAAGGAAAAGAAATGAACTTGAGGCATATGTGGTGAAGATCATTTCTGTCTAGTAGTCTAATGCAGGATCAAGGTCAGAAATTAGAACCATTGGTTCTAATGGTTAAGTGAAAGTCAAACTTCAACCAGGCAGTACGACATGGGTCAGAGTCAGAAGATAAAGGATTGATGCATCTACAATTTATACCACATTCAGAGCCAATTCAGATAGAAAAGTAGTAGAAGACAGAGCCAATGTATCCTTATCAAGAGGACCCAGAACACAGCAAGTCTTTGACTTCCTACATTCTTACAGGTGTGAAATTCTGCAGAAGGAAGTGTAGGAAAGGCAAACCCAGGCAACATCCTGCTATTTGCATCTGCTCCTGGATACATATTCAGTAACCAAGGTGAGGAGGCATATTCTAGCGTAGAGATGCTAGGGTACTCACCAGTAACCAGCAGGAAAATAAGTTGAGTTTCCTTCCTGCTATTAAATTGCCATGAGATTTAAAATAAATTGCTTAAGTCACCCTTGGTCTTTACTTTCCTTATCTGTAAAAGGAGGAGACCATGTGTAGTTTAACTTCTTTTCTTGCCTAATAATGCTACCATTTTATGTGTTGGTCACAGTGAATATAAAAATATGTTTGGTTCCTGTTTCCTGTCATGTTAATTTGCATCATGCTCTAGTTTATAGACTTAAATTTATGGTTTGGAGAAATCTCTGCATTATTATTATTTTCTTAACTTTTATTTTAGATTCAGGGTATATATGCAGGTTTGTCATATAGGTAAATTGCATGTTGTGGGGGTTTGGTGTACAGATTATTTTGTCACCTAGGTAATATGCATAGCATTTGATAGGCAGTTTTTTTGTCCTTATCCTTCTTCCAACCTCTACCCCCACGTAAGCCCTGGTGTCTATTGTTCCCTTCTTTGTGTCCATGAGTACCCAATGTTTAGCTCCCACGTATAAGTACAAACATGTGGTACTTGGTTTTCTCTTCCTGTGTTTGTTCACTTAGGATAATGGCCTCCAGCTCCATCCATGTTGCTTCAAAGGCCATAATCTCATTATTTATGGCTATGTAGTATTCCATGGTGTATATGTACTACATTTTCTTTGGCCAGTCTATTGTTGATGGGCATTTAAGTGTGAATATCTGCTATTACATTCAGAGACAGTCTTATAATGAATAAATCAAGGCTTATCATAATAAAATTATTTACAAAACAGCAATAGACAACAACAAGAGGAAAATGACACACTGTATACATAAAACAAAACTAAGAATGACAGAAGACTTCTCAGAAACAATGCAAGTCAGAAGATTGTAGAGTGAAATCTTCAAAGTTTTAAAATTGTCAACCTTAAATGCTATACCCAGTAAAATGTCTTTCCAAAAGAAAAATGATATGAGGTCTCTTAATAAATTTCTAAAATTTATAATAGTTTATGAGCTACATAAAAATTGTAACTATACTGTAAAGAATTCCCCTATATGTCATGCTCAGTTTCCCTTATTATTATTAATGTCTTAAGTTACTATTGTGTAATATGGTTTGACTCCATATCGCTGCCCAAATATCATGTTGAATTGTAATCCCCAGTGTTGGGGGAGGGATCTGGTGGGAGGTTCAGGGAGGGATCTGGTGGGAGGTGATTGGATTGTGGGGACAGATTCCTCCTTGCTGTTCTCATGATAGTGAGTTCTTACACGATCAGGTTGTTTGAAAGTGTGTGGCACTTTTCCCTTCGGTCTCTCTCCCCTGCTGGCCATCTGAAGATGTGCTTGCTGCTTCTTTGCCTTCTTCCATGATTGTAAGTTTCCTGAGGTCTCCCCAGCCATGCCTCCTATACAGCTTGTGGAACTGTGAGTCAATTAACCCTCTTTTCTTTATAAATTACCCAGTCTCAAGTAGTTCTTTATAGCAGTGTGAGAATAGACTAATACATTGTGCATCTGTAACAATTCATAAACCAATACTATCATTATTAACAAAATGTATGCTTTTTTCAGAATCCTGTAGATTTTACCTAATAAATATCCTTTCTCTATCCTGCTATAACAGCTTCTCAAACTGTCTTTGTTTTTGATTACCTTGAAAGTTTTAAAATTTAAATTTAAATATTTGAAATTGACAAAAATTATATATATTTATGGTATACAATGTGATGTTTTGATATGCTTATACATTGTGGGGTGATTAAATAAAGTATTGACCTTGGAAGTTTTGAGGAATGCTAGTCAGGTATTTCATAGAATGACTGACGGGTGGTATTTCTTTGGTGTTTTTCACAAGTGTAGACTACAGTTTTGTATTCTTGGAAGAAAGATCACAAAGATAAAGTATCATACCTATCACATTATATCAAGGGTATATACTCAATATAACTTATCACTACTTATATTTACTTTTATCGCTTTGCTGAGGTAGCTTTGTCAGGTTTCTTTACCATAAAGCTATTCCCCCATCCCCTTTTCTGTATTGTATTCTTAGGAAGGAGTTTTCTATGCTTAGCCTGTGCTTAGAAAGCAGATAAGTTTTCTCCACCTTCTTAGGGGGAGATTATTTCTATAAATTATTTGTAATTCTTCTGTATAGAAAGATTATTAGGAATTTTTATGTACTAATACATACTTCTCTACAGAAGAATACTTATGTATTCACTTATTTATATAAGTACAGACTCATGGATATTAATTTTGTGCTTTGAGTTATAATGCAATATTAGCTTTTTTTCCTGATCAAATTGTTCCAGCTTTAGTCATTGAGAGCCCATTCATCTGGCCCTTGTGTTACTGTGACATGTTCCCATTATTGCAGGTTTTAGTCTTTTCTTTATTTTTTTTAAAGCCCTGTCTTAATTTCTAGTATCCTGAGATGTTCCAGGATTATTAGTTCAATTTGTATATTTCCTGCCCCAGTCCTGGAATAAACCATTTCAACAAGAAGACCTGGTTCTTTTGATTAGAGAATGGTATCAAGGAAAAAGTTCTGAACTTTAGATGTGCTTGTAGTTACTGGGGTGTCATTTGTCATAGGCTGTCTCAGTTGACATAGCAAGAAAATATATGTGTGTGTTTTCTAAACTAATCATATATTTATGTACACATATCTACAAATATTTTTATATGTGATTATCTGTTTCTATATTAAACTTCCATCACTTATTTGTAGCCTCCTACTACAATAGTGAGAAACGTGGCTCCCACAGTCCATCAACTTTATCAACTATATTATGATATTTATTACGTGCATTTATTTGCCTTTTAGTCTTACAGACTCTACTTATTTTAAAAGTTGTGTTTTAGCAACCATCTTCCCCCAACCCTACCTTCTAAAGGAACATTGATTCATACTGTTATGATAGAATTAGATGTATTTGTCATATACCCTGACCATCTAAATCATTTTTTTTAAATTTGAGTCATTAGGGATGTACATTTTTAGAGGGCTTGACAAACGCATAGTTTCATGTATCTGCCATTATAATATCATATAGAATAGTTTCACTTTCGCCAAAAGTCTTCTTTGCTTCACCTATTAAATTCTCCCCTATGAGCCTGTTATAATCACTAAGCTGTTTACAATCTCTATAGCTATGTCTTTTCCAGAATGTCACAAAATTGGAATCACATGCTATATTCCCCTTATATACATTTTTTTTCAATCAGCAGTATGCATTTAAGATTTACCTATATTTGTTCTTGGCTGAGCTTATTTACGCTGAGTAGTGTTCCATTTTAGGTACTTACCACAACTTATTTATCCATTTACCCATTAAAAGACATATTGGTTGCTTCCAGTTTTTGGTTGGTGATTCTAAGTAAATCTTCTACGAACATTAACATGCAGGTTCTTGTGTAGGCATACATTTTCATACCAGCTGGGTAAATAACTAGAGCACAATCCCTGGATTATAAAGACGTTTTGCAAATATGTAATACTGAGTCTTCCAGTGATTAGTGCATCATTAGCAGACCACAAGCATCACAAGAGGAAGTGATTCATGAAGGGAAAAAATTATACCAAGTAAAAATCTGTGTCTATACATACACAAAAAATAAAAATTAGCAGAAATGGTAAAAGTAAGGATAAATTTAAAAACACCTTTTCTTATTTTTATAATCTCTTTGAAACATAATTGATTATTTAAAATAAAAATTACAATGTACTGTGGGTTTTATAATATATGTAAAAGTTAAATTATGAGAACAGTGGTACAAAGACCAGAGTAGGAAAAATGGAAGTATACTGTATTAAGCTTAAAAGGTATAGATGAAAGTGTATATTACTACTTAAAGTAGACTTGATAAACTAAAGATGTAAACTGTAAGCCAAAATGCAACCACTAAAAAGTAAATAAAAGTATAGTTAGTAATTCAGTAAAGAAGGTAAAATAGAATCACAAAAAATACTCAATCCACAGAAATGCAGAAAAACAGGAAAAAGAAAACAAAAAATAATGATGAAAAGAATACAACATAAATAAGATGGTAAATTTAAACCCATATGAATCAATAAGTGCCTTAGAAGTAATTGTTTAAATACCTAATTCTATGTAGAGATAGTCAAGATTAGATGAAAAAGTGAGACCTGCCTATGTATTTTTAACATGAAGCTGAAGCTTACTTTAAATATATCGATACATATAGAATAAATTATACATACTTTATATATATATATGAAAAAATATACTATGCTAGCATGAATTAAAAGAAAATTGCAATAGCGATACTAATATGAGGCAAAGTATTTTTCAGAGCAAAAATTATTACCAGAGGTAAGTGAGGGGTTTTAAAAAATACTAAAAATGTCCAGCAATCAAAAGTACAAAATAATCTTGAATATTTGTTTACCTAAAGACAGAGCTACAAAATAAATGAGGCTGACTTCTGCTTTATGGTTTTGCATGTAAAAAACTTGGAAGTTATTATACCATTCTAGCAAGTAAAAAGATGAACAAACTGAAAAATCAATTATTCTTAGATCCATTTCAGAAATTAGTTTACTGTGCAAACTGCTGCCCCCAAATTGGAGAGACAGAAAGGCAAATACAGAGAATCATAACTTACCAGAGTACACACCTCATGTAAGAACCAGTGTCTTGTTCTTTTTACTGAGTACATTATGTCTGGTTGTCACGAAAAAATTTCAAGGCATACTGAAGCAAAAAACAAAACAGAATGCTACACTTTGAATAGACAGAGCAAGCAGCAGAACAAGACTCAGATATGGTAGGGATGTGGGAATTAACAGACTAGGAATTAATGTGGTAAGAGGTCTAATGGATAAGATAGAAGCATGCAAGAACAGATGAATAATGTAAGCAGAGAGATGAAAATTATAAGAAAACCTCTAAAAGAAATGCTAGATATTAAAAATGCTGTTACACAAATAAAGAATGCTTTTAATAGGCTCATTAGTGGACTGGGCATGGTTGAACTGAGTTTGAGGAATCACTGAGTTTGAGGATTTTTCAATAAAACCACAAAACTGAAAAGCAAAGAGAAATAAAGACTGGGGAAAAAGAATACAATGCATGAAGCAGAATACACATTTTTATTTCAAGTACATTCAGAACTTTCACTAGGATAGACTGTATTCTGAACTAAATAAAAGTCTTAAGAAGATTCAAATTATGGAAAATATTATCTGAGGCCAGAGTAAAATTAAATTATAAATCTGGATAAAAAAGAATAAAGTTAGACCCTTACTTTATACCATGTGCAAAAATTAACTCAAAATGAATCAGGAAGTGGGGCCAAGATGACCCACTAGAAGCAGCAGCAATCAGAGGCTCCCATCGAAAAGATCCAAAACAGCTTGGGAGTCCTGCACTGGCAACCAGGATATCCAGGTACTGTCATTAGGACTGACTAGGCAGCTGGTGTGACCCAGGGAGAGGAAGGAAGAACAGTGTGGAGCAGTGGCCCACCTGAGAGCCACGTAAGGCAGAGGTGCCCCCACCCCCAACCAAGGGAGGTGGTGAGTGAGCGTGCTACCCAGCCTGGGAAACTGCTTTTTCCACGGAACTGTACAACCCACGGATCCAAAGATCCCACATGGGAGCCCATGCGACCCCGGGTCTTGGGCCCCAACCACAGAGCCGCATAAATTCTCAATACCCTCTTGGCTAGAATTGGCCTAGGCCTGTGGAGTTCCCAGAGGTGGTGGGGAATGGGGGGCATCACCACGCTGGCTGCCAGTGCTGTTGGTCTAAGCTGTCTCCATTCCTTGTGGGAGGAGCAGCAGCCAACACTGTGGCTGCAGAGCCTCCCTGCAGGAACTCCAACTCTAGCCAGGGGCTCAGGGACAGAACTCTGATCTCCCTGGGTCTGTGGTCCTACTGGGTGGAGTGGCTGTAGTCTCTGCAGCGCAGCAGACAAATTCTGTCCTCCTGTTAGCTCTAAGGAACCCGGGCAGCCCAGACAAGTGGGTTTCCACCAGCACAGCACATCCCCTGCAACAAGGGACAGCCAAAGTGTCTCACTAAATGGGTCCTGCTTCCTATGCCACCCAACTGGGTGAGACTCCCCAACAGAGGTTGTCAGACATCCTATACAGGAGCGTTCCTACTGACATCAGGTCAATGCCCCAGAGGAAGAAGTAGGTACCCATCTTTGCTGATCTCCAGCCTCCTTGAATGACATCTCCAGGTGCAGGAAACAACCAGATGAATAGGGCCTGAAGTCAACCCCCAGCAAACCTCAGCAGCCCTACAGAAGAGGGACGTGACTATTGAAAGAAAAACAAAGAGAAATCAACAGCAGTATCAACAAAACATCCCCACTAAAACCTCATCCAAGAGGTTACCTGCCTCAGAGATCAAAACTAGACAAACTTATGAAGATGAGAAACAATCAATGAAGAAACGCTTACAACCCGAAAGGCCAGAGTGCCCCTTCTCCTCCAAATGATCGCAATGCCTCTCCTGCAAGGATGCAGAACTGGACAGAGGATTAGATGGACAAATTGACACAAGTAGGCCTCAGAAGGTGGGTGATAACAAACTTTGCTGAGGTAAAGGAACATGTTTTAACCCAATGCAAAGAAGCTAAGAACCTTGATAAAAGGTTACAGGAGCTGCTAACTAGAATAACCAGTTTAGAGAAGAACATAAATGACCTGATGGAGATGAAAAATACAGCATGAGAACTTCGTGAAACATACACAAGTGTCAATAGCTGAATAAATCAAGTGGAAGAAAGACTATCAGAGATAGAAGGCTATCTTGCTGAAATAAGGCAGGCAGACAAGATTAGAGAAAAAAGAATGAAAAGGAGCAAATAAAACCTCCAAGAAATATGAGACTATGTTTAAAAAAAAAAAAAAAAAAAAAGACCCTAGAACTAATTGGAGTACCTGAAAAAGATGAGGAGAGCAGAACTAAGTTAGAAAACACACTTCAGGATATTATCTGGGAGAACTTCCCCAACCTAGCAAGACGGGCCAACATTCAAATTCAGGAACTAGAGAGAACCCCACTAAGATAATCCACGAGAAGATCAACCTGAAGACACCACATACTCAGCAGATTCTCCAAGGCCGAAATGAAGAAAAAATTGTTAAGGGCAGCCAGAGAGAATGGCCAGGTCACCTACAAAGGGATGCCCGTCAGACTAACAGCGGATCTCCCAGCAGAAACCCTACAAGGCAGAAGAGAGTGGGAGCCAATATTCAACATTCTTAAAGAAAATAATTTTTAACCCAGAATTTGATATCTGGCCAAAATAAGCTTCCTAAGGTAAGGAAAAATAAAATCCTCCCAGAAAAGCAAATGCTGAGGGAATTCATCACCACCAAGCCTGCCTTGAAAGAGCTCCTGAAGGAAGCACTAAATATGGATAGACAAAACTAGTACCAGCCACTGCAAAACACACAAAAATGTGAACACCAATGACACTATGAAGAAACGGCATCAACTAGTATGCAAAATAACCAGCTAGCATCATTATGACAGAATCAAATTCACACATAACAATATTAACCTTAAATGTAGATGGGCTAAATTCCCCAATTAAAAGACACAGACTGGCAAATTGGATAAAGCATCAAGACACATCAATGTTCTGTATTCAAGTGACCTATCTTCTGTGCAAAGACACACATAGGTTCAAAATAAAGGGATGGAGGAAAATTTACCAAGCAAATGGAAAGCAGAAGAAAGCAGGGGTTGCAGTCCTAGTCTCTGATAAAACAGACTTTAAACAAACAAAGATCAAAAAAGACAAAGAAGGGCATTACATAATGGTGGTAAAAGGATCAATGCAACAAGAAGAGCAAACTACCCTAAATATATATGCACCTAATACATGAGCACACAGATTCATAAAACAAGTTCTTGGAGATCTACAAAGAGACTTAGTGTCCCATGCAATAAGAATGTGAGACTTTAACACCCCACTGTCAATATTAGACAGATCAATGAGAGAGAAAATTAACAAGCATGTTCAGTACTTGAACTCAGCTCTGGATCAAGTGGACCTAATATATATCTACAAAAGGCTCCACCACAAAAACAACAGAATATACATTCTTCTCACTGCCACAGAACATTTACTCTAAAAGCAACCACATAATTGGAAGTAAAACATTCCTCAGCAAATGCAAAAGAACTGAAGTCATAACAGACAGTCTCTCAGACCACTGTGCAATCAAATTAGAACTCAGGATTAAAAAACTCATTCAAAACAACACAACTATGTGGAAACTGAGCAACCCACTCCTGAATTACTCTTGGATAAATAATGAAATTAAGGTAGAAATCAAGAAGTTATTTGAAACCAATGAGAACAAAGAGATAGCATACCAGAATATCTAGGATGCAGCTAAAGCAGTGTCAAGAAGGAAATTTGTAGCACTAAATGCCAACATCAGAAAGCTAGAAAGATCTCAAATTGGCATGCTAACATCACAATTGAAAGAACTAGAGAAGCAAGAGCAAGCAAATTCAAAAGCTAGCAGAAGACAAGAAATAACTAAGACAGAGACATCAAAAACCCTTCAAAAATCAATGAATCCAGGAGATGTTTTTTGAAAAAATTAATAAAATCGGTAGACCACTAGCTAGACTAATAAAGAAAAAAAGAGAGAAGAATAAAATAAACATAATAAAAAAATGATAAAGGGGATATCACCACTGACCTCTTCGAAATACAAACTACCATCAGAGAATACTGTAAACACCTCTACACAAATACACTATAAAATCTAGAAGAAATGGACAAATTCCTTGACACATACACCTTCCCATGACTAAACCAGGAAGAAGTTGAATCCCTGAATAGAATAATAACAAGTTCTGAAATTGAGGTAGGAATAAATAGCCTCCCAACAACAACAAAAAACCCAGGACCTGATGGACTTACAGCCAAATTCTACCAGAGGTACAAAGAGGAGCTGGTACCATTCCTTCTGAAACTATTCCAAACAATAGTAAAGGAGGGACTCCTTCCTAACTCATTTTATGAGACCAGTATCATCCTGATACGAAAACCTGGCAGAGACGCAACAAAGAAAGGAAACTTCAGGCCAATATTCCTAATGAACATCAATGCACAAATCCTCGATAAAATACTGGCGAACCAAATCCAGCAGCACATTGAAAATCTTATCTAACATGATTGAGTTGGTTTCATCCCTGGGATGCAAGGCTGGTTCAACATATACAAATCAGTAAACATAGTCCATCACATAAACAAAACCAATGACAAAAACCACATGATGATCTCAATAGACGCAGAAAAGGCCTTCAATAAAATTCAATATCACTTCATGCTAAAAACTCTCAATAAACTGGGTACTGACGAAACATATCCTAAAAGCTATTTTATGACAAACCAACAGCCAATATCATACTGAATAGGCAAAAGCTGGAAGCATTTCCCTTTGAAAACCAGCACAAGACAAGGATGCATTCTCTCACCACTCCTATTCAGCATGGTATTAAATGTTCTGGCTAGGACAATCAGGCATGAGAAAGAAATAAAGTGTATGCAAATAGGAAGAGAGGAAGTCAAAGTGTCTCTGATTGCAGATGACGTGATCCTTTATTTAGAAAACCCCATCATCTCAGCCCCCAAACTCCTTAAGCTGATAAGCAACTTCAGCAAAGTCTCAGGATACAAAATCCATGTGCAAAAATTGCAGGCATTCCTATACACCAACAATAGACAAGCAAAGAGCCAAATCATGAATGAACTCCCATTCACAATTGCTACAAAGAGAATAAAATACCTAGGAATACAGCTAACATGGAATGTGAAGGACCTCTTCAAGGAGAAATACAATCCACTGCTCAAGGAAATCAGAGAATACACAAACAAATGAAAAAAACATTTCATTTTCATGGGTAGGAAGAATCAGTATTATGAAAATGGTCATACTGCAGAAATTAATTTATAGATTCAATGCTATTCCATCAAACTGCCATTGACATTCTTCACAGAATTCATATGGAACCAAAAAAGAGCCCACATGGCCAAGAAAATCCTAAGCAAAAAGAACAAAGCTGGAGGCATCAGACTACCTAACTTCAAACTATTCTACAAGCCTACAGTAACCAAAACAGCATGGTACTGGTACCAAAACAGACGTATAGACCAATGGAACAAAAGAGAGACTTCAGAAATAAGACCGTACATTTACAAGGATCAGATCTTCAACAAACCTGACAAAAACAAGGACTGGGGAAATATGCCCTATTTAATAAATGGTGCTGGGAAAACTGGCTAGCCATAGGCAGAAAACTGAAACTGGACCCCTTCCTTACACTTCATACAAAATTAACTGAAGGTGTATTAAAGACTTAAATATAAAACCTAAAACCATAAAAACGCTAGAAGGAAACCTAGACAATACTACTCAGGACATAGGCATGTGCAAAGACTTCATGAAAAAAAAAATCCAAAAGCAGTTACAGCAAAAGCTAGATTTAATAAATGGGATCTAATTAAACTAAAGAGCTTCTGCACAGCAAAGGAAACTGTTGTCAGAGTGAACAGGCAACCTACAGAGTGGGAGAAAATTTTTGCAATCTACCCATCTGACAAACGTCTAATATCCAGAATTTACAAGGAACTTAAACAAATTTGCAAGAAAAAAAAAAACCCCATCAAAAAGTGGGAAAAGTACATGAACAGACACTTCTCAAAAGAAGACATTTATGTGGCCAGCAAACATGTGAAAAAAAGCTTAACATCACTGATCATCAGAGAAATGCAAATGAAAACCACAATGAGATGCCATCTCATACCAATCAGAATGGTAATCATTAAAATGTCAAGAAACAACAGATGCTGGTGAGGCTGTGGAGATACAGGAATGTTTTTACATTGTTGATGGGAATGTAAATTAGTTCAACCACTGTGGAAGACAGTGTGGAGATTCCTCAAAGTCCTAGAACCAGAAATACCATTTGACCCAGCAATCCCATTACTGGGTATATACCCAAAGGAATATAAATCATAGATTATAAAGATACATGCACATGTATGTTTATTGCAGCACTATTTACAATAGCAAAGACATGTAACCAACCCAAATACCCATCAATGATAGACTGAATAAAGAAAATGTGGTACATATACACCATGGAATACTATGCAATCACAAAAAGGAATAAGATTATGTTGTTTGCAGGGACATGGATGAAGCTGGAAGCCATTAATCTCAGCAAACTAACACAGGAACAGAAAACCAAACACTATATGTTCTCACTCATAAGAGAGAGTTAAACAGTGAGAACACATGGACACAGGGAGGGGAGCAACACACACCGGGGATGTTGGGGCAAGGGGAGGGAGAACATCAAGACAAATAGCTAATACATGTGGGCTTAAAACCTAGGTGATGGGTTGATAGGTGCAGCAAACCACTATGTCACATATATACCTACGTAACAAACCTGCAGGTTCTACACATGTATCCCAGTAAAAAAAAAAAATAAATAAATTTAAAAAAAGAATCAAAAACCTAAATATAGGAATAAAATTATAAAACTCTCAAAAGAAATCATGAAGTAAAATATTTTTGCCTTGGATTCATCAAAAGATTTTTAAATATGACACCCAAGACATAAGTAATAAAAGGAAAACAGATGAATTAGACTTTATCAAAAATAAAATCTTTTGTGCTTCAAAGGTGACCATCAAGAAAGTGAAAAGTCCTGTAAAGGATGTGGAGAAATCAAAAGCATAATACATTACTGGCGGGAATGCAAAATTGTACACACAATTTGGAAAGCTGTTTATCAGTTGCTTGAATTATTGAACATAGAGTTGCCATATGACCCAACAATTTCGCTCCTAAGTATGTACTGAAGATCATTGAAAACATTTGTCTACATAAAAACTGGTACTCAAATATTCATACCAGCATTATTCATAAAAGTCAAGTGGTGGAAACTACTAAAATGTTCAATAACAGATAAATGGATAAACAAAGGTTGGTAAATTATTAAAGTAGAATATTATTCAGCCACAAAAAATAATGAAGTACTGATAAATACTACAAAATGAATAAAGCTTGAAAACATTATGATAATTGAAGAATGAAGAGTGATAAAGACCATATTCTGTATAATTCCATTAGGAAAGTTCAGAATAAGGAAATCTATAGAGATAGAAAATTGCATGTGTACCTCATACATTTGTACAAATAAATAAAAATTTGTAAAATCAATTTGATACAACAAAATTATAATCATTCATATTTTTGAAAAGCTATTAGCAAATTAGAAATGGATGGGAACTCTGTCACTCTGAAACACTTAATCTTCACAAAACCTATAGGTAACATTTTACTGTAGGTGGTATTCAGTGTAATAAGATGAGAAAAGTAAACCTCATTTTGGTTTTTAGAAAGGAAAGGAAGAAATAAAAAGTGGTCTATATTTGTAAATGTCATCATCGTGTACATAGAAAATAATAAGGAATCTACAAAATAACTAGAGCTAATAAGCAAGTTTAGCAAAGTTGTAGGTTAAGAGACCAGTATATAAGCATTTTAATTACTTACCTATTACTGTTTAATAAATTACTCCAAAATGTAATGGTTTAAACAACAAGCATTTTTATCTAACCATACAGTGAGTTAGGAATCTGGGTATGGCTTCCTCACAGTCTCTTCACAAGGATGCAGTCAGTCTATTGACCTAGATTGTGGTCTCATCTGAAGAGGGTATTTGTTTTCAAACATTTTCATGGTTGTTGAAATAATTCAAATCCTTTTGAGATGTTGTACTGAAGGCTTGTGTCTCTTGCTGGATGTTATTTGGAGGTTTCCTTTGTTTTTCTTGCCAAGGGAATTTCTCCAAAGTGTAGCTCATAATGTGGCAACTGGTTTTCCTAGAGAGGGTGAATAAGAGGGAAATCAACGTCCTTTTGAAATATAATCGTGGAAGTGACATCTTACTGATTTTTTCACATTCTTTTTATTAAAATGTTTGACTGTAACCAGGTGATACAGTAGATCATAAAAACCTGAAAGTCAAGATCACTTGGAGCCATTTTAGAGGCCGCCAGTCACCAACAAAATAAATGTATTTTCCTTAAACAATGAAGAATTGGAAATTGAAATTTTAAATATACCGTCAACAATAATATTAAAATTATAAAATACATAGGAAAAGTGTGATAAGTGATCTTTAAGATCTCTGCACTGAAAATTACTAAATATTGTGGAAAGAAATTAACTGAGACCCAAATAAACACAGAGATATACTGTATTCATGGATCGAGAGACTTAATGTTGTTAAAAAGTGAATTTTTCATAAAGTGATATATAGATTAAAGACAATCTGAGGCAGAACATCAGCTGATTTTTTTTTTTTTTTTAGTAATTGACAAGATAACTTTAGTAACATAGAAATGCCAAAGACTTAGAATAAACAAAACAGTTTTTTAAAAAAGTCGCAGAATTTATATTACCTTATTTCAAAACTTACTAGAAAGCCACAAAAATCAAGGCAGTGTGGTATAAGTTTAAAGATAAAGTATAGATTGATGGTCTAGAAAAGAGGGTCTAGAAAGAGATCCTTACATTTATGGTCAATTTATTTTCAATAACACTGACAAGACAGGTCAATGGAGAAGATACAATCTCTTCAACAAGTGTCGCTGAAACTATTACATAGCCATATAAAAAAAAATAACCTAAACTTTTACCTTATATTATATAAAAATAATAATTCAAAATGATTCAGACCAAAATGTTAGTGCCTTAACTATAAAACTTTTAGAAAAAAATGTAGAGGAAAAAAATTGTGATAATATTTGAGGCCAGGATTTCATAACTGAAACACAAAGATTATGAATAATAAAGGTGAAAAATCATAAATTGGACATCACCAAATTAAAAGCTTTTGCTCTTCAAAGAACATTTGTTGATAAAAAAAATAAAAGTCACAGATTTGGAGCAAATATTTGCAAAACATATCAAGGAAATAACTTCACCTAGAGTATATGCAACATTTAAAAAATAATCAGAATAAGTCAATTAAAACAGAAAAATTGGACAGTTCACTAAAGGAAATGTATAAAAGACAAATAAAGGCGTGAAAAACTATTAAACAATTTTAACCATTAGGGAAATAAAAAGCAGAACCACAGTGAGATTGGCAAGGGTATGTTGGAACTGGATCGCTTATACATCATTGGTGAAAATGTAAGTGAATGCAATTGTTTTGCAATACATTTTGCCAGTTTCTTCAAAAGAAAATCATGCACTTGTAATAAAACAGCAAATCCACTGGTAGATATTTATAAAAACATATAGCTATATAAAACATATATCTCTATAAAAACATGTACACAAACATTCATAACATCTTCAATAGCCATGAAATGGAAGCAACTGAAATGTCAATAAACAAGATAACAGATAAACAAATTTTGGCATATCCATACAATTAAGTAATAGTTAACAAAAGAAGAACAAATTTTTGATCCATTTATCAATGTAGGTGATTTTCAAAATGATTATACTGAGTGAAAGAAACTTGGCAAAATACAGTGTATACTGCTTTAAACACTACTGGATTATTGTACGTCAATTTCACCTCAACAAAGCTGTTTACAAAATGAGAGTATGTATTGTATGATTCCATTGAAATAAAATTCTAAAATGTGTAAACAAATCTTTAGAGACAGAAAGCAATTCCGTGATTTCCTCCAGATGGGAAGGAGTGGAATAAAGGGATGAATGGGTGACAAAGGAATACTTGGAAACTTTTTGGGATTTTGAATCAGTTAGTTATCTTGATTTTGGTAATGGTTTCACAGTTATAGACATATGTCAAAAACTCAATAAATTGTAATCTTTCATATGTCTCATTTATTATGTGGCAATTATACTTTATTCAATGTATAAAAACAAACTATTCCAAATACTAAATTAAGTACAAGTAATTTTCTTCAGAGAAGTCCCCTGTATAACTCTGTTCACCATCCTACACCCCAAGGCACCATAAGTATATAATAGAAATAATGTTTAATAGAAATAAAAACATGAGGTGTTGCTCTAGTTTAGACATCTCATGCCTTCATGAATATTTACTTACTGATTAAATTAATTTTATTTCAAAATAATCAATGTAGCTGATGTTAATTAAGAAACTTTAAAATATCATATTACCTAGGAGTATTAAAAAATGTCCTCAAATTAATAATACAACTAGGAAAATCCCAGAGACAAATTAAAGTATATATGATCATAATTAAATAATTGTTTACATTTCATAATTTTGAGGGAACTGCCAATTTACATTTATATAAGGATGCAATGTTATCCAATAAGGAAAACAGAGATCACCCAAGTACAATTCTGTTCTATCTCCACTCTACCCATCAATCTTTTTTACTCTGATTTTCACTCTCTTTCCCTCCCTCCCTTCCTCCATTTCTTCCTCTCTCCCTCCCTCTCTCTCCTTCCCTGTTTCTCCCTCCCATTCTTCTTTCCTTCTTTTTTTCTCTCTTCTGATCTTCTGTATTTTTCAAATCTCTTATCTCGCTATATTGTGCTTGTCCTGGTTCTTTATTATTATTATGCTTTAAGTTCTGGGGTACATGTGCATAACGTGCGGGTTTGTGCAGCCAGCCATGCGCTTCTGCCATGTTTGCTGCCGCGCAATCAACTCCTCAGCACCCATCAACTCGTCATTTGTCAGGTGCCAATACAATCACGTCCTGCTTCCCCATGATGCGCATTTGGTGTGTGATGTTCCCCTTCCGAATCCGGTGGTCTCATTGTTCGGTTCACCTATGGTGAGAACGTGCGGTGTTTGGTTTTCTGTTCTTCGCGTGATAGTTTGTTAAGAATGATGGTTCCAGCGCATCCATGTCCCTACAAAGGACACAAACTCGCCCTTTTTTATGGCTATAGTATTCCATGGTGTATATGGCGCATTTTCTTGTCAGTCTGTCACTAATCGACGTTTGGGTTGATTCCAAGTCGCGCCATTGTGAATAGTGCGCGGCCAAAACATACGTATGTGCATGTGTCTTTATAGCAGCATGATTTATAGTGCAGGTATATACCCAGTAATGGGATTAGCTGGGTCATAGCCGGTATCGTTTCCTAGATCGCGAGGTCATCATGCCTGTTTTCCGCAATGGTTAACTAGTTTACAATCCCCACTTAACAGTAGCCAGTGAACCTCTTCTCCCGTCTCTCGGCACCTGTTGTTTCCTGACTTTGAATGATGTAATTTCTTCCGGTGGATGTCATTTGGTTTTGATTGCAGATGGCTGGTGGTGACGTATGCCGGTGGCTGGCAGCGGATATGTTGTTTTGGGCGTGTATATCGCTGGCGATGGGGTTTGTTTCATGCGGGTTGTTTTGGGGTTTTGTTGCGGGGTTGGATAATGGTGGGTAGTTGCCAAAATTTTCCTCCCATTCTGTAGGTTACACCATTCACTCTGATGGGAGTTTCTTTGCTGTGCAGAGAAGCTCGCTTGATTTAATGAGATCATTTGTCAATTTTGGCTTTGCTGCCATTGCTTTTGGTGTTTTAGACGAAGTGCATACATGCCTATGTCCTGAATGGTACTACCTAGGTTTCCTCTACCAGGATTTTTAGATGATAGGTCCTGGCTTTAAGTCTCCATCTTGAATTAATTTTCATATAGGTAGGAAAGGATGGTTTCGGCTTTCTACTATGGCTAGCCACCTAGCACCATTTATTCAAACGGAATCCTTTCCTATTTCTTGTTCTCAGGTTTGTCAAGATGAGATGGCTGTAGATGTGTGGTATTATTTCTACAGGACTCTGTTCTGTTCCATTTGGTCTCTCTGTTTGTGCCATTTGTAGCATTTTGGTTACTGTAGCAGTATAGTTTGAAGTCAGGTAGCTGATGATGCCTCCAACTTTGTTCTTTTGACTTAGGATTGTCTTGGAGATGCGAACACTTTGGTTCCATATGAACTTTAAAGCAGTTTTTTGATTCTGTGAAGAAACTCATTTGAGTAGCTTAATGGGGATGGCATTAGATATAAATTACAACGGGCGTGTGTTTCGCGATATTGATTCTTCCTATCCATGAGCATGGTATGTTTTCCATTTGTTTGTAATCTCGCTTTTTATTTTCGAGCGGTGGTTTGTGGTTCTCCTTGAAGGGTCTTGCATTCCCCCTTATGGTTAGTTCCTAGGTATTTGATTCTCTTTGGAAGCAATTTGTGAATGGAAGTTCATTCATGGTTTAGCTCTCTGTTTCTGTTACTGATGTATAAGAATACCTTGATTTTTTGCACAGTGGTAGCATCCCTAAGACTTTGCTGAAGTTGCTTATCCAGCTTAGGAGATTTTGGGCTGAGACTGTGGGGACAATATACAATCATGTCATCTGCAAAGAGGGACAGAGGTGACCTTCTTTCTAACTGAACCCCTTGATTTCTTTCTCCTTGCCTGATTGCCCTAGCCAGAGGCAGCACCTATATTTGAATAGGAGTGGTGAGAGGGCATCCCTGTCTTCTGCTTTGGGATTTTCAAAGGGAATTTTTCCAGTTTTTGCCCATTCAGTATGATATTGGCTGTGGGTTTATCATAAATAAACTCATATGATTTTGAGATTTTATTCCATCCATACCAGATTTATTGAGCGTTTTAGCATGAAGAAGGGCTGTTGAGATTTTTGTCAAAAGCCTTTTCTGCATCTATTGAAGACCAATCATGTGGTTTGCTGTCTTTGGTTCTGTTTATATGCTGGATTATGTTTGTTGAGATTTGAATGTTGAACCAGCTTTACGTAGGGATTAAGCCCACTTGATCATAGTGGATAAGCTTTTGATAATGTTGCTTTGAATCCGGTTTTCCAAGTATTTTGTTGGTTTTTGCATCAGATAATTCACCGTCAGGGATATTGGTCTAAAATTCTCTTTTTTTGTTGTGTCTCTGCCAGGCTTTGTTATCAGGATGATGTTGGCCTCATAAAATACGGTTAGGAGGATTCCCACTTTTTCCCTCTATTGACTGGAATAGTTCAGAGAATGAACAGCTCCTCCAGCCACTTTCTAGTAGAATTCAGCTGTGATCCAATACAGGGTCTGGACTTTTTTGGTTGGTAGGCTATTAATTGTTGCCTCAATTTCCAAACCTGCTATTGGTCTATTCAGGGGATTCAACTTCTTCCTGGTTTAGTCTTGGAAGAGTGTAAAGTGTCAGGAAATTTATCATTTCTTCGTTTGTAGTTTATTTGCATAGAGGTGTTTATAATTGCCATACTGATGGTAGTTTGTATTTCTGTGGGGGTCGGTGGTGATATCGCTATCATTTTATTGCGTCAATTTGATTCTTCTCTCTTTTTCTTCTTCTTTAACTTAGTCTGTCAATTTGTTGAATGCTTTTGAAACCAACTCCTGGATTCATTGATTTTTGGAGGTTTTGTGTCTCTATCTCTTCAGGTTCTGCTTTCTGATCTTAGTGATTTCTTGCCTTCTGTAGCTTTGAATATGTTTGCTCTTGCTTCTCTAGTTTTTAATTTAGATGTTAGGTGTCAATTTTTGATCTTTCCTGCTTTCTCTTGTGGGCGTTTTAGTGCTATAATTTCCCCTCTACACACTGCTTTCGTGTGTCCCAGAGATTCTGGTATGTTGTCTTTGTTCTCATTGGTTTCCAAAGAACATCTGGCTCTGCCTTCATTTTAGATTATGTACCCAGTAGTCATTCAGAACAGGTTGTTCAGTTCCATGTAGTTGAGCGGTTTTGATTGGGTTTCTTAGTCCTGAGTTACAGTTTGATTGCACTGGTCAGAGAACAGTTTGTTATAATTTCTGTTCTTGTACATTTGCTGAGGTGGCACTTCAATTCGTGGTGTTTGGAATAAGTGCGATGTGGTGCTGAAGAATGTATATTCTGTTGATTTGGGGTGGAAGTTCTATAGATGTCTATTAGGTCTGCTTGCTGCAGAGATGAGTTTAATTCCTGAATATCCTTATTAATTTTTCATCTCGATGATCTGTCTAATGTTGACAGTGGGTGTTAAGTCTCCCATTATTATTGTATGGGAGTCTAAGTCTCTTTGTGAAGTCTCTAAGGACTTGCTTTATGAATCCTAGATTGCTCCTGTATTGGGTGCATATATATTTAGGATAGTTAGCTCTTCCCTGTTGAATTGATCCCTTTTACCATTATGTAATGGCCTTCTTTGTCTCTTTTGATCTTTGATGGTTTAAAGTCTGTTTTATCAGGGCCCCGTGGTACATTGATTTTTTGTTCTCCTTTGCTTGGTAAATCTTCCCTCCATCACTTATTTTGGCTATGTATGTCTCTGCGTGTGGATGGGTCTCTCCTGAATACAGCAGACTGATGGGTCTTGACTCTTTATCCAGTTGCCAGTCTATTGTGCTGGTGGAGCATTTAGTCCATTTACATTTAAGGTTAAGATTGATATGTGTGAACTTGATCCTGCCATTATGATGTGTGGATTTGTGTTTGCTCGTTGGATTGATGCAGTTTCTTCCTAGCTTCGATGGTCTTTACATTTTGGCATGTTTTGCAATGGCTGGTACCGGTTGTTACCTTTCCATGTTTAGTGCTTCCTTCAGGGTCTCTTGTGAACGGGCTGCGTGGTGACAAAATCTCTAAGCATTTGCTTATCTGTAAAGTTTTGTTCTTCACTTATGAAACTTAGTTTGGCTGGATGAAATTCAGGGTTTAAAATTCTTTCTTTAAGAATGTTGAATATTGGCCCCCACTCTCTTCCTGAAACATATAGAGTTTCTGGAGATCTGCTGTTAGTCCTGATGGGCTTCCTTTGTGAATTAGCGGAGGCCTTTCTCTCTGGCTGCCTTAAGATTTTTTCTTCATTTCAACTTTGGTGAGTCTAGCAGTATATTGTCTTGGAGTTGCTCTTCTGAGGAGTATCTTTGTGGCGTTCTCTGTATTTCCCTGGATTTGAATGTTGGCCTGCCCTACTGGGTTGGGGAAGTTCTCCTGGATGATATCTGAAGAGTGTTTTTTCCAACTTGGTTCCCATTTCCCCCTCACTTTCCAGGCACCCCAATCAGATGTAGATTTGGTCTTTTTACATAATCCATACTTCTTGCAGGCTTTGTTGTTTCTTTTTCTTCTTTTTCTTTTGGTTTCTCTTCTCGCTTCATTTCATTTATTTGATCCTCAATGTGATACTCTTTCTTCCAGTTGATCCGAGTCGGTTACTGAAGCTTATTGCATTTAATCCCGCATTATTTCAATTGTCATGGTTTTCATCTCTTGCATTTCGTTTTAGGACCTTCTCTGCATTAATTACTCTAGCCATCGAATTCTTCACTTTTTTTTTCAAGATTTTTATTTTCTTTGCACTGGGTACGTAATTCCTCCTTTAGCTCTGAAATTTGATGGACTGAAGCCTTCTTCTCTCATCTCGTCAAGTCATTCTCGTCCAGCTTTGATCCGTTGCTGGCGAGGCTGTCAACTCCTTGCGAGGAGATCAGCTCTTATTTTTGAATTTCCAGCTTTTTCTGCCCTGCTTTTTCCCCATCTTTGTGGTTTATCTGCCTCTGGTCTTTGATGATGGTGATGTACTGATGGGGTTTTGGTGTAGGTGTCCTTCCTGTTTGATAGTTTTCAGCTAACAGTGGGACCCTGAGCTGTATGGAGTCTGTTGGAGTTGCTTGAGGTCCTCAGACCCTGTTTGCCCGGATACCAGCAGCAGAGGCTGCAGAAGATAGAATATTTCTGAACAGCGAGTGTACCTGTCTGATTCTTGCTTTGGGCTTCCTCTCAGGGTGTACTCCACCCTGTGAAAGTGTGGGGTCGGGCGCGGTGGGGATGTCTCCCGGATTAGGCTACTCGGGGGTCAGGGACCCTTTGTGAGCAGTCTGTCCCTTCTCAGATCTCAACCTCCCGTGTTGCGGGAGATCCACTGCTCTCTTCAAAGCTGTCAGACGGAATGCGTTTGTGTCTGCAGAGCTTTCTGCTGCGTTTGTTATTGTTTACTGTGCCCTGTCCCAGAGTGGAGTCTACAGAGACAGGCAGGTTTCCTTGAGCTGCTGTGGGCTCCCACCCAGAGCTTCCCAGCGGCTGTTTACCGCGGCCTCAGCAGTCCCGGGCGCCCTCCCCCAGCCTGGCTGCTGCCTTGCCCGGTGGAGTCATGAGCTGCTGTGCTGGCAATGAGGGGCTCCTAGTGGTTATTAGGACCCTCTCCAGAAGCCGGAGTGTGGGATATGATCTCCTGGTGTGCCTGTTTGCTTAAAGCGCAGTATTGGGGTGTGAGTTACCTGATTTTCCAGGTGTTGTGTGTCTCAGTTCCCCTGGCTAGGAAAGGGGATTCCCTTCCCCCTTGCGCTTCCCAGGTGAGGCAATGCCTCGCCCTGCTTCAGCTCTCGCTGGTCGGGCTGCAGCAGCTGACCAGCACCGATTGTCCGGCACTACCTAGTGAGATGAACCCAGTACCTCAGTTGAAAGTGCAGAAATCACCGGTCTTCTGTGTCGCTCACGCTGGGAGTTGGAGACTGGAGCTGTTCCTATTCGGCCATCTTGCTCCGCTATTATATGGATTCTTTTCTGTTCCTTCCATTGTGTGTCAGCTGTACAAGGACAAGCATTGCATGTATTCTTTGCTTGCTTAGCTACCTTTGGGGGGACTAATACTTTCTTAACTTCCTCTAGCTGATGGCAACTGCAAATTCTACTCTGTAAGCAATATAAACCGTTTAAGGAAAAAAAAATGAGGGATGGTGTGGGGTAGAGGTGTTATGGAGAAGAAGTAAGGTCTTCCAGAACTGATAACTGTGTGACCAGATATGAATAACAGGCAGTAGCACAGTGAACTTGAGGGGATAAGCTGTCAGAATTACAGTCAACGCCACAGCTCAGCACCACTATGTTCTTATACTTCTTCACACTGACTGTGATAAATCTGATCAGTTGAATCTTCCAACTTTTGTGTCACTCAACCAAGATCCAGAATTCTGGGAGTGTGTGTGTCTGATCATCTATGCTCATATTTCATGCCTACCTCTGTTTTAATGCAGCCATAAGTAGGAAGCATAAAGGGGTGAGAAGGCACTGGGATATAAGTTTCCCTTTCAACGAGACTGTAAATAGTGAAGTATCATAAATATAGGATTACTATATAATTTATTATTCAAACAAGTATACTTTTGAGTGTGAAAGGGACACTATTAATATTTACTGCAGGAACAACAGGATTAAATCTGAATGATCTCTGGGTAATCAATGGTCAATCAACCAGAAAGTGGTATTAGAGTGCTAACCTGAAAAAAGGTGTGATTAGATGTTAGGGGGGTGGGGAGGGAGATCCTTTTATAATAACATGTTTTCTGAATCAGAAAAAGCAACTTGAGAGCCGAGCACAGTGGCTCACACCTGTAATCCCAGCATTTTGTGAGGCCAAAGCAGGTGGATCACTTGAGGACAGGAGTTCAAGACCAGCCTGGCCAACATGGTGAAAACTCATCTCTACTAAAAATATAAAAATCAGCTGGGCATGGTAGTGCATGGCTGTGGTCCCAGTCCCAGCTACTGGAGAGACTGAGGCTGTACTAGTGCACTGCAACCTGGGTGAGAGAGCAAGACTCCTTCTCCAAAGAAAGAAAGAGAGAAAGAAAGAAAGAGAGAGAGAGAGAGAGAAAGAGAAAGAAAGAACAAAACACCTTGACGGCTTGATGGTCTGTCTCCAAGGTTCTTCCCATGGGAAGAATTGAGAGTCTTGCACTATTTTCATCGCTTGTGCCTCTTCCAGGATTCATCACAATTCACTCCCCTAGAATAGACAGAAAGAGCAGCCCTGCAAGATCACACTGGAGTTTTTCCCAAGTTGAGTAAGTCTTTGATGGTTTCCTCCTTGAAGGCAGGAACTGAATTGTGCAATTTTTTGAGACTCTTGCCAGCTCTCAATCCATGCCTCCATATAGTGAATCCCTCATGTTTTAGTTCATTAGCATCTCCAGACTCTTTATAGCATTGCATTTGGATCCCTCCGGTGAAAGTGTTTCTTTATATGACCAAAGATAAAGGACTTTGGCTTCACTTTTTGGAATAGTTCATTGATCATTAGGTACCAAGTTTTAGTGCTTCATTAAAAGTGAAAGTAATTTATTGTAATGGGATTATGTGGTTCCCAACACTGAGAGAATATTGAATCTGGAATGTGACACTAATCATAAAAATAAAATGCTCACTCTCATCTTCTTGACCAGTGGGAAATTGTCTAATATTTAAAAGCCAGAATGGATAATCTGTCCTCAGGTGGTCATTAGTCTCTTCATTGTAACTTAAAAAAAAAAAAGAAGTCTTGTTAGAATCTCTCAGCTCTAATAAATTGAGTTCATATGATAGCGATTTAAACTAATGGATAGCTTGACTTCTAATGAGGCTTTATGATTAATTAATCTACTCATTTAAAATATGTGAACTATTGATTTATAATTCGAGTCTCTGGTTTTAGAAGGTAAAACCAATATTTACCCCCTGTATGCCATCTGCCAAAGGGCTACCAGAGACATTGGCTGGTAAATATTCATTTGCACTGACAGCAAACCCATTTTTCACTGACCTCCAAATCTGTCGTCTTTCAGCTTGGTGGTGAACTGTTAGAATGCGAGGGCTTCTGGCTGGGGATGGGTATATTTAAGTTGAATTAAATAATGCAGCCATATGAAAATGGAAATGTATTCTTTATATTTTTATGTTTGTCTCTGTCTCTCCACTTCTGTGTGTGTGTGTGTCTCGCTGTCTTTAATGGGGGTGGGGTAGGTGGGATAATCTTTTTTGGTAAACCTTAAGTTTTTATGTCATAATTTTTTACAGTTTGTTGAGTACTATCTTTCAAGCCTCTAGTATATGTTTTACAGGTATTATCTCTTTAAATTCTCACAGAAACTGTGTTTATCATATTTTTATTATTTCTAATTAAAAAATCAAAACAATGAGGCTTAGAGAAGTTGAATAATCTGCCCAAATGTATGCTTCTAATAGAGAAGCTGATATTTGAAGTAGCAATTTCTGCCCCTAGAGCCCTCACTTTAAAATATGAAAGAAGCCAAAGGAGAGCTTGGCTTTCACATTCAAAAGATCATAGGTAGCATTCCTTAAACACATAATTCAAAATAATTTTGCTATTTATTATGTGTGTGTATTGTCATCTGTGGACAAATATCTAATTTTCTCATAGTACATTAGCCTAAGAATATAAATGACTTCACAGTAAAGGTGATAGGTCATATGCCTATATCTGTATAAATTGACTTCAGTTACAAGCCAGCTGCTGTTCAGTTATTTTAGAAGTGCTTGATGAATGTCTCAGATGTACTCACCAACATGCCTGGGTGGTTTGGTGGTTCCATTTTTCTTCCTCTAGGTATTTCACTTCCTTTCTCCATACCACAAACATCTACTTTCTGGCTTTTTCAACAGTTTTCCTATGCACCACCCTGGGACCTTCCCATAACAAAGCTGTAAGCTAACCTTCCATGAAATTGGGGAAGAACAGAGGTTGTTAAGAGAATTGCTGTCCTGGCTTATGCTGTGGTTGGTACAGAGCCTAAAAGCAATCTCTATGTATCAACTTTTAGTGATACTCTTAGGCATGTCCCCTTAAATGTATTGTGTCTGGAAGCCCACACGAACTTTAAAGCCTAGCAGCCCCAATATGTTTTTAGGATGATCCTGAAGATATCAATCTCAAAATGACTAAAATTTCATTGTACAAAAATTCTTTCTGGAAGCATAACAAGTAATACATAGATTTCACAAAGTGTAGTATAAAACAAGTAATTTTTCTCAAGAGCTTATCAAATAAAGAATTTGTGATTCGTCCTTGATGCAAATGCTCCTGGCAGTTGATTTTTTAAGAATACACTGCAGCCAGTAAGAGAAACTCTTTTAATGGTAGCCTCGACAATTATTCCACCCATGTATTATCTTATTTCAAAGGCCAGATTTGAAATTATTTTTGGCTTTCCTTGCATTTTTTTCCATGAGTACCTAATGAGGGTTTCAGTATGTTCATGGGCTATGTCTGCTGACAGGGCCTTGATATATCTTTTTTGTTGATGGTAAGGCTCGTTTTTAGGGAACAATAAGGCAGACAGCCCAATATTCTAAGCCAAACAATCCCAAATAACTTAACAAAGATGGAAAATATAATTATTCTCAATTAATTAGACTCAAAAAATGGAGGGTTTGCTTTTTTCATACAAAGGTATCTGACCTTTAATATAAAGCTTAGTAGACAAAGATTAATTTTACTAAAATAACCCATTTATTTGATATACCAAGTTGCTTTCCTCACCTTATAAACTATTTCGCTCTGCCATTCTCTTTCTCACCCACATGTAAAACCTCAGAATCAATTTTGACTTGCCTTCACATTTATCCATTATCTCCTTTCTTAAAAAAACCTCCACTCTTTTCCAACTCTAGCCTAAATGAAAAATCTCCTCATTTAAACATAAATCCTTGAAGCAACCTGTTAATCTGTTACTGCTCTCTTTTTTACTCACTTTAGCAGATTTTTTTTTCTAAATCACCAGTCTTGTGAAGGCGCTCCTTCAATCAAGAATTACCTATACTTTCCCACTGCATACAAGTTAATCCAATGCCTAGGCCTGACATTTAAGAACCTACTTAATTTTCCCTTCTCTTTCCTGTACGTATAAATTCCTTCTGAATCCTTGTGTGAAGCCTTCATTCTGCACATGCAGTATTTCTCCCTAAACAAATCATGCTCATTGATGAAACTGGGCTCCTTTTTTGTTTTTGTTTACCAACCTGTGCTTACTTTATTGTTACACCTATCATATGAGATTTTAACTGTGTATTGTGATGAAAAGTGCCCCCCCCAAAAAAAAGATATCCATGTTCTAATTCCTAGAATATGTGTATATGTTACCTTACATGGAAAGGGGACTTTGCAGATGCACCTTGCAGAAGTGCTTTGAGATGGGGAGAATATCTGCATTAACCAGGTGAACTCAATCTATTCATATGGGTTCTTAAAAGAGAAAAACCTTTTCCATCTGAGTTCAGAGTCAGAAGAAGATGTGACATCAAAATGGTCAGGGAGATGCAACTTTGTTGGCTTCAGAGATTGAGGAAGGGGCCATGAGGCAAGGAATGCAGGCAGCTTCAAGAAACCTAAAAGGAAATGAAACAGATTCTCCCCTAGAGCTTTCAGGAAAAACACAGCTCTGTGGACATCTGTATTTTAGCTCCATGAGACCCATTGCAGAATTCTCACCTCCAGAATTATAAGATAATAAATTTGCCTTAAGACACAAAGTTTGTGATAACTTGTTACAGCAGCAGTAGAAAACTAACATATCTATTAATCTGTTTCTTTCCCAAACAGACTGAGTTTTTTGAGGTCAAGACTGAAAAGCAGAGTTCTAACACCCATTCTTCCCTTTCTTCTTAGTAACAGAATCCTGGTGTATATTTTTCAGGAATGCAGTGTACCCAGCTTTTCTTTGCAATTACATATGGTGATGTCACTAAATTATAAAAGGGAAGTGCTATGGGAAAAGTTTCCAAGAAGACTGACTTAGCTCGGAAAGTGACTCCTCTATCTCCTGTTTCTTTCTGCTTTTGGATTACAGGAACTCCCTCAGCCATTCTGGATTGTTCCATCTGTGAAGATGACAGTCCCAAGAGATAGGTTCACAGAGGGAGCTGCAGAGCCCCTATTCCTTTCCTGGACAGCCTACTCTGAGAACGTTTTTACTTAAAAGAGAGAAAAAAGTAAACTTCCATCTTATTTAAGCCTGGGTATATTTGTTGTTTTTCATTTTTATGAAGCCAGGCCTAATAAATACTGATGCAGCCTGAGTGTTGAATTTTCCTTGGCTCCTGGCACAGGACCTGGCACCAAGTATTCACTCAGTAAGTGCTTGTTGGATGGATATCCAGACAATCCTCTACCCATATGTTTCAAGATCGATATCTTCATAACCAGATTATAATTTTTGTCCTAATTAGGCTATTTCTAACTTGTAATGGGTTGATTACTGTCTCTACAAGATTCATGTTCAACTGGAACCTCAGAATATTCCCTTATTTGGAAATAGGGTCATTACAGATGTAATTAGTTAGGATGAGGTCATACTAGATTAGGGTGGGCCCTAAGTACCATGACTGAGGAAAGGACACACAGACACATGGGAAAAGGATGCCTAATGTCTAATGCAGAGACTGGAGTGCTGCAGCTACAATCCAGGGAATGCCAAGGGTTGCAGGAGTCACCAGAAGTGGAGAAGAGTCAAGAAACAATTCTTTCCTAGAGCTTTCAGGAACATGGGCCTACTGGCTCCTTGATTTTCAGATGTCTGCCCACCAGAACTGTGAAAAAATACATTTTTGTTGTTTTAAGCCATCCAGTTTGTGGTAATTTGTTATGGCAACCCTAGAAATCTAACACATCTTCCTTTGCCATGATCCATGCAAAATGCTTGGCATGTTATAAATGCTCAAATGTTAGACTTTGTTACGTATTACTATCATTATCGTTATCATTAATACTTTCTATACTATTTTATGACACTGAACACTGACTACACACAACATTCTACTTTAGTTGAAATTGTTTTCAGGTATAAATATTTTAAGACTTCACTTAGACAATAATGTCCTTGAGGGCAAAGACGATTGTTTACCCTCTTTTATCTCCCATTCCCATTGCTCATCATATAACATGGTGCTGTGCATGAGGAGGGCAGCAGCCTTTAGAAAAGAAAAACTTTCCTAGGGGTAGTGTTCTCAGTATAACTCAAATCTGCAACATAGTACAACCTCAGGGAATTTGATTGATGGTTACCAGGGTCAAAGAGCCCTCTTGATTGACAGAAAACTAGGTAAGAGCAAGGCTTGGGTTTCTCTAGACACCAACCATGTGAGGAGGCTCAGACCATGGCAGAGAACAATAACCCAATGGTTTTTAAACAGTGTCCTTTTTGGGCGAACTATTGAAGAGTAATTTCCATGTGTCTCTTTAAGTAAGTGTTTTATCTGTTTAAACATCTGCTATAGCTAAAGTACAAAGAAACCCATTAGGATATCCATGTACAGCTATTATAAGCAAGAACACAGCCTAGGGTAGCAAGTGATTTTCTTCTATGAAGCAGGCATATTTCCTATTTTCAGTCTCCTTTGTGGCAGTCCCCACCTATGTCACTGAGGTGCAAACTTTTCAAACTTCCTTGTTTTTCTTGCTGGGACCCTTTCTGCGTCTAACTTGCTTTCAGGAAATTCTTTCCCTAGAAGTGAAAAACAAAACAAAACAAAATGTTTTTGAGGTCTTGGTGAACAGTCATTTTAAGAGTCCCAGATAAGGAATTCCTGACTTCTCCAGAAAGAGACATGGAAAAGAACAAGAATGGATTTGAGTTATCGACATGTTTGACAATAGAAGATATATGGCAGGTCAGGACTATCCCAGCAGGAGGTCTGTATGACTTCCTATGGCCAGAGATTCAAAAATAACTAACATTTATCCTCTGCTAAATAAGTTCCAAGTAACTTTCTCATTGCTTTACATATTTTAACCTATTTAATCTTTTTGATAGCCATTGAAGAGGTTCTGTTTATTATTCTGATTTTACAGATCAGATAACTGAGGCACAGAAGTGATGCCTAAAATTATTCTAGGATCTGCTTTACACTTGCCCCTTCAAATCAGGCCATTAATACTTGTTTGGTGTGTTTCAGTACTTTATTTTCCTGCCTTCGATGTCCTTATTTGTAAAATGCTAGTCACCTCAGCAAACAGGAAAAAGAGAGTGCCAGTTTCTGCCCTGAAGGATCTTAATGTTTCCATATAATTGAGTAAGGAAAACTGAGCTGAATATGGAGATGAATTAACACACAGTTAATATGGATTAAGACCTATAATAGAAGCAAGAGCCCTGCACCAACATTTCCAGGGCCTGGACAAAAGTACCAAATGGAGGTTCACATACCATATATCTAGACTTTTTATGCTTAAAATTTATAAATCAAGCTAATTTAAATATGGTGTAGCCTCTTATCCTGACAGACATATTTCTCTAACAACCTAGAGGACCAGATTCAAAGTTAGAATGCTCAGACTTCTTTGACTTTGATTCAGAACATGGGTACTCAGGAAGACCCTGTGCTAGGTCCCTGACATCTCCACTCTTGAGTCCTGGCTCCAAGCCTGGCTGACTCTTCTTTCCACTCCTATATTGCTCCTGTAATACAAGGGGCCTTCAGTGCCCATGGTAGACACAATTATCATTGTTGTTAGTCCCTGAAAATAAGATTGCCGGATTTAGCAAATAAAAAGACAGGATTCCCAGTAAAATACGATTTTCAGACACAGAACAAATTTTTTATTATAACTATATTCCTTGCAATATTTTGTTGTGCAACCAAACTTCAAATTTAGCTAGGCATCCTGTATTTAACATGTCAACCCTGCCTACAAACATTGAACCATTGGCTAAATTTGGAACCCACTGGCATACACTCTGATGGCTATTTATACCCCCACCCCTGCGCATTGAGACAGATTCATATCAAAGCCCCATAGAAATCCTAGAATAATCTTGGAGCTGTTTGGGCTGAGAATTCTGTGGTCTAGTGTAGACAGAGTATGATTTAGAAGGTGGGGGATATGTATACCTCGAAGAGAGTCACCCTTGTTTCCTAGGCTATAAATAGAATAGTAATGGACAAGAAGAATAGAATGTTCAAAATTGCCGAGTGGTATCTGGAATGAAATAATGGAACAAGTGTCATTTGATATGAGTCTTAAATGCTGGAAAGAATTTAAGCAGCCTGAGTTAAGGAAAGGGCATACTAGATATAAAATTTTCACTTATGTTTTGTTATGCTTCAATTGTAAACACACCAAGCACCTTCTTCTTTTATGTTTTTAATTTCTTTGCCTTTAATGTATACAAATATTAGGTATTGTTTACCTTCTTAATCATCATGAAGCTATCATACATAATAAGTAGAGTCCTCTCCCTATCTTCCCTTTGAGTATTTGCTGATTTGCTGCATGAGACATAGAGGCTGAACAGACTGTAGGGCCCTAGAAATTGCAGGTGTTTCACTGAGCTAGGGAGATTAAAAATTAGTGCAGGTTTACCAAATAGCTAGGTTTTTAAAAAGACAAGATCATTCGGGAGGCTGAGGCAGGAGAATCGCTTGAAACCGGAAGGTGGTCGTCGCAGTGAGCCGAGATTGCGCCACTGCACTCCAGCCTGGACACCAAGAACAACACTCCATCTCAAAAAAAAAAAAAGACCAGATCCTAGAGAAAAGAGGACAAGTAAAAAGTGAGCCAAAATTCTGCATGCAATTTCTTCTTGAGGCTGTACTCCTTGGTTACACATGCTTAGGACAAGACACAGAGAAGCAAAGCAGGGAACAACAGCTAAGAGGCTACACATGTAAGCAGAGAATTTCCCAGTTTCATGGTGCTGGGGAGACAGAAACTGGAGCAGAGGGCCTGCCGAGGGAGATAGCTCTGGTAAATACCCCAGGCATTCAGTTAAAATCCCAGAAGAGCTATCTTCTAGGAAAGAAAGGCAAAACAGAAATACACCAGCTTTCTAAAACTCAGAGTGATTTACTTAGTTTTTATCTGCTATTTAGAAGAAAATTAAACCTTTCCTTGAGGAGGATAACAGCTGTACAGTGTCACAAATATGTAAAAATATACTATACATAGTGTACAGCATTCAATAAAGAATGATTAGCTGTACAAGAAAGCAGGATCAAATGATGCAGGAAAAAAGACAACAAAGCACATGTAACGGAAACACCCTACAGATAATCCAGATATTTTGGATTATGCAATAAATATGTGGAAGTTGGAGAAAATATTTCCAATACATTTATTCAAAACAAGGTCATATCCAAATTATAAGAATAATTTCTACAAATAAATATGGGGAAAAAATCACCCAATGAACAATTTTGAGCAAAAAACTTGACTAGGCATGTCAAAAAAGAAGATATCCAGTGACCAAAAAAACACAAAAAATGGTGCTCAACATAATCATCAGAAAAATTCAAATTAAATAACAGTGAGAAACATGCACAATGGAATAGAGAAATTAAAAATTAACTGACAACATTAATTGTAACACTTAACTACTGTAGGATTTTGACAGAAGAGGCTGCTCATACGTGGCAGTAGTGGGTAGAGAAGATATCTCTACACTTTCCACTCAATTTTGCTGTGAACCTAAAACTTCTCTAGAAAAATTAAATTTAAGAAAATCAAGTGACAATCTTAAGAGTTAGTGAGCATACAGAGATAGTATAACTCTCATTTACTGCTGATAGAAGTGTAAGTTTGCACTACTGCTTTGGAAAATGGTTTTGCAGCATCTACTAAATCTCAACATATGAATACTCTCTGATAAGAATTTCAATTCCAAGGAATATACTCATTGGAATGAGGAGCATACATTTGTCAAAAGACATATACTAGAATAACCATAGCAGTTCTATTCATAATAGCCAAAGATTGGCAGCAAATGAAATTCCCATCAAGAGTACAAGAGGTAAATTGTGGCATAATCATAGGGTGAAATTCTGTGTAGCAGTGAGAATGATTGGATCACAACCTGACTAAATCTCACAAATAAAATTTTGAGTGAAGGAAGCCAGGCACAAAATAATATATGGTATATAATTCCATGTATATGAAATAAAAGCCAAAATTAAACTCTTGTGTTATCAGAAGAAATAAAAAATAGCCAAAATTAAACTCTTATGTTATCAGAAGAATGGTTACCATTGGAGGAACAGATAGGAAGTAGGCATGAAAGAGGATACTGTGGTGTTTGTGACATTTTATATCCTTATCTGGTAGTGAAGTACATGGCAAGTTCACCTGTGGCAATGCATCAAGCTGTACAAATTAAGATTTGTGCACTTTTTTATATGTATGTTAGACTTCTATTTTTACAGTGTTTACTAAAAAAT
Source organism: Papio anubis (assembly GCF_008728515.1). Taxonomy (NCBI): domain Eukaryota; kingdom Metazoa; phylum Chordata; class Mammalia; order Primates; family Cercopithecidae; genus Papio; species Papio anubis. The sequence continues at coordinate 53,244,237 of NC_044989.1, read as the reverse complement.
AGAAAAAGCATTTTTCTAGTACTCAGGGTTTTTTAAAATGCTACAACTAGTTTTTTACTCAGTTTTTGAGATCAATTTACAAAATAGCTGGACTTGAAATATTATTCCATACTCTCTCTTTAGTTTGTATCATTACATTTAGTTATTCATCATCTACCCTGTGACAATAACGGTGCTGAAGTCTAAAGTATAAAAGTAACGAAGACATTTTCACTATCAAAATAGCATGAGAGCTAGTTTCGGGAGGCATGCATAAACAGATAATTTTAAATTAATAAAGTAAACGTCATATAGAAATAGAAACAAGATGCAATCGAGCATAGAAGAGGAACCTAAGGAATTGGCCTGCTCCATTAAGAGTGTCTGAGTGTATGTGTGTGAGCTTCAAAGAAGAGTTTCTAGAGCACATTCTTCCTGGGTTTGATCCTTGAAATAAAGGAGAACATATGCATGTAAAGAAAAGGGGTGATGGAATTGCTAAGGGAGGGAGAGGCATGAGTGAAGACAGGAGACTGTTACATTGTGGCATTAAAAACTGAAGTTACAGCAGCTTAGTAATACTAGAGCATAAATTTCAAGACAGTGGGTGATGGGAAAAATGGATGGAATGATAGTTAGATCCCAGGCTATGGAGAACCTTGGGACCACTCTATATGGCCTTTCAGGTTGTTGATTATATAAACGTGTCCTATCTAAGCGACTGCATTCACACAGTGGATAGATAGTAACCTGGAGCAGTTGAGGCTAATCATGCATAAGCTCAGAGAAACATGCATGAAAACATACGCTAGCACACATATGTGCGTAATGCTGGTTTTTTTCCCTGACATCCACTAAGATTTCTTTTTCCCACTGCCACTCTTGGAGGGCCTATTATCTCTACCCCCAAACTTGACATCGTTATCTCATCTGTAGAGCAAGGTATAGTGGTGGGTATGGAATGTTAGGGTTGCTGAGAGATACGCTTCTTGGCATCCAAGGCGTGTGGAAACAGGAGAGTGTATGGATACCTTTGTATGTGTGTTCCTGGCTGCTGCCTGTCAGGACCCTGGAACGCTCCCCTGGACAGGTTCTGGCCCAGCGAAGAAGGTGTCTTACACAGCAGTAGCTCCACTTAATTCCTAAGAGTCGTTGCATTTTCTTGATTCGGTTGTGCAATATAAACATCCTTATTTTTTAATTTAAGGGCGGCCAGCTTTTTCTAATTTATAGAAAAGCACTTTCTGAACAGTGGCAGCTAACCTTGTAGGATATGCCAAGAATTTTGAACTGTGGCTTATACATGTTGTAAGAAATTTGATTCCTATTTAAAGAACAGTTTTATTGTAGCAGAAAAAGTAGAAACCTAACTGTAGCGGACAAAAAAATTGAGAAAAAGGAGAATTAAGGGAATACTGTCTCCTAAAGTTGTTTTGCTGGTCATAGAGAATGACTAAAATCCTTTAGATTAGGTGGTTTTTTGTTTGTTTATTTTATTTTGTTGTTGTTGTTTTGTTTTTGCTGTGTTTGCTTTGTTTGGGTTTAGATACAAAGTAACTAAAGAGCAAGATATGATGGGAAAGTAGTTGACTTAGAAAAAAGTAATAAGAAAACAGTTTTGTAAGTGTTAGAGGGAATCAGATGATGCTGACAATAATGGCAGTGCCTGTGACTATTATAATGGTTCTATCTCATTTATGGAATTCTATCTAAAGGCAGTTTTATAGGGAAGATACTATTAATCTCAACTTTCAGATGAGAAAGTGATGCTTAGAAAGGTTAATGGGTCCAAGTTCACACAGCTGTGGGGTATCAAAGTTTGTATTTAAACCTAGATTGTCATGATGCTAATGTTCATGCATTAATCAGTAATATGCACCACCTATCACAAATCAAGCATACAGGTGGATGGGGCAGGGGGAAGACCACTTCGTCTCTAAGAAAAGAAGGAAAGAGCATGCTTATGTACTACAGCTTCCTTCTTCTATTTTAGGAAGTAACAGTATGTTCAAAAGAATCACATTAAACTCTTGATGGTGCTGTGTTTTGGTATTTGAGACACCTTAGTTTCCCTGTTCAATATTTGGTTCTTTCCTTTTAATTGGCAAGGTGATCCACATATCATTTTCAATTGGCTTATTCATGTACTTTACCTTGCAAAGCAGAACAATTTTGAGAGCAAAATAGAGCATTGTGACTACAAATTAAATTTAAAAAGACACCCGCCAGGACAGTCCCAAGCATACCTTGCTTTAATTGTAACACCCATGGCTATGATATATACACAGTGTAATAAGGGTTGAACTGGTGTGCTTGATGTTACTTAGAGTTTCAAAGCATATTGTGTCTATGAGAAATAGAACTTTTCATAAAATCTGTAACAAAAGCATTTATCTTTTACATAACTAATGTTGCTTATTAGTCCAAAAAGACATGCTCAGAATCATGTTGTGTTGTGAATTAAATGGAACCTCCCATAGAAACTATCTTGGCCAATCTCCACTTGATCAATTTAATTTCATTTTGAGGGATCCACTTTACCTAATACTTTAAGTTACCTATATGAAACAATTCCGGTCTCTTGAAATAGCTTAAGGAGACCAACACATTATAGGTCCTCAAAGAACTATTTTGACTTGTGCAGTGTGTAGTTAGAGCATTAATAAAAACCTCTCTACTTAAGTATTGGGATCTCTTCATGAATTTAATTCAGATGTTTTCACCACTTTTTAATATTTTATGTCAAATTGAATCAAGTCAGCAAAACAAGTTAATAAAATTTCTATTTGGTGCTGTATCCCAGTATTTAGGTAATTTTTTTAAATGCAAAGACATGTATTGCAAAATCAGGATGTATTTAAAAATGTCTCCTATAAAAAAAAGGAACAAGAAAAACACAACCAGAGCTCCTAAAATATGTTTTGACTGTTTCATAGCATGCTAATAAATCTTTGTGGTTATCCTATTGAATGTTCACGTGTACTATAAAATTTATTAAAGTTCTTTTCCCTTCCTTTTAGCTCCCAAATGTTGGTTTGCAATCTGCCATATAGACTGCAACATGCACCACTATTTACTAGGTTTTCATCACTGGTATTTTTAAGTCCCTGTTAAGTTCTATACTTATAGTGAGTATTGAAATGCCATTATAATGTTATGTTTTCATACATGCAGGTACATTTTACAGGTTGAAGAAAATGCATAGGTTTTTGAATATGAAAGACTTGGATTAGAATTCTCCATCTACCCCTCAGTAAACTATGCTTTGGGGCAAACTTTAAATATGCATCTTTGTGTGTTATATGGGAGTAATAACATCTGTTTTTGGGGGTCCTGGCAGTAGACATTGAGCATCTAGATGAAGCTGCTTTATTCACTGGAATTGTTTTTGTACATTGTGACTCCTCTCAGCGTGACTCCATATACTGAGGAAATATAATTGTTCAAATACTTTTGTAAAGGGTGCCCTTCCCCTTGTTTGTCACACTTTTATCCTCATCACTCTCACTAAAAGAACAAGCTTTTGCTAGGTACCATGAGACAAGACTGTTCCTTCTCCTTAGAATATCAGGACTAATCCCATCATTCCTCATACTGTAATTCACCTGAATTATCACTCCAGCATCATTCTAAGTATGCCATGTAAAAAATAAGTTATTCAACATATTAAATAAGTATCCTGTACAGACAAATGCAAACAGATGCTAGACACTGCTCTGGAGAGCATTCTGAAAGCCCCTTCTTGTACCTCATGATACCTGACAATAGGTTTCTAAATCATAGAAAGGCCAAGAGTCTTGGGAAAAGGTGCTAGAGTACCATGACTATGAGAAGGGCACTGTGGGAGCTCAGGGTAATGACTATTCATCAAATATTAACATACTTTAATATTTTAAAAATAAAAATACTGGGCATTCTGGGTCATACCAAAAGTTCACATCTCTCAGGCTATTTATTATAATCAAATTTTTTATCATTATATGAATTTGTACATTCCCTAATTTGATACCATTTCTCACTCCTCACTGACTCCCAAACCTTTTTATAGTGTCCCTTGAAACTCACGAGTATCATCAGAAAACTCCCCTACTAACTTTCAAAATATGCTTTTTATGCTAGCTCTCCCTTAAAGACACAGGTTCTCCTGCAGCCCATTCAAATAGAAAAGGTTTTTGTTTATTTCTTCCAAAGACGTACATCATCTACCACTGGGCTAGTAGCATAGGATTGCCCCTGCCTCCCTATGCCTTTTTCTGATGATTTTTCTTCCACGTACCTCAAATTCCCAGCTTTTTTGAAGGATCTAAGATTGGGTTCTGCTATATACTAGTCCTCCTTATTGCTGTCATATGCTGTCTAATTGCAATAATGAGCAAATATTTAATCTCTTCCTTTGTGCCACTATTCCTGTTATCATTCTTGGTAATTTAGCACAGATCATCCATCCAGCATCTAAGCTACTCTGTTCCCTGCCGTCCTCATCAACCTTCTCTATCTTTGTCTTTTATTTCAATTTATATTACCACGTTTAACCAATTACTCAGGTCAAACCTTAGGAGTCATCCTTGGTTTCTGAACACTTTTAATACCACCCCACCTATCCAACTCAAGAGCAGGTTAGCTATACCTACCAAATATAATCTTTCAGATATCTTGAATTCTGTCATCTTCATCACTGCCTCCAGTGCCTCTTTTCTTTGGTTCTGCAATAGCTTCATCATCTTGTTTCCTCCCTTTTCCCCGTAAATCCTGCTTTCCACTCTACAGCAGGAATGGAATTTGAAAAATGTGAATTATATTTTATCAAATGCCATGTAATTATCTATAAGGTTCTTCATGATCTGGCTCCTACCTGCTTCTCCCATGTTATTGTATTAGTTACTCTGTTCTTCATTATTCCTCAAACACAGAGAGCTCATGTCCTCTTCAGGGGTCATTACATTGGCTTGCTCAGCCTGTCATATGCTTCACTAATATATGCATTCTAATAGCCCCTTCTCATGATTTGGATGTCTTCAAATATCGGCTTGTCTAGAGAGTCTTTCCTGGATGCATTATTTGAAAAAAGAAGCTCTTAGTGACTATCCCGCAACCTTGCTTTTTGTTCTTAATGGTACTTAGCAATAACAAAATTTTAAAAATATGCGTACTTTCTTGAAATATGTCTGGTCCATGTGAATGTAAACATCATGATGGCAAGGACATCATATATATCTTGTACATATAATCCAAGTGTCTAGGACAGGGGCACGATTAGAGGAAAATTTAGCAATATTTGCTCAATAATGAGATTTTACATGTGAGGAGGCCTAGAAAAAAGCTTGTCGTACAGTGAATCCTCTTGCTATTATTTTTCTGTTAAAAAGGAAGACATAACTTTTAATTTTGATTGTTAGTTTTCATACCACACTATGCCACAATGCTGGAAATAAACATTATCAGTTCAAAGTTAGGATGTTTTATTGGATCAACATTAAAAAAAATCTGTAGTTTCCAGAGATCACATATTTTGGTGAAGGATATAGATCGAATCACTGATCTTGAGGGTTGGCTCTGAGGATTCTGAGATGACACATGAAAATGAAAACCACCTAGAGGTTTTCTTGTGTACCAATTTTTTGGATATATATCATTAAATGAGTCTAGGGATAGGCATTTGAAAAGACATGGAATCTGCTACCCAAAATATCAGTCTAGTAAGAGAGACGGGCACATGAACCAAACATTGAAGTGCGGTGTGATAAAAACTTCAATGAAAGGAATAACTAAATGCTCAGGATCCCAGGAAAAAGTTCATGTAAAAGATGGAGACTGTTGCGTGCATTAGAATAAAGAAACACTAACCATTCAAAGAAGAGCTGGGAGGAAGGCAGATATTAAAAGATAAACTGGTATATAAAAGTCATGGAGACAGAGTAGCATGGCGTGTTCAGTGAAACACAACCCTTATAATATGACTGGAGTATGACATGGAAAAGGATGATGGAAGAAGTGTCTGAAGATACAGGTAGCATCCTGACTCCACTACTGGCATACAGTGGCTAATTCATCATTCTTCTTATACATTCCCTGTCTTCTCCCATTCAAGATAACCAATCAGGAAGGTTGACTTCCATTGAAGCACTTGTCAAACGAAGCTTTTGAGCAATGTTCACTTTGAATGTAGACTTTCTACCCTGCTATTCCATTGCTTTAAACACTTAAGGCATCATTGCCTGTTGTTATATACTGAAAATTTATTCTTCAAGAAATGATTGTTTGTCTTAAGTGTTTTTTTTTTTTAATTTTATTTATTGTTATTATACTTTTTAAGTTGTAGTACATGTACACATGTATGTTACACATGTATACTGTGCCAAGCAGTTAGTTTGCTGCACCTATCAACTGCCATTTACATCAGGTATGACTCCTAATGCAATCCTCCCCATGATAGGGCCCCGCGTGCATTGCCCCTCCTGTTCCGGCGGACTTAGAAACTAGTTCCCACTCTTATGAGTGAGAAATACGCGGTGTTTGGTTTTCTGTTCTTGATAGCTTGCCAAGAATGATGGTTTTCAGCTGCATCCATGTCCCTACAAAGGACGAAACTCATCCCTTTTATATGTATAGTATTCTATGGTGTATATGTGCCACATTTTCTTAATCCAATCTGTCACTGATGGACATTTGCTGATTCCCAAGTCTTCTTTGCTATATTAGAATAAAGGTGTAACAACATACGCGGTGCATGTGTCTTTAGAGCAGCATAATTTATAATCCTATATCCTAGTACGACAAATGGCGGTACATCTTCCAGTCAGAACTTTATGAATCTCATACTAGCTTTTCCATAATGGTTGAACTAGTTTACAATCCCACTTTCAACAGTGCAAGCGGCCCTTATTTCTCCACATCCTCTCCAGCAACTTGTTGTTTTGACTTTACCACTGGTCTCAAACTGGTGTGAGATGGGCATTCACGGTAGTTTTGATTTGCATTTCTCTCTGATGGCCAGTGATGATGGCGATGCCATATGTCTGTTGGCTGTAAGGAATGTCCTCTTTGAGAAATGTCTGCTCATATCCTTTGCCCACTTTTTGATGGGTTATTCTTGTTTTTTCTCTTTGTAAATTTGTTGGAGTTCTTTTGTAGGTTCTGGATATTAGCCCTTGTCAGATGAGTAGATTGCAAAAATTTTCTCCCATTCTGTAGGTTGCCTGTTCACTCTTGGATGGTAGTTTCTTTGCTGTGCAGAAGCTCTTTTTAGTTTAATGAGATCCCATTTGTCAATTTTAGCTTTGCTGTCAAGCAGCTTTTGGTGTTTTAGACATGAAGTTCTTGCCCATGCCTATGTCCTGAATGGTACTACCTAGGTTTTCCTCTAGGATTTTATATGGTATTAGGTCTAACATTTGGGGTCTCTAATCCATATCTTGAATTACCTTCTCGTGATAAGGCGAGTAAGGTTGATCCAGTTTCAGCTTTCTACTTGCATAGCCAATTTCTCCTAGCACTATTTATTAAATAGGGAATCCTTTTCCCCATTTCTGTTTTTGTCAGGTCAAAGATGAGATGGCTGTAGATGTGTGTGGTATTATTTCTGAGGACTCTGTTCTGTTCCATTGGTCTATATCTCTGTTTTGGTACCAGTACCATGCTGTTTTGCTACTGCAGCCTTGTAGTATAGTTTGAAGTCAGGGTAGCTTGGATGCCTCCAGCTTTGTTCTTTGACTTAGGATTATCCCTGAGATGCGGCTCTTTTTTTTGGTTCCATGAACTTTTAAAGCAAGCAGTTTTTTTCCAATTTCTAGAAGAAACTCATTGGTAGCTTGATGGGGATGGCATTGAATCTATAAATTACCTTTGGGCAGTATGGCCATTTTCAATTTATATTGATTCTTCCTATCCATGAGCATGGTATGTTCTTCCATTTGTTTGTGTCCTCTTTATTTCACTGAGCAGTGGTTTGTAGTTCTCTGAAGAGGTCCTTACATCCCTAAAGTTGGATCTCTAGGTATTTTATTCTCTTTGAAGCAATTGTGAATGGAAGCTCGCCCATGATTTGGCTCTGTGTTTGTCTGTTAGTTGTGTATAAGAATGCTTGTGATTTTTGCACATTAATTTTGTATCCCTAGACTTTGCTGAAGTTGCTTATCAGCTTAAGGAGATTTGGGCTGAGACAATGGGTTTTCTAAATATACAATCATGTCATCTGCAAAGAGGGACAATTTGACTTCTTCTTTCCTAACTGAATACCTCCCTGATTTCTTTCTTCTGCCTCCACTGCCTCTAGCCAGAACTTCCAACACTATGCTGAATAGGAGGGTGAGAGAGGGCATCCCTGTCTCTGTGCCAGGCTCAAAGGGAATTTTTCCAGTTTTGCCCATTCAGTATGATATTGGCTGTGGTTTGTCATAACAGCTCTTATTATTTTGAGGGCACGCTCCATCAATACCTACCATTGAGCCGCTTTTTAGTAATGAAGGGCTGTTGAATTTTGTCAAAAGCCTTTTCGCATCTATTGAGATGATCATGTGGTTCTTTGTCTTTGGTCTCTGTTTATATGCTGGATTATGCTTATTGATTTGCGAATGTTGAACCAGCCTTGCATCCCAGGGATGTACAGCTTTCCACTTGATCATGGTGCTTTTTGATGTAAGCGTTGAACCGGGTTTGCTAGTATTTTATTGAGGATTTTGCATCATGTTCATCAGGGATATTGGTCTAAAATTCTCTTTTTTGTTGTGTCTCTGCCAGGCTTTGTATCAGGATGATGTTGGCCTCATAAAATGAGCTAGGAGGATTCCTCTTTTCTATTGATTGGAATAGTTTCAGAAGGAATGGTACCAACTCCTCCTTATACCTCTGGTAGAATTCAGCCGTGTGAATCCATCTGGTCCTGGACTTTTGGTTGGTAGGCTATTAATTATTGCCCTTCAATTTCAGGTTTCCACTATAGGTCTATTCCAGGGATTCAACTTCTTCCTGGTTTTAGCCCTTGAAGAGGTGTAAGTGTCCAGGAAATTATCCATTTCTTCTAGGTTTTCCAGTTTATTTGCTGTGAGAGGTGTTTATAGTATTCTGATGGTAGTTTGTATTTCTGTGTGGGGTCGTGGTGCTATCCCTTCTTGATTATTTCTGACTATACATTTGATTCTTTTTCTCTCTTTTTCTTTCTTTTATTAGTCTTGCTAGTGGTCTGTCAATCTTGAGTTGATCTTTTCTAAAAACCAACTCCTGGATTCATTGGTTTTTGAGGGTTTTGTGTCCCTATCTCCTAGTTCTGCTCTGATCTTAGTGATTTCTTGCCTCCTAGCTTTGGAATGTGTTTGCTCTTGCTCTAGTTCTTTTTAATCAAGTATGTTAGAGGTTTCACCCTTTGATCTTCCTGCTTTCTCTTGTGGGCATTTAGTGCTAAATTTCCCTCTGCACACTGTTTTAAATGTGTCCCAGAGATTCTGCATGTTGTATCTTTGTTCTCATTGGTTTCAAAGAACAACTTTATTTCTTTGGCCTTCATTTCTCAAGTATATGCACCCAGTAGTCATTCAGGAGCAGGTTGTTCAGTTTCCATGTAGTTGGAGCCGTTTTGATTGAGTTTCTCTTAGTCCTGAGTTCTAGTTTGATTGCACTGTGGTCTGAGAGAGAGTTGTTATAATTTCTGTTCTTGGTACATTTACTGAGGAGTGCTTTTACTTCCAATTATATGGTCAATTTTGGAGTAAGTAATGATGTGTTGAGAAGAATGTATATTCTGTTGATTTGGGGTGGAGAGTTCTATAGATGTCTATTAGGTCTGCTTGCAGAGATGAGTTCAATTCCTGGACATCCTTTGTTAACTTTCTGTCTCAAGTGATCTGTCTAATGTTGACAGTGGATGTTGAAGTCTCCCATTGGCTATTGTATGGGAGTCTAAGTCTCTCTTTGTAAGTCTCTAAGGACTTGCTTTATGAATCTAAGTGCTCCTGTATTGGGTGCATATATATTTAGGATAGTTAGCTTCCTTTCCTAAGTTGAATTGATCCCTTTACCATTATGTAATGGCCTTCTTTTGTCTCTTTTGGTCTTTTGATGGTTTAAAGTCTGTTTTGACAGAGACTAGGATTGCAACCCCTGCTTTTTTGTTCTCCATTTGCTTGGTAAATCTTCCTCCTTCCATCCCTTTATTTTGAGCTTCCATGTAATGTTCCTGCAGATGGGTCTCCTGAATACAGCAGACTGATGTGGGTCTTGACTTTATCCAGTTTGCCAGTCTGTGTCTTTTTAATTGGAGCATTTAGTCCATTTACATTTAGCGCTGCATTGTTATGTGTGAACTTGACTGCCATTATGATATTAACTGGTTATGGCTCGCTAGTTGATGCAGCTTCTTCCCTAGCCTCAATGGTCTTTACATTTTGGCATGTTTTGCAATGGCTGGTACCGGGTTGTTCCTCCCCATGTCATGCCTCCCTTCCAGGGTTCCTCGTAAGGCAGGCCCAGTGGGTGACAAAATCCTAAGCACGGCTTTTCTCTATCTGTAAAGGATTTTATTTCTCCTTCAATTTATGAACTTAGTTTGGCTGGATATGAAATTCTGGTTTAAAATCCTTTCTTTTAAGAATGTTGAATATTGGCCCCACTTCTTCTGGTTTGAGTTTCTGCCGAGAGATCTGCTGTGAGTCTGATGGCTTCCCTTTGTGGGTAACTGACCTTTCTCTGGCTGCCCTTAAGATTTTTCCTTCTATTTCAACTTTTGCGGAATTTGGCAATTATGTCTTGAGTTGTACTCTTCTCGAGCATCTTTGTATGCTCTTCTCTGTATTTCCTGATTTGGATCGTTATTCGTCTCTATTGGTTCTCCTGGATGATACATCCTGAAGAGGTTTTCCAACTTTGTTCCATTTTCCCCTCAATTGTGGCACCCTAATCAGACGATTTGGTCTTTTATTAATCCCATACTCTCTTGCAGGCTTTGTTCACCATTTCTTTCTTTCTTTTGGTTTCTTCTCGCCTATTTCATTCATTTGATCCTCAATCGCTGATACTCTTTCTTCCAGTTGATCAGTCACATTGAAGCTTGTGCATTTGTTCACCGTGATTTCTCGGTGGTCATGCTTTTCATCTCTTTCATTTCATGGCGACTTTCTATTTAATTAGTCTAGTCATTAATTCTTCCATTTTTTCAAGATTTTATTTCTTTATGCTTGGTACGTAATTCCTCCTCCTTTAGCTCTAAGAAATTTTGATGGACTGAAGCCTTCATCTCACAAAGTCATTTTCCCCGTCTGTTTTGATCCATGTTAATGGCGAGCTGCTTCTTGCCGGGGAGATGCGCCTATTTTTGAATTTCCAGCTTTTCTTCTGCCCTGCTTTTTCCCCATCTTTGTGGTTTTATCTGCCTCTGGTCTTGATGATGGTGATGTACTGATGGTGGGTTTTTGTGTAGGTGTCCTTCCTGTTTGATAGTTTCCTTTCTAACAGTCAGGACCCTCAGCTGTAGGTCTGTTGGAGATTGCTTGAGGTCCACCTGGTGACCCCTGTTTGCCTTGGGTATCAGCAGCAGAGGCTGCAGGAAGATAGAATATTTCTGAACAGCGAAAGTGTACCTGTCTTCGATTCTGTTTTGGGAAGCTTCCTCTCAGGGGCTAAGTACTCCACCCTGTGAGGTGTGGGTGTCAGACTGCCCTCAGTGGGGATGTCTCCCAGTTAGGCTGGGTACTCAGGCCTGGGGACCCACTTGAGCAGGCAGTCTGTCCTGCTCTCAGGATCTCAGCCTCCAGGTTGGGAGATCCATCACTCTTCAAAGCTGTCGCATAGAGTCAAAGCCATGCCTCGCAGAGCTTTCTGCTTTGTTGCTGTTGTTGTTGCTTGCCAGGTAGCTGTGTCCCAGTCCCCAGAGGTGGGAGCTCCACAGAGCAGGCAGGGTTTCCCCTTGAGCTGCTGTGAGCTCCACCCAGTTGGGAGCTTCCCAGCAGCTTGGTTTACCTACTTTGCCTCCTCAGCAATGGCGTGCTTCCTCCCCCAGCCTCGCTGCTGCCTTTGCCGCCGGTAGATCACAGACTGCTGTGCTAGCAATGAGGGAGGCTCCGGCATGCGGGGACCCTCCCCGCCAGGTGTGGGATATGATCTCCTGGTGTGCTCTGTTTGCCAAAGCGCATTGGGGTGGAGCACCATTTTCCAGGTGTTGTGTGTCCCCAGTTCCCCCGGCTAGAAAAGGGATTCCTCTCCCCTTGCGCTTCCCAGGTGAGGGCGCATGCCTCGCCTCTGCTTCAGCTCTCGCTGGTCGGGCTGCAGCGACCGTGCAACCCACGCCCCACTCCCAGTGAGATGAACCCAGTACCTCAGTTGAAAATGCAGAAATCACCGTCTTCTGTGTCGCTGGCGCTTGGGAGTTGGAGACTGAGCTAAGTCTTATTCGCCATCTCATTCTCAGCCCGTCTTAAGTGTTTTTACAGAGAATTTATATAAATGTAACTGTTTTCAACATATGTTGATTGACCTTCATTGTGTGTCAGTAGCTTAAGAAAATATTATTTGTTCTGCTTTTGCTACTCATTTCTCTAGTTTTCATACTTAATACAAACATGCCTTATATTACAAATGATATATTGTTTTTGAAAGCTTCACTGATATTTAATTATATGTTCCCAATTCAATGATTATTACAAAACCCTATCAGAGAAATTAAAATTTCTTATTTCATGTTTTTAAATGTTAACCTTTAGTCTTTTAAATTTACCACTGAAATCATTCTTTGTTTCCACTGTAGGTACTTTAATTGCCTTTAATTTGTGCTTCTGGTTCCTCTTATGGACAAATTTTTGTCTTTGTTTCAGTTTTTTTAATGTCAGTGATTTATGCTTTGTCACTAGCTTTTGAATGTGAATTATATAAATCTTAGAAAAGCTGAGTTAAAAATTCAAAGCCAATTATCTATGTGATGTGATGCTTATCATATTTGTAAAGAACCATGATCAAGAACAGAATTAATGGATTTCTTATTTCAAATATATCGTGTAGTTTGATCATTGGATTGTAGTACGTAGTCAGTATAACAGGATGATGAGTAAGTCAGCATTTCCCAAGGACTGATTAGGTTATCAGATGAATAGATGAATAGTGAATATACAATTATATGACTCCCTAGAATTAGTCAAAATTTCCATCAATGAGCTGTGGGAGTAAAAAGGAGAGAGGCGAGTAAGCATCATTTCATTGCAAAGCATAAAAGATTCCTCTCGAGAAATTTGACAGCCCAGCTGTGTATGTGTTTTTATCTCTATAATGGTTTTGAAAGCTGAATTTCAGAACTTCTGTGCCACTTTAACTTTGATTAAAAAATGAGAGACTAGTCAAAGAAAACAGCATCAACAGTAAGAGATGGGAAACCAAAGTGATATGTACATGTGTGAGTGTGTTTGTGTGTATGTGTGTGACTGTGATGAGAAACAAACTCTGCAGTAGCAATCTGTCTAGAAACTCAGGGTTTTCAGCCTGTCCAAACAACCTTAGCCGTTCTTGTCTAAAAGTAATGCTCCAAAGAGAAATATTAAGTAATTCTTACGAGGTTTTGGTGATTTAAGGACTGGAATCTCTGTTGATTTACACCTAATAATCAGAATTCTGAGGTGTATTTATTTCCTCATATTGCTCATAGAAGGAGTTATATCACTTATGATTGACCTCTGAACTATCTCACATAGTCTCTTTCCTTCCTAATGCAATCATCTGTCTTGCCTCAAGTTATTTCCTGCATCTCTTCTAAACCATGCCACTTCAAAAGGTTTTTCTCCTAAGCATACCGACTTTGGAAAGAGTTACATGCAGTACATTTTTCCTCTAGCTATTTCACTTCTGACCTCCCATTTCCATTATTCTTGCTAATCTGTCTTTCAAATAATTCTTTGCTGAATGCTATCAGTGGTGGAGATGACATTAGAAGAATTCAGAAAACTACTCACTGAAGGACTAATGAGAACCCCCTACTACTTTTGAACTCTTCTTTACAGTGTTTTTTTTTTTATGCAAAATAAAAATGCAACATTCATTCTCACTAGTGATTTATACTGTAGAGTAAAAAATGATACAGAAAATTGGGTTTCCTTAAAAAGTCTCAGAATTGTAGTCCCTGAAAGTCTACAAATGAGTTTTGTTTTGTTGTTTTTCACAGATTAAAAAGATAAATGAGATTCTATGTTTGATCTTGGTGAGCTCACAGTTTTTGTGGGTGATAGATAGGAAAAATAATTCTAAGTACCCGTACAAACTACTATAATAAAGACACATGGTGGATGACCAGAGTTGTGACAGCTTTTTCTCAGAGGTTAGGAAAGGTTTCATACAAAACGTTGTTGGCACAGGAGGGGAAAAAAATAGCCGCAACTTTACAGGAACAGTCAGGAGTTTGGGAATAGTATTCTAGACCCATGAATTAGGCTGTGCAAACCCATGGAGTTGTCAAAACTCTTAGTCCTATGCAAGAACCAGTGAGAATTTAATTGCGCAGCTGTTATCTCTAATACAGTGGGGAAAAATAACCTAAAGTATTTTCGTGTGATGTAAAGGCAGTGCTCAATAGGTCCGGTAAATTACATACCAGAAGACTTCTGTCTTTATTACCTGGGAAATTTAGAATGGCCTAGTAAAATGCTGCCAATTAAAACATTTATTTACACATACAAGTTTGTAATTTTCAAGTAGACATATGTATATACTTGTATACTAATAAGTAAGGTGAGATAAGTTAATGAGAAAATAACAAGTTGAAATAAGCCTCCTTCACATAATAATGGATTCAAAATATAAAAACACTTTAACATTGGGGAACTAATTGCCAGATACAAAATAAAGTCAAGTAACAAGATTTTTTGTGCCTTTACTATCTTTAAAAATCATTTTGGTTATTTTGAAAATACCAATTATTTTAAAATTATTGTTTTGCCAGACAATAGACCATAATAAATTCAGAACTGAATATACTTAATGATATTTCTATCACTATATCTGCCAGGGTTATCTCAAATCCAAATTAGAGGAATTCTAATGATTTTACCATATTTTATTGTTAAGTTATTCTTTAAGTTTGTGAGCTCAAAGACAAATGTGCTCTGAAAAGCCTTATAATTTCAAGATATTAAGCCCAAGACAGAACTTGGAACAGAAGATTATGAGGAGAGGAGATGTGTAGACATATTCTCTTTTCTGTTTAAACCATAGATAATCCATCATGTACTTTTTTTAGGCTTGTGACCCCTGAAAAAGAAGGTATAGAACAAGGAGAAGATTTGGTATACCGTTCTTTTCTCTTAACCCCAACTTTCTCCAAGCTGTTTGTATTCTCTCAGTCTCCTGTACCAAATGGAGGTACTTGCATTTCCTCAATGGCCATTTGTAAACTGAAGAGAGAAGGAGTGTAGCTGTGAAGTTCAAGGTGGCAGCAGACAGCCGGGCAGAATGTGCCGTGAGGCCTTCTCAATTTTTGTCAGTCAAACACATGAGCAGTTATCACACAAGTACTTCAACTTCAGATCAGTTGAAGAGTACAATGATTTGGAATATTCCTCTCACTGGGATCCAAAAAAGATTATTTTTGAAGTTCAGGCATGCATAATAAATGAATGAAGCAGACCAATAATGAGACTGTGTCAACTGGGTAAACACATAGCTACTTACACATTTACTTTACAGCTATTTTTGAAATAGTCATTTCCATAATAAATTGTGCTATTGGCTTTCAGTTTGTGTCTCTAACTCAAGGGAATCAGAATTCCTCCCTAAAAGTCCTTTCTTGAGAGATGTCCCTTCAAGGAAGGCAGACACATCATGGGCTTCATCATGTTAAACTTCCAGAAACGCATCTGCTTAAGCTCCCCTCTGTCCTGCTATATACTCCCAGGAACCCTTCCTGGGAGTTGTCACCACCTTATTTTGTATTAATTTATTCACTTCTATATTTAACTATGAGTTTATTTATTTATTAGCATATTTTTTACACCCACATTGATTGTGGAACTGGAATCGAGGCTCAACCTTATGATAGAGAGCTTGAATGTGATAGAAGTTAAAACTTGGCATATGTGTGTTTATGGTGTTTTATGGAGGATAGATTACTTTCACTGCTTGATCACGTTTGACTTATATAGCAATCTCAGGAGGTTGGTCAGGCAGGTACTGTCCTCTACATTTTACAAGAGGAAACAGATTAAATTATATTTCCAAAGTTTCCCAAAAACTATGAAGCAGAGAGCCTGTAGTTTAATCTAATCTAAATTCTACTCATCCAAATGCTAGTTGGGTTTTTTTTTGCCCTGTTATACCACGTTTCTTATTTTTCTTCTCTTTTCTCCTCTTCTTTATTTAGTTTTTTTCTCATACTACACTCCTATTTTCTTTTCTCCCTTCCCCCCCTCCACTTTAACTCCCTCCCATTTTCCCACCTAGCTCTTGTCATAGTGTATACTTTTGCCTATAAAAGTGAGTACACTAAATTTAGAAAATGTAGCATGTGCTTGGCAGCTGGTCATAGAAGTCATAGGCCAAGAGAAATGAAGTCCTCAACAGAACTTAATGCCAATTCTAGGCCTTGGAAGAGACTTAATTGGACACTGGGAAGGCAGATAGATTGCAGGGAGCTGAATGCAAATTAAATAACCCAAGCCTTAATTAGCTTACTGCTTAAAATATTGTATTAATCCAGGTACTGTCGATTTTCTAAAATTAGAAAATACAAGAGCGTCATTTTATTTATATTGTCCTGTGGGGGTACTCCATGTTTCAGATTGACCTTGCTCATATTAAGATAGGGCTAAACTGTTGATCATCCACGTGCAGAGAAAGCATGATGGAGTCTTAATTTTCTGCACTAGTTCATCTGTTAATGAAGAATTGAGTGTTCTCATTTGCTCCATTGCAAATCAAGCAAAAGTATTTTCACTTTGCACAGGGAAATACACAGCAAGGGGCATCTCTTCAATAAAAAGAGGTGTGAGGTAAAGTGTGAGACAGCTTCCCAAGATGTACAAACAAACTAATTATCGTGACTTGTATAATTTTCCTTCAACCTCTTATCCAGCTGGGGGTCCGAGTTCTCAGGTGGAGACTAATCTAATTTCACTTTCACAAGACAAGACTGAAATCAATCTTCCTGCATCTGGCTAACTGTTCAACACACCTCACTTGACTCAAATGAAATATTCTAGAGAATCCCTAATTTCCTCTTTTCTGAGAAGGTGTACCACCATGGTTTATTTTAGCCCAGGTGAGTGAGATTTACCCATTTCAGGTGGGATTTTCAACGCTAAAGGAGAAATTATGAAATTCTCAAACCAAAAGTTAAGTGGTTTAATGATTTGTTTTTATTGTAGGTGATTGTAGTTGGTTTTCAGACAAAATTCAAATAGGATGGCCAAAGGTATCTGATTAGCAACAGCATCCTAATGATGAGGATGTGAACCAATTGTGTAATATGCAAAGATAAAAAAACCCAGAAGAGCTGTAGCATGTAGATTTCATTCAATCTCTTACATCGTTTGCTATAATCAATCACTTTCAGGACTAACAACTTATTTTTGCCTTGTGCTTTTCTTGCCTGTCTACATAAAAAAGACGTATTCAACATATACTTTATCAATTTCAGACTTTCACGGGCAATTCTGAAAAATCTGTCATTGAGGCTACATAAAATCAAACTTTGTATACTCCAAAATGATGATATTTTCCCAAGTTCTGCACCAGTTCCTCTTTCTCCTTAGGCATTCCATTAAAATTATTTCTCTTCCCATTTTTCCTCTCTCTTACGAGAAGTTAGGATCTGAAATTACGTTTTGCTCTTTACTGTGCTATTTTAAATGCCAAGAGAACTAGTTTCTCTGTTGTGACTATGGGCATTCACATGATCAGTGGACTGAAGATTGAAATGCTAGATGGTGCTGGCTGTTCAAACAGTGTTCATTCAGAGGAATCTCCTTTCTTCTGAAGGGCAAGCCCATGGAAAGACAGTCTTTTTAGAGGTAGAGACATTATTCTGTGCAACTCAGCTCACATTTATCCTTAGCTTGAAGACTGATTCATGTTTAGAGTTAGCTCGCTGACAGTGAGTGATTGCTAATGTCAGAAGTTCAGAATGAGGTACAGAAAGATAACATAAAGGAAAAAACTGAATTATAGTTTAACTTTTACAGAGCAAAAAGTATCATATTATGTGAAGGATATGTCCAGAAAAGAGAGATGGGTTTATTAAATGTTTTATGTTAAGTCTAACATTTTTATTCTAATAAAGTAAAAATATATTTACTCAATTAATACACATTTTTTTGAGTATTTCCTCTTTCCTCACACTGGGCCAGCTACTTTAAGGGTGCAAAAGAAGAGAAGATATATTATCAGACCTCATGGGGAAAGGAAAAATAATTAATATGCTTAAACAATATTAACAATATAATGGACAGAAATGAATCACTGAAATCTGAAGTAGTATGGAATACGTCATTAATGAATTAATTCAAAACATACTAATGAACACATTGGTTGTGCCCATTAATGTGGTTTAATTTGGAACAATATAGTTTTATTTTGCCTTCATGAAATTATATGTTTATTTGAACTTTCATATGGAAGATTAACTATTTGGGTCTATGTGGGTAGACCCACATACCTGATCCACCTTGGATCAGGTAGAGTGGTGAAGTAGTGTTGCATTAACCATTATGGAGAACTTCAAATGTGTTCAGTATACTAACAATCACTTTCCTTGGATAACATCATTTAATCATAACAGTCATCCAAAACAGGTTTTTTAATTAATGAGGAAAATAAAGTTAGCACCAAAAGTGTAAGATTATATTGTGATTTTGACTTAATATTTCTATGTCTAAACTTGATTTTTCAGTTAAAATGTAACTGAATTTGCCACATGGGAGAGTAACATAAGCAAAGTAACATGTGGCATGATAGATGTTATGTTATGTTAACAAAGCATAAGTAACATACAGACTCATTTATGATTGGTGTTGGGTGGTGATGGGGTGTTCATGGAGAAAGAAAGGCCACATTGTTCAGCTTATAGAATGATAAGCAGTGTTTAGCTTTTGTTCTTGATTGGCTTAATTTCAAGGAACACAGATTGACTCAGTCTATTTTAAGATGAAGATAATATGTTATAAAAATTTATATAGTCTGGAGATAGTCAGCCATGAAAAAGACCATGATAGGCACCTTACTAACTAAATTGTCTAGTTTTCTAAGAACCATTTTTCCTCTGTCTAATGATGAGTTTATTTTGGTTGGCCAAACTGCAGAACCTTCATAAATTTAGCTTGAAGAGTTACTGTGGCTATTCCATACCTTTCTACATCATTAACTTTCAATTCAATCCATTGTTAAGGGATTAAAAAGTTAGTATCTCCTATTCAGATTACTGAGTGATTTTCATTAACTCAATTTATCATTTTATAACAGAATATATCACAAGCATTTTAGTTAGATTCCAATTAGGAGATAAAACTCACATAGGAATTAGAAATAAAATCTTTAAAATAAAGAATTATTAACTATGGATTGATGTCAGTGAAAATAGTGGAGAAAGAACTATTGAAAATTCAACCCTACATAGATTAAAAAAGAACCTTGAGGAGGATGTCAGAAATTTTTTTCAGAATTCTGGAAAATCATAAAAGTCTTGCACCAGGCAGTGTTTATTTTTAAAAGTTCGGTCATATTCTTGAGAGTCTAGGTACACGAGTGAATGTGTAGGCCTTTGGATATGCGCATGAAAGACCTGAGAAGACCCTTAAGCTCTCACTTCAGAATGAGCTGCCTGCTCTGCCCAAGCAGTAAGTGAAAGCTAAGGCAGGGTTGTAAACCATCAGGCTGAGTGTTCAAGGTATGCTCCATATTGGTTGCAAGAATTAAGGAAATTTCTGTCTACTTATTATTTAGATGATTCCTAAATAACCAATTAGAGACTTCAATGACCACATATGCCAAAGAATAAATAATTTATAGAATAAGTGATTTAGAGAAATCACTAAGTAACCACTACAACAAGCAGCAACAACAGTAAACTCTTAAGAGAAGCAGACTTGATTTCGAGTTGCCACATTTTAGATTATTTAAAAAGTTTTTTTGTGTGTAACAAATTTCCAAATCTAATTTCAATAAAAAATACAAGACATGCAAAGAAATTTTTTAAAAAATGTCCAACACTCAGAAAAACAAAACAAAACAAAACAAATCAATAGAAACTGTCCCTGATAAGGCTGAGATACTGGACTTACTGTGCTTTAAATCAGCTTCATAAAATATATTTAAAAGTTAAATGGAATCATGTTCTCGAAACCATGCTCTAAAGCAAAGTAAGAGAACAATGTCTCACCAATAAATAGTGTCAATAAAGACATAATTTATAAAAATGAATCAAATATAAATGCTGAAGATAGAACTACAATAAATGAAATAAAAATTCACTGGAGGGGATCAAGAGAAGAATTCAACAGAAAAAAGAGTCAGTGATTTTGAAGATTGGTCTATTGAGATGATCTAGTCTGAGAATCATAAAGAAAAAAAAACGGAAAAAAATAAGAAGAGCTTCAGGGGCTGTGGGATACCATCAAATGTACCGCTTTATGCATAATGGGAGTTCTAGGAAAAAGAGAGAAAAAGGAACAAAAATAATATTTGAGATATAATAGCCAATGTAGATTAATATCTTTCTTGAAAATCAAATTTTGAAAGTTTTAAGCTCATTTGTAGGACAAATTCAAGAGATCCATACCTAGCCTCACTATAGTGAAACTACCAAAAAGTGACAGACAATGTTGAAAGCAGCAAGACTGAAGGAGCTAATCTCATTCAAAGTATTGTCAATAAGATTTCTCACCAGAACAACACAGTCACAAAATGGCAGTGGGATACAATATTTACAGTGCTAATAAACCAAAAATTTGTCAACTAAAATTTCAAATAAAAAACCCTATTCTTCAAAAATGAAGAAGAAATTAAGATATTCCCAGATTTAAAAATCAACAAACAAAAACATGAGAGAATCTATTGCTTGCAGACCTGCTCTGAAAGAAAGCCAAAAGCAGTACATCAAACTGAAAAGAAAGGACACTAGAAAGTAATTTAAATTCATACAAAGAATTTAATGACACCAGCAAAAATAACTTCTTAAGTAAATAAAGAGCAGTATAAATATATTTTTGTTTTAAAATGTTTTTTTCTATCTGATTTAAAACACACCTACATAAATCAATAATTATAAATCTGTGTTAATGGGCACATCATATGTGAGAATATAATTTGTGATAACCCTCTAAAGGAGAGAGAAAATGGAGCTATAGAGGAGATCAATTTTTATGTTATTGCAATTAAGTTGGTATTAACCTGAATGAGATTATTGTAAATTAAGTTAATTATAACACCTAAGACAACTAAAAAATTAAAAAAGAAGTAAATTAAATAAGAATAGTAAAGTGTTACAATAGAAAATGTCTATCTAACATAAAATAGGACAATAATGGAAGAAGAGATGACAGCAAAAATCCGTAATACCTGCAGAAAGCAAATAGCAATATGGTAGATGTAGAGTCTACCTTACAACTAATTACATTACATATATAAGGCTTAAATTTCAAGTTAAAAGGCAGATATTAGTAGGAGGAATAAAAAGCATGACTCAAATATATGCTCTCTAGATCATGGTACAGTGAGGCCCTCTACTTTCCACTTCCAGGCAGATTTCTAGGCAGTTAAAGCTCCTACTCACTTGGATGGCCTGAGCCACCCATCCTTCCTGTGCAGAGATGTGGTGAAGCAGGGTTCTCTCCACTCTGTGCTCAGGAAGATCTCCAGGAATCTGGAGCACCTGTTCACCTGGATAACCAGCTGAATCACCCTACCCTTGCTCTGAAGAGATTGCAGTGTAGTAGGGCCCTCTACACTCCA